>NC_067402.1:228979650-229640205 GCF_016432865.1 Antechinus flavipes
ACTAGGTGCTAGACATTGAACTAAATGCTTTTTACAAACAATTATCTTATTTGATCCTATAATAGATTTGATTTAGGGAGTAAAATTAAGGGTGATCAAAAAACGCTTAATTAATAAGTGGTGGGACTATAAAAAGCCAAGAGGTAGAGATGAGAAAGAAGGCAATTCCAGCCATGAGAAATAGCCAGTAAAAATATCTAGTCAAGAAATGAAGCTAGACTAGTTCAAAGAACAAGCAGGTTAGTGTCACCAAATCAGTTTCAAGTGGGAGAGGATGAAATTATGAAAAGGCTTTGAACATGAAACAAAGAAGTTTTGATCCTGAAGGTGAAAAGGAGACATTGAAGTTTATTTAAATGGGACGGAAAGGAAGACATATAGACCTAAACTTCAGGAAGATCTCTGGCAGCTCAGTAAAGAATGGACTTCAATAGTGAATTGTAGGGGAGAAAGATTTCTTGTGGCAGGGAGATCAACCAGCAAGTTACTGTGTTAGTCTAGGTGTGAAGTGATAAGGGCCTGCACTGGAGTGGGGATATGAAAGGAGAGAAAGCAATATGTTGCGTAATTTTATTTAAAGGTCCTGCTCTTATATTTGTACAGAGACTTTTTCAACATCAAATCAAAAAGAACTAGAATAATTTTAAGTCAGCAAATTGGTTTCTTCAACTGCCCTAAGATCAAGGATGTAACAAGAACACTGAGAAGACAATAACCACCATGTAGAAATATCCACCATTACAAAATAAACTTTTTCAGAATGGGAGGAAGCAATAAAGCAGTCAGATATAACCTTTCACAATAAAAGCTACGCTCTAATTCTCCATGTTATCATGAGATTTTGTGAACTGACACTATTGATGAGGTTTAGATTTGGGGTACCCAAATGAAATTAGAGTTTCTGGTGGTCAGGGAGTTAAATAAGGTCTAATGGTGGCACAAGGGTAGGGAATTCTGAGGATTCCCTTTCTGGCAGTGCAAAGATTCTCTGTAAAGGAATTTACAGACCCGAAAATCTAGACTGATAAAAGAGGTTTATTATGGGGATTGAAGTAAGGTTAAAGTCTGGTTAAGGAAATAGATGAGGGAAAAGAGAAGATGACACTGCAAACAGTATTTCAGTGGGCAGAGGCCCTTGATGTGCCAAGCATAGGGCTGGCATGTTTGGAACCTCTGCAAAGAGAGGGCTCCAATCTGGCTCGTTTATAATGGGGGGGGTTGGCTACAAGCTGAAGGAGGCTTGTGGGTGGAGTCCCAGATTGGCTCCTTGCTAGGTTTCAGCTAGGGCTAGAATTTGAATTGAATTCAATGGATTTCAGGGCTAAGCCGACCCCACCCAGATAATAAAGATGAAACTGTGCCTTGGCGTGGAGTCCCTTTACTGAGGCAGAGTTGAAGGAGATTTTCTTCTTTAAGGATTTTCAGAGTTTTGGGGTTCCCTCCTCACTATGAAATGTGTACCTCTATGGAAAGGAGAGGAAAGAAGAATAGTCAGCAAAGTAAAGAACAGTAAAATTAAGAGAGTAAAGTGAGAATTATAAATATGTACAAACTTGAGTCTTTTTACCATATAAAATCATAGTAAGTCACTGAATCTTCCTTTTATTTCCCTACCCCTCTTACTAAATCATAAGCTCCTTAAGGATACAAACTATATATTGCTTCCCCTAGTACAGTAATGGCCAAGTAGTTAATATATGCTGAACAGAATTTCTCTTCATCTCTTCTGAATAAGGAAGGAGAAAACCAAGAGTTCCTGGAAGGATGCCTACCTACCATGATATATGACAGATGAGGTTTATATGTTTTGATCTCTTATCCATTTGGGAATGGCTCTTGGTTCCATTATGTGCTATATTTGCATTAAAATATACTTATATATCTTTACATGTGTTAACTATTAGACTCTTATTTGAAATATTTAATACAAAGATGTTTTTCACAATAGATTGTTCGCATATTTAAAGATGGTGACAGTAAGAATGCTGCCTATAGAGACTATTTAGGTATGGTTGAACATAAATGTACATTATAGTTTTTTAATATACAATGACTACCTGATTATGATTATGGTAATACTATAGCTACTAGTAAAATATGTCTGTTAAGCAAAAAGGAGCTGACAAAATTTAGTTGATGCATACCATTTCTTAGAATATAAGGTACTGCTTGATTGTTTCCAGCAGTTTCAGTACCTCAAACTTACTCAAAACTTATAAGCATGCTAATTAAATTGAGGCTTCAGCAGCTAATAACTTCTCTGTGGTGTTCTCTTCTTTTGTATAATATATGATGGTTCTCTCTGGGAGCAGGTTTCTTGGAGAGGTTTTCTGGAGGCAGCCTTAGTTTCGGTTCCAAGTAATAGTCACCTCAAATACAGCCAACTGATAAAATCCCAAAGTTTATTTTCTCCTTCCATGTCTTATCTCTTTTCTTAGGCCCAGTTAGCTTTTTAGAGGCCTCTCTCCCTCCTTGGTTCCAAGAGCTCTTGCAGCTTGTCTTTTAGCTCTTCCAGCTTCTGTCTCTAGATCAACTCTGACTCCTGGCTTCTCAATCTCCAAGACCTCTCAATCTGTCAATCTTCTGAACTGACTGACTTCACTAACTCAGCTCCTTTTTATGCTCTTTTAGAGATGTGAACTCAAAGGTTGACTCCTCCTCCGAAAGTGGGATTATGGGAGGATTGAATTCACAAAGTTACAAAGTTAACTGTATCTCCCCTACTAGTGAATTCCAATGTGTGAGCAAATATGTGAACTCTCAAAGGTGTTAACTTAAGCACTGTTTCTATCAATACTAGTGACTTAACACCTTGTAAGGATTTGCTCTAATGTGTGAACCAATAAGCATTTTATCAATTCCACTGAGTTAACACTAGGATTCTAACACTTCTCCATGATTCTGTAAAGTCCAGTACAGGTGGGCTTAAGTGTATTTTAAAACAAAAACATAATAATTAACATTTATATAATAATGCTTTAATTATTACAAAATATAATTTCATATGATCATCACAACTTTATTTTTTTGCAAACATACACAAAGAACTTGGAAACTCAATCAAGTGATAGATACAATCAGCAGAACTCTGAAACGATTACCTAGGAAGATCTGAATACTGATAAATGTTTTGGCAGCACACAGAAGACAACATTAAGAAAAAAAAAAAAAAAAAAAAAGCAGTTTTACAGAACTGGAACTTGCAATTAACCTGGAAACCAAAGCCTCAAAGCAATCTGCTCAAGACCAAAAACTCAGACTAGCAATGTAGAACTAAATTTTTCTTCCTGGGGAGCATACTGTCTGTAGCAAAGGGGGAAGGAGGGGAAGAATATGATGATTTCATGGGATCAAACGCCAAATTTTGATGATAATATATGCAACAGTCTTCTTTATGATATTTGTTCATGCTACATAAACCAAATGTTTTATCTAATATGTTGCCAAGGTCTACTGATTTCACCTTTGCAACATTTCTAGCATGTCCCTTATACTGCCGCTATTCTAGTATCGGTCCTTATCACCTGATGTCTAGACAAGTATAATATCCTACTGGTGGCTATCTGTCTCAAGTCTCTCCCCATTCCAAACCATCCTCCATTTAGTCAATCAAAGTGATTTTCCTAAGGCATAGGCCTAACTATTTCAACAACAAAGTCAGTAAAGTCCAGTAGCTCTGTATCACTTCTAGGATGAAATAAAAACCACCTTTGGAAATCAGAGTTTTATAATTCAGTCTCAACTTCTAGCTATATTTTCTAATCTTCTCACACCTTATTATCACCACTCACAAAGTATGCCTTGATTCAGTGACATTGACCTCCTTAATATTTCATGAAAAAGATATTCCATCTATGGCTCGGGGCATTTTCTCTGGCTGTCCCTCATGCCTGAAATGCTCTCCCTCATCTCTAGCTCCTGGTTTCCTGGATTACTTCAAGATTCAACTAAACTTCCATTTTCTATATAAAACTTTTCCCTATCCCTCATAATTCTAATGCTTTTCCTCTCTTTCTGACTTTCTATCTATCCAAACCTGGCTTGTTGTCTCTCCTATATTACATTGTGATTATTTTTACATTTCTTTTTGGTGATTTGCAAGTGTCTAGCACATAGTTAATAAATGCTTGTTGATTGAAAAGTCTGTTTTTTTCCTTTAATTTTTTCCCAATAACATGTAAAAACAATTGTAAACATTTTTTTTAAATTCTGAGTTCCAAATTCTCTGTCCTCACCCTGCTACTCAGTAAGTAATTTGATATAAATTATACATGTGAAGCCATGCAAAACTTATTTCCATATCAGTCATGTTTTGAAAGACACAGACCTCCTCCCCACCAAATGAAAAAAAAAAAAAACAGTAAAAAATAATATGCTTCAATCTGCATTCAGCCTCCAACAGTTCTTTCTCTGGAGGCAGATAACATTTTTCATCATAATTCCTTTGAATCTTTGCATGGCTAAGAATATCTAAGTCATTCACAGGTGACCATCATATAATATTGCTGTTACATGTATAATATTATCCTGGTTCTGTTCATTTCATGTGCATCAGTTTACTTAAGTCCTGTCATAATTTTCTGAAAACATCCTGCTCATCATTTCTTAGAGCACAGTTGTATCCCATCACAATCATATGTCATTTGTTTAATTGTTTTATTCCTAGAGTGGTATCATATCCAGCAGTGTCATTTACAATGCTTTTCATCCTTCCCTTAATTAAATGATGTAAAAGTGTTAAAAATCTCAGGGTTATAAAAAGTCTATGAAGTCACTAATAGAGAAATCCAAATTAAAATAACTCTGGGATTATCATCTTACTCTTGATGAGCTAGCAAAGAGGGTTAAAAGTAGGAAAACATTGTTTGAGAGTGGTGACAGAGGAAAGAACCCCTAGGAAAATCAAAGGGGTGTGTGTGGTAAATACAAAGCTGGATTTTGAATCAGGAAAACCTGGCTTCAAATCCCTGCCACCAGTACTTTGACACACGTTTTGTACGACTTTAGACAAGTCATTCCAAGATTTCTCTAAAATCAAGTTGCTGATCTGATTGAGAAAGTAGATCCCTATACCTACAAAATCATATATCCTATTAAAAAAAAGGCATACTAATTTATTGATAATGGGAATATGAATTGGTTTAATTATTGTAGAAAAAATATGCAATTACAAAAGATTATTAATCTTTATCTTTAACTCAGAAATTCCACTTCTAAGACTATATCTAAAGAAGGTTACGGATTGAAAGAAAAGATCCATATGTTCAAAAATGCTCACAGTAACATTACTATGATAACAAAAAGCTAAAAATAAAATGTGCTCAATCAAATTGAGGTATATCAATATAATGAAATATCACTGCATCAATAAGGAAAAACAACCATAAAAAGACTCAGAGAAATAAGAGAAGATTTTTATGAAGTGACAAAGTGAAGAAAGCTTGAAGGGTAATGGGCACTGTGATTACAACTTGGGAAAGGCAACAAAAAACTCTGGTCAAATGCCATAATAAATACAAATAATATACTATCAAACTTAAAATATAAATTCTTTTTTGTTAAAATTAAATCATTAATTCCTCTAAATGAATTTTATTTTGAAGTTTCATATACAAAACTTTTTTCTACTATATATACTAAAATGCTCATTTTATTTGATATTAGTATTAGAATTTTAAAAAACAAGTTTAATAAGGGAAAAATAAGATCTCACTAAGCTCATTTGTTGATTATTTTTTTAAGTTTTTAATTCAATATAACCAAATGCTATCCCCTTAAAGTCCCTCTTTTAACACTGTCTCCTATCCACACTTGAAAATCATTCAATATTCCTTGAAAGATATAACCACAGAGATAACTTTTTCCATTAATCCTCTGAATATAAACATCAAGAAAGTCATTAAATAGGAAGATATGTTTTGCCACTGTAGTAAAGAAGATACAGTAGTTAAAGCTCCTAAAAAAGATCCAAAACCTCCCAGAGTTTGGCCTGATAACACACATTAAAAAAAAAAAAAAAAGTAGATTAATACCTATGACACGTAGCAGGATCAATAAGCTTTATGTAACTTATTTCTCAGTACATTTATCTGCCACAGACAATGAAAATGGATATTGGTGATACTCAACTTTCCAAGGACAAAATACATTCACAAATATTTACCATGAGATATCACAAGTAGTAAATATTCCTAAAAATGTGCATATACACCACAAATAGTTTGTTAGGAGTTAAGTTTTAAGGAGCTCTGATCTCATTAATGTGAAAATTCTTAGTCTAGGGAAATTGTTTGAGCTAAGTGATGTACCGTGGGCCATACATCTCTTACGTGTCAAGATCTTCAGCTCAAAGAACATAGAAACCTCATTAATATCAGTGTAAAAGTGAAAAGTGTAACTCAAAATAAGGTGTGCTTATTGATCATAATTGTGTAAAAATATTTTTGTACAGTTATAAGGACTGAAATAGATTGGAATAAATTTTTGTTGCTTTATAATGTATTACTATTCATTATAAGTCTAAGCTAAGCCATATCACCCATACCCTTTTCTTCTTGGTAGTGATCCTCTCTTTTCTAACTTATATATTCAGTGTTGTCCAATTCCAATCTCTTCGAAAAACCGGGAAAGGGTCTAATATGAATCACTTACATTTGCTTATTGATTAAAATTTGTATAATCTGACATGCTATACCTTGTTAAAAAATTTCAGAAATCAGTAAGCATAAGAGTCAATTCAACAAATATTCATTAAATGTTTACTATGTGGAAGGCACTGGAAATGCAAAAGTGTGGCAAGATTGTGCTCTCAAACAGCTTTCTATCTTATGAGGAAGGGAAATTAGCACATAATTCACTAAACTAGTAAAGAAAGAGAACTGAGTATGTTATAAAAATAAAGTCCAAATATAACAGGATTTCTGTATTTCAATGTAACTGCTTTTCTTTGTAATTCTATATATTTTATTTTATGCATTTAAAAACATTTTGAGAAGGATCCATGGCAGAAGGATCCATGGCACAAAAAACTTAGAACTTTTGATCTAGACTAGGGTTTTTTTAAACTTTTTCCATTTGCAACCCCATTTTTCCCAAGAAATTTTTACACAACTCCCCTTTTGTATCTGAGTCAAGGTGTTTCTGACAATGTGAAGTGCAAACTACAAACAGTTATGTTCAGAACCAAAGCTGCAGTGAAGTCATGTGTGGCAACGTAGATTATGCATTGCCAGAAACACCTCAAATTCATTATTACTCATTTCACCATGAATTAATTTTTGCTCATTGGGTTCAAAAATCTTTTATTTTTCATGACCCCCACATTCAATTATACAACCCTATAAAAGGCCCACAGTTTAAGATCCGCATTTTAAGAAGCTTTGGTCTATATCCCAATTGATAAATGATCAAAAGCTATTGTCTGTGCCTAAACAGCTATAAAGTCATGCATATCCTCTGACCTAAAACCACCACTAGTAGGAATACCAAGAGATTAAAAAAAAAAAAAAAAAGGAAAATAACCTATTGTTATGGGCTTCTTAGAACTCTGTACTTGAAACAAGGATTCTTACAAGGGGCTAACTCAGTGGAATTGATAAGATAATAGTTATCTAGTTTAGCATGGTGATTAATAGTTCACTAGTTCAGTATGACTGATTTAATTTTACAACAAATAATGGTTTCCTAGTGATATAAAGATTAGTTTATACTCAGTATACTGCATATAAGCTAGGACAAACTCAACCAGGGAGATTCATTTCATCTGTTTGAGGCTGGAGCACAAACCCTTGGAATGAGAAAGACTTCAAAACAATGGGTGTGGCAGTGGTCCTCCTGCCTCCCCCACAAAAACCAAGACACATTCCAGAGGACCTCAAGAAAGCTGGCCAGGGGCCTCAGGCAAGGAAACTAGATTTTGAATGAGATAATAAAGAATTTGGACTTTAACACTTAGTTGTGGGGATTACTTTGCTGAAACAAAAGCTGGTCCGAAAAACCTCCAGAAAACCAACCAGAACATTACAACCTATGTGTACCAAAAAATATTCATAGAAGCTCTCTTTTCAGGTCAAAAAAAAATGGAAATTGAGGGGATGCCCATCAATTGGGAAATGGCTCAATAAACCATGGGATGTGTTTGTACTGGAGTATTATTGTTCTATAGGAAATGATAAGCAAGATGCTCTCAAAACAAAACAAAGCTAAACAACAAAACCTGGGAAATCCTCCATAAACTCAAGCAAAGGGAAATACATTGTATACAAAGTAATAGCAATTACTGTAAATAGTTGTAAATAAATGATTACACTGAAGGACCCATAATGAAAAATCTTATCCATACCCAGAGAAGGAACTGATTGTGTCTGAGTACAGATAAAAGCATTCCTTTTCTCTTTTTTTAAAATTTAATTTAATTTTTCTTGAGAGTTTTAATCTTCATTAGAGTGGGAGATCTATGCTTTTTTCTACAACTTGCCTTTTACAGAAATGTTTTACAAAACTCTATATATGGGTGGGGACAACAGAAGAAAGAGAAAGCCTAAAACTTAAAAATTCTAAAAACAAATGCAAAAATTTTTTTGTTTTGAATATTAAGGAGAAATATTAATAAATTAATAAATAATAAAAATAAATTAAAATATAAATTAAACAAATTCTGAAATTAGAAAAGAAGCTTTAACCTAGACAATGAGAAATTTGAAGAAAGTCGTGTTCATTTTGAATGCATAAGGGACTAAAGCTAGGGAGTTCATGAAGGAAAAAAGCATCTGAATTAGACCTTAAATAAAGAGGATATCAAAAAATAGGAATGGGAGGAAAGGGAAAAGAGAGAGAAGATATCGCAGACATGGGAGAAATGCCATCAGCAAAAAGCAGAGATGAGATAAAAAAGGGCAGAACAAAAATGGGGGTTGGAAACTGGTAAAGATTGGCTGGAATGCAGAGCATATTAAGTAAAGCTGGCAGATAGGTTAGAAATCAATTATGGAGATTTTAACCATAAATGTGAACGGGGGAAACTCCCCCATAGAGAGGAAGCGGTTAGCAGAATGGATTAAAAGCCAGAATCCTACAATATGTTGTTTACAGGAAACACACCTGAAGCGGGGAGATACAAGCAGGTTAAAGGTAAAAGGTTGGAGCAAAATCTATTATGCTTCAGGTGAAGTCAAAAAAGTAGGGGTAGCCATCCTGATCTCAGATCAAGCTAAAGCAAAAATTGATCTAATTAAAAGAGATAAGGAAGGGCACTATATCTTGCTAACGGGTAGCATGGATAATGAAGCACTATCTATATTAAACATGTATGCACCAAGTGGTGTAGCATCTAAATTCTTAAAAGAAAAGATTGAAACTATTACCATTCATATGAAAGAGTGTTCCAAATCATTACTGATCAGAGAAATGCAAATTAAAACAACTCTGAGATACCACTACACACCTGTCAGATTGGCTAAGATGACAGGAAAAAATAATGATGATTGTTGGAGGGGATGCGGGAAAACTGGGACACTGATGCATTGTTGGTGGAGTTGTGAACGAATCCAACCATTCTGGAGAGCAATATGGAATTATGCCCAAAAAGTTATCAAATT
Organism: Antechinus flavipes; assembly: GCF_016432865.1. NCBI lineage: Eukaryota > Metazoa > Chordata > Mammalia > Dasyuromorphia > Dasyuridae > Antechinus > Antechinus flavipes. The sequence goes on from NC_067402.1 coordinate 228,989,247, forward strand.
GTGCATACCCTTTGATCCAGCAGTGTTTCTATTGGGCTTATATCCCAAAGAAATACTAAAGAAGAGAAAGGGACCTGTATATGCCAAAATGTTTGTAGCAGCCCTGTTTGTAGTGGCTAGAAACTGGAAAATGAATGGATGCCCATCAATTGGAGAATGGCTGGGTAAATTGTGGTATATGAATGTTATGGAATATTATTGTTCTGTAAGAAATGACCAGCAGAATGAATACAGAAAGGAATGGCGAGACTTACATGAACTGATGCTAAGTGAAATGAGCAGAACCAGGAGATCATTACACACTTCGACAACGATATTGTATGAGGATATATTTTGATGGAAGTGGATTTCTTTGACAAAGAGACCTAACTGAGTTTCAACGGATAAATGATGGACAGAAGCAGCTACACCCAAAGAAAGAACACTGGGAAACAAATGTGAACTATCTGCATTTTTGTTTTTCTTCCCGGGTTATTTATACCTTCTGAATCCAATTCTCCCTGTGCAACAAGAGAACTGTTCGGTTCTGCAAACATATATTGTAACTAGGATATACTGCAACATATCCAACATATATAGGACTGCTTGCCATCTAGGGGAGGGGGTGGAGGGAGGGAGGAGAAAAATCGGAACAGAAACGAGTGCAAGGGATAATGTTGTAAAAAAATTACCTAGTAATTATTAAATAAAAATTAAAAAAAAATATCAAATTAAAAAGCCTTTGTACAAACAAAACTAATGCAAACAAGATTAGAAGGGAAGCAACAAACTGGGAAAACATCTTCACAGTTAAAGGTTCTGATAAAGGCCTCATTTCCAAAATATATAGAGAACTGACTCAAATTTATAAGAAATCAAGCCATTCTCCAATTGATAAATGGTCAAAGGATATGAACTGACAATTTTCCGATGATGAAATTGAAACTATTATTTCATATTGATATTCATATTATTTCATATTCATATTCATATTATTTCATATTATTTCAATAACTATTATTATTTCATATGAAAGAGTGTTCCAAATCATTATTGATCAGAGAAATGCAAATTAAGACAACTCTGAGATACCACTACACACCTGTCAGATTGGCTAAGATGACAGGAAAAAATAATGATGAATGTTGGAGGGGATGCGGGAAAACTGGGACACTGATGCATTGTTGGTGGAGCTGTGAACGAATCCAACCATTCTGGAAAGCAATCTGGAATTATGCCCCAAAAGTTATCAAATTGTGGATACCCTTTGATCCAGCAGTGTTTCTATTGGGCTTATATCCCAAAGAAATACTAAAGAAGAGAAAGGGACCTGTATGTGCCAAAATGTTTGTGGCAGCCCTGTTTGTAGTGGCTAGAAACTGGAAATGGAATGGATGCCCATCAATTGGAGAATGGCTGGGTAAATTGTGGTATATGAATGTTATGGAATATTATTGTTCTGTAAGAAATGACCAGCAGGATGAATACAGAGAGGCTTGGTGAGACTTACATGAACTGATGCTAAGTGAAATGAGCAGAACCAGGAGATCATTATACACTTCAACAGCGATATTGTATGAGGATGTATTCTGATGGAAGTGGATTTCTTTGACAAAGAGACCTAACTGAGTTTCAATTGATAAATGATGGACAGAAGCAGCTATACCGAAAGAAAGAACATTGGGAAACAAATGTGAACTATCTGCATTTCCTCATGAAAAACACTGTAGTCAAATTCGATTAACATCTCTACATAATGCTCGTTAATCTCCTCATCTGGATCATCCCCTGCTACTGCCTCCTATCCCTTCTTCTGTAAAATCATCATTTTAATGGCATCCTCTGTCTGTAAGAATCTTTGTTTGTTTGTAAGAATCTTTGAATTACTCTTGTTACCAATGTAATTGTACAGGATAAATATAGTGGCAATCGAATAATACCACTGACTGCAATGTCTGTACCATAAGAGCTGTTTCCACCAGCCACCATCAAACCAAGACCACCAGCCATTTATAAAGGGAGATTTCCAAACTTGTACAGGCACATGAACTATCCTGCGAATGCCCTTGGTAATTTCTTTTACTGCTTGTCCTTTGTCATCAATTGTATACAACAAGTAGACAGGTTTTGTTTCCCACAGACCCTTCCTTCCTCTGCTAACAGATAATCTAAAACTTATCTATGTTATAGAACCACTTCTCTTGTCTGGGTGGCTTGATTGACTAACAGATCAAGGGCCCGAGCAGTTTGGCTAATAGTTACCACAAGGACTGCCTGTAGCCTAATCAACCAATTTAACATATATATTGGCGTTCAGTACCCCCAAATACCATCCTGGGCCCATGTTGCCAATCCGTATTCTTTTATAATTTTCTCTGGAGGGCAGGCATCTCCCCACCCATTGGCATCATTTGTCTGGGTCAAAGAAGTATCAATGTGGTTAGGGAGTAGTCAGCACTTCGTATTTCCCTTTCCAAATCTTCGCATAACCGTTATCAACGCTTGATGAGAGAAAAAAATATTTAGGTCTAATTATATCTATATAACAAATTTTTGTCCAGTTTTTTGGTAAATGGGTATAAGCTGTCTGACCACAGATCCAATAATGCCCCTGCAGGGCAGGATTATCTTCATATTAAAATATAAAGGGTCCACTTGAAGATGGAAAATACCTGACATCCCAGGGACCGAAGGGCTCTCCTCCCCTATTAGAATTACATTTCCAAAGATGACAACTACTCATTGGCAGATGCAACCCAGTTAGATCCTGATGGCTCCAGAAATTATTAAACATTTTCCTAACAGTGTCTTCTCTATTCTCCCACTTCTATTGCATCGAAGTGTAAGTTGAACCTGGTGCTGTGCTATTCAATGTTATACATGTCCATATCTGGGGTCCCTCTGGATCAGGGATTAAACAGGCAGGTGACATTTTCCTTGCACACCCCTCACTACTAATAGAACGTTGGATACAGTGAACTACTGATCCGTTATAACAAGTTATACTGGTTTGATTTCATCTATTGACATACCTACTTCCATCTATGATAGCTCCCTTCTCCAGCCTGCAAGTAAATGTCCATATACATTCACTTTCTCCCATCCACGGCCCTGTACTAGTTTGATTCAGGCAATATCTCCCTAAAACTGTACTGGTCAGAGTCCAGTGATGATTTTCTTCTGCTGACCAGAAACCTGTTCCATTGTGTATTACTGACCTGTTGCTCAAGATCCAGGCCAGAGACAAGGAACAGGAACCCAGGGCCACTGTGTAAGTTGATCAGATCCCCCACATATCCAACAGTCAGTCAATTTAAAGCTAGTGGCTATTGTTTGGATCAGAGTTTGAAAAGTATGAAAATATCCCACTGCTCTCAAGGTACAAGTACAAAAGGTGTACCCACATAAAATCATACAAGCATATACAAGGCACAGTCTCCAACCCTTTAGGTTTGGTTCACACCCCATTCTTTCTAATAGTACATAATATCCCTAATTCCTAAAACAATACAGTTCAACAAAATGTAATATATAGTATCAACAAGAAAAGTCCCAAGAGAGTTCCACAAATGAGACAAGTCAAAAAGATTTTACATGCACAATTCATCAGTCTTTGGTAAGTTTCTGGTAATTTCAACCACACTTTCAATGTTCCTGGATCAGTCTCTACTGCCCACTTCTTTAGCGCATCCATGGGACCTTTGAATCGAGTATGATGTGTCCAACCTTTCTCTCTGGTGCGTGTCACCATATCTGAAGTCAACAGGATCTGGAAGGGCCCATCCCAGCTCAGGGTCAGCTTGTTCTCTTTTCACGTCTGAATCAGGACCCAGTCTCCAAGCTAAAACTTATGCACTGTGAATCCTAAGGGAGGAGTCTGAGCAATAAACCCTTTTAGTTGTAAAGTTTTCAGATGTTGCAGTACAGATATGACATATTTCCTTAAAAACAAATCTTTGGTCTCAAACATTGGATCCAAGGAAGAATTTTGAATTCCTTTTGGATAAGGGTGACCATACAATAATTCATAAAGTGATAATCCCACATCCCTTCAGGATTTTGTTCTATTCTTAATAAAGCAAGGGGAAGGCACTTGGTGCAGGGCAATTGTGTCTTAGCCAATTTAGTCAGTTGCTGTTTAATTTCCTTATCCATCCTTTCCACTTTACCTGATGAGGGTGGATGCCATGGGGTATTTAAGTCCCATGAGATTTCTAGAGCATGGACCACAGATCAGAGAATCTTAGCTGTGAAACAGGTGCCTTGAATCTACCTGCTCCACCAACCTATTACTTGGAATGGTTTTACTTTTCCATTCTCAAGAATGGAAATACTTTTACAACTGCCAAGGCAGTTACCCTGGCAAGGGGGAAGGCCTCTACCCATGAGGTCAGATGGTCCACTAAGAACAACAGGTATTTGAGATGCCTCACTAATGGCAGTTCAGTAAAGTCCACCTGTATGCTTTGGAAAGACCTGATACCAGGGGGCCTTCCTTCTTTTTGGACTTGTCCTTGGGCCATCCTATTCATCCTCTGACAAACAGGACACCCGTTGTCAAGTTGCCTACTATTGTATACAAGCCTGGTGCCATAAACTTAGCACCACATCACACAGGCCTTGGACACCTCAATGACTGCCCTGATGCAAATGTTGGAGTACATGTCTCATATCTGCTGTGGTCAGTACCTCTCTGCCATCAGGGAGGAACCAGTGCCCCTCTTTATCCTCCTGAGTACCAAGGCTTTGGATTTCCTGCTTCTCTTCTGGGGTAAGGAAAGGTGGAGGCATTGAAGGCAGAAGTGCCAGAATTAGCACCATCATGTCCTCTGTACTTACAGATTCCTCTTTTCCAGCCTGTTTCACCTCCTCATCCACAAATCAGTTTCCCCTTGTCTCAAATGAATTTTTTCTTTGGTGCCCCTACACATAAATCACTGCAATGTTCTTAGGTAACATAAGATTAGTCAAAATTTAGTGACCAATGCCCTGTGTGCCAATCCCTTACCTTTACTATTTCCATTCTTTCCCTCAAGTAATTTATAGGATCTAATTACTTTTTTTTTTCCTTCACTTATACAATACCTCACATTTCACAAATTGCAATTTGTCTTAAGAAATCCCCAGTCTCTGTGCTCCTAAATAATTTAACAAACTGATAGTGACTTGGACAAGGTCACTCTTTTTGCTCCCTGTCACAAGAGGATCATCTACATATTGTAAGACTTTTAACAGTAAGAAATTTATCCTAGAATGTTCACAGAATTCTTACATATCCAAGTAGATGTTCCATAAATTGAATATTATACCAATCATTTTGTTTTTAAAATACCTAATACACAGAAAAATCCCAAACTACATATTGTCCATAACAAAAACATTTTCAAAAGGACAAAGGCAAAAACTACTATCCTTGGAGTCCCTTTAAATAATTGGCATCAATACAGTTAATTAAAACCTCCAATTGTCACATAAAAGAATCTGAAAAGTTCTTTAAAACATCAATTAAACTTTTTGAAATAACCCTTTCAAACTATAGATCACATTTCTGATCATATTCTTTAAACAAGAAAACCATTACGTTTCAAAGAAACAAATATTCAGTCAATTAACACCTTGTAAGAGTAGCCTGTGCCTTTAAAAGCTTAGCCTGCTTCTTCAGCAGTTAGGCTGCAGCATGGACAAAGACAACTTTCCACTGCTGCCCTTCCCCCCACTCAATTCCCTACACAGGAATCCTCAAGATTTAGGCAATCAGTTTATTTCCTTTCTTTTTGCAACTGATTCCTTCTTGATATCATTCAGCCTCTCAATTTGTGCCTACAAATCAATCCTTCATAAATCTCCTGCATTCTTTTTTTCATTTCCCTTCAGAACTTTTAAAATTCACAATACAGTGAATAGCTAGATAACTCCATAAAACATAACTTAACAATGTTAACAAATTACCCAATATGTTTCAAAAGGTAACATACTGAATCAAACTAAATACAGCTGTTTTTAAAAGTTTTTTTTTTCTTTCTTTTTTCTCTTTTCTGCCACATTTCTTCTCACAGCAATTAGCATCTTATCTCCAGAGCTTTTTATTGCCCAGGCCAGGCTAAGTTTGAATTTTATTGCTCTTTACTCTAGCAGGCTCTGAAAACTCTTCACAAGCAAATTGTCAAATAACCAATTCCCAAATTTCTTAATCATTGTTCTTAAAACTTAACAGAGCTTTTAAATCAACAAAACAGACTAGGGGCTTTTTCCAGGACTCCCACCCCCGGAGAGAAGTTTGTTTCACCTTGAACATTTTTTCCTCCCAGAATCCAGACGGAACTTCTCTAGACTTCCAAACCTGTTTAGTGCATCTCTCTGCCTTCACAGAGAATGCCTAGATATTCCATTCCATTTTTCTTTAAATGTTGGCACGCTGCTCATATATATATCTATATCTATATATATAATTTTAAACTTTCCAAACTTTAAAATCCCTTTCACTCTATGTTTTTATTTCCCCCTTTTTTCTCCCTTTTCCCAAGACCGCTGCAGTCAGCCAGAGGTAACGAGAGAGAGAAAAAGATTTTTCAAATTTCTTTTCTTACCTAAATCACTCTGAAATAATTACTACTCTGAATGAATTCCACTTCAAACAATTCAGCCTGATATTTTTCTAAGCCTGCAACACAGAGGCTGTTATCTCTTACGAGCTTGCTAACTTTTTAACACGGAACACAAAATGCAAAGCAAACAGACACACACAGACACATGCAGAGCTCTATTTTCCCCTTTTATTTTCCCCTTTATCCTTTTATACCTAGCTACTGTCCTGACAAATTCTTGAACTGTGTCTTTCCCATACTTAGTTCCCAAACTAAGTTCAGCAGTTTGCCGGAAGCTTCCCTTGGCAGTTCTTTAACACTGGGGCCTGTCACAGTCCAGAACTCAAGAAAATTTAGCAAGGGCTATTTCCTAGGGTTCCCTAAGACCTCGCCAATAAGACCCCCAAACTGTTCCGAGAACTTACCAAGCCATCACGTGTGGATTCTAAAACTGCACAAGCCAGACTCTACTTCCTTCAATCTTCAATTCTGCTTTCCACTGAGTACCTCTGCCTCAGGTCGTTGTCTAAGAGGGGAGAAAGGCTGCCCACCCAGAGCCAGAGACCATGGAGAAAACTGCTCCATGGGTGCCTGTCCCTGTCCAGGGTGCACAACCATCTTCCCCAAAGACCCCATCCTGGAGAGGCCCCAATTGTTTGGGACAAAAAGACCTACCCAAAGTGACTACTCAGAGATCACTCATAGAAAACAGAAGTATTTATTAAAATCTCGAGAAGCCGACCCCATCCTGTCTGTGAACCAAATTCACAGCAGGAGAGAGCCACTCCCTTGAAAATGTTCACAATATTTATACATTTCAGACAAAGAACCGCCAAAATCCCACCCTCTATTTATTCCCCTATTTGGTCAGTGGAATGCAGTAGACAAGGTGATATACAGCCTCAGCCACATAAGCCCTTCTTTGGACAATGAAATGCAGTCCAGGCCTTATCTAAAATCACATGACAGGGGCCTATAGGCTTGATCTACTTTTAGCTCACAGTCTCTGATCAATATGTGCTTAATCTGTAAGTTCTTCACCTTTCCACACACTACCTGTTCCTACATATAATCCAATCAGACAACACAGCATTCTCTCACACACAAAATAATTTATAGTATGTACTAAGCAGATAGGTGGCACAGTGAATAGATTGCCAGGCTTGGAAAAATGACAAGTTCAAATTCAGCATCAGACACTTAATAGCTGTGTAACCCCAGGCAAGTCATTTAACCCTCTTTGCCTCAGTTTCCTCACCCATAAAATAAGCTGCAGAAGGAAATGATAAGCTACTCAGGTATCTTTGCCAAAAAAACAAAACAAAACAAAAGGGGACATGAAGAAGCAGACACAACTGAAAAATGACTAAATAACCACCAAGTACAATGAGTCACAATGTCCCTAGATCCCAATTTTTTCATTTGTTAGCCTAGGTAACTTTAGGTCCCATGCAGTTCTAAGCCTCTAATCCTACGAAAAGAGGAATTCAGAAAAAACAATGATTAAAGATATGTTTGAACAGATGCAGTGACATAAGCAGAACCACAACAATAAACACATGACCAGAATAGAAACGATTGTAACAGTACAAAAGGGGAAAAAAATCACTTAAAGAAGTCATACTCTGAGAAATGGGGAGAAAAATAGTCCCAAAGAACAAAAACATTCTCTTCTTGGCAGAAAAGCTATTAAGGAGAGGGTTTCCAGAAAGATTATCAAGCTGCATTCCCTTCCTACTGGAGGAATAATATGGAGAAAAGCACAGAGACAGGGCATTTTGGAGAGATATAAGGAGAAAAGTTTAGATGGCATGTGGGGATAATAATAATAATGTGGGGAATAAGGGAAAATAGAAATGCAAGAATCAGATTGTGGAAAACAAGCAGTGGGGAACCATCCAAGCTTTTGAGTAAAGAACATGATAAAAACATGTTCTAGGAAGTTTAATCTAGCAATGGTGTCTAAGACAGACTGGAAGGAGAAAAGAACAAAGGCAGAGACAAAGTAGAAGGAAATAATTCAAGATTGAAATAAGAGTCTAAATTAGGATTGTAATAGTAGAAAAGCAAACAAAGGGATGACATTAAGAGAGTGATGTGTTAATTAAGGCATAGTATTGGTTACGTCACTACTGCTTTAAAAAAATCAGTGATTACCTATCACTTCTAGGATAAAACACAATTTCTTAATTCTGATATTTAAAGGACTTCACAATGCAGCTCCCAGCTATCTTTCTAGACATATTTCTTTTCTCCCTTGGATACATTCTGTATTTCAGCTAATTTGACTGACTAGTCACTCCTCAAACTCTACAATCTAATGATTTCACATCATTTGTACTATCATTCCTAAAATGAACTCTCTCCTCAGGAACCACTCTCTGAACCTACTACTGAACACTCTCTCTTATTCCACAGTGGTTATTTCTTTCTCCCTCTTCAAAATATAACATATTTACTTGAATAGATGTATAGTTTAGCTTCCCCTTTAGAACATAAACTCTTTGAAGCACAATGACTTACATATAGTTTACAATGCCTAAATATTTGCTAAAAAATCAACAGGACTTGACTGTGGAGAACAGGAAGAGTCAAGTCAAAGAAGACTCAGAGTCTTCAAGGCTGAGAAATTAGGGAAAGGATGGTATCTAACAACAACAAAAAAAAAATCAGCAAACTGTGCCTCAATTTTCTCTTCTAAGTCTCTAATTAGCTCCTTGAGATCAGGGGCTGTTTTTTTCTGCCTGTTTAGATGTCCGGCACTTAGCACAGTATCTTGGAACACAGTAAGCATTTAATACTTATTGAGTGAAAAAGTATAATTGGCAAAAAATGCAAGTTGGGTTTGGAAAGAGAAGAGGACAGATATTTAGTTTTAAGACAAGTTAATTTTAAAGGTTAGATGCACAGGTGAAAGAACATTCTAATTGGCATGTAAATATGTAACAGTTTTGCACCATAAGCAGCAACAAAAAGAGTATTTAGAAAAACATGTAAAGATTTATATGAAATGATGCAGAGGTAAAGCTTTGTTTATATTCAGTAGTTTCAGTTGTATCTGCCTCTTGGAATTTTCTTGGCAAAATAATAGTTTGCCATCTCTTTTTCCAGATCATTTTACAGATGGGAAAATTTGAAACTAACAGGATTAAGTGATTTGCTCAGGATTACACAACAACTAAGAGTCTAAAACCAAATTTGAACTCCAGAGGTAAAGTACAAAGACTCAAAAAAAACATTTACAAAGACTATAATGAAATAAAAGGAAAAAATGAAACAAAACTAAATACTGTGTAAATATAATGAACTTGGGTCCAAAAATAGATAAGAAAATGTACCTACTTCACTTCATTGCTCTTATAGGTCAGGACATTTAGGATATAGGCCAGGACTTGAGTTAACTCCCATATTTCCACACTGACAACTACCTTTTGAGAGCCAAGACTTTGTGGGCAAGACTGTAGAGCAGTAAAAATAAAAAAAGAATTGGAGCAGAACAGTGATCCTCCTAGGACAATCAGAGATCTTAAGAAAAATCCCAGTAGGAAGGTTCTGCCCACGTAAAGTATATATTTACAAGCCCTGGGACTAGCTGGGTTGGAAGGTAGACTTGGGCCCAGTTACAGGAACATTTACCCTTAAAACAGTGTGGGAAGTCTGCCACCTAAGATTTGAACAGGGAACTCTGAGGGAACCTCTGCTGGGCCAAAAGGAACCAGCACACCCAGTGAATGCAGAAGCACTAGGGCAGGGACACTGCTGACTACAGGTTCTTATAGGAAGGCAGAGAGCTTGACTGTGTTCCAGGCCACAGGGAAGAACTGGAGGAGGACTGGAGGCCAGAGACAAACCCCCACATCCCAGGATTAGAGGGGATTACAATAACAAGCTGTTGTAAATTTTTTTTTTAAGTGAGCAGGCAAAAAATGTTTGTGGCAGCCCTGTTTGTAGTGGCTAGAAGCTGGAAAATGAATGGATGCCCATCAATTGGAAAATGGTTGAATAAATTGTGGTATATGAATATTATGGAATATTATTGTTCTGTAAGAAATGACACAGAGAGGACTGGCGAGACTTACATGAACTGATGCTGAGTGAAATGAACAGAACCAGAAGATCATTATATACCTCAACAACGATACTGTATGAGGATGTATTCTGATGGAAGTGGATTTCTTCGACAAAGAGATCTAACTCAGTTTCAATTGATCAAGGATGGACAGAAGCAGCTACATGCAAAGAACACTGGGAAATGAATATACACTGCTTGCATTTTTGTTTTTCTTCCCGGGTTATTTATACCTTCTGAATCCAATTCTCCCTGTGCAATAAGAGAACTGTTTGGTTCTGCACACATATATTGTATCTAGGATATACTGTAACCTATTTAACATGTATAGGACTGCTTGCCATCTGGAGGAGGGGATGGAGGGAAGGAGGGGGAAAATCGGAACAGAAGTGAATGCAAGGGATAATGTTGTAAAAAAATTACCCTGGCATGGGTTCTGTCAATGAAAAGTTATTTTAAAAAATAAATAAAAATAATTTTTTTTAAAAAAATAAAACAAAAAAAAAATAAAATGAGCAGGCAAAGGAGAAAGAATCCACTCACTGAAAGTTACTATGAGGAATGGAGAAGATAGGGGTTTGACTTCAGAAAAGATACTAAAGCCTCTCCTCCTTCTCCAAAGAGTACTGTCAAATAGTTACTGCCCCAAAAGAATTCAAAGAAAAAAGTCAAAAAAGACTTTAAAAATCAAATGAGATTGAGGAAATTAAAAAATAATCCAAGAAAAACAAGATCATGAAAATAAAGTCAATCAACTGAAAAAGGAGATCCCAGAATCTTAAATTTAGGAAAATTAAGAAGAAATGGCTCCTTGAAAATTAGAATTGAGCAAGGAGAACCCAGTGAAGTTATAGGAAAATATAAAGAAAGAAGATTGTCAGAATTCTAGTGTTAACTCAATGGAATTGATAGAAAAAATACTTATTGGTTAACACATTAGAATGAATCCTTACAAGGTGTTAAGTCACTAGAATTGATAGAAACAATGTTTACACCTTTAAGAGAGTTTAAACATTAAAGCTTACACATTGAGATTCACAAGTATGGGAGATTCACAAAGTTAATTTTGTAACCAGGAGGAGTAGAACCAGGATTCAGAGGGAGCTAGAGGCGACAAAGGACAAACTGCAAGAGCTCTTGGAACCAAGCAGAGAAATAAGGCCTCTAAGAAAACTAACTGGGCTATTTTGGAAGAGATAATAAAAGATTTGATTTTAACTCCTGGTTGTATTTGAAGTGATTATTACTTGAAACTGAAACTAAAGCTGCCTCTGGAAACCTCCCCAAAAAACCTGCTCCCAGAGAACCATCATATATATTATAAAAAGGAAGAGAACACCACAGAAGATAATGTGAAACACCTCATTAAGAAAAAACGATCTGGAAAACAGATCAAGAAAAGATAAGAGTAATTGGACTACCTGAAAGCTACAAGAAAAAAAAAGAATTTTGATACAATAATATAAGAAATATTTATGTTGTCTTCAAGTGTTAAAACAAGAAGGGAAAGTAGAAATAGAAAAAAAAAAAACCCACCAATCATCATCTGAAATAGATCCTACAAGGAAAATTTAAAAGTGTATCATAGCCAAATTCCAAAACTCAGGTCAAGGAGAAAATATTACAAGCAACACGAAAAAAAAAAAAATTCAAATACAGCAGAGCTACAATTAAAATCACATGAGACCTAGGAAGTACTTACATTAAAAGAATACAGATCTTGGAACACTATATACGGAAGAGCAAAAGAACTGGGTTTGTGATTGAAAATACAGACCTATCAAAGTTAAGCATAAAACCTGAATGAAAAAAAAAAAGGAGGTGGGGGATTTAAGGAACTGTCAGACTTTCAGGATTATGTTGCAAAAAGACTTGAATTTAATAGAAAAGCTGACATAGAAGATCCAAGAGAAATATAAAGTAAACTTTAATGATTAATTATGATGGCTCAATATGGACAAAATTTTATACATACCATAAGTCTAAGATTGTCATTAGTAATTGGGTAGTTCAAAAGAAAGACTGGGCTGAGAATGAGGTGATTCTAAAAAGCAAAATCTAGTTGGAAAAGATAAAAAGAGCAATTGTTACATAAATGAGGACCAAGAGGAAGAATTGACACAAAGAATTAGATAAGGGAAGAGAGCTGGTGGTTCTAGAACACTACTCTCATCATGAATGGATCAAAGAGAGAACACTACATATATAAGCAGAGGATAATAAAAAGTCTTCTAAATTCAAAAACATAAAAAGAGGGTAGGGAGATAGGGAGAATAGAGAAAATAAGAAAAGGATTTTTAGAGGGAATCCTATCCACAACAGATCTGGTTTAAATAAAAAACATACTTTTATAAGGAATTAAGTCTTCTAAATTTATAAGGAAATAAAGAAAGTGAGGGAATAGGAGTGGGGACAGATTAACAGGAATGGGATAAGGTATAGAAATTAAAAGGAATGGGATAAAGAGGAAACACATATTTGGAAAGCTATAAGTCTTCTAAGTTTAGACAGAAACAAAAGGGTAAAGGCAAAGAGTAGGGGAGAGGACAAAGGAGAAATACTGAGCGGGGAGGGAGATGCAGGTTAATATATAGGAGTGCAGAGTAGCAGGTAGAAATAAAACAGAGGAGTCAAAAAGGATAGGAAATGACAAACATAAAATAAAGATCAAGAGTAGAATTTATTATGTAAAAAAAAAAGCAGGGACAGTAATCATGATCTCAAAGTTAAAGTTAAAACAGATATAAGCAAAAAAGAAAAAAAAAAGGAAACTTTACTTGTCAGCCATACCAATCAACATTGTTTCAGACTATTTAAAATAAAAGATTGGAATAGTGTTGTGGTGTAAGAAATGATAAATTAGTGGAGTTAGAAAAATATATAAAGACTTAGCCTTTAAAGGAAGATATTATCCACCTTCAGAGAAAGATGACAAACAAGCATCATAGGGCTTTATTATGTTCATATGAATGCTTATGTGTGTATACATGTATGATAATATGTTTGTATATGTGTATCTATGTGTATATATATATATCTCCACACTTAATTATAAGGGAAGGGGAGGGTAAGAGAGAAAAAAAAAGTGAAAAGCAAAGAACAAAAAAAATCTACAAGGAAGAAAAGATGGATAGTTTTGAACACAGATGGAAATTTAATGCTTTATATTTTGAATTTTCGAATGTTCTAATGTATATATAGCAATTTTTTTCTTTTCCTATTTTGTATTTAAGTTTAAAATAAATACATTTTTAAAAAAGAAAAAATATGACAGGGAGCTTCCAAGACCATTATGGAATTCTTTTATTGCTATTTATTATATTGCTGACAGCTTTTATCTGGCTTTTTTCCTTCAAACTGCTTTTACATTGATTGTTTATATCTGAAAGTTTACTGAATATTTTTATTAAAGAAATTATCTGAACTCCAAAGTTCTAAAGTATGCCAGATGTAGAATCACAACTCAGACAATTAGAGATATAGGTGTGGAATATTCCAAACATTAGTAAAAGCAATAAAACTGTTTTAGGTTGTTTTGCTTAAATTGGGGGTGGGGGGGTCTTTTTATCATTGGTTAAAAAAAAAAAAAAAAAAAGGGAAGGCTCACTGCATAGGGAAGGGCAGTCTTATATATAGGATGGGCAGTCTTATATATAGGATGTCCCAAAAGACTTAGTGCAGGTTTAAAGTTTAAAACTGCACTAAGACTTTTGGAATACCTTGTATTTGAAATGTTTATATAAAAAACAAATGGCATCAATAAAATAATTTAAATATTTTACAAATAATTGGAAATGCACAAAGTTAGAGAAGCCACCCCAAATGTTCACAGGGACAATTAGTGTCTGACCTGTGGCAGGGCATACCAAGCTCATATTGGTCTGATTATGACACAGTTGGACATAGTAACTTGATTCTAACATAGTGATGTCATTTTTGATCCTCTTCGAGAATGAAAGACAATAACCATAAACTGACAAAGTGAGAACCCAGAGAATAATTTATTAATAATGTTGCAACAAAATGCAACTGATTAATAACTTTCCAACAATAATTTATAACAACATTGTAAAGAAAAACCTTGACTGACTTAAGAATTCTGATCAATGTAGACCAGTAGTGTCAAACTCAAATAGAAACCAATTCCTCTAGGCCACAAATTGACTTAGAAAGCCACAAATTAACATTATCCATCATACTGTATTTGTATTTATTTTGTTAAGACATTTTCCAATTACGTTTTGGTCTGGCTCCGTTCAGAAGTTTCTTGGAGTCCCACATGAATTTGACACCTTTGAAATATACAACCACAACCACAGAAGATCAATGAAGACGTATTCTGTTCACCTTCTGACAGAAAGCTGATGGACTAAAAGTGCAGAATGAGTCATACAATATGGGAATTTTTTTTTTTTTGTTTATATACTTGTTACAAGGGTTTCCTCTTTTTTTTTTAAATTGACAAGGGGAGGTAAAAGGAAATGGGACTGGAGGGGCTAGCAAAGATTACCAAGAGTATCACTGAATCTTTTTAAATGCACAAGAGAGAATAAATAAAAACAAGTTTTTGAAAGTTATGTTAAAATTATTATACTGTTATTGTTCTTCATCCTCTTTTCTTCCCAAGAGGACTAATGACATCACAAGGTGATGTCCTGACTTGCATGTGAATTGAATTTAAGTGAAGCAGAATTGCACAAGGCCATCTATCTCATCCTTTCTTCAAATAATCCAAGTCCAGTAGCAAGACAAAAATCAAGCTGATTGGTGATGTATAGAATGGAGTGGATGACCTTGATATCTTCCATGTCTGACCAAGCTCTAAATGCTCCACATTACCTGCTTCAGCCACTTCCATGGCCATTGGAATAAATTGCACTCATCAACCATTCCATCTGGAAAGTTTTGACATGGGGTTATGGATAAGCAGCCAAGCCCTTGATATGTAAATATACAAAGTTATTGTATATTTTTAGGAAAAGCAAGTTGTAGAAAAGAAGTTTATAGTTTTAATGGACAATCCTTTGTATAGGAAAACGTTCATTTTATTTGTTGTTAAAACAAATTTTAAAACTATACAAAATAAGTTCTTAATGATAGTGCTGATAATTCTTGAAAGTATCAAGTCTCAAACATTTCTGTACAGGCCTCATGGTAAATGAATCTACCAAGAAGAGAATAATTAGCTAGCCCAAAGTTTAGTTGGAGCTTTTGGAACTAAGTCTTCCATAAGTAGCTATTCCATATCCACAACTTCCTGAAATTAATCATGATTTAAATCACAAGAAGACATACAAATACAATTTTTCCCAATGTACCCTTACTACTATTAATCAAGTAAATATC
Organism: Antechinus flavipes; assembly: GCF_016432865.1. Lineage (NCBI taxonomy): Eukaryota > Metazoa > Chordata > Mammalia > Dasyuromorphia > Dasyuridae > Antechinus > Antechinus flavipes. The sequence continues at coordinate 229,005,225 of NC_067402.1, forward strand.
TAGGAAAATCTCTACAATATTAAGCTTCAGAAGAATAACATACTTATAAATAACTTTGCCCTAACATAACAGAAACTGCACTTGACAGCATGGTGTGCTGTCACACCAGAATAAATCAAGTCACAGACCTAATACCTATTTAAGTACCAACTGTAATTCTGCTCTAGGTATTTAACTTTTCTGTGTCTCAATTTTATTATCTGTAAAATGGGTAATAATTCTTGCACAGCCTTGAAGTAAGAAATACCTAGATTCAAGTCTTACCTAACACATACTCAATTGTATCACTATGAATAAATCACTTAATCCCTCAATGTTGTAACTTTGTTAGAGCTCCTTAACTGAGTGAGTTCCACAGAGCAATGAAATCAAAGGTTCAGCTCTTCCTCCAAAAATACATGTTATCACCCACTGTACAGGGTTATCATGAAGAAAGCATTTTGCAAATTTTAAAGAACTATACATTATCAATTATTATTGCCGTTTTGATATTTAAGTGCCAATAAGATATGAACACTATAACACTGTTTACTAAGTTGCTTTGAGCACTTAAATCCATTCAACAAATTATTTCATTTATGGCTTGCTCTTGAGAAGTTAAGTGCCTCGAATGTTTGTGGCAGCCCTCTTTGTAGTGGCCAGAAACTGTTAACTGAGTAGATGCCCATCAATTGGAGAATGGCTGAATAAATTGTGGTATATAAATATTATGGAATATTATTGTGCGGTAAGAAACGACCAATAGGACGATTTCAGAAAGGCCTGGAGAGACTTACACGAACTGATGCTGAGTGAAACGAGCAGGGCCAGGAGATATACTTCAACAACAATACTATATGATGATCAATTCTGATGGACCTGGCCATCTTCAGCAATGAGACGAACCAAATCAGTTCCAATGGAGCTGTAATGAACTGAACCAGCTATGCCCAGCGAAAGAATTCTGGGAGATGACTAAGAACCCATTGAATTCCCAATCCCTATATTTTTGCCTGCCTGCATTTTAGATTTCCTTCACAGGCTAATTGTACAATATTTCAGAGTCTGATTCTTTTTATACAGCAAAATAACGGTTTGATCATGTATACGTATTGTGTATCTAATTTATACTTTAATATATTTAACTGGTCATCCTGCCATCTTGGGGAGGGGGGGAGGAGAAAAATTGGAACAAAAGATTTGGCAATTGTCAATGCTGTAAAATTACCCATACATATAACCTGTAAACAAAAAGCTATTAAAAAATTAAAAAAAAAAAAGTTAAATGCCTCAGACTTCACAGTCTGAGCCTAAAGTCAACATACCATCCTGACACATTTCTCTATGGAAATAAGGAGAAGTTTTGCCTACCTGAACCAACACTGTATCTTAACAATGTCCTTTCCATGTTCTAACTAAATAAACCTTTTGTTAACTTTCAGATGATCTTATTTCCTTACTATTTTATATAGGAGCCCACAAAACCAATCTGAATTATGTTTGATCTACATGGTCCATAGTGGCAAAAACCCACATGTACCTATGTCAATTTGTGTGCATGCACATGCCAAGTCAACATCTATTTACTCAACCTATGCACTGTTTGAGCTTCCCAATGAAACTAATCTACCACTTGTTAAAATTCTTTGATGTTCTGTCTATTGCTCCCCAGATCTACCTCTAACTCCCAAAAAGACTTATAGCCATGGAATCTTTAAAGAGTTGAAAGAGCCCTTTAAGGTCATCTAGTCTAACCTCTTACTCAACACATAAATCTTCTTAACATGCCCTAAAAAACATTCAGCCTTTTTTTTTAGCCAGATAAAATATTTCAATATTTGAAAACTCAAAACTATTATAAAGTTTTTCTTTATGCTGACTAAAAATATAAATATGTAATTTCCACTACTTCCTTCTAAATTTTTACTTCAGTTTAATTCATACATCCCTTCTAATTGTTTAAAGAAAACAGTAGGATTTAATCATCTATAATATGAAAAAGTTGGACTAGAAGATTCCTAGCTTTAAATCTATGATCCTATGCCCCATCTGAATTTTCTCCAGGAAAAAGAGGGATAATTTAATTATCAAGTTAAGAGTAGGTTAGCAAAAGAAAAAAAAAAAACCAGAAATCACTGAAATATGCACAAAGCAAAAACAGAAAGATGTTCATCAGAAAGCACAAAAAAGCAGGTCAGAAAAAGGAAAAAAAATCTCAGAAACCAAGTGTAAAAAAGAATTTACATGTTATCCAGTTGAGCCTATTCTTAATTATATATAAATATATATATAATAATTATTACATATAATTATATATATATATATATATAACACACATACATATTTCTCCCAAATTAATGTTAAAACGATTTTTAAAACATTAAAAAAAAGTTTTGTGCTTCAAATTCTATTCCTTTCTTCCCTTACCCCTCTGTGAAATGCTGATATGATTTACCTGGTCCTAAAGAGATCAGCCCAAAAGCTAGTGCTAGGAAATATAACCTAGCACCTATCAGCACAACACAGCTGAGATTACATGCTCAGCAGTTACCAGAGGTCCACTAGCAATGAGCTAAACAGTGTGCCCAAAGACACCAAGGAAAAAGCAGAACATGCCAGTAGAGAAAACATTCCCAATAGTCATTTTAAGATCATCAGGAACTAGCGGAGATAATAAGAGACCAGTAGAACAACAGAACAGAAAAGACTATATACATATTGGTCATCTAGAGACCAATGGAATATGCTCAGCAGAGATGTGGTACACTGAAGAGTAAACAGGCCCAGTGAAAGCAGTACAATGACATCACCAGAAAAAAAAAATCAATGGTTCTAAAGCATCTGGCCATATGAGAATGAGGATTTTGTTAAATACTTACAATGTATAAAAGTACTGTGTTAAGTGCTGGAGCTACAAACAGAAAATCAGCACTATTCTTAAGGAAGCCACATTCTAATGGGAACACAATGCACACGGGAAATTTCAGCTCCAAACCAAGTGGATAAGTCCCATAGTTTTTTTAGGGTGCTAGCAAAATAGATAGTAATGCTTCTTCTTTAGGGTCATTTCCACTGGTAAAATCCTATCAGTTTCTGATGCTGAACCACTTGACACTAAACTAGTAAAAATTATATTCCAAAGCCCTTAGGTTCAAATTCCAGGGCTGCTTACATAAGGGGCCAAAAGAAGATATCAAGGTAATGATGGCAGTTTGACTTGCCTGTTTCAGGCTGCTTCCTACAAAAACTCAGTAGAGTTTAGCTCTCTCAGACTGTCTTTCAGTTTGAGCTAAACTAGCCTGCCTGTGGTGTCCATGAGTGCATCCTCACATAATATGTATTCTCACCACCAACTGTATTTTTTTTGGAAAAGTATGCCCTAAATTTATATGGGGTTACATTATTTTGAATTTTCTTTCTATGCTATTTCATTCAGTGCTGTTGTTCTGAACTAATTGTATCCTCTGAAGAAAAAACTATGATTGTGCAAGATTAAGAACCCAACAAATACCTTGAACTGAGAGTAGTTGTTCTGCAGGCCTCAAGTTGCTACACATTATTTACTGATTTTTGTCAGTATGTGACATTCTATCTATTTGGGAATTTTGCAACAATTTTTCCTATTAAGGGATTAATTTTTAATTGTTCCATAGGGTTGTTGTCATTTGCAGTAAAAACCTATATTATAATAAACTTCTAAACTTTTCTTAAAGTCTTCTGCTTAAAGCTGCTGCCTCATATTTTAATTCATAGTGAAGTGTGTGGGACTGTCTAAAAATAGGACAGATGTCTGGGTGCAATTCTTTAAAGGGAGAATTGGTGAGATTTTTTTATTCTAATTATTTTGATCTTTTCTCCTCCATTATCTTTCACTTGACCACTCTAGGAGAGTTAAGGTACGTAAGCAAAATAATTACACTAGATCAATTGCATAAGAAACTAATATATTATGTTAAATATAGGAAGCAGACTTCCACAACAAAGTTTTCTTAAAAAAAAAAAAAAGACAATGTAATATTTATAGAAAAATACTTTCTTGTAAGGGCAAAACAGAGAAAGATCTAAATTCTTCAGTCATAGAGACAACTTGGAATAAATGTTGGCATTCGAAAGAAGACAAAGCAACTTTTTTGATATGACTTTCTATGTCCTTATTTTAGGTATATCATTTGACAGAATACTATCAAAATTAACAGTTGAAAGAAAAAGAAATTTTGATTCCATCTTTTCTTCCCCATTGCTATTAAATATGGGTCAAACAATTTTGGCATGAACTGCCCAGCAACAACATTAACTGTACTCTAATATACAGATTCTGACCATGTGCAGCTATCAAACTTTTTAAAAAATTAAATACAAGAATAATGTAGTCCATGGAAGCAAAATGTAAATATACTAATACTAATACCCCTAATACTAGGCTTATTTCAAGAGCTGAGGAGAAACTGATCATCCTAATGCTATTTCACAGTAGAGTAGTAGGTCAACTCGATTATATTTGCATTGTTTCCCCAACTGTATTTTCTATCACCAATGGAGTAAATCAGGAATTTAATCTAATTCTGCTTAACTTTCTGAACAGTTAGTTTTAAAATTCCAAGGAACCAAAATAATGATGAATGTTGGAGGGGATGCGGGAAAACGGGGACACTGATGCATTGTTGATGGAGTTGTGAACGAATCCAGCCATTCTGGAGAGCGATCTGGAATTATGCCCAAAAAGTTATCAAACTGTGCATACCCTTTGATCCAGCAGTGTTTCTATTGGGCTTATACCCCAAAGAGATACTAAAAAAGGGAAGGGGACCTGTATGTGCCAAAATGTTTGTAGCAGCCCTGTTTGTAGTGGCTAGAAACTGGAAAATGAATGGATGCCCATCAATTGGAGAATGGCTGGGTAAATTGTGGTATATGAATGTTATGGAATATTATTGCTCTGTAAGGAATGACCAGCAGGATGAATACAGAAGGCTTGGAGAGACCTACATGGACTGATGCTAAGTGAGATGAGCAGAACCAGGAGATCATTATACACTTCGACAACGATATTGTGTGAGGATGTATTCTGATGGAAGTGGATTTCTCTGACAAAGAGACTTAACTGAGTTTCATTGGAGAAATGATGGACAGAAACAGCTACACCCAAAGAAGGAATACTGGGAAATGAATGTGAACTATTTGCATTTTTGATTTTCTTCCCGAGTTATTTTTACCTTCTGAATCCAATTCTCCCTGTGCAACAAGAGAACTGTTCGGTTCTGCAAATATGTATTGTATCTAGATATACTGCAACATATTTAACATATCTAGGACTGCTTGCCATCCTGGGGGGGGGGGGGAGGAGGGAGGGAGGGGAAAAAACGAAACATAAGTGATTGCAAGGGATAATGCCGTGTAAAAATTATCCTGGCATGGATTCTGTCAATACAAAGTTATTATTAAATAAAATAAAATTTAAAAAAAAAAAAGAGTTAATGTTGATGAATTATCCATGCATATATTTTGAAAAATGAAAAGCTTTAATAAAGAAAAAAAGAATAAAAAAAAAATAAAAAAAATAAAATTCCAAGGAACCAAGATACTGCTGTCAAACATTTCTTTAAAGGGCTTTTTTTTAACTTATGTGGACTTGAAGCCTCCTAAAGTATCCTATGGGTAAGGTTCTATTTTTATTGTTGTTCACTTGTGTTCTTCTCTTTATGATGCTGTGGACCATTCTTGGCAAAGCTACTAGAGTGGGTTGCCATTTCCTGTTCAGGTGGATTAAGGTAAATATAAGTTAAGTGACGTGTCCAGGATCACATTGCTAGTGTCTGAAGCCACATTTGAACTCTGGTCTTCCAGACTTCAGGCAGTGCACTATCTACTAAATCACTTAGCTGCTTCTTATGGGCAAGACAACATTTAACAATGACAGGTTGTGTTTTCTATGTCCTTAAGACATAACACATGATATAATATATACATGAATTTGCAATGTCAACTTATTATAAGCTCTTAAACTACAAGGAAAAGCCATGTATGTTACTGTGAATCCAGCAGATCTAACTAAAATAAAAATTTATATAATATTGCCAACTTAGAAACAGAATCAAAGCAATTAGGAACTAAAAAACACCATCACAAAACCCAAACAAGTCATCAAATCTTAAAATCAAAGGAATAATGCAGTTATAAGACAAGAGTCTTTAGCTGTATATTCAACTTTTAACTAAGTTCTATGAAATGTACTAAGATAGAGAGCTTTTTAAGAACCCATCCATTGCTAAAGTCTTGTTGAAATTAACCTATCAAAGTCTGTCACATGAAGAAAGTAAACCAGGAGTTAATAAGGCAAATGCTCAAGAGTTGAAAAGGGGTAACTAGGTACAACAGAAATATTTCAATAAAACAATAACAATCAAAATCAATTTAACATAGTAGTAAATAAGTCGGAAAACAGCAGTGAGCTAACTACTCTAACATGGTGGAATTAGAGATTGTGTGAGGAGTCAATTTGAGGAACAATATTGTAAAGGTTGACCTGGAGCTTGAAAACTACAAAAACTGGGATTTGTTACTTAGTAGACTATGTATTGGCAGAAAAGATGGATTTTATAAATTGGTCTTTTTAGACAATCCTTTAATAAATATTAGCAATATCTTGAAATCAAAAGGGAAATAATGTGTTCCCCTATCTAACCTGATCTATTCCACAATTAACTAATAGATTCTAAACCACAAGTCTTATTATTCAAAGACTTGGTTATTTCCTGTAAAATCATATATAATCATAATTTTACATAACAGATTCCCAAAACTACTGTATCCCTCTCTTTCCCAATAATACAAGGTTACAATTTTAAGATTCTATTCCAGTAAATTGGCTTAAATGGCTCTGCAGAAAACAAACACTTCTATTCACCTTATTAGGATTAGTATAGTCATGAGAAACTGGTTAACAAGCTAGATCACTGGGTACCTAAACTACACCCACAAACAGTTTCTAAAACCTAGCATTATATCAGGGACTTGTATCAGAATCAAATGAATTCTAATTTTTTTAGTCACTTAGAACATGCTGGCCTAAAGTCAATCCCAGGAATCCAGTAAACAGGCTGAAAACAGAATCTTAACGGGTATTCCAGAACCAATCTGCCTTTAAGGGATCACACTGCCTCAAAGTCAGAGGATGGTTCAAACATAATTCCACTTAGATAAGGGAGGTGGGGGTGGGGAGAGGAGGTTTCCAAGCTCTACATTGTGAAATCCTAACTAAAAACCTCAGAGCAATTTTAGGACACTCAAGAGGAAAGAGAAATATTAAAATGTGGATGTTGAAGATGTGTTGGGAAGTCTTCATATTTATAGCAATACAGAGACAATTATTTTTATAGCATTTGGAAAAAATGAAGTAGAAGGCCAGGCACAATTTTGAAACCATTTTTTGTCATTCTTCAGTGACAGTATTTCAGCATATGTCACACTTGCTCATATGTGACAACTCACTTTAGCTATACATATGACAAAGCCAAACAAGGTATTTCAGCAATGAGTACTGGCCTTGAAAAATAAAAAAGCTTAAAAAAAAAAAATGAGTACTGGCCTAGTACAAACCAAATTAACATCCCCAAATTTCCCTTCCTGTTCTTCTCACAGTCTGAAGCCATCTACCTAAAACAGGAGAAATACATTAGAAAAGGTAGTCAGCAAACAAAATGAATTTTTTTCCAAGTGAAAAAAGTTATAATACCCTAACATTCCTCAAAGGCAGATTAACCAGCAGACTGCTTAACACAATGCAATTTCCAAATATATATATGGATACATACACAAGATTTTGCTAAGATGATTTTCTATGTTTGCAAGTGTGACTGAAAAAGCTTAATCCCACATTGCACACTGTTGTGATCTAGTTCAGATGGATCTGATCTAGTTCAGATGTTAGGAGTTCAAATGTTGGAGTTCTCTCTGGGTGCCTTCCCTGGAATCAGAATTTTGTCAGTCCCTGTTCAGGCGCCAAAATGTGGTGAGCTTTTTCTTCTCAAAACGCAGCCAGGTGATAAAAGTTCAGATCTTTTATTATCTCCAATATAGCCCGGTTAACTTAGAGGCCTATCTCTCTGCTTGGTTCCAAGAGCTCTTGCCACTTTGTCCTTTGCTTCTGCCTCTGCTTTCTTCAGTCTCCAGAGCCAGCACCGCTCTTCATGTCATTCCGGTGAAATCTCGACTTGTAGCTTCTTCCTCTGAAGAACTTCCTTGACTGGCCCATTGAAGCTCTATTTATGCTCCCAAAGAGCTTCAAGGGAGGTGTGAACTCATTGAACTCCAATGAGTAAAGGTGTGAACACAAGCCTTGTATTAATTAGTTCTACTTAGTACCTTGTTTCAGGTTCTGCCCAAAACATCTTCTTGTAAGATTAGATCAACTCTAATTAGTTAGCAGTTAGTAAGGATTCCAACAGTACACAATCCCACATCCTACATTGTATACAAGACAACACATTTATTAAAATAAATTTACTTATAGTTTTTGTTTTTACATTATCTCTACTTCTCAATGTATCCCACTAATTCTCCCCTCCCTCCCAAACCATTTTTCATAAAAATTTTTTAAAAGACTTCAGTCAACTAACATATCAAAAAAGTCTGATATTATTTGCCAAGTTCCACATGCATAGAACTACAGAGTGCCCTTGAATTCCTTTTCTTTGGGGCCAGCTTGATCATTGTAATTTCAAAGCATCATTTCAATTATTCTACATTGTTGTTCTTTTCATTTACACACTATATATATATACACACATACACACACACACACACACACATTATACATATATATATATATATAAATAAATAATTTTTTTTCTACTGGTTCTGCTTACTTTAATGCACCTCAGTTCATGGAAGTCTTCTCTTGCTTCTGAGTCACATTCTTCAATACTTAAAGACTAGTAATATTACATTCATGTACTATAACTTATTTAGCCATTCTCCAAATGATAGATATTCACTTTGTTTCCTGTTCTTTGCTATTACAAAAAGTGCTGCTATAATATTTTAGTGTATGTAGGACCTTTTTTATAACTGATCTACCTGGGGTATATGTATTGTACTGGGATCTCTGGATCAAAAGATAAACATTTTAGTCTTACTCATTGCAGAATTCTATATTGCTTTTCAGAATGGCTGAACAAATCACAGTCTCACCAAAAACATACTAGTGTATCTGTCTTTCCATAATTTCTCCAACCCTGACCACTTACTAATATCTTTGCCAATTTGCTGGGTGTGAAATGAAACCTCAGAGCTAAGAGACAACATATTTAACAGAAACTTCCATCTCCTGCTCCAGGCGAATTCTTGGATTAGCAAGACTTTAGTCAAAATGAAATTTAACCCTCACCAGGAACTAGACCTATAACTTAATGGCATAATGAACTCTTGCCCGAATAAACTCTCCCTATCAATAGAGGTTGGTACATTCCCTACAATTTAGAGCCTTAGAGAACTGCCTGGAATATGTGGAGGTTAAAAGAATTATCCAGGGTCACAGGGTTAGTACATGTCAGAGCCTGAACTTGAACTGAGGAGTTTCTGACTTCCAGGCCAGCTCTGTAATCACTACTACATGAGATAATATATGGAAAGTGCTTTGCAAACCTTAATGCTATATAAATGTGGTAGTCATTATTATTAAAACAGCATTTGAATAATGTACATAAAGATGGTACTCAGAATTCTTACTGTCAGGATTTGAGTTTAAGACTGTTTTATATACACATATGCATAAACATTTAAATTGCAACTTGACTCTCACTTTATAGTCCTTTGAAGTAACAACCACAGATATTATATCATATTTTATAGATGAGGAAACTGAAGCTCAGAAAGATTAATTTGCCAATTACACAAGTGTCAGAAAGATTCAACCTTTTGACTCCAAGTCCAGTGCTTTTTCATAATAAAAGTCATACCTAAAAGTAACCAAGCATGATAATTACAAACTTCCAGCAAATAAATGGAACCAAGTTTGTAAAATGGCACCATCGATAGGTGTAGTTCCTTCTCTAGAAACCCAATTTGTTATCTGGGTTGTTAGAATATAAGAATAAAAACAGAAAGCAAAAATGTTTCATTATATACTTTCAAGATAGAAGCTAGAAGCTATTCTACAGGAACTGCAAAAGTGGGACCCACTGTTTCAAAAGTAGAACAAGTCCTCTGGGATAGAGAAAAAACATATGTTCTTTCCTTGATAACAACAGTAGCTTTTTGACTACTTTCTGAGGAACAGGATAAGAATAGGTCAACTTTATGCTCTTGAAGTAGAATGGCCCAGTTCTGTTTAAGGTAAGATTTGCTTCCAGTAGAGTATCAAAAGAAGGAATACAGAGGTATTAACTGTGTACCTCTTGTCCTTCAGAATCTGCAGCCTTCTGACCCATTAAGATCATCCATCCTTCCATTCCCAAGTTGTTTTGTCCCATCACTTGCAGTTGTTTTCTCAGGCTCTAGCTGTTTCTACTTTGACCATCTCTTTCCTTCACAATTTCCAAGCAGTTACTATCTATATTTAGGGTGAATGTTGTTGGAATCCTTACTAACTACTAACTAATTAGATTGATCTAATCTTACAAGAAGATATTTTGGCCAGAACCTGAAACAAGGTACTAAGTAGAACTAATCAAGACAAGGCTTGTGTTCCCACCTTTACTCATTGGAGTCCACAAGTATGCTAGCTTCACAAAGTAGACTTTCTACTTTCAGGGAGTTCACACCTCCCTTAAAGCTCATTGGGCCAGAGAGCACTATGGGAGAAAACCCATAATCCCATTCTCTCAGAAGAGGCAGATAAAAGGCCAGTGATGAGGGATCTATGGCAGAATACATTTTTTCCTCTTGGCTGGCTGATCCCGCTGAACTCGAGAGGAACGACTCTGGTGCAGAGAACACTTTGACGGATTTCAGTGGAGCTACGCCAGAAGCCCTCTCTCCGCGGCAAGTTGGTGGCTGGGCTCCCCAGAAGGAGATAAGCGAGACCTTCCATCTCTGTCTTGGTTGGAGGCAGAAGAAAGCAGAGGCAGAGGCTGAAGGACAGAACCTTTGGATTTGGAGACATCCGAAGGGCTCCAAGCCTCTAAACCGGCTTTGCCTTGAGAAGAACAGGAACTCCAACATTTGAACTCATAACAGAATGTTATTATTGTGGGATTATATAAGTCATGTCCAACTCTTTGTGACCCCATTTTGGGGTTTTCTTGGCAAAGTTTGCCATTTCTTTTTCCAGCTCTTTTTATAGATGAGAAAACTAAGGCAGAGTTAAGTCACACAGACCACTTCTGAGGCTAGATTTGAACTCATGAAGTTAAGTCTTCCTGATTCCAAATGTTAAGCACCAAATATAAAGTTAAAAGATACCATGAAAAACACTTGGACACACTGAATTTTCTCTGGTTTTCTGAAGTTTGGGCTCCACACAAGTCTAGCTACACTGCTGAGTGTCAGATATACTATTCTGTTCAGCAGTATACAAAGCTCACAAAGCAACAGGTATGTCTAAACAGCAAACCATGAATAGCATGTTAGCCTTCATGTAGCCCCTGATACCTGAAAGCAAAGTGCACTGGTAGATAGAGGTGGTCTCAGAAGTCAGGAAGATCTGAAGATCCAGTCTCATCTCTGCCATAACTAGATCTAACTTTATAGTCAAGTCTCTTAATTTCTCCATGTCCCAACCTTCTATGACTTCAAGTTGCAGAATAGTTTATGATCTGAATTGGGAGTCAATGTCTGCCCCAAGCATCTATCCACACCAAAGTAGAGATGAGAAAATGTACCCTTGTTTACAAAGGTGATGGGCTGATTACTGATGCAGAACACTCCATATGCTATCAGACTTGGGTCATGTGTTGATTGGTTAGTTTTGCTTAACTGATTTTTTCCCCCCTTTTTAAATTCTTTGTTACAAGGAATGCCTTGAAAGATGAGGGAGGAGAAGGGCTATAATTGGAAATGAAGCTCATGTGAAAACAAAAGAAATCAATTTTTAAAAAAACCTTTAAGGCATTAAAAAAAAAAATCAGAGTTACAGATCAAAAAGAAAAAATCTGGGACCTCAGAAATGCTCTCAAACAACAAAGAACAGGATATCCCCCCTCAGCAAACTGTCCAGATGGGTCCCCAATTAACCAGAATCAGTATATCATCTTGCCTGGATTTCAAACAGTTCATTTAATTTACTATTCCTACTTTGTTAGTGCCTAGGAAAATTAGAAACCAAGCAATCAGATTTAGTAACAAGCAAGGCTGCACTGTCATTAATGAAGCCACTGCAAATCAAAATCTCAACTCTCAATAACTTTTCACAACTTACCAAGTTGTGAACACTAAATGCCTAATAAAATGAACTTTAGGACAGTTGAAAAATAACTCAATGCCACTAGCTTGCTCCCTATGATACAAAATTATATTCTCCTAACAATGCTAAGTAAGCAGAACCTTAAAGAGGAAAAGCATTAAACTGACTATCTGGCCACAAGCAGCATTTCAAAAAACAATGTTAACCATTCAATCTGGACAGTAAAAGGCATTTTTTAAAAATACTAGAATTGTATTCCCTTAACCTTTAAAATCTGCAAATGGAAAAGCATCACCATCAAGAAACAATCGGGAAATGTATACTCACTTATGAAACCAACTACTGATGTATATAAAATAAATGGTCAATTGCTAAGTGAGAAAACACAATTTCAACAAAGCAAAAACAATTTAGCTTTTTATCAGAGCTCCTAATATACTTCCAAAGAGTGGTAGCTAAAACAGATATAACAGAGAAAATAAACTCCTAGCCTTCACCAAAGCCAAAGATTTCTGGTCTGCAACTAACTCAACTCAAAGCCAAATGCCTCTCTGTGTACCTCTTCCCAGCTTCTCCTGCTCACAGGTAATTTACATATAGTAATAATTTATCAAATGTAGAGGGGGGAAAATGTTATGGGTTTGCTTTATCAGAATGAACAGTAAATAATCACCCAAAGAATTCCCCATAGCAGAGAGGTGAGGCCTGAGAAAGATCTCTATTTCAAATAAATTCAAAATTAGTTTTCCTTAAAAAAAAAAAAAAAAAAAAAAAAAAAGGGGGGGGGGGGGAACCAAGGGGACCAGGATTCACAGTACCTGTATCCTTTTATTCAACTCTCACCTCTCTTCTTTACTTCAAGTCTATACCACACTGATTTTTCTTTGCTCCCCATCACTTGTTTCCCTTCAACCTCATTTGCCTCTCCTCTCTTTCCCTATATTTAAAAAATGCTAACAATGTCTTCAATAATAATGTCTTACACACCCCCAACTCATCTCATTCATGCCCTATTATTATCTTCCATATGCACATTGCCCAACCTCTCAACTACCTCGGGCTTTCCCAGTTCCCAAGTTCTTCCTTTCCTTCTTACATGGCATCATCATCATTATTATTAATAATAATAGGCTTTCTAAGCCACGAAGTTCCCCTTCTACTCTATTGTTTCTGTGCCCAGTACCACCTTGGAAACCCCTCGGGCGGCCCCTAACCGTCTGCCTCCTCCTTCCCCCTCCCCCGCCACCATAGCCCGCAGGGGCCTTTCTCAGCCTTCCTGGGTCCGCATCTCCAGACTCTCATTTTCTGACAAGCTCCGGCTACCCACTCCTTACATCATCCCTGACCCCCTCCCCCATCTAGGTAGCTCATCTAGCTTCTCCCCTCCGCCCCCATGGTCGTCCCCCCCTACCCCAACTTCCCCTACCTTCCGGCATCCCTCTACTTCTCCAGACTCACCTTAACCCTCCCCAGCGGTTACTCTCGCTTCAGCAGCCTCCCAGCTTGGGGCTCCCAGTCTAGGACACCCCGAGGATCTGACTAGAGGAAAGGGGACTTTTTCTTTTACCCTTCTCCTCCACCTCCTCTTCCTCAGCCGCCCGGCTATTCCCCTGCTCTCCACGTATTCGCTGCCGCCTCCCCCACTTCCCACCTCAGCAAGGCCCCGTGGGAGGTGGGGGGGGGGGGGAGCCCGGGCAGGGAATCACCTCCGGGACTGAGGGGCTGGAGCTCCGGCGTATTCAACCCGACCCCCCTCTGGGGGGGGAATATCTGCCCGCCCCACCCGAGAGCTTCAATCAGCGCGTGCGCCCGAAGCGCTTAGCGAGCCGGGCGCGTGCCCGCGTTGGCGCGAACCCGCGGCGCCAAGCTCGAGGCCGTTGGGAAGGCGGGGGCAGGGCGGGGGGGCGAGAGAACTGTGGGCAACAAGCTAGTCGAGATACTCGTGAGTTCGGAGGCGGCAAACGCTGAGAGACCCTCCGGGGCAAAGAAAGAGAAGAGGGACCTCCCGTTTACTCCCGCCTCTTCCCACTTCTTCCCCCAGCCCTACTTTACCCCCGCACCTAGCGCCAACCCTTCTAGCGCCATTCTGGCTCCCAGCCTCACCCCACCCCCACCCCACCCCCGCAAACTGGGGGACCACCAATTCAGCCGAGGCGGACAGTGAGAGATTAGGGGGAAGAAACCGAGATAGGAGGGGTCGCGAGCGCACGCGCAGAACCGTCTTTGCCCTGAAGAGCGGGCTAGCGCGGAGATCCGAGTTCTAACAGCGGAAAGAACCGACCTTTCTCCGGAGCTAGCCGAAGACAAGAACCGGGAAGGAGAGGAATGAGTTAGCCCCACCCTTATCTGTACGGCACACGGTACTCTCTTCCCCTCTGATCCCAAAGGGTTCTGTCCTTTGCTTTGTACAGTTGCTGCGTTCTCCATCTCTAATCTATTTGATTCCCTAAATTTTGAACTCGGAAACCCTTGAAACCCTTCACTGCTGGAGAGAATGTTTGGTAATCCAACCGCCAGGTAGGGGGCGCAGCCTCGGCGCTGCCTGCGGTGCTTCCACTGCGCTGGCCTGCGGCGTCTCCCAAATACCTGGTACACTACCTCAGGTCTACGGATCACTCCCCCACCCCCAGCCTTCCTCTCTCCTGCTCCTGCGCTGGGACATGCACAGTCAGGTTTCCTGCCAAAGCTGGATGCAGCCGTAGTGGTCTCTGTTCCTTAATTTAATTTCAACTGATCATCTTAACATTTATCAAGCATTTACTTTATGTGGCAAGCATTGTGGTAAGCGTTGAGGATTCAAAAAAGGCAAAGATAAAGCCTCAAGAAGCTTACAATCTGATGGGTGATACAGCATGCAAATATATACACATATATGTGACTATATGCAGGATAATTAAGAGAACGAAGGCACTAGAATTAAGAAGGGTTGAGGAAAGTTTCCAGTAAAAGAAGGGATTTTGGTTGAGACTCAAGGGAAGTACGATAATTAGTAGAGGTGCTGAGGATAAAGAGCATTGTATGTTTCTTTCCTTGTGTTTCCTGTAGTAATCCTGGGTTTCCTCTTTAGATTGTATGTAAGCTTCCAGGCTGCAGGAACTTTACCCAGTGACGAGGAGGGAAGGAAGATGATGAAGTAATATAATATTTCTTATATTTCCTCTTTGCCTCACCCCTGTGCCGAGGATTCTGCTCTTAAGAATTTCTGACTCCAGAAATGTCGGTCAATGGTATATTAGGAGGGGGCTTTGAAAGATTGAGAGACAAAGAGTTCAGTTTGAGGAGATAAACCAGAAATTTCCTTATTTCTGAAATTCCAGCATCTTAGAGCCTCAGAAGTGATCCATTTAATATAAACAGTACCTTAAAAAAAATCTCCGCTTTAAACCCTCTAAAACATAACAAAATGTTTGAAGATCTTAAGTGATGATTCCATTTCTTAATAGCTGTAATTTTTGGAAGTTTTTTCTGCCACTTAAGCCTAGTTTTCCTTCTCCTTCATTTCCTTATATTGCTTCTTTATCGATTAGGAAACCAAGCCATAAATTTAAGCATAGCGGCAGAACTATGTAGGAACCTGTGTCCTTTGCTATTCTCTGGGATGCACTCCAGCTTATCAATGACTTTCTTAACATGTTGCATTCAGAACTTAAATACTCCAGATATGGTCTAACTGGAACAACATAAAGCCTACTACTTATACATGGTTTGGGATCAAAAGTAAATTGAATCCCATATAATGAATTTAATAGGGATAATTAGGTGGGAGAAAAACCAACTAAAGAAGTAAAAAGATGAAGGAACACAAAGCTAACAAGAAGTTTAGATGATCTCAAGATTTTAGTGAACTGCAAGGTCAGTCCATATGAGTAAAAGTATGTTTAGACTACCAAAACTGTTCCACTGAAAGATAAAAAATCCCAGTATATGGAAGTCATATATGGGCACCCAAGTCTCATGTCCTTTGCTATTCTGAAACCTGAGTTTGCCCTCTGTAGCTACTATCTGTTGTATATATAGGAATTAAAAGTCTCAGCCATGTGGAATTTATGCTTCTCAGACTTAGTGGGTCCTTAAGACCATATAAATCACCATGCCCTGATGATTACTTGCATTTCCAAATGGAGACAAAGGGTACCATCTCCAGAGAAGCTAAATACTACTGAAATCTTATCGTATATTCTTGTTGTGTTAGGACAAAGTAAATGAACTTTGTTCAGTGCTTTATTTCCTCCTAACATCAAATCTAAATAAAAAAGATGTTTTTAGAACCATAACTACAGTGATAACCAATAATAATCCCTCAGACTTCCAGGTCCTTCTAGAGATCTTTGCTTATTTCCTTTTCTTGCTTTTGTTAATTTTCATTCTTAACTTTATTATGCACCTCAATTCAGCTGATCCTGTAACTTGAATAATGCCTGAAAACACTTGTCATACTCCTATTAGTGGTCATTACAATCTCACTAATAGTCAATGCAATGTTCTCTATAGGAGCTACAACTTTTATATATGCCCTTGGAGAAATAACCATTCTTTAAAAATATAAGAGAGAAAAATGAAACACTTGTATGATCTTAAATCAAGTGTCAGAAAAAATAACAAGTTCTGAATGGTACGGGGTACCATACCAGTCAGGGAGGACTAATACTTATGCTGTGAGAGCCCGCCTTGTCCTTTTCAGGCCAACTAATCCACCTTTGGTGTCCACTTTTACCCAACTCTCTTCTGTGGTTCCAAGAAGCTATAATATGCAGCATGGACAGTGGCCACTTCTCAGTAAATCATCTCAACAAACAGGCTAACCTTCAAACACATTGGTGAGTTAGGGGGATGTGTATGTGTTATGAACCAGAATTCTGAACTTGAAACAAAGAATTCTTACAAGGTACTAAGTCAGTGGAATTGATAGAGACAATAGTTATAGCATGATTCAGTATGATTGATTTAATCCTATAAGGAGATGTTATGGGCCAGAACCTGAAACAAAGTACTAAGTGGAATTGTATGGTGTTCTCTTCTTTAAAATATAATGGTTCTCCCTGGGAGCAGGTTTCTTGGGGAGATTTTCCGGAGGCAGCCTTAGTTTCAGTTCAGAGTAATAATCATTCCCAATACAGCCAGGTGTTAAAAGTTCAGATCTTTTATTGCTTCCTCCAAAATAGCCCAGTTAGTTTTCTTGGTAGCCTATCTCTCTGCTTGGTTCCAAAAGCTCCCTCCGAATGTCTCCTTCAGCCTCCAGCCAGCACAAAGGTGGAAAATGGAATGAATCTGACTCCATTTCCAAGAATGAACTTGTGGGCTTCCTCCCAGAGTGCTCCTCTCCGACTCCTGGCAATGTTCCAAACTAACTGACGGAGCCTCTGTCAGTTTCTTATATATGATTTCCCAAAGGTTGACTCCTCCTCCTCTGAGAGAGTGGGATTATGGGATCTGAGAGTGGGACTATAAATTTCTGACTTGTGAATCTCCCAAAAGTGTGAACTCCAATGTACTTAAATACATTAGTGAGCTAGAGGATTTGCTAAGTACCATGCTAAATTAGGCAACTGACATCATTTTGTAAGGATTCTAACAGAATTGAGGAGACAATGGTTAAATCTAGTTTAGCATTGATTTAATCCTACAACAAATAATGGTTTCCTAGTGATATAATGATTGAATAATGCCTGAGTACTCAGTGTGGAGTTATAAGCTAGAAGCCTCAGTCAGAGAGATTCAGAGACAAGCCGACAGAAAGCTGGAGGCTGGAGGCTGAAGGCTGGAGCACAAACTCTTGGACTCAGATTCATCCCATCTCACAGCACCTTCTCCACTGAAACCAAACCTCTGGAAAGCCCCCAGAAAACTAGCCAAGCCTCAAGTAAAGGAGATAAGACTTTGAAGGAAATAATAAAGGATTTGGACTTTTTAACACCTGGCTGCACTTGTGGTAATTACTGAACTGAAAGGAAGGCTGCCTCCGGAGACCCCAAGAAAACCTCAACAGAGAACATTACATATATTACTATAAACATTTTTCCCCAGCAGATGGAGAACAATTTTTTCCAAAAGCCATGAAGTAGGTGCTGTGGAACACAGTGCGTTTGGTTAGACATTGAAGACACCAAAGTAATCCATTGCATCCTGGAACATCACCAGTCATCTTTACTTTTTTCTTGCCACTGGACTTCCATGATTTAGGAAGAGAGAGATTGACAACTTTGTGCAGCTTTGCCTCTCTTAAATCCAATTCATGTTCAAGTCAGGAAATCTGTGATGTTATTGGCCCTCTTCAAAAAATGAAAGATGAACAATAATTGAAGTTCTAGAAACCAGCTCAATTTGGCTTTTTTTTCTGGTCAAGATCAAACATTTTGAGGGAGAATAATGTCAATTGAAGCACATATGCATAAGGATCACTGTCACAAAATGAAGACATTCCAAAATAATTGCTATCCCAAGTAATTGAATTGAATGTAACTAGACTATGTGTCAGGTACTGTGCTAGATGCTAGAATTCAAAGACAAAAGTTGTGATGTTCTCTGGTACAGTTTGCTTGAGGGTCTCTGGAAGCAGCTTTCATCACCACAAGGACAGCCAGGTTCAAAAGTCTTTATTGTCTCCTTGCCGGATGCTGGGCAGCTTTCTGGAGAGTCTTTCAGTCTGGCCTTAGTCTTAGTGGGGGAAAGGCCAGGACAGGCATCAGGAGACTGAAGGTGAAATTAATTTTCTGTCTCCTTGACTCTGAGAGCTTCTAGTGTGCTTGTCCTCTGTGGTTCTCAGTCCCTGCTTATATGCTCCACACTGAGTATAAACCAATCATTATATCTCTAGGAAACCATTATTTGTTGTAAGATTAAATCAATCTTACTGAACTTAGTGAGCTATTAAGCACCATGCTAAACTAGATAACCATTGTCTCATCAATTCCACTTAGTACCTTGTAAGCATCCTTGTTTAGAGTTCAGAGTTCTGGCCCATAACAAAAAGTCAAATAGTCCCTGCTTCTCAAGCTTATTTTCTATCAGAAGATGGACACAGAAAAGTAAATAAAAATATAAACAAAATAAATAAATACAGTGAAATACACTGATAGAAAACCTACTGTATGAATAATGAAATTGAGACCGGTGAAGGATAGATTCAAGCTGATAAGCATTTACTGATTATCTATTGTGGGCCACTTGAGCAGCTAAATGGTACAGCAGATCAAGCACTAGGACTGGAAACTCTTCCTCAGTTCAAATCTCTTCTCAGATACTTACTAGCTCTGTGACCCTAAGCAAGTCACTTAATCCTATTTGCCTCAATTTCCTCATTTGTAAAATGAGCTGGAAAAAGAAATGTCAAATCACTTCAGTATCTTTACTAAGAAAACGCTAAATGGGTGACAGAGTCAGATGTAGCTAAAACAATTGGAGGAAAGGTCAATATCCTTGATCTGAAATGGGAGACTTAGTATCCATCCTCATGAACTATATTCTGAACATGGTCTTGATCCTTGGGCAGCTCCAGTCTACAGGGAGATGGTATTTCAGATATGGGCCCACAAAGAAGGAATTTACCTACAAAGTTTCTAGTATAGTAATACCACTTAGCTGCTTAATAGGCCCACAATAGGTAATTAGTAAATGCTTATTGGCTTGAATCTATTTTTCACTGGATCTCAATTTGAATGAATAATAGTAGGTTTTCTATCAGTGTAATTGAGTATCACTCAAAAATTTGGTGGCAGACCCAAGATACAATATGCAGTAATATAATTTCCATTACCTCCAAATATTTTGTACCAACTTAAGTATGTCTTTTAAAACAAGTCCTGCCTTTTATACAAAATAAAGTAAAATTTTAAAAAATTAGAATGATTTACATGTTCATTTCAATTACATAAAAAGTATACAATCATAAGAATTCAAAAAGTCAATTGTTACTTCTATTGCAGCTGTTTACACACACACACACACACACACACACGTTTTATTGAAAAGCTGATTAAGTATACAATTTTTAAAAAACTCTCCAACTCTAGTTAGCCAAGTTTTCTTTTCCCTTTTTTGCCTTTTTTTGGGAGAGAGGGGCAGGAGGGTTGAAGGGAAAGAGAGGTGCAAAGCTTCATTACCTAAGTCAAGGTTGATTAGTATCATTTTCACTTAGTCTGCCTTAGCTTTTATTATATAGGCATGCCTCATTCTATTATGCTTCACTTTATTAGATTTCACAGATACTTTGGTTTGGTTTTGTTTGTTTTGTTTTGTTTTCCAAATTGAAGATTTTTAGAAACCCAGGAGTCATTGGTACCATTTTTCCTAAGGAAAATGTTATATGTATATTGACTGCTCCATGGAATGGCTATTCCCTACTGGCCTTTTTAAGAATCCAAGTGAAAGAAAGAGTCAGTCAATGTGGCAAATTTCACTGTTGTCTCATTTTAATAAATTGCCACAACATCCTCAACTTTAAGCAGCTACCATCCTGATCAGTCAATGACTATCAACATCAAGGCAAGATCTTCCACCAACAAAAAGATTGTGATTTGCTGAAGGCCCAGAGGATAATTAGCTTTTTTAATTAATAAAGTATTCCTTAATTAAAATATGTCATACTGTATATTATTTTTGTGGGTATTATTTACCCTAAATTCTAACACTAATAGGTCATGATGTGATCTAAACATAACTTTTATTTGCATTGAGAAACCAAGAAATTCCTGTGACTTTATTGAGATATTCACTTTATTGCAATGATCTATATATATAGCCTTTGTGTGGATCACAACAAAATGTGGCAAGTCCTCAAAGAAATGGGAGTACCAGATCATTTTACTGAACTCCTAAGGAACCCATATTCAGGCTAGGAAGCAAGTTAGAACCAAACATGAAACAACTGATTAGTTTAAAATTAGAAAAGGAGTAAGACGAGGCTATATATTGTCACCTTATTTGTTTAACTTATATGTACTGTGCATCATGCAAAATGCCAGACTAGATGAATAAAAAGCTGAAATTAAAGTTTCTGAGAGAAATACCAACCAACTCAAATATGCAAATGATATCACTCTGATAGCAGAAAGTGAACAGGAAGATTCTTGAAGGGAATATAAAGCTGGCTTGAATTTTAATATCAAAAAAAACTAAAATCTTAGCAACTGATCCCATCACTTCCTAGCAAATAGAGAAGAAATGGAAGTAGAATCAGAATATTTATTCTTGGGCTCAAAGATCACTGCAGAGACTGCATCCATGAAATTAAAAGATGCTTGCTCCTTGAAGGAACACTATAGCAATTCTGGACAGCACACTAAAGAGCAGAGATATACCTTGCCAACAAATGTCTATATAATCAAAACTATGTTTTTTCAGTACATTTCTTCAGTACATTGTATACATAGCAATGTATACCTGTATAAGGAAATTTGAGTGCTGCAGAATAGATACTTGCAAACTGTGATGCCGGAGACTTGAGTGTTTCTTAGACAGCAAAGAGATCAAATAAATCAATACTAAAAGAAATTCAGGCTATTCACTGGAAGATTGAATACTGAAGGTGAAGCTTAAATCCTTTGGCCACATAATGAGAAAATGGAACTCATTGGAAAAGACCTTGATGTTGAGAAAGATTGAAGGCAAAAGGAAAAGGGGATGGCAGAGGATTATATGTCATCAAAACAATAAACATGAACTTGGACTAATTTCAAGAGAAGTTAAGGCCTGGTGTACTATGATCCATGGGGTCATAAAGAGTTGGACATGAATTAACAAAAGAAATGTCCGTATACAGGGCTTAAAAGACCTATGATTGCAAAGTCATTGAATATTAAGACCAGAAAATACTTTATATATCATGTATTCCAGCTTCCTCTCTCTGTTTCTTTCTGTCTCTATATCTGTCTCTGTGTATGTATGTATGTATACACACACACACACACACACACGTCTCTGTATGTATCTGTATGCTTTTTAGAATTTCCAAAGGGATACAGGTGCTGGAGATGTGTTTTGTTAGTCAAAACAGAATGATCCTGTGTTCTACTACTTGACTGCGCAGAGTCTTAATGTTGCCCCTAAAGGAATACAGTTACATTGAACTGACAAACCTAGCCTTCAGTCCTAAGAAAGGAGTGTGAGAGTAAGTGTGTTGGTAAATGAACAATTGATGACAGAACCACTGCCCATGATGCTACTTAGACCAGAAGTTTCACTGCAGACTGAGAGTTAAGAACCACAGAGAGTAGACATGGTTCATACTGCTGCAAACATTCTTCACTTTCCTTCTTTCTCCTTCCCATTCTATCTTGAAAGATGTACCTGTTCTGCAATCTCTTTTACGAGTTTGCGACATGTTCCTTTTTTGTTTCAAAATTAGTTTCTGAGATAAAAATGGTTACTACATTGCTGATCCATGTGCTTTATTATTCAAATTCAGCAGAAGGAAGGAGCCAGCTGCCTAAAAGAGAAAATTCTCAATTATGCTATACAAACTGCTAGGAAAAATATCTTAGCTCAAGCTTGTTAAAAGAGAATTATTGATTTATATATTTTAATTTCACATAATGGTCTCTCTTTTGCTAGGAGGCTGACTTCCAAGTGACAAAGTCCTGGCAGAGAGATAAACAAGGGGTGTAGAGAAATCCTTTTCAGAGAGAGAAACAGGTGTGTGTTAACTCTGAGGGGGGGGGGCTCTTCTCAGCGGGCAGGCAGCTATGCCAAGGAGAGTGAGGGGTTCCTTGACAAGGCATGATCTTGCTTTGGGCTTCTGCCAGGTCCTGACAGAGAAGTATGTGAGAAAGATAAAGAGGGGTTAACACTGAAAAGAGAATGTCTTATCATTGGGCAGGAGGTCCTCGCAGGCAGCTATGCCAAGAAGAGGTCCCTCAGCCTGGCATAGTCCAGCTTTTTAGGTCCTCTGCAAAGAAATGAGTTTAAAATGGCCATTTTTATAAGGAAATCCGAGAAGTTTCAATCGAATGAGATTCTTTCAATGCTGTTGATGTCGCCAGGCCTAGATGAGGCCACCTACTGGGAGTGATCTTGAGCCAATTTTCAGCTCAATAGGGGTCTAGATCTCCAGCTAAATGAGACTACTTAAATTTGAGCTAAGTAGGAAGTGGTCTGGGACTCAACTAGTCCCACCAAGATAATAGACTGAAACCACTTTATCTTGATTCCCTGGGACAGGTTTCTCCCATAAGAGAGATTCAAGGAGAGTTTCTCAAGTGTTCCCCCCAAAGTCAGAGGACATCAATACTATTCCTCAAGTTCCCAAGAAGGAAGAGTTTCAGTGGTAGTATTATTTGATCAAATTACATGTAATAGAAACTTGCTCTAGTTGGAAGAGTACTTTTAAATCTTAATCACAATAACACCTGTCCCTCAGTCAAAAGAGGATTAATTAAATTTACAAATGGAGCCCATTAAAAACCAAACCCCAGCTCAAGTTGGAAACTACATATTTGTGGCAGCCTTATGGTGCCACCTTCAGGTCTCATCTAGAAATGCCGCTCAGTCTATACTATTTCCATTTCTCTCCAGATCCTATGCCAACCAAAGTTAATTATGAATAATCAAAGGAATGGCACAAAAACAATAGATTAATAATGACATTTATTAAACCAAATTGGGTGAAAAATAAGGAACCAGTATCCTTTATTTCAATTGCACATTTCTGTGATTCTTTAATTGGTCCACAGAACAGAAAATTTTTCATCATAGTATCACTTTAGAAGAATATTTTTCTGGCTAATGTTCTCAGGATTGTTAATTTTCCTTATCTCTAAAGAATAATGTTAATACAATATGGCATAGTAGAAGGAGTTTTTGCAGAAAACTTAGAAGACCTGGACTCTAGCCCTAGTTCTACTACAAACTAAGTTTATGAATTTAAGCTTAATATGGACTTCAGTTTCATCATCTGCACACTGAGGATGATCTTTCCAAATCTAGCATTACAAGTTTCAAAGGAAAAAGTTAAGAGAAGTTCCTTCTAAGCTTTGAAATTATCTGAAGATGAACTTTCTTTACTTTTTTTTTAATTTTTATTTAATAATTACTTTATATTGACAGAATCCATGCCAGGGTAATTTTTTTTACAACATTATCCCTTGCACTCGTTTCTGTTCCGATTTTTTTCCCCTCCCTCCCTCCACCCCCTCCCCTAGATGGCAAGCAGTCCTTTATATGTTGGATATGTTGCAGTATATCCTAGATACAATATATGTTTGCAGAACCAAATAGTTCTCTTGTTGCATAGGGAGAATTGGAGAACTTTCTTTACTTATAGAAGTGTTCAGTCTGTTTTATAGGACACCTGTTTTAAGTGCAAGTGTTTTGAAGGGATAATGTAACAGTGATAAAGATTCCATTTCAGGATAGATAAGAGGGTCAGTACAAGGAGAGAGAAAGAATCAACTGGGAATGGCTGAACAAGTTATGGTATATAAATATAATGGTATTTTATTATTCTATAAAACATGATGAGCAGGATGATTTCAGAGAGACCTGAAGAGACTTACATGAATTGATGCTAAGTAAAGTAAGCAGAATCAAGAGAACATTGTATACAATTACAACATAATTATGTGATAATCAACTATGATAGGCTTTGCTTTTCTCAACAATGTGATAATTCTAATAGAATTGGGGTGGAAAATGCTATCTGCATTAAGAGACAAAACTATGGGGACTGAATAGAGATTGAAGCATTCTTATTTTCACCTTTATTTTTTTGTTTGTTTGCTTTTTGTTTCTTATAATTTATATCAAACTAAATGTTTATTGACTGACTAAAGTTATAAATACAATCACTTAACACAGATTTTGAAGTTAGGAAAATAACATTCAGAGTGAATTTTTTTTTCTGCCCTACTTTTAATTTTATGCATCTCCAATTGTTTGCTTCTTTAAATTTAAGGCAAAAATCAAGGTAAAAGAAAGAGAAGCAAAGTGGTAAGCGTAGATTAGGAGCAACTTCAGTCTGCTATAACTACTATAACAAATCTCTTCTTGACCTTTTGACCTGTGGCCCTTATATCAGAGATCTTTTCCAGTCTAATTTCTTCAATGTTGCATGTGACTGGAAACACCTTCTTACCACACAGCTGCTGTTCCTTCTATCTCTTGTAATCTTCACTACTAAGTCCACCCTCTCTTTCTCACAAACCATGTGTGTTTCTTTAAAAAATTCCTAAAAATGACTCTTCTGTTCCAACTTTTCCCTTCCCTCCTTTCACCCCCTAGATGGCAGGCAGTCTTATACATGTTAAATATGTTATAGTATATCCTAGATACAATATATGTGTGCAGAACACATATACAGTTCTCTTGTTGCACAAGAAGAATTGGATTCAAGCCATTCTTCAATTGATAAGTGGTCAAAGGATATGAACAATTTTCAGATGAAGAAATTGAAACTATTTCTAGCCATATGAAAAGATGCTCCAAGTCACAATTAATCAGAGAAATGCAAATTAAGACAACTCTGAGATACCATTACATACCTGTCAGATTGGCTAAGATGACAGGAAAAAATAATGACGAATGTTGGAGGAGATGCGGGAAAACTGGGACACTGATACAATGTTGGTGGAGTTGTGTGAACAAATCCAACCATTCTGGAGAGCAATCTGGAATTATGGCCAAAAAATTATCAAAGTGCGCATACCCTTTGATCCACCAATTCTACTACTGGGCTTATATCCCAAAAAGATACTAAAGAAGGGAAAGGGACCTGTATGTGCCAAAATGTTTGTGGCAACCCTGTTTGTAGTGGCTAGAAACTGGAAAATGAATGGATGCCCATCAATTGGAGAATGGTTGGGTAAAATGTAGTATATGAATGTTATGGAATATTATTGTTCTATAAGAAATGACCAGCAGGATGAATACAGAGAAGCTTGGAGAGACTTACATGAACTGATGCTAAGTGAAATGAGCAGAAAAGTGAAATGAGCAGAACCAGGAGATCATTATATACTTCAACAATACTGTATGAGGATGTATTCTGATGGAAGTGAATTTCTTTGACAAAGAAAAGATCTAACTCAGTTTCAAATGATCAATGATGGACAGAAGCAGCTACATCCAGAGAAAGAACACTGGGAAATGAATGTAAACTGTTTGCATTTTTGTTTTTCTTCCCGGGTTATTTTTACCTTCTGAATTCAATTCTTCCTGTGCAACAAGAGAACTGTTCGGTTCTGCACACATATATTGTATCTAGGATATACTGTGACATATTTAACATGCATAGGACTGCTTGACATCTGGGGGAGGGGTGGAGGAAGGCAGGGGGAAAGTCGGAACAGAAGTGAGTGCAAGGGATAATGTTGTAAAAAATTATCCAGGCATGGGCTCTGTCAATAAAAAGTTATAATTATAATAAATAAATAAATAGATAAATTCTGTCCTAAAAAAAAAAAAAAAAGAAGGAGAAGGATTGGACAATAAATAATAGTTTCCTAATGATATAATGATTGGTATATACTCAGTGTAGAACATATAAGGAGGAGCTCTAGGAGCCTCAGCTAGGATTCAGTTGAGGAGATTCAGAAGCCAGAGAAGGCAGTCAGGCAGAACTAAGGAAGACAGAGAAGTGGTGGCAAGGCTGTTTTGTGGAGAACACTGAAACCAAGATCCAGAAGGCCTCCAGAAAACTAGCTGAGCCCCAAGTGAAGGAGATAAGACTTTTTAAATTTTTTTAAATAACTTTTTATTGATAGAACCCATGCCAGGGTAAATTTTTTTTCACCATTATTCCTTGCACTCACTTCTGTTCCAATTTTTCCCCTCCCTCCCTCCACCCCTTCCCCCAGATGGCAAGCAGTCCTTTACATGTTAAATAGGTTATAGTATATCCTAGATACAATATATGTGTGCAGAACCGAACAGTTCTCTTGTTGCACAGGGAGAATTGGATTCAGAAGGTATAAATAACCGGGAAGAAAAACAAAAATGCAAGCAGTTTATATTCATTTCCCAGTGTTCTTTCTTTGGGTGTAGCTGCTTCTGTCCATCCTTGATCAATTGAAACTGAATTAGCTCTCTTTATCGAAGAGATCCACTTCCAAAAGAATACATCCTCAAACAGTATCGTTGTTGAGGTATATAATGATTTCCTGGTTCTGCTCATTTCACTTAGCATCAGTTCATGTAAGTCTCACCAATCCTCTCTGTATTCAGGAGATAAGACTTTGAAGGAGACAATAAAGGATTTGGACTTTAATCCCTGGCTGCACTTGTGATTACTGAACTGAAACTAAGGCTGCCTCCAGAAACCCCCAAGAAACCTGCTCCCAGAGAATATTACATTTTAGAGAAGAATATTACAATATCCTTTGACCATTTATCAATTGGAGAATGTTGATTTCTTATAAATTACAGTCAATTCTCTATATATTTTGGAAATCAGGTCTTCATTCAAAGCCTTTAACTGTAAAAATGTTTTCCCAGTTTGTTGCTTCTCCCAACAAGATTAGAAAATCTTGTTTGCATTAGTTTTGTTTGTACAAAGGCTTTTTAATTTGATATAATCAATATTTTCTATTTTGTGATCAATAATGATCTCTAGTTCTTATTTGGTCACAAATTCCTTCCTCCTCCACAAGTATGAGAGGCAAACTATCCTATGTTCCTCTAATTTATTTAGAATCTCATTCTTTATGCCTAAATCATGGACCCATTTTGATCTTATCTTAGTGTATAGTGTTAAGTGTGGGTCCATGCCTAATTTCTGCCATATTAATTTCCAGTTTTCCCAGCAGTTTTTGTCAAATAATGAATTCTTATCCCAAAAGTTGGCATCTCCTACAGGCCTGAGTTATTGCCCAGTGGGGAACTCGTTCCCAGAGCACTCCAGTACCTTGCTGCCTTTTGTAGCCTGCTGGCAGGACAGCACACAAAGGTGTCCATACACCTTTCACTGCTCTGCAGAGGAAGCTGGTAACCTCTTGGCTCTGAAGGCAGACCTTACAGGCTTTAACAAAATGAGTAAAAAAATCAAAAGAACAATTGATAGTTTCTATACAGAAAGAAAACAGCTTTTCAACCCTGAAGAGACTAATAGCAGATAGTCTCCAGACAATTGTTAGTCTCCAATACAAAAGCTCTCCTAGAAGAGACTATTAAAAACCTTAAAAGAGAACTAGAAGAAAAATGGGGAAAGGAAAGAGAAGCTATGCAAGAGAGCAACAACTTCCTAAAATGTGAATTAGAAAAGATAAAAAAAACTCCCAAGAAGTGCAGGGAAACAGAATTTGTGAATTGGAAAAAGAAAATAACTCACTAAAAAAAAAAAAAAAAAATTAGCAAAATGGAAAAAAATTCCATAGAGCAAAACAACTCAATTGGACATATACAAAAAGAAGTAAAAAAAGCTAATGAAGAAAATAACTCACTAAAAATCAGAACTGAACAAATAGAAATGACTGATTCATTGAGACATCAAGGATAAGTCAAGCAAAACCAAAAAAATGAAAGATTGGGAAAAAATGTCAAATATTTACTTGGAAAAACAACAGACCTGGAAAATAGATCTAGGAGAGATAACCTGAGGATCATTGGACTACCCAAAAATTATGATGAAAAAAAGAACCTAGATACTATTTTACAGGAAATCATCAAAGAGAACTGCCCAGAAGTAATAGAACCAGAAGGGAAAATAGGTGTTGAAAGAATTCATCGAACACCTTCTGAAAAAGACCCTAAAATAAAGACTCCGAAGAATATTGTGGCCAAACTTCAGAATTTTCAGACTAAAGAAAAAATTTTACAAGCAGCCAGAAAAAAAACAATTCAAATACCTAGATGTCACAATAAGGGTCACGCAAGATCTGGGTGCCTCAACATTAAAGGATCAAAGAGAATGCTTCATCATCCATCCTGTAATCATAGTTAGTCCTTGTGTTGATGATCAGAGATCTTTAGTATTTCAAAATTGTTCCTCTTTTTATTATGTTATGATATAAACTATTCTCCTTCATTGTGAGTTAATTCTTTCAAGTTTTTCTGGGTTTCTCCAAAGCCATCCTTTCATCATTTCTTAAAGGCATTATAGTTTTCCAACATATTCATTATAACATAATTTATTCTGCCATTCCCCAATGAATGGATACTTCCTTAGTTTCAAATTCTTTACCACCACAAAAAGAAATTATATATATATACACACACATATATATATGTATATATATAAATAAAAGTGTGTGTGTGTGTGTGTGTGTGTGTGTGTGTGTGTGTGTCTTTTTCCTCTTTTTTCCATCTTTTTGGAATAAAGCCTTAGAAGTGTTAATGCTGGGTCAAAGGATATTCACAGTTTAGTAACTTTTGGGACATTGTTTTGGGACCTCTGCTTTTCAGAATAGCTGACTCCATCAATAGTATATGAATGTCTTTATTTTCCAGCAGCCCACTCAACTTTTGCCATTTAAAAATTTTTTCAATTTTGCCAATCTGTTAGATATGAGATAGAGTCTTAGAGTTGCCTTAATTTTCATTTCTTTAACATGATTTAAAAATTTTCATATTATCAGAAAACTTGCTGCAGAGAATTTCTCCCACTTGAGTGTTTCTCTTAATATTAGCTGCTTTGGTTTTGTTTCTGCAAAAATTTTTTAGTGTTATACAAACACAATTGTCCATTTATCTTCAATAGACCCCTCTATCTCTTGTTTGATCATGAATTCATAGTTCCTATATTCTTTGTTCCTCTAATTTATTTACAATGTGACTTTTCGTTTCTAGTCATGTGTACAATATTCCTGTGGAATCCACTATTTCCTGCTTTAAAAAATCCTACCCCTCTTTCTTTCTTTCTTTTTTTAATTATAGCTTTTTATTTATAAGATATAGGCATTGGTAATTTTTCAACATTGATAGTTGCAAATCCTTTTGTTCCAATTTTTTTTCTCCTTCCCTCCACCCCTTCCCCTAGATGGCAGGTTGACCAATACAATTTAAATATGTAAAAGTATAAGTTAAATTCAATATATGTATACATGTCCAAACAGTTATTTTGCTGTATAAAAAAAGTTGGACTTTGAAATAGTGTATAATTAGTCTGTGAAGGAAATCAAAAATGCAGATGGACAAAAATAGAGGGATTGGGAATTCTATGTAGTGGTTCATAGTTATCTCCCAGAGTTCTTTCCCTGGGTGTAGCTGGTTCAGTTCATTACTGCTCTATTGGAACTGATTTGGTTCATCTCATTGTTGAAGAGGGCCATGTCCATCAGAATTGATCATCATATAGTATTGTTGAAGTATACAATGATCTTTTGGTCCTGCTCATTTCACTCAGCATCAGTTCATGTAAGTCTCTCCAGGCCTTTCTGAAATCATTCTGCTGGATCAAAGGATATGCACAGTTTGATAGCTTTTTGAGCATAGTTCCAAATTGTTCTCTAGAATGGCTCTACCCCTCTTTCAAACTAATCTCTTTTCTCCCAGGATATATCCAATATCCTTAGAGTTATCCATTCTCGAAACCCTGACATTTCCCCAATTCTTCAGTTTCTCTGCCTCTCCATCAAATTAGTTGCTAAATAGAATCAAGCCTATTAAAATGGGTCATTGCACCATATATAAAGATATCTATAATAAACAAATAAGGTTTAAAATTGACT
The DNA here is from genome assembly GCF_016432865.1 of Antechinus flavipes. Classification (NCBI taxonomy): domain Eukaryota; kingdom Metazoa; phylum Chordata; class Mammalia; order Dasyuromorphia; family Dasyuridae; genus Antechinus; species Antechinus flavipes. The sequence continues at coordinate 229,036,137 of NC_067402.1, forward strand.
TAGAAAATCAAATATTAGCATTATCTATGTTCTATTGTATATCATTTTGTTAAATATTTCCCAATTATATTTTAATCCCATGTTTTGACAGCTTTATTCCACATATCTCACAAAACAATATTCCTAAAGGATGGGTTCAATCCTGGTCAAAAAATTCCAGTGGCTCCATATTTTTAGTCACGTTTGTATATTCTCAACCCCACTTGGGGTTTTCTTGGCAAAGAAACTGAAGTGGTTTATCTTTCTTTCTCCAGCTCATTTTATAGATGAGGAAATTGAGGCAAACAGAATTAAATGACTTGCTCAGGGTCACACAGCTAGTATCTGAGGCCAGACTTGAATTTAGGGAGAGTTCCAGTTCACCACCTAACTGCCTTGGCTCCATATTATCCCTTAGATGTAATACAAATGTCTCTTGTTTGACATTTCAAGCTCTCATTACCTGACTTCAGCCTACTTTTCTAAGTTTATGACTCATTACTCACCATCATTTAGTCTATACTCTAATCAAATTAGTCTGCTTTATGTTTCTTACAACTATTTTGTATTTTTGTGCTTTTGCAAAGGCTTTTCCTTTGTATCTAGAATTCTTTCTGTCTTCAACTCTGCCTCTTGGAATCCCTAGCTTCCTTCAAAATTCATCTCAAGAGCCTAAGCTTACATGAGGATTTTCCTGATCCCCAAGCTGCTGTTGGTTCCCTTCCAACAAATATTACTATTGGTATACTCTGTATTTTGTATTTCTTTCCATATGTAAATGTAGTTTACGTTAATAGAATGTAAGCTTCTTGTAAGCATTACTGCTTCATTTTTATCTTTGTATCTCTAGTCTCTAATATATTGCCTGACACATATTAAAACACATAACCCTGCTGATTGGTTGATCAATAGTGCTGCTTAGTGGATGAAATATAGAAATAGTGAGATTACTAAAGCTTTCCCTAATCCTCCCAAACAGATGTGATTTCTGCCTCCTAATTCCTTTGGCATTTCTCTCAGGGTACCTTCTTGTTTTGTATCATATTTATTTGCATACTTGTTTTTAAAAGAAATCGGGTTTTTATTTTTATATCTGAAAATGTCTGGTACAGTGTCTTGCATAGAACAAATACTCAATAATAGACACCTAGAATTTATCTTTCTAAACTACCATCTCCAATATATGTCAAGAGAGGCCAGTATTTTGCATAGAATAGACACTCAACAAATGTTAATAGATATCTTGAGTTTGTCTTTTCAAAACTATTATCTCCAGTATATATTAAGGGGATACCAAAATAGATGACATACATCATGAAAGGTCAATTATTTTTTTGTTCCATAGCATTCCTTTGCCCCATCATCATTTAAAGTTTAAAAACAATCAAGAAAACAAAACCCACAACATTTGAAACTTTATCATAAATCCATATATCCTAATGCAATAAAGTCTTTTTATCCCCAATAATAGCAGCTTCATGCTACCAACCCTTCCCTTGATTCTCTTGGGAGAAATATGTGAACAAACTTACAGAGATAGAATTTTCCAGGAAGAGCTCATGGCAAAGGAAGGCTTCTTAATATCTTATTGCCTTTTTTTTTTTCCAACTTCTCATGATTCTGTACTTCCTATACTAACTGAAGTTTTCATAAGCAGCCTGGATCTCTAAGCAATATCTTTGAGCTTCCTCTATTTAGTGTCTGTTGTGATCTGGGTGCCAAATCTTCACTAATTCCTGGTAGCTCCGATTGATTTCATCAAATGTTGCCCCATCACTAAGGCCCAAAACCTCAGGAAAAAGAAAAGAAATTGACAAATTACAATCACATGATTGACAATGATTGTTGCCACTTCATACAGTCCATTTTGTATTATGTTTTTCCAACTGTATTTTTGTGGACGATAGGTGTTAGGGCAGTTGATGGATAATTCCTTGTTTTTCATTAAACAAATAGTTGTTTACCTGGATTCTCTTGATGGAGTTTGCTAGTATATTCCATGATCTCAAAGTTGTCATCAATTAATTATAACATTTCCTGATTGCCTGTTATATTTTTTGGTGCTTCATCCAAATTACTAGGAAGTAATCACTGAATTAATTAACTAGCTAGCTATACACACATGGATACTCATAGAATCATATAATTAAAAGTTTATTTTTACCTCATCACTTCAAAAACATTAAAAACACACAAAAAAGGTTTTTCCATTATAAGTACTCAATAAATACAAGTACTTACTAAATATTCACTGAATGAGAGCTGAGTGAATCACTTTTTTTTTTATTTTATAATAACTTTTTATTGACAGAACCCATGCCAGGGTAATTTTTTTTTACAACATTATCCCTTGCACTCGCTTCCGTTCCAATTTTTCCCCTCTCTCCCTCCACCCCCTCCCCTAGATGGCAAGCAGCCCTATATATGTTAAATATGTTGCAGTATATCCTAGATACAATATATGTTTGCAGAACCGAACAGTTCTCTTGTTGCACAGGGAGAATTGGATTCAGAAGGTAAAAATAATCCGGAAAGAAAAACAAAAATGCAAATAGTTTACATTCATTTCCCAGTGTTCTTTCTTTGGGTGTAGCTGCTTCTGTTCATCATTGATCAATTGAAACAGAGTTAGGTCTCTTTGTCAAAGAAATCCTGAGTGAATCACTTTCATTGAGGGGAATCTCTAAAAACTTCATGGAGGAGGCAGCATTTTAGTTGGACCTTAAAGAATGAGTAAACCATCAACACAGAAATTGGCAAGAAAGTTATTCCAGGAATTGGAAACAGTGTTAGCAGAGAAGAAAATGTAGTTATTTTTTGCTAAAGCATAGTATATAGGAGAACTAGTTCATTGGCAGTTTGGAGATAGGAGGTAGAAGGCCTTTCAGGCTGGGCTAAGAAGTCTATAATTTATTCCATAAACAACGGGGAGCCATTGGAAATTTTTGGGCAATGGAATAATAATAATAGCTAACATTTATATAACATTTACTCAGTACCAGATGCCGTACTAAGCACTTTACAATTAATATCTCATTTAATCCACAACAATCCTGAAAAGTAGATGCTATTATTCTCATTTTATAGATGAGGAAACTAAGGCAAACAGGATTAAGTGACTTGCCTGATGTCACACAATGTCTGAGGCTGAATTTGAACTCAGGTCTTCCTGACTCTAGTCCAGCTTTCCACTGTGCCACCTAGCTGCCCCTAGGCTTGTACTACCAGGCATATAATTAACAATTTATGAAACAAAAGTGAAACCAAGGAAATTATTGAGGAGATAAATTATTGTGAGAATAGTATGGGGTGGGAGGAGGTTAGAAGGTCACATCAGTTCATTTAGTGAGATGAGGGGTGGATACTTTGTGCTCTCTATTGGTACTGTGTCAGGAGATTTGGAGGAAGCATGTTAAACAAAACTCCTATGAGAATTTTCCAGATACATGGGCTAGAGTAGAACAAGATGAGAAAGCAAGGATAAGTAGAAATCTCATCATTTAAGGGAGAACTGACATCAGTCAATAGATCCATTTTAGTCTTTTAAGTCTGTAAGCCTTAACTTAGCTCCCATTTGGAGATACCCCAAGGGATAACCTGTTTCAAGGGAATTTAACACTTAAACTATGCTAAGGAACTTTAGGAAAATGGTTTTCCTTCTAAGTCATGCCAGAAGAAATCATGCAACCAGATCAGATGAAGTGGTTAGGTGGAGAGGCTTAGTATCAGATGTCATTGTTTAGTCTAAAATCTAAAAAACTGACATAAATTTGTGACTCCAAATACAATTTCTCAATGAATGAAAGAATATAAAGTTTTTCAGAAGAATAACTGCAAATTTGACATGAAAACACTCTAAATCATTATATTTTGCATTTGTTGCTATCATTGCCTTCATTGTAATCACGTCATTAAAACACCTGATGTTTCAGCTTATACTATATAAAGATGAAAAAATATGAAACATTCAGTTAATGTTGGAAGAATTATGGGAAGATAGGAATACCACTGCTCTGTGGATGAAACTGAAATGGTCCAATCATTCTGGATATCAGTTTGAAATTATATAAGAAAAGTAATTCAACTATACATAGCCTTGATTTAGAAATGCCACCACTAGATACATATTCCCAAAGAAGTAAAAAGACAGAAACTAAGTTCTCAGATACCAAAATATTCATAGCAAATCAGAGTAGATGCACCAAAATTAATAATAATAACAATGCTAATATATAATATTTTATGAATATTATCTCATTTTATCCTCACAACAACCCTTGGAGGCAGGTGTTAATATTATCCCCATTTTACAGATGAGAAAACTGAACTAGATTAAATTGTTCAGGATCACACAGCTAGTCATTGTCTGGATTTCCTAATTGCAGGTCCAGTATTCTATCTACTATGCCACTGATGGGGATGTAATTGGGGAAAAAAAAGATAATGGTTTGTGAATGTAATAGAATATTATTGTGCAGTAGGAAATATAAGGAATACAGAGAAATGTGGGAGATTTGTATAATTAGACTGAAATGAATAGAACCAAAAGAACAATGGAAATTGAAGGGAGAGAAAGTTAGCTAATAATGGACCAATTCTTGATTCATGGTCATGAAGTGCTGCCTTTTGCCAACACAAATGAAGGGATTATATGAATTTACTCCTAGAAGTGTGTGATGACATAATGGAGGCATCTTGATCCTGATCCAAAGCATGGGCAGGTATGCTGATTATTTCCTGTCCATTTACACTTGATGAAGGAAAGCCTTTTGATCGGCTATTCATTCAGCTTTAACTTAGTGTACATACAAAAGGCATCCAGCTATATCTTTCCTACTACGAAGTGTAGAGATGATATCCTGAGACCTAATAAGCTCCCGGGAAGGTGTCCCTCCCTTACACTCATTCAGCTAGGGAGCCCATGGCCCCATAAGCAAATCTATGACTAGTATTGGACTGCCTTCTCTATCTTCTTTCCTTTGGCTTTTTGAAATCTCAGGTCAAAAAAGCCATCAGATGTACAGTGCTGAAGCTCAGGTAGGAGCCAGCCCTGAGAAGCAACTTTGACCTAGCCTAGCAATGATTGATCCAGCAGTTGAAGTACTGTGTCTTGCAAGCAAGGGGAGAAACTTATTCATTAGCCATGCCACTTTTAGAATGATGTGTTTAGTAGCTACTTTAAGTCTGAATCCATTCTCCCCAGAGACCAAGATGAGGGGAGAATAAGCCATCAATTTGGAGGAAGTTTCTGGGTTTTTTTTTTTTTATCTTGTTAGCAAATATCCCTTTGTAAAAAAAAAAAAAAAAAAAAAAAACAATTGTTGTTAATTGCTTAATGGGTAACTAATTACTAGTGTCAATGATACTGAGAAAATATTAATTAGTTCTGGGTAATTGATTTTGAAGGGAATACATCAGAATGGTGATGCCAAACAATAAGAACAGAAGATTGCCTCTTAGAGGTATCCCAAAAACCATGACCAGGATTGTAGCCAGATGAACTCTAGGAACCTGTTCTATTAATTAATGTGTAAGGTGTGAGAGTAAGTTCAGAGTCTTGCCACAAACATACACAATGACTACAATACTGTAAATGAAGAGTTAATGAAAATTGAAGGAAAAAAAAGTGAGATTCCAGAAAAGATATTAAAACATATCTCCTCCCTTAATACAGACAGAAGACCACCAGGACAGAACATTATATACAATGTTACTTTTCATCTCTATATTATGTTTTTCTTTAACTTTTTTCTTTATCACAAGAGATAATTCAATCTTGAGGGATGAATGAGAAATGAAAAAAAACATTAAAAACAAAAGGCATCAATACAATTTTTTAAAAAATTTTGTTTAAAGAAATAAGTGAAACACACATATTAAACACACAAAAACCCTTCAGTGGATCTTTTCATCATCTTGAGCTACTACTATAATTCTTTCACTGACAAACTTCTTGAGTCATCTATAGTAATAATCACTTACTGCCTTATCTTCCATTTACTTCTCAGCTCTTTGAAATGTAGTTAAATCACTCCAATGATATTGTTTTCTCAAAGATTACCAAATGACCTCTTAACTATTAAATATCAGTGGTCATCTTCAATCTCTCTAACTTTTGACACTACTGACAATCATCTCCTTCCTTGATTTCCATGACACCATTTTTCGAGGTTCTCTTTCTTAGTCTTCACTTTGGATTCCTTCCCTTTCCCTAACCCTACCTTGCTCATTCCTTAAACATATCTTTATCCCCCAGTGCTCTTTGGAATCTGGAAAGTTCATTTGTCTTTCTAGCATTATTTCAAACTTATTTCCCATCAGATACCCCATGTCCCAATCAAACTGGACCACTAGTTACTCCTCTATTTTCCATCATGATTTAAGTTATAGCTTAAAGACAGAATTTCAATCCTATACATGAGGTTCAAGCTTAGAAGAATCTCACAAATCACTTTTTTAAAAAACCCTACCAACTTTTCCCTACTACCTAGGACTTCCTTTGGGAACATCAAAAAACAGCTCATGCTCAAGTTTTTACAGAAAAGGTCAAGGTCATTTACAAGTACTTTGGCAGATTTTATTTAAGACTGCTGAAAATATAAAGACTTAAAAGGACTGGTACTGACTCTATAAACTGTCAAGACAACTCTCTTTTATACTATGAGCTTCTGCTCTTCTCAGTGATATATATATTTCTGGATTCATGCTCTTATTTTAAACTTGAGGTCCTTTACTGCAGCCACCAAGGAGCTAGCAAGAAAATCCAATAATCTATTCCCTGAAGTGGATCCCTTTACTTCCTGGGGTATATATGATCCTCTAAACTTGTAGTACTAACCTGGTATTAAAATTAGAGGAAAGTACTGGTGAGCACTAAAGAGACGACTCTTTTTCTGTGACTTATAGTCCACATATTTCATAGTATTAGAGAAGGGTAATTAGAATTAGAAATGGGTAATTCTACATTGTGGCTTTGAACCTTGCTATTTCTCTCTCTCTCTCTCTCTCTCTCTCTCTCTCTCTCTCTCTCTCTCTTTAATCTTGACAGTTTTATTGGGCTAGTCAGGTCTTATGCATAGCAATTGGTTACAGTCACCCAAATTATTATTATTATTTTTCTTTTTGGTCAGCACTCTGGCATAAAACATGTTATTGGTCATGTGATGAAACACTTCGAAGTTTCCCTAAAGGCAAAATTAATGGCATGTCACATCTCATTTAAGTCATGGAAAATGGTTGTGGAAATGTGTATGGTACTCCACATGCCACAACTGGAGGCTGACTTTTTGAGAATCAGTGACTGACGAGAATCTCAAAGGAATTAATGAAAAAAAAAATCAAATGAAGGTGGTCTAGCTGTACCTGATCTAAAATTATATTATAAAGCAGCAGTCACCAAAACCATTTGGTATTGGCTTAGAAATAGATTAGTTGATCAGTGGAAAAGGTTAGGTTCACAAAACAGGATAGTCAGCTATAGCAATCTAGTGTTTGACAAACCCAAAGATTCTAAATTTTGGGATAAGATTTCATTATTTGATAAAAACTGCTGGGATAACTGGAAATTAGTATGGCAGAAATTAGGCAAGGACCCACACTTAACACCACATACCAAGATAAGATCAAAATGGGTCCATGACCTAGGCATAAAGAACGAGATTATAAATAAATTAGAGGAACATAGGATAGTTTATCTCTCAGACTTGTGGAGGGGAAAGAAATTTGTGACCAAAGATGAACTAGAGACCATTACCGATCACAAAATAGAAAATTTTGATTATATCAAATTAAAAAGCCTTTGTACAAACAGAACGAATGCAAACAAGATTAGTAGGGAAGCAACAAACTGGGAAAACATCTTTACAATTAAAGGTTCTGATAAAGGCCTCATTTCCAAAATATATAGAGAACTGACTCAAATTTATAAAAAATCAAGCCATTCTCCAATTGATAAATGGTCAAAGGATATGAACAGACAATTTTCAGATGAAGAAATTGAAACTATTACCACTCACATGAAAGAGTGTTCCAAATCACTATTAATCAGAGAAATGCAAATTAAGACAACTCTGAGATATCACTACACACCTGTCAGATTGGCTAAGATGACAGGAAAAAATAATGATGAATGTTGGAGGGGATGCGGGAAAACGGGGACACTGATGCATTGTTGGTGGAGTTGTGAACGAATCCAGCCATTCTGGAGAGCAATCTGGAATTATGCCCAAAAAGTTATCAAACTGTGCATACCCTTTGATCCAGCAGTGTTTCTATTGGGCTTATACCCCAAAGAGATCCTAAAAAAGGGAAAGGGACCTGTATGTGCCAAAATGTTTGTAGCTGCCCTGTTTGTAGTGGCTAGAAACTGGAAAATGAATGGATGCCCATCAATTGGAGAATGGCTGGGTAAATTGTGGTATATGAATGTTATGGAATATTATTGCTCTGTAAGGAATGACCAGCAGGATGAATACAGAGAGGCTTGGAGAGACCTACATGGACTGATGCTAAGTGAGATGAGCAGAACCAGGAGATCATTATACACTTCGACAATGATATTGTATGAGGATGTATTCTGATGGAAGTGGATTTCTCTGACAAAGAGACTTAACTGAGTTTCATTGGAGAAATGATGGACAGAAACAGCTACACCCAAAGAAGGAATACTGGGAAATGAATGTGAACTATTTGCATTTCTGATTTTCTTCCCGAGTTATTTTTACCTTCTGAATCCAATTCTCCCTGTGCAGCCGGAGAACTGTTCGGTTCTGCAAATATGTATTTTATCTAGGATATACTGCAACATATTTAACATATATAGGACTGCTTGCCATCTTGGGGGGGGAGGAGGAAGGGAGGGGAAAAAACGAAACATAAGTGATTGCAAGGGATAATGTTGTGTAAAAATTATCCTGGCATGGATTCTGTCAATACAAAGTTATTATTAAATAAAATTAAATTAAAAAAAAAGAGAGAATCAGTGACTGACAGAAGCAAGGACATCAAAAGAATTGCACAAAACAAACAGTATTATCTGTAGTTGGGTTCTGATGTCATTTCAGTCTGTGGTTCTTTGGCCTCAATAATATATTAAACTAATATTGAAAAAAAGCAATGTGTGAGACACATTTGTCATATTCTCTAGTCATCCATTTAATCATTTTCTAACTTAATCTAACTAGATTTCTAACATCACTTTGTAATTAATATTGTGCTATGTTGTATTTTTTATAGTAACATGTGTGAGATATATATTATGTTTATACACATATATAGGCTTATTTATATGTACATGATGTTTATATATCTATATTTATACATACATGTCTCTATACTCTATGCTATATATTATATTAAAAATTAGATCTCTCTAGCTTGCCCAGGATACAAATACAATAGGACTAATAATGGTCATGAACCTACTCTGGCATGTGAACTTTGATCTGCTTCACTTCTGACCTGGGCTAATTTAGCCCTCCTCAGAAAACTTTGTGGCTCCCTGCTCTCAATTATTATTATTTTTTTTAAATAACTTTTTATTGACAGAACCCATGCCAGGGTAATTTTTTACAGCATTATCCCTTGCACTCACTTCTGTTCTGATTTTTCCCCTCCCTCCTTTCACCCCTCCCTCAAATGGCAAGCAGTCCTTTACATATTAAATAGAACCTTGCTATTTCTCTTCCCATTTTACTCTGATTTGATTCTAGAACAACTTCCCATGGTCCACGTACTCATAAAACTTCTCCTCTTTTCAGGAGTCAAGGACCAAAAAATATTTAACTGGTTCATGAATGTCTTTGCTGATTGCATTAGGTCTATGAGTCCTCCTTTCCTGGAACAACAAGGTCTTCTAAAGAAACTATTTTCCTCAAAGATGCAGAGACTTCTAAAAAACTGGAATGTGTATGTGTGTGTGTGTGTGTGTGTGTGTGTGTGTGTGTGTGTATAAACTTTCTCTTCTAAATTTATTTATGCCTTTCTAACTTTCCTTTTCTAAAGTGCAAAGATTAACTCAGGTGCTCAATTCACATGCCAGGACTATACATAGAATCAAGAAAACCTGAGTTCAAATCTCCATTCAAACATTTATAGGATGTATGATCCTGGACAAATTACTCACAACCTCTGCTTTCAGAATAATTGTAAGAATTTTTAAAAGATATTATATGAAACGCTTTGCAAATCTTAAAATACTACATAAGATGTTTTATCAGGGAGATATCATTAAAGCCAAAAATAAAATCTCGAATCTGATGATATTAAGGAGGATGTTCATCCCTCATATAAGGAAATATGTTCAATATGAGAATATCCTATATTCTGATTCTTTTTGAATCACATCTCAGGTGCTTCATAAATGTTTATTGATGTAAAGATTAAACTTTGAATGCCTCCATCAGCCAACTCTTAGACTATAGTTCACAAGCTCCTACTAATGCCTCTACATTTAAAAGTCACTCAGAAGATATAATTAGCTCAAAGCAAATGCATTCTCTAAATAAAATAGTACAAGCAGTGGCTACAAAACACTTCCCCTCTCTCCCCATAAACCTGAGGCACATTTTACCACAAATGTGTCTCAGTGGACAAGATGGGCACACACATGGTATATGCTCTTGTAGAGAGGTAAACAGGTAAGAAACACAGGTAGCCAAGGCAACTCACACTTCCGGCTGGCCCTGCAGGTTCCTGGTATCTTTTCTCCTCTATGGTTTTCTAGGAAGGTCACCCTGCGAGGCTTCCAGGGTCAGCCCCTCTCCACAGTCTAACCTGACCCTCCAACTAGATTGTTGGAGCCTGCTTTCTGCTATATCCAGCATTTCCTCCTAGGTAAACTGCACTATTATAAGATGTTATTATTGTCTATGAATGAGGAAAGGAGAAAGAATACCCTTCTCTCCATCCCACATTCTAAAAGAGATACAAAGGAAAGAATAGGAAAATGCTTCCTTTTTAAGAGCTATAATTTTCTTTCATAGCTAGCTCTTTTCTACTGACAAAACTGACTTTTTCAAATCTTGCTCTTGCTCATGTTTTTAAGGCCATCAGAGGGCAGGCCAATTCTTCAGCCAACTAACAGCAGCCCGTTAATGCTATCAAATGGATTGTAGAACTTTATTCTTCATAAAGGAACACTTCTTTATACTGGTCCATCAAGTCAGAAAACTTTCACAAGATTCAAATGGGCCAATTCTACTTTTATATTTGTGATAGTCTGTGAATATAATCAGGGTGTGAACTCCTCTAGGTTTTGTGCCCTTTACAACTATTCAAAGTCCAAAGGGGGAAAAACCTTAAACCTTAACTTCTTATTATATTTGTTACCTGACTAGTTCATTCTGCAACTTCATTAAATGGACAGAAAGACTTAATTGATCACCTTTCCCTCCTTATTGAGCTCAACTAGATTCCTCCTTGGGCACACCTTCTGTGATTTGTTCATAATGGTTCTATGCCATTTCAGAAATGCATCCTTTCCTCATCTTAGCTTCTCAGAAACTTTGACATCCTTCAAGAGTTAACTCAGATACAATTTCCTCTACGAAGTATTCTGAATCACCTTGCAAGTTATTAGTGATCTTCCCCTTCTTAAACTAATTTTTTCTCCCTATCTCTATACATGTTTTATTTCCTCAATAGATTAATCCTAGAGAGCTAATGCCATTGTATTTTTGTAGTGCTATGCACATGGTACATACTTAATAAATATTTGTTGAATTGGTTTTGGGGGATGTGAGTGCAACACTGCCACATAAGAATCATCATCTCCAAAAAGACAGTAACTAACCCAAATCTTTGCCTTGAAGCAGAGGTGAATTTAAAAAAAAAAAAAAAAAAACAACTAAAACCAAACTCAAGAGAAGCTTACTTGGTAAACTAGCTGCTGTTTCTCATCCTGAAAGCTTCTGATAAAATCAAACAACTTCTCCCATTCCTGGAAGGAGGTGCTGCCAAAACCAGGATTTCCCACCAGGAGCCAGATCTGGTAAGGTAAGATAAGAATAAACTCCACGATGCGGCTGAAACTAGGGAAGAAGGAGCCAAGGGTCTCTGTTACACACTGGAGAGTTGCAGTTATGTTACAGAAGATGCTGTAGGCTACAGGACCCATGAAAGCCAGGTAAGCAAATCCCAGAGTTTCTGGGTGAGTGAGAGTCCCTGCCCCCATTTGGGCCTTGTAGTGAAGATCTCTCTCTGTGCTATAATGCTGGCAGACAGCCTAATGAGTAGAATGGCTATGGGGCGGCCATAGAAAAGAGGAGAGGTCAGAAAGGCTGCCCTTAAAGTACTCTTAAAGTCAGAAGTCTGGTTGACCACAGTGGCTACTACCAATACCCCTCAAACAACAGATAATGGAAGACCTACAATATAGAAACTGGTCATGAAGGAGAGGCCAATCAGGGCTACAAAGCCAAAATTGATGCCCACCAGGATCTGGGCAATAAAGCTTAATGGGTTTCGAGTGGGTATCAATTCTTCATGGTTCTTTTGCCCTAGGGGTTGGTTGGCTTGTGCCACAAAGCTGGGGAGCTTCCAGAACTCCAAGAGCTAACCCAATCTTCCATCTCCCAAAGTAAGCATTCACAACAAGGCATGGGCCATCAAGACCCAAGTTTATAGATGATGGAATCCAATGGGACCCCTGTTGCCCAAAGAGCATAGGTTACCAATAGCCTTTTGGCCATTTGCTTAGGGAAGAGATCTTTGAAGCTTTACTGGAATCTTTACAAACTGTTAAGTCATTAGAGTTGATAGAGACAATAATTATCTTAATTGGCATGGTTCAGTATACTTGATCTGATCTTAAAAGGAGATGTTTTGTAAGTAGAACTAATTGATACAATGCTTGTGTTTACACCTTTACTCATTAGAGTTCACATGTTTGGGAGATTTCAGGGTTTAATATGAGATATCCGAATTCAAACCTCCCTTGAAGCTCTTAGGGCCAGAGAGCATGTTGGGAGATATCCCACAATCCCACTCTCTCATATATAAGAAACAGATAGAAGCTCTCGGAGAGAGTTCAGCTGAATTAGATTGGAGAGGAGCATGCTGGGACAGACACAGCACTCTGGGAGATTGAGAGCCAGAAGCCCTTTCTCAGAGGCAAGAGAGATTCATTCCATTTTGCACTTGGCTGGCTGGAGGCTGAAGAAAGCAGCTGCAAGAGCTCTTAGAACCAAGCAGAGAGATAAGCCTCTAAACTAACAGGGCTATATTGGAGACAATAAAAGATTTGAACTTTTATCACCTGGCTGCATTTTGGGTGATTATTACTCTTAAATAAAAGTAAGACTGCCTCCAGAAAACCTCCCGAGAAACCTGCTTTCTCCCAGAGAGAACCATTATATTCTAAAGAAGAAAAACACCAGCACATTTGCAACTCAAATAATTCAGCATCTGGTAATGCTTGAGCCCTTGAAAGAAATAAGGTACCATTTGAGTCAAGAAGAAACCTCAGCCTCTGAAGAAGACAGTAGTAATAATAGAGTCAGTCCCATCAAAGATATAAGCCTAGAATTTCTTAAACCTTCCCAGATGCCAGATTCTCCTTCATCTGTCTGTCCTTTAAATTTACCTTCTTTTACCAGTTCTTGTCTTTACCAAACCACCTTATGTCAAATTCAAGGGCAGGGACATTTACAAATTCATTCAATTTAGTAATGAAAAACTCATGCTTAGAGAAGCACAAGTTTAAATAAAAATCTAACCAGCTTAAGCATACTTAAACCATCAAACACATTCACCAGATATGTGGAAAATTTTTCAATGATTTCCCCCAAACTCTAGACACCTTTAAAAGGTATAGCCAGAGTCTATGGCTGCTTTCCTCATATATATTCTTTCTCCCTCACAGCTTCTGATGTTTCTCCATATTCTGGGCCCAGCCTAGCAGCATCAGATTGAGCTTCAAGGTTAAACAATTTTCTCCATGCTTTGGTAGCTTTCAAGTCCCAAAAGACTGGGGGTAAGGAGAAAAGGTTCCTTTCTAGGAAATGGGGCCTCTCTCAAGAATACAGAAACTTTTCAACTAAAGAAATCTTAGGGCAGTTTAGGTGGTGCGGTGCACCTAAAGTCAGGGGACCTGAGTTCAAATTTGGCCTCAGACACTTAACACTTCCCAGCTGTGATCCTGGGCAAGTCACTTAACCTCAATTGCCTTAGCAGAAAAAAAGAAATCTTAGAAAAAGTTATATTATGGCCACATTTCTACCTAGATCCAGTTTCCAAGATTCACTCTGACCATCTCCACACATTTCCTTCCCCTACCTCCATTCCAGACTACTCACTCTCTCAGGCCTAATAACCTTGCTAACGGGAACAAAGAAAATCTCTAGGATAACAGGTCTATGGGTGAAATATCATTATTCTTTCTGTCCCACTCCACTAACTGTGTGAAAAGTATAATCTACTGAGAAACGATTCAATGATCTGGGTTGAGGTTCTCTTCATTTTACTAGTCAACTCCCTTGTGTCACAGAAACGGCAGCCTATCACTCTCCAGCGCTTCTAATTCTCCCTAGTTGGACTTTGTGAATAAAATGAGCAAAGGTAAACTACATATGCCTAGTTTTCCTGGCTCTTTCCCTAACCTAATCTACCCCTTCTTTTTTTTCCCTCTTCCTTAAGAGCTCACTTCTTGCTCTAAGTTTTTCCTCCTTCCCTACTCTTCATTCTCACCTCTCCTTAATGTGTACTGTAAATAAATTATGTAAATAAATGTTATGTAAATAAACATGCTTTCTCTGACCACCCACCTACCTGTGTCAAATTTCAGCTACCCTCTCCTTTTCTTTCCTCTCTCTGCTTCAATTTTCTGTTACTACTTCAGCCATTTAAGTTTGATCTAAGACAATGGTCTCCAAAATGCTGTAAATTCAACTAATCAGAGTTTGCAAGATGAACCATGGGGAGATAGGAAGAAAATATTAGAAGTTCTATTTTAAAATAATAAATTATTCTTTCCTAACAATCAACAAACTGATTAGTGGTATGCTAACATAGTGCCTGACACATAGTAGGTACTTGCTTGTATGTCAGATGGTCATGTGCCACATATAGCAAATAAATTGGAAGAAGAGTTTCACATGGTAAAACAGTTGACAGTGAACACACTTAATTCATTTGAATTTATTGTATTTTATTTGTACAGTATTGCAGTTTAAGTATGCCCAGTTAAATGGATTTATTAATTTATTATCTAGTTTAACTAAGCTAAGACAAGTGTCTTAAAAAGATTCATACAAAGAAAGATATTAATTATTATACTAATATTGTAAAGCACAACTAAAATCAAGAAATTGGAAGAACTGGCATTTTTAGAGAGAGAGCTCTGTGTCAGATACATGGTAAAACAAACAAACAAACAAACAAACAAACAATAATTAGATTTGACAAGAAGTCAGCTCCCAAAATTTTGTAAAGCATTACAAGAATATTATTTGAAATGTGAGTTTATATCCTCTAGTGTTAATGATGAACCCAAATCAGGAGTTTTTAATCTTTTTTTTGTATCATGGACTTCTTTGATAGCCTGGTAAAGCATATGAACCTTCTTTCAGCATCATATCCTCAAAGGCATAAACAAAATACCTATTGAATTACAAAGGAAACCAATTACACTGTAATGTATGTTATACATTTACTATTACAGTAAAGTAATGTCTGTTTTGAAATCTTCAAAGGGAAGGGGGTGCCATGAATTTTGGACCTATTTGTTAAAAATATAAAAATGTAAAATCTTTCAATTAGTTTGTAAGAAATGCTTAGAATTAGAGAAGATTGAAATTTGGCTAGTATATTTACAAAATCCTTTGTATAATTGGTGGTTGGGATTGCAAAGTTAGTATCAAGACTTAAGAACAAACAATGAAGCCCTTCTTCCATTTGGTTACACATATTTTGTGAGCTTTTTTTTTTTAAACTGACAGTTATTAAAATCAATTGTTGAAATAAATTCAACTCAGAATCAGATCTTTGAATTGCTCTATCACAAAGTACCAAACTAAGGCTTTAAAAAATAAGGGCTATATGAAATTATATTGGTCACACTAAAAGGTTTTAATAAAATATTTTGTATACTAAAGATAAAAAAATTATTTCATTATTTTAAATTTGTATTTTATGTGTTTAATGTTCATAATATATTACTATATGTATAATGATTTCCTCAGCTTTTTTTCTCTTTTAAGTGGGGATAATAAAAGTACCCACATCCCAAGGTTGTGAGAGAATCAAATGAGATAAATCCTTGCAACTTCAAAATACAAAATAAATGTTAGTAGTCATTGTCAATAATACACAATGAGAACTACAAATTAATTTTTTAAAGACTGATAAAAGTTTGTGATCAAAACTATTTGAAGGCCACTGATTTGAGGACATGACTGTCTCTTAACTAATCTCCCCATTTGCTGAATGATGCCAGTACTGAAAGAATTGCTAAGCTGCCTTGTGGCATAGACTGTATGCTGAAGTGTCAGATAGGTCATCTACTTTCACCTGCACTAGGTCCCAGGGGCGCCTAGTGAATCAGGTCATCATCCCAGTCAGGCTAGACAGAAATGTGACTCAAGGGAGCAACCAATCAAGAAGGCAGTGAGTCTGTCATGTTTAAAAACAAAAACCAAAACCAAGGACTTATACATAAGCATACAACCTCAGAAACATCCTCACTTCCTCACTGCTTCATCCCTTCCCCCCTTTCAAGCCAGTTACCAAATCTTATTTCTCTACCATACCTCTCATATATGTCCTCTTCTCACTCACAAGGCCACAATCCTAACTCAGATTCTTCTCACCTCTTAACAATTGCAATCGATTCCTCAAACTGTGCCCTTCCTAGTGCTAATGTGATATTTTTAAAATACTGGCTTGATCCTGAACCTTCCCTGCTCAAAAAACTCCAGTGGTTTCTTATTGCCTTTGGTATCAAAAGCAAACTCCTTTTTTGGCATGTAAAATCTTTAACAATTTTGTTTCAGTCAACCTTTCCAAACTTAGTACTCCATGATGATCCAGCTAAGCTGGTTCTACAAGCTGGCTCTCATATTCAATATTCCATTTCTCTTACCTTTTCAAGACTGTCCTCTTTTCCAGTCCCCTGGAATATCCTCAGTTCTGCCTCTCTGAATCTATAGCCTCTTTCAAAATTCAGTTCATCTTCGGAAGTGTTTCTTGATCAGTCAACAAGCATTTATTATCTACACTGTGCTGGGCACTGAGGATATACAATAAGAAATGAAACTTCTGCTGCCCTTCAGGAGCTTACGTTCAATAAAGGGAGAATACACACACACACACACACACACACACACACACACACACACACACACAACCTGTAGGATTCACAGATTCAATCCTGTTGGAAGCTGACCCCCAAGATCATACTTTTCTCAGATTTTCATAGCTATTATGCCTTTCCTACACACAGTTCATGTCAGGGTGTTCCCCAAAAAGAGACTAACAAAGTTCATTTTAGTAAATGCACTCAATGCACAAAGTAGCTATCAAGTATTAGAGAGTCATCACAAAAGATCTGTTTAAAACACAAAAGATTCATATATGAGTATTAGCAAATGTTTAAAGCATAAAACATTAATCACATTGCACATACCTCCCTGAGTGACAAAAGAATTTCAGGACAGTGGAATAGTCCTTTCAGCTCACATGTGCCTTCTTGAGTAACTCATACGTCCAGCTAGCCAGAATATTACTTAGGATTTTTTAATCCTTTCAGCTGCAGTATCTTCCTTTTGGCCCCCATTCATTTCCTCCTAAAAGTAATGTAGTTGCACGATGGGAATCCAGCACTGACTAAGCCAGGAACCCTTAAACTTAATTAGGTAACCACCAAGCCTGGGAACCCATTTCTCAGAATCAACATTCTGTGACCTGGCAGGGGAAAAAACCAGAATAGGTCCAATCAGGTTTATTTAGACGAGCACATATTATTCTGGCCATGTTCTAGAGTTGTAGTAGACTGATGGGAATGGGGTAGGGAGACAAATCTCTCTCCTCAGAAGTCCAAGCAACTTGCCCCAGTCCTCAGCAACATGCTCAATAAAGAAAAATAGATTTTCTCTCTTTATATAACCTCCTGAGTGGGCGGTTCTTTCTGCATCATTTGACAACCACTTTCAGTGCAACACTTTCCCCCTATCTTTCCCCTCTAGTTATAGGGACATCGGACCAACCAAAAAACTGATCCCCTTTTCTTTTATCAAAGTACTAGAGCACATGCTCCATATAATGTGCTCTAGTCCAACCCCTCTTTATAAGTATAGTATATACAAAAATAAAGTAAAAAACAAGGTAATTTTAGAGGATATAGAGTAGATATTAAGGTGAAGAGAATCATTAAAGGCTTCAAAGGCTAGGCGAGTTTTGAAGCAAAATGGTGAGATAAGGAAATAGGTACTTAACCCCCACATACTAATTCCTCCCTGAAATGATCTTGCATATTTACCTTATCTATATTTTATATGTGTACATGTTGTACATCCCATCTCTCTATAGAAATACATAAATGCTTGTTGATTGATTGATCCAGCCTATAAATGCTCTTCAATCGCTAGTCTCTAACCCAACCACCAGGGCAAAGCTGATGCCTTTTCACTTTGCCTCCCTGCTTCGTGGTGCTCTTTTATTACTTCCTTTCCCCTTTAAGGGGTTATCTTTAAGGATGTCTTTGCTGTTCGTTTTAGCCTGATTTCACCTTGTTAAAAATGCTGGAGGTTAAGGAGTCAGGGGAAGAGCAGACCCTGACCTCATCCCACAACCCCACTTTCATTACAATGAGCGGAGTAGAACTGTCCATGAAACCCCGAGTTGCCTGCTGACGCTCCCCTGATCTGCTGAGAAATAGACAGGGGGCAGATTGGTTCTACTTTCTTTCTCTGACCTTGCGTGCAAGGATAGCTAGAAGAAGAAGAAGAAAAAAGCTGCTACTCTTTGTGTTTTCCAGTTCCATCTATTGAATTCCCTGCTCTCCCCAATCGACTCAATCTAATCTTTTCTCTGCCCCCCCTCCTCCCCAACCCCCGCGCCCCTTCCCATCAGGGAGAGGGTCCGAAGTTTCCAGGAACTGGTAGGTGGGAGGTGGGGGGAGTTGAGGAAAGGCTAGTTAGAGCTGGGAGGCAACATTAGAAGTTGCGGAAGGAGGTAGGGAGCCCGCGGCGTCTGGAGGGTGCGAGGCTGAGATTATGAATAATGAATGAGTCCTAATTGGGCGGCAGAGGCGGCGCAGCGCTGCTCTAAGCTCTGCAAACAACCCGAGCGGCGGCGGCGGAAGTTGGGCAAACAAGCCCTCTCCTCGCACCCTGGAACTCACAGCCTTGGCACGCATCAGCTGGCGGAGGGAGGACTGAAGGAGGTGAAGGCGGGGCAGGACGAAAGATTAGGTTGAGGATGGAGGTTTTACTAAGATACCCGAGGTCTCTGCCTTGGATAAGGATTACTCAGTAAAACCAGATGAGTCCGAGCAGGCAATTATCTGGGTTTGGGATCTCCTGGATCTTAAATTTCAGGGTTATAATCTGGACATCCACATCCTCGGAGGAACCTGGGAAAAGGAAAAATGGACAGAGGGACCAGGATAAGATTCTCTTTCACCTTACTCCTCGGGCCTCAAAGATCTCTCCTTGGGGAATCTTTCAGCTCAGTAAAGAACCTCTGTCGAGGGAAACTGAGCCTGGAGAGCTGAGAGGCAAAGAAAATTGTGCAGTTGAATCGATCTTTGGGAAAGAGAGAAGGAGCCGCCTCAGAAAAAAAAGAAAGAAAAGGAGAGGGATGAGCAGAGACTGAGGCTGTTGTGGGAGAAAGATGGAGAAACAAATGAAAGATGGAGGAGAGAAAGTAGGGGCTAAAAAAGATAGATCTAGAGGTGGAGGAAAAAAGATAAAAAGGGAGAAATGGGAATGAAAATTAAGAGGGGGAGAAAGAAATTGTTAATAAAAGAAAAACGATGAAAGATGAAGAGATGGGAGATAGAATAAGGAGAAATTAAGAGCAAGTAAGAGTCTGGGAGAGAGACAGTGATTAGAATAAAAGGGATGGAGGGGTAGAAAAAGTGATGCTGTGAACAATCTCTCTCTCCTCTCTTCTCTTTCTCTCTCTCTCTCTCTCTCTCTCTCTCTCTCTCTCTCTCTCTCTCTCTCTCTCTCTCTCCCTCCTCTCCTCTCTCCTCTCTCTCTCTCTCTCTCTCTCTCTCTCTCTCTCTCTCTCTCTCTCTCTCTCTCTCTCTCCTTTCCCTTTTTCCCTCTCATCTCCCCTCCTTCCCTTCTCCCACTAGCTCTCTCTCTCCACCCTCACTCACTGTCACAATTATGGCCAGTCACTAAGCCAGGATTGTTTTCCCCAAATTGTTCTATAAACAAGCACCTGAGGGAGGAGGGAAGTGACAGAAGAGGAAGAGAAGAGACTAGGAACTACTTAGGCTAAGGAGATATGGGATTTCAGGAGATGGTCTAAGCTCAGGCTTGGAGGTTTTGTCAAAGAGTGGAAGGAAGGAGGAAGAAAAGAAAGGGACAAGATTTTAGAGTAGCCTTTCAAAGTGTATGTCCTAGAGTGTTACCTTCTTGCTGTCATTTAATTTATCTCTGAATTTAAACTTTCTGGTTCATCTCTACTTTCCTATATCAATTTCCACAATATATTGAAATGCACTAGAAATTGTAATAATAGCTAGCATCTATGTGAAGGCACTCTACAAGTATTATCTCATTTGAATTTCACAGCAACTCCACGAGGTAGATGCATCAATACCCCTGTTTTATGATGTAGCAAACTGAGGCAAATAGTTATGAGTGACTTGCTCAAGTTACACAGTCTCTGAGGTTAGATTTCAATTCAGATTTCCCTAATTCTAGGTCCAATCTGGCTCTATCCACTATAATCAGTCAGTAGTTGAGAGGGGGAAAAGCAGTGCCAGTTATCAGAGGGACAGCTAGATGGCTCAGTGAATAGAGCACCATCCTGAAGTCAGGAGAAGCTGAGTATAAATCTGGTCTCAGACACTTAACACTTAATAATTGTTTGACCAGGGCAGGTCACAACCCCAATTGCTTCCTTCCCCCCCAAAAAAGTCTGATGATCAAGAGGGGAATGACAGGTCAGGAGTTGGTCTGAAAACAGACATTTGCAGAAAGATTAAGGTTCCACTGAATCCTTTCCACAATTGCTCTCTTTCCCCTATTTTAGCCATTTATTTTGAATTTCTACCTTTGTATATTTTGTCTTTGATACACTTCTATTTCAATTAATTAATCTACAAGCATTTTTCAAAGCATCTACTATGTGATTCTCCCAGTCTTCTCAAGCCTCACATCCACCCAGTTTGTACTTTGTCATCAAAAACTGGCCTAGGCTTGCATAGGCGAAATAACTAAGCAGAATTCTTTGCTCCTTCATTTAGTCCTTACTCAAAGTTAGGAGGTTTGGGGGCATTTGGTTTCATCCACAAGATGTACTGGTAGCTCAATTTGAGAGTCAGGACTAGAATCCTTAATTTCCTTTCTTCTTTCCCCCCTCCTCCCCTCTCCTTTTCCCTCCTCCCCAATTCTAAGTGCCTGCAGAGAGCTGAGAAACTTCCTTGGTTTAGTGAAAATGCAGGGCAACTCAGGATCTGAAGCTCTCCCAATCTCTTTTTGTCTCTCTCGACTCAGCTCTGCCTTCCTTCTGTCCTGAGACTACCTTGCTTCCTTCCCCTGTTGTCTTTCTCGGACCTTTCCTGTAAGACAGCTGTGTTTTTGTTTTTGTTTTTTCCCCTAAAATAGGTGTTCTAGCTCCTTTGCCCCAGCAGCTCCTTCCTTTCACATCCTCCTCTGTCTCCACCATCCACTCACTAGTCCTCAGTCCTCCCGCCTCCCTTTCTCCCTCTCAAATCCACTCCGACCCCCATCTTCCACCCCAGAGCCCCAAGTCGTCCTGTCTGCTTACTGACAGCCGAAACGGCTGCCCTCCCCCACCCCTTCCACCCCCGAGAGCGGCCAGAGTCGAGGCCGCCGCTTGGCTGGCTTCGACACCGGACTCCCAAGGGCGGCTCCAGGGGCAGCGGAGGGTGGAGGCTGTTGAAGCGAGACCAGAGCCGGAGCTCGGGAGTTGGCAGAACGAAAGAAAAGACTGAAGGATGGGGGAGGGAGGAAGCGACCCCTCCGTATGTTGCTCTCCCAGAGTCTTGCTGTCTGTAGCTGTTTCTCCGAATCTGGGGTCTCTGTCTTTCTGCCTCTCTTCACTCTCTCTTCAGGATATCTCTGATTCCCTCGACCAATTCCAGATTCTTTCTCTCATCTCCTTTAATCCTCCCTCCACCCCTGGACCCTGGTGATTTACACTCTGACTTGGCTCTACGGCCTCTTCCCAATCAGGAATATCGACCCCAGGCGGGGCCCTCGGGTCTCATCGATCCCTCTAAGGCTCGGGATTTAAAAATGTCAAATTTGCCTTTTCCAAGCTGGGGGCCGAAGGGAGGGGCTCCTAAGAAGAGAAGGGCGGGAGTGGGTGGGTGGGAGGGGGGAGACATCCGAGCATCGACTGACTGCTTATGCCAAGAATGAGAAGTAGCTGCAGCTTTAGCACGGCCTTGACACCCTCTTTACTGAGGTCCCCGGGGTCGGAGATCCAGGTTATTAACCAGAATCACAGATATAAAACAAGGAAAAGAGGTTCTGTATCTCCGGTTTTCCACTTTGCTTTCTCGTCGCCGCCTCCTCCCCTATTACAACGGATCGCACTTCTGGGCCGAGGGGTCTTCAAAAAGGGATAAAATTCAGAGTTTGGTGGGGAGCAGCCGAAATACAAAGGCATAGACACATAAGGGAGAGATGCAAACACAGGCGGATAAAAGAGACAGATGAGAATATGTGTCGTAATACACAGGCATGGAGATGAAAATAGAGAGATAATAGAGATATAAGATGAAGAGTGGAAATTTGAAAAGACAATAGAGATCCAGGGTTGCATTTTTTCGGGTCTAAAAGATGAGGCCCCGGGAAAGAAGCCAAGCACAGAAATCTCTCATTGTGAAAAGGCATTGTATATAAGATCACCAGCCTTGATGCAATCGCTTGTATGAGAGTATTTTTCCAAATGTTCAAAATCCAAAGACAACTATTTGAAGTATAATCAGCATGAAATAGAGCTGAAAAGGACCTTAGAAATTATAGTCCAGCCTTTCCATTTTACAGATGAAGAAAATGAGGCCCACAGAGGTGAAGTATTCCCCCAAGGCTATTAAGATAGGAAATGGCAAAGTTGAAAGTAGGACCCAAGTTCTTTGACTCCAAGGATCATACTGTTATACCATGCTAACTTCCTTCCCCTCGCCCTCCAACCCATACAAACTTCTTTGGAACAACCTGTTTAAAGGCCAAATTGACACTGAAGAGAGTCCAGTCTGGTTTGCTACATTAGATCCTTCCTATTTAACCTTCTCCTTTTGAAAGGGGCAGTGACAGAATCTAATCTAGCTCAGAGGGAGACTGGCTGGGGGATGGGGATCCAAAGATGGAATTTCAGTCTAATCTTAGGTACTGCTACTCATCTCAGGTAAGTCTCTTGATCCACTTCTCTTCATAAGGTGACCCCCTTCTTTTCCACTCCCTGAATTAAGCTGTTGTAGACCAGAGCCTTCTCTGAGATCTTGTTCTGTTATTCCTCTATCAAAGGAGAGAACTGGCCTAGAAAGTCCAATTCGAAAATACCACAAATCCATCGATTCTTGTTGTCACCAGGGACTGGAACTAAGCCCTTTTCCCTAACCCACTTTGGGTCCTAAACCTTTTAGTTGAGCCCAGAGGAGTCCTTTCTCTACTTCTGTGAGAAATTTGGAGAAGAGGAACTTTGGGATGGGGGGTGTACAAGTAGGAGAGATTAGTCTGTCTACCTAATGGGCAGTGTTGGAGACTGGAGCCACGCTCTACCTTGGCACTCAGACAGTTAACAAGACCTTCTTCCTTCATCTCTTTCCCCCAACCCCCCCAAAGCTGTCACCACTTGCATTGCCATTTCCTCCAGAGCCAGAGACAGGGATCTGACAGTTGAGTAGTGAGGCTATCACATTGAAGGGCTTCAGCTCATATTGAAAGACACACCGACACACTTGGGGACACACACTTACAAGGCCACAATCACACATACACACCCAGACGCTCTCCCTGACACTGTAACATTGAAACACTTTGACCCTTACACACGAGTTACACACACACACACACACACACACACACACACACACACACATCAATTACTCAAACACGGACGCTCCCCCCTACCACACACATTGACTAATTAATTAAACAAAGGCATTACTCCCTATCCTACTCCTCTCCATCAGTCCCCAGAACGAACCAGAATAATTGTCCCATACAATAGTTTGAGTCAGAGCTCCCTTGTCCAACCTCTTCCCTCCTCAGTTTGGGAACCTTAACCTTTGATACCCCTCAGTTTGCCTTTAATACCTAGATCTGCTCTGACTTATGATCTCTGAGAAGAGATGGAGCTTGAAGTGGACTTAGATGGGGAAAAGGAAACGCCCCCAAAATAATAAACAAAAACCATAGGGACTGGACAACCGAGCTGGTAGAAATTAAGGTCTGGGGCAGAGTCGAGGGAACAAATCCCAGGAGATGGTTCTGAAAAAGCTTTCCCACCAATGTAGGAAGTAGTGGCTCACTTCACCACCTCTCCACACACACAGCTCCCCATCTCCTCCGCCGGTCTCACTCTAGGCACGTACGCCTCAGCGCTCGCCCCCCCTCCACCCCCATCTGTCAGTTGAGGTAATGAATGCGCGCTCAGGGCCCAGATCACCCCCCCCTCCCCGTCCCCGCCTCGTTCATCACTGCCAGGATCGCCCACCTTCCTCCTCCCGGTGATCAGGACAGGACCAGGAAGCCCCTTCCCCAGGCCACAGCGGGTAATTGTCAGATTGAGATGTCGTTTTGTCAGGTCGGGGAGGGGCAGCAGGGAAAAAAAAAAAAAAAAAAAACTGCAATGAAATCCTGACTCTATCCAGCTCCGCCAGACTCCACTCCACTCCTTTCCAGCTCTCTATCAATGATCTTACCCTGCCCAAACTATGCTTGGCAATTCTTGCTTTGCCTCGGTTCACTTAGGTTGCACTTATAGAATTAGGGATGGAGTGGGGGAGTAACCTTAGGACCGAAGTCCTATATTTTCGCCGAAAAAGGCGTCCTGGGATCGCAGTCCCGCCTACTTCCCGCAGGAGGCGCCCGGAGGCAGCCTTAACACTTCACACCCCTCACCCCACCCCCCACTCCGACTCCTGAGGCCCAGGGCCAAAGTATTCTTCCCTCCTCCCTTCTCTCCAGCCTTCCAGCAGGTCCCCGGACGGCCCCGAGTGAGTGACGGGCTGCGCGGTGATTATGCGGAGGAGGGAGCGGGGTGCGGGGGGGCCCGCGGGCGGCAGCGCTGACCCTTCACATTTCCTATCCTCCGGGACCCTCATCCATCCGAAGCTGCTCTTTGTCTGGCCGCCTAATTGCCGGCGGACAGGATGGATGGCTGGACCGACAGCCCCGGAATCCCTAATAAAGGCCGAGGCCGCCAGAGAGGGAGAGGAGGAGGAAGGGGGAAGAGATGGAAGGAGGAGGAACCCTGCGGGCCCTGGCTCTGGGGCTCTGAGCCGCCCAGCTGACAGGGATGGATGGAGGATTGGTGGGGGGGAGCTCAGCTAGCGAAGAGAATCTGGGGAGTCAAGAGTCTGTGTCGTGACCAGGATCAGAGCAGGGCTGGACTGGGGTCAGAGTTACAAATGAACAAGAAACAGGCCAGAACAAGAAACAGACAGCCTTCCCGACCAGGTAGAGATTAAATGGGGGGAGGGGAGGGGAGGACATGGGTCTGTATCTCGTTCCCTTTTCAACTAATGCTTAGAGCTCAACGCCAAAGCACAGTCCCCAGGACTGATTGCTGGAGACAGGGTGGAGAGAAGCCACAAGGCAAGAAAGGATCTATAGGGCCTGGAGGAATAGCTCCAGCCTCAATTGCTGCTCCTTTCTGGGCAATTGAGCCCACCACTGATCTGACTCTGCCCCACCTACACCACTTCCATCTACGTACTTCCATCTTCCTTTAATATATCCCATTTTATTTTTCGGGGTCAGAGATCACGAGCAACATGGCAAATTTAAGTTAATAGACCTCCCATAACGTCCTTTCTCATTCCATGGCGGATATATCCCATTTGAGTCCCATCTTTCTAGCATTGCCCCTTCCTCTCACCTATCAGTGCTGGGATCTATTAACCAGTGAGCTTGGCAGCTGTCAGTGACTTGCTGCTCTGCACATTTCATTAACTGGAGTCTGTAAGGAGTAGGGAGGGAAAGGGAGTTGGATGATTTTGAAGAAGGAGAGTCAGAAGGGGAGAGCAGAGACGTGATCTACCAACAAACAAGGGTTAGAGTGCTCTACTACCTTGGGAAGGAATTACTTGATAGAAGTCAGTATTCTTCAATCCCAGATAGTTTTCTGAATTAGCCCTAATTTTTCCCTAGAGGAAATGGGAAACCTCTACAATCACTAGTTTTTCATTTCAACTTGCTGCAACTTCCTCAATTTTGAAAGTGCTTTAAGTCTAGAGAACATCAGGCCCAAGTGGCTATTGAGGAAAGTAATACAGATCACCCACTTCAAGAAAACAATTGCATCCTGAAGATTCGGACCAGGTCCCTCTAAAAATGAATCTGTGGGAAGGCTCTAGAAGGGTTGATGAGAATGGAACTATTAAATGGAACAATGCCAACTAGGATTGGTGGAACTTCAGGCAATGAATGGTTTCTTACTTTGGGATCTTCAAGATACACCAATTTGGCACCCCCTAATACATCACAACTTGGGTTGCTCCCAAGTTTACTAGGATTTTACACACATCCTGGGTATATGGGTCATATATCCCTGAACCTTCAAGCTAGAAATCTCCCCCTCCCCCATCCTTTTCCTGTTTTCTTCCCTTTTAACTTTCACTACTCTATACCTTTTGGTTTCTTTCCTTTTAATTTATTTGGTTATATTCTCCATTCTTCATAATCTTTTCCTCCCTGTTACTTTCTGTCCAGCTTTTCTGTTCAAACATTTAGCCCTCTAGAGCTAAACAATCTCTTCCCACACTTCTCTTGTCCTTCAATTCCTTCAATTTACTTTTATATATACATTAACTTTCTCCCATCTTCTGATCCTTCCAATCACAGTCCCTTTTGTCACTGCTTTTCCAACCCTTTTCTCTGTTTTCTCTTTTAATCCCCTCTGTTCTTCCTGTGGGTATCTCTTGTTCCTATTCTTTCCTCAGTCTCCCATTGATTTCTTTAGCTTCTCTGTTTCCCTGTTTTGAAGTATCCAATTGTCCCTTAAACTCTCTACTCACCTTGAATTTTGCAAGAATAAGTTAGAGCTGTGGTGTTCCCAGAATAAGCCAAGGGACCATGATTGACCCCAAATATATCTTGTGGGCTCTTGCAATATATGCCATCACTGTTCTTTGTTTTCTTCTTCTTCTGTTAAGGGGTTAGCAGGGTGTAGAAACAACAGAGAATAATCAATAAATGATGACCTTAAAGGCAGACATCTTAAAATTTTAACAGGAAAACTTCTTGAGAACAATAGGCGATACATATATCATATAAATCATATGCTAATAGTATGCTAACAAAAGCATGTATTTCCTTACTATGACACCTGGATAGAGCCCTAGAAGGTAAAAATTTTAGTGTTAATTAATTAATCAATTAATTTCCTGGGTTAAAGTAAGAGCTGGGATAATGCCATTTAGATTAACGTTATAAAGTTAAGGTGATGGAGTTAGTTGATTGAATTAGGAGATAGTTGATTGAATTAAGAGTTAGTCTAGGGGTTAAGTTGAGACTTGGAATTGTGCAGTTATAGCTAGATTTAGGATGAAGAGTAGAACTGGGATTCAAACTGGTCTGCATAAATGTTGGGGTGGAGGGGGTTCTACCTGGAACAGAAATAGGGAGCAATGGGGATTTATCCAGGACCTCCACCGTTGCTTCCTAACCTGCTCCTTGCTCTTGTTCTGATTCACCTCTTAAGCCCTTTCCCCAAATCTTATCTAATTCTTTCTGTTCACCATTTACAAATCGTCTCAACTCCACTAGCTTTCTTTTTGGTTGACCTGATCAGCTAGCACTAAATTGTCTCTCTCCTGCTTTTCATCACCTGTTCTTCATCACCTTGTGAACCCAGACTCTTAACCTTGATGTCCCAAGGTCTGCTGCGAGGCTCTGGTCCTCCGCGCCTTGTCAAGTGACAGCTGCAGGGAAAGAAAGAAATGCCTGGTGAGCTAAAGGCATCATTCCAGAGTGAGGGGGGAAATGCTATAGAACATGAATAAATTCATGGAGCTGTCCCCCTAGCTCTCTCCACAGTGCTCCATGCTCCTCCCTCACTGCAGCCCTGCTGGGTTCCCACAGCTCTACAGCCAACAGCTTTGCTCCCCACCTCCAGAGAAACAAGAAGGTGAGAGAATGTCTGCATTGAGAAGGAAAGATTGAGAAAGAGGAGCTGAAGGAGGTTTGTGAACAAGGGTTTGTGAAGGGAGGGCAAGGGTGTAGGAAGAGCTAAGAAGAAAGCTTTGAGTATAAGAAAAGCTGAAGAAGAGATTCTGTGGCAAGAACAGGAGCTAAGAAGGAGAAAGAAAAAGAGAGCAAAAAAGGACAGAAAAAGAGGAAGAAAGAAAATACCAAGTGAAGGGCAAGGATTGGGAACCAGTTTGGTCATTGGGAGATGAATTCAGAAATTTGGGAGGACTACAGGTTAAAATAGAAAAGGGGAACTGAGGAGGGGAAGGTAAAGAAAAAGAGACAGAGAGATAGAAACAAAGAGACATAGACAGACACAGGAAGGAGACAGAAATCAAGACAGAGAGGAGAGACAAATAAAGGGTGAGAAAGAGAGAAGGACAGAGAGAGGGAGAGGAAAGGGAGAAGACAGGAAGAGAAGAGAGTGAAAGAGAGAGGAAGGGAGGGAAAGGAGAAAGACAGAAAGAGAGAGCAAAGAGAGAAAGAGAGAGAAAGAAGAGAGAGAAGAGAGAAAGAAGAGAGAGAGAGAAAGAGAGAGAGAAGAGAGAGAGAGGAGAGAGAGGAGAGAGAGAGAGAGAGAGAGAGAGAGAGAGAGAGAGAGAGAGAGAGAGAGAGAGAGAGAGAAAGACAGAAAAAGCTGAGGTAGGGAAGGCAGTATGGGCTCTCTCTCTGCTCTGATCCATCCATCATCCCAGCCTGGGGGATCGGCTTTGGAATTAGACATGCAAGGGGCTGTCGAAGCCCTCAGCCTCCCCCATCCCAAGACAAATTGTGACAAAGACCTTGGAATAAAATCTGTATTTATAGTATGAAGAGCCAATCCCTCCCTTTCCTTCTACTACCAACCTTTATCCACTACCTGATCCTCTTGAGCTATCAAGCCCTTTCCTTAACTCTCCCACCTCCTTCATTTTTTCTTTTTTGTCTTACTAAGGGAGAGAAGGGGGGGAAGGGATCTGTCCCAAGAGGGCCAGGATCCACCCCAAAACTCAGAAAACAACAGACTGTCCCACAAATCTTACTGTCCAACCCAGGCCCAATGATGCAGCAACATGTTGTAACTCTGCATAGCCCAGGTCCTGCATCAGTTCTATCTTCCCAAATTTAAATCTATTGCCCGAATCTCTGATAATAATTTCCTGACCTCATCATCCTGGCTCCTCAAACATCTCTGCTCTTTCTTCTCTCATCCTCTTATTTGAATTCTCCAAGGCTGCTGACTCCCTACTCTATTCTATAAACACCCAGCCCTTGCCATTGCCAGGGGTTTGGAAAATATAATATCCTTCCTCTAGAACTTTCACTCCCTATAAAGTGTCTTGCCTTGTAATTGTTCCTCAAAAATCAGAGGCACAAACTAGCATAGAAGGGCAGTCTATCATTACATCTACAGACTTTTTTTTTTTTTTTTGCATAGCAAGTTTCCATTTCTCCCATCAATCATAAAGGAAGGGAGTGGGGGAAGAACAGTTAAACTCAGATAAGGGGTTACAATTTTCTTTTTTTCTGGGTTAAAAGCAGGGTCAATTTCTCACTCTGTAAGAAATTGTACCTGCTGGAACTGGGACAGAGATAACTGGGGACTAGAGATGCTAGTAGGTTTAGGCTTGGCTGAGGTCTTTGGAAGGTACTAAGATTAAAGACAAATCTTTTCTATCCTGTTCTCCCATGCTGCAACCCTGAATTACTTCTGATGTTCTGTGATCCACTCACAGAATTAGATGGCCTACCCCAGTGAGAGAGCCACCCCAGAATGTCAAATAGACAATCATATTAACACACAGTGGCAGAAACAACATCATGCAATATAATCATTTACAGATTTCTCCACTCAGGCATACATAAATACCAATACATATTTACATACATACAACCATAAAGACTTACATACAATTTTGTAAATGCATAAGCAGTCACCACATAAACATATAGTATGACACAGACCCACAAACACATAAAGAAAGACTTATTCAATTACACAGACACACAGACTCTCACACGAAGTCACATTCTCTCTCTTCTCTTTGCAGAGAGTTGATATGTTACATTGAAGTCCGAACACGGACCTGGGTGTCTCTGTGAAGCTCATCATTTACATTTCTCTAGATCTGTCAACCTCTTCGTTTCCCTGTCTCTCCCACTCCATCTATCTCTCCCTCTCTGCGTTTCTCTCCGTGCCTTTCCTTTTGCATCTCCTTGTTTCTTTGTCTCTGTCTCTGTATCAGTATCCCCTTTATATCCTCGTGATTTGTTTTCTATCTTTCTGCCTGCTTCATACCCATTCTGGGGACTGTGTTGCCTTTTTTTCAATGCAATTCAACAAGTATAAATTGAACACTTGCCCTGTTTTTAGCACAGAGCCAGGCGTTGCGGGGAAATGTCTTCTCTTTCTCTCTTTAATTTTTTTTTTTGTCCTTCCATTGTCTTTTCCTTCTTTTTTCTCTCTCCACCAAATCTTTCTTATATTTGCCTCTATTTCTTGGTGTCTCTGTTCAGATATATAGGTATCTCTGTCTTTTCCTTTCATACTGCTTCTAGCTTCTGTCCAGGTCCTCTTGGCTACATGTTTGTGGAGCCCAGGCCCTGTGGTTTAGGGGGACGACTGAGTAACTGGGCCTCCCCATTGAGCCATTTCCTGGGGTAGACGAGAGGAAAAGACCCAAGGGGAGGGCCAGTCCTCCGCCCCGCCCCAGCCCTCCCCACTCTCAGCTGCAGGGGTCGCTCCGCCTCCGGCCGCTTAAAGCGTCTCCAGCCGCACCGCTGCTCACACAGCCTGCACAGCCACCCCAGATGAGTGGGAGGGAGTGAGAGAGCCAGAAGGAGAAAGAGTGAGAGAGAGGAGAGCGGGACTGGGGCCGCTGCCAGGGCTAGGGCCGGAGTAGGGTCAGCATCATCGTAAGGCCAGAGAGCTGAGCCCTATGAAGAGTTCCTATCTGGTTCGTGCCTCCCGAAGCGCAGAGCCCGGGGCGCCCGGCCTGCGGGGAGTAGCCCCAGCCCGGTCCAGGACCGAACCGTCAAGGGAATCGAGAACTCAGGAGTCCGGGATCCTGAGAAGCACATCGTTCAAAGAACCAATAACCCAGGCATCGGGGATCTGTGAGTGCCGAGTAGTCAGGGCTAATTGAGGACGCAGGTCTCCAGGTCCGTGGGCACCGAGCCGTCGGGGGCTGCCCCGGTACCAAGCTTCTTGGCAGCTGCTTTAAGACCCACTTTCGGAGTCGGAATCACTGCTGCTGAAAGCCGCTGGGGCAAAAGGGCAGAGGAAACCGTCGGGTGATAGTAATTCCGGCCCAGGCTCTGATACTGCCCCAGACTGTTGTTGACTCCAAAGCTCAAGGAGAATCCAGGGTAGCTGCCGCCGCAACCATTGCGCCCAAGAGCGAAGAGGACCTCTTGGCCCTGGCCGCATCCCGCCTAAGCCGCCGCAAGCGGGTGGTGGGCGCGGCCGTCGGGGTAGCCATGGTACTGTTGCTACTTGTGGCCATCCCGCTGCTCGTGCACAGCTCCCGCGGGCCCGCGCACTACGAGATGCTGGGCCGCTGCCGCATGGTTTGTGACCCTCACGGGCCCCGCGGCCCAGATCCCGACGAGTCACCCGCTTCTGTACCTCCATTTCCTCCAAGAGCCAAAGGCGAGACTGGCCGGAGGGGCAAAGCTGGGCTTCGAGGACCCCCTGGTCCGCAGGGTCCAAGAGGTCCGCCAGGAGAGCCCGGCAGACAAGGTCCTCCTGGACCCCCAGGCCCAGGCCCCGGAGGCTCAGTGCCTGCTGCCTACTCTCCTCGGATCGCCTTCTATGCTGGGCTGCGCCGGCCTCACGAAGGCTACGAAGTGCTGCGCTTCGACGACGTGGTGACCAACGTAGGCAACGCATACGAGGCGGCCAGTGGCAAGTTCACCTGTCCCATGCCTGGTGTATATTTCTTTGCCTACCACGTGCTGATGCGCGGAGGCGACGGCACCAGCATGTGGGCAGATCTGATGAAGAACGGGCAGGTGAGGGACCCGTCCCCAATCGACTGCCTGCCCCACCCCTATTTCTACCACCCTAGCTTAAGCTCCTCAGGAGGGATACATCCAATCTCCCCACTTGAGACAGCTTCTTCCCCCCATCCCCTAGTCCCCTTCCTTCCCTCCCACCACATTCACTCCAGAGGCCTTGAATGGGGTCCCTAGCAGGATAGAGAGGTCTACTGCCGAGTCTCTTTACCCGTTCTGGTTCTTGTCTTTCCTGACTTTACCTTTTTCCTTATCTAGACTCCTTTCACTTCCTTTTCCCTCCTTCCAGCCCCGAGACCCGACATCCCTTGGGCAATCCCTGCAGTCTCCAGTACTTTACTATTTTTGCTTATTCAAAACTACCTGGGTTCCCTTCTATG
Organism: Antechinus flavipes; assembly: GCF_016432865.1. Classification (NCBI taxonomy): domain Eukaryota; kingdom Metazoa; phylum Chordata; class Mammalia; order Dasyuromorphia; family Dasyuridae; genus Antechinus; species Antechinus flavipes. The sequence goes on from NC_067402.1 coordinate 229,069,051, forward strand.
GCATCCCCTCGGAGTTTCTTCAATTATTGCTCCAAGCTCTTGATCCTGTTATCCCCTAGAGTTCCCGCCGACGTCCATTGGCAGGCAGGTGGGCGCCAGTTTGCGGCTTTCACCGGATTTGACTCTGATTTTGAAGGAAAGGGTTGTGTTTTTTAAACACAAACAACTTCACTCCATCACCTTATTCCCCGCCTCCTCCCAATCCGTTTCTTTTTCTTTTTTTGCCTAAACGGCATAGGCTAGCGGTCTACTCCCTTTCTTAATTACCACTTCCAAGCTTCCCAGGGGCAGCAGCCCAAGGTGGGATAGGAGTGTAGCGTCTAGGAGGTGAAAAGGAAACGAGATTCGAAGGAAGATTGACAGGAATGAAGGAGAGAAATTTACTGGAAAGCACCCCGACTTTAAGAAGCCATTGATCTGGGTGGCTAAGGTTCTGAATCCCCCGTCACCCCTCTGGTTCGAACGCTTCCGAATAGTTCCCAAACACACCTGTACCTGTTGGAACTCGCTCAGATCCGATCGAACCCTGGTATTACGTGGTTTACACAAAAGGGGTGAGTCCAAAAGGGTGGGAAGGTGTGAAAGGAAGTCCAAAGAAGAACCCCGTGGCCAGTACCTGTGGCTGCTGCCTTTGGTTTGGGAAAACGGGAGTTTGCGTTCTTTTTGTCCAGATATCACAGGGAACCATGGTCAAGGACGAGGAGGTGCGGCGGTAGCGAGTATAGCTAAGGGAGTCCTGAGCCAGACAGGCTAGGAGAGTTCTCCGGTGCGATTTTAGGAGCAAGTAGCTAAACTCTCTACGCTAACCTGGGCTCGGTAGCAGTCTGGATCAGAGAAGAATTTAATGTATTCTTGGCCCAGGGCCAAGTGAAGGGAGATTGTGGATCTGAATCAGTTGAGCAGTCGTGCCCCGGGTGGTGACCCCAGGCTATGTCAGAGGTCCTTATGTCTGCTTTGCCTGTTCCACTGTCTTCTTGTCTCTGTCCACGTATCCTACTGTCCCACTGTTTTCATAGTCAGTTCTGTCTGTGGCTGTGCGTTTCACTGTCTCAGTGTCTGTCCGTGATCTATCCTGGTGTCCATGTGTCTTTTAGTCCATTCTCACCGAATAGCGACTGTTTTTTGGGTCTCCCTCTTCCCCTGGGTTTCCAGCCGTTGACAAGTGAGAAAAAAGTGGTGTGTGTGTGTGTGTGTGTGTGTGTGTGTGTGTGTGTGTGTGTGTGTGTGTTTGCGCGCGCGCGCGCGCGCGTGCGTTTGTACCAAGATCGGGGCGGTGCCCATTCTGTATTCTGGGCGGATGGCTCCCAGGCTGCGGCCCAGGGGACGGTAAATAGTGATTAGAATAATAATGAATAATTAATGCGTTAATAACCAGCCCCTGCGGGACTAGAAAAGAAATGCTGGGCCAGAGTGTAGAGAGGGGGAGGAGTGGTTGACAATCAGAAGCTTGAGGTTAGATGGCACAAAGGGTAAAGAGGAAAGGCTCTCCTGGGTTTATCTCATTAGGCTTTTAACTCTAAAAACAGACTTTAAAATTTTGCGAGATCAGTCAAGGCGGAATATATTTATCCCTATCTGGTCCAAGCGGAGAAAGTGCTAGAGACTTGAACTAGAGACTTGAACGTTGAACTTTTAGCTACCTAGACCCTCAGCTGAATCCGTTCAAGAGAAAGGGCCTTGACCTCTATGATAAATAGTGGAAAGGGGAGCCAGCCAACCCAGTCAGATACTGCAGTGCTCCAGGGCCTTACGGGGTCCTGGGGAATTAAGAATTAGAGACAAGGCTTGAGCATGAGTCCCAGGGATCCGCAGGAGGAAACCTGGACCTTTTCAGGGGTGCTGACTGATAAATCAAAAACGAAGGGGGAGGGTGGACCAAGTGCCAGGAACCTGGACTTCTGAGGGTGTCCTCGACATCGGTCCCTTACCCCAGGTCCGGGCCAGTGCCATCGCCCAGGATGCGGACCAGAACTACGACTACGCCAGCAACAGCGTCATCCTGCACCTGGATGTGGGGGATGAGGTGTTCATCAAACTGGATGGTGGCAAGGTGCACGGCGGGAACACCAATAAGTACAGCACCTTCTCTGGCTTCATCATCTACCCGGACTGAGCCTTCTCCTGACCCCACCCTCACTGAACCATCAGGGCTGAGCCCTTTCCACAGCTGTTCCATGCCCATATCTTATTCCCTTTGCTTAATTAGGCTGCCAGGTCACACAGTCCCTGCTTCTATTCCCACCCCACCCCCCAACTCCAGACATAAACTTACAAACTGAAAGCTTCTAGGGGACCAGCTAAGTCTCAGGGTGGCAGAGAGATACAATTTGGGGAGTAATCATTATAGAATCAAGGATTACAGCACAAAGGTGGCTCTTGGGCCACAAAGTGGAGTTAGTCTGGCCCTAGGTCCAAGGGAGGGTTCAGAGCCTGATTTTCCTCAAAGGAAGGACAGGCAGAAAGGAAAGCAATCAATAGGCAAGGAGATAATGATATACAACTACTAAACACCAGCTATTGGACACCAGCTTCTGGGAAGATAGGGAAGGGAATCCAGAGCAGATCTGGACTACATGAAGTGTTCCAAAGATATAGCTAGGCCTTGAGCTGGGATGCTGGTCTTCTCCCCTCCTCTCTAACCACTTCCCCATTTCTAGAAGGTTGAGGCTGGATATAGCTAATCTTCAGTCCTTATGCAACTGTCTTGTATCAGTAAAGTGAAGGAGCATTTTCTGGCATTTTAAACCCAAATTATGCCGCCCCATCCCTACCCTACCCTACAATTGAACTGAGTCCTAGGAATTTACTGTTGTCTCTTCTAATAAAACAAGGTTTGGGACATGTACAGTTGAGTGTGATTTGGATTGAGGACTGGTGAAAAACTATACAGGACTCCACACACCCTACTACATCTTTAGGGAAATGGGCACAAGATTATGGGATGAAAAAGAATGGAATCTCAGAGGAAATATTGAGTCCAGGAAAAACCTGGGTTTCAGCTTCTAATGGGTGGGATGTCAGCTGAGACCTATCAAGATCTTACATTGGAGAGATTAATAGGCAGAGAACTTTTAATTAGGTTGTGATACCAGGATCTTGCTCCAGAATAGGGGTTCTTAACCTGGGTTTCTAGAGTCCATAGGGGAAAAAAAATTACATTTTCAAAAAACATAATTGGTTTCCTTTGTAACTTTACATACCTTGTATCATTCTGAAGAGTGATCTGTAGGCTTTATTGCTAAACTGCTAAAGGTGTCAATGACACAAAAAGAATAATTCTTTACCCCCCAAGAAGAACAGGATCAGATGAGAGAGCAGAAACCTTAAAACTGCTTTCAACATACAGAATAGCCATGATGGGGAGAAAAGGAATTCCTGAGAAATAAGTACTAAAGTGTTTTGAGAAGGTCGATAGTGCCACCTCGTGGACAACTGACAATAGCACCCTAAAGACCCTAAAGATATCAGAGGTAAGCAGTCTCAACCTCTCTCTGCTGTAAAAAGAAGAAAAAAGGCACAATTATGATCACAAAATTTTATTGAAAGGTTAAAAAAAAAGATACACATATAATAAATAAGGAGGATCGAAGTGTAGGGAGATTTGGAATAGTCCTAGGGATCTGGAGAAGAGATTGGAACAAAATCCTAGAAAGAGAAGAGATCCTGTTAGTCTGAGTCTTCCTAACCTCAGGGCCAACCCCCCCACCCCATGTCTTCTGACAAGTTCACCTCACCCCTCCACCCACCATTGGGTTTTACCATGGCCTCCTGCCTCTCCAGCCAGGTGGCCACAGGATTCTTACAGATCCTCTGGGGGCCAGGAATGCCTCGTCCTGTATAGAAGGCACACTCATCATCCAGGCAGCCTTCATAGAAAAGTCTAATGGCTTCCAGCCATGCATTGAGTTGCTGGCATAGGGCTAGGACAGCAGGACCTGGAAGCAGGGGGATGAATAAAATCAGCATGAGAACTAGGTAGATATCTTTTTAACTATTCAGTTTGAAGGTAAATTGGATCACAAGTAAGATGGCACAAGTTCTGGTATAAGATATTCCCCTTTCTGTTCCCCACATGAAGAGTAGGTCTCATCCAAGGTGAGACAGAGGAAGAAAGGTAGGATAATTTGCCCAACAGTATACTCTTTTTCAAAAGAGGTACCCTCCTCCCTCAGGATCTAGGGGAGGGAGAATGCCTTTGCTACCCAAGACCCTTATAGATGGTCCCTTACCGATTGTGCCCATGGGACTCCGTAGGGAGTCAAGGGAATGGAGAGGAATGCTGCCACAGAGGGGACACTGAAAAAATGTCAGGTTGGTGGAAGCTGTGGTACACATGCCAAAGTTAGGTTGCTGTATGAGTTCTTGAATGCCCGGACTCCCAGTAGAGATGGGTTCCCCGACATTGGGATGCTGTTTAGGTCCTTGGAGGTTGGGAAGTGCAGAACAATGATCTGAGGGTTCTGAGATACAAGGAATCATAGCCAGCTTGGGCTCGATCAGTTTAAGGTGAGACTTGCCACTCTGGTGGTTATCTTCTACCTTAGTCAGCCCTTTTACCTCCTGTTGTAGTAACTGCTTCAGGATACTGATGCGCTGTAAATACATACATACAGTCATGAGATCACTCAGTTCCAGTGACAAGCTCTTGGAAGATGGGGCTGCTACTCCTGCATGCCCTGAGACCCACCTCATGTGTGCTCAGCTCCAGGGACATCTTGTTCGATGAAGTTCCTACCCCACCATCTTTGGAGTCCACCTCATGTCTGCTTAGCTCCAGGGACATCAAGTTGGATGGGGCTGAAACCTTACCATCTCTGGAGCCCACCTTGTGTCTGCTTAACTCCAGGGATATCCTATTGGATGGAGTTACTACCCCTATATCCCTAGGATCTGCCTGGTGTCTATTCAGTTCCAGTGATATTCTGTTAAGAGGAGTTATGGGGGAGGGTTTCTCAGGCTTCTCCTCCAGATCTATCCAGCTTTCTTCATACAACCGCTTGACAACAATTTGCTCCTGGGGGAAAGGCACAATTGGGAAGCTAAGATGAAGTGGAAAGAGGCAGTTAGAATCCTTTCAACATTGAAAACTCGCTAGGAAAATGATAGGGTCCTCTGTTAAAAGTAACCAAAGAGGAAGTTTCAAGTCATTTCTCAAAGTCAAAAATCTCCCTAAGCAGCTCTCCCTGAGATCCTTTTTGTCCCCAAATCATGTTTGCCAAGAAAAGACAATATGGTTTAGGGAATAGAGAGCAAATAGGAGGAGGAAGAGGGAGGAAAAGGAGGAGGAGGAGCCCAAAGGGGAAGGAATTTTAGCCAGAATTTTGTTGAGTACACATGAGAAAAGCAGAAAGGGTATCTTTGGAATCAGCTCAAAGAACCAGACAGAAGTTAGATTTTATGTTAGGAACAACTCCCATCCACTGCAGTCTACTGCTACTCACCCAAGACAAAAGCAGGCTCCTCAAGATAAAACAGTAGAGACAAGCCTATCACACATGACCAAGGAGATGTCAACACTGACCCACAAACTCTTGGCAGGAAGAAAATTTAGAACAAAGGCAGGAGGGATGCCAAACCATCCAAGTATCAACTGTTTTGATTCTCCTTGTTTCCAGGTCTCCACTCTTTCTGGCAGCACTCCTGCTCCCTCTTACCTGCTGAAGGCTAGAAGCTGGGGCAGGGGTGGCCTGAGAAGTCTTGGAGAAGACAGCCAAATGGCGCACCACGGAATAGGAAGTCTATGGAGAAATCAGAAAGTGGCTAGAACTGTTAGCTGGACAATTCACATTCAGGTGACTTCCTTCCTTAACCCTAACCCCATGAATGTACAAACCAGAGCTGGTGGACAGGTGACAGGTACACGATTGGCTAGTCCAAAGGGTGAGGCCTGGCCTGCCTGGCCTACCTGGCCAGGAGTGAACCGACTGTGAGAAGTCCAAGGGAAGTCAGGGCTATCCTGTGAAGGAAGAAGACAAAGAAAAGTAGGACAGAAAATGCTAATTTACTTGCTGATATCTTACTCTAAAGGGAGACAGATAAATATAAATGAATTTCCATTAACTTATCCACTGAGGAGAGGTTAGAAAGTTGGGATGGAAAGAGGCAGTTTCATTGTAAAAAATCTTGGGCCTGTATTGTTTTAGATGTAGGCCTCTGAACTATGTAATAACCCTTCACATATGCTGAAACTACCCTACCTACCTGCTCTTAATCTCAGTGTTACCTGCTACTGGAAAAGTACCCCCAAACTGGAATTTTTTATCTTTCCCACTCCCACATGTCCCTGACCTCCACTCTCTAAGGCCCTCTCTGAACTCCCCATCTCACCATGGGGAGAGGGGCTTCATGTGTTCCTTTCAATAGCACCTGCTGAGCAAGACTGTGGGTTTCCCATCTACTTTGGGAACTGTTCAGCACTGCAGAATAGGCAGGGACAGTCAGCTCTCTTGGGGGTTGGTGAGCTATGAAAAGAATGACATTCAGTCAAATATTTATTATATGCTGTGCTAGATACCAAGATGGTAAAAACAAATAAAACAAAGAAAGATTAGATTAAACACACAAATGAGAATGAGAAATCTAACAGAGGGCCATAATAAAGTGCTATGAGGCCAGATATCACTTGGGGCTAGTGATTGGATCAGGGAAGGCTTTTGAGGTTATTTGAGCTGAATCTAGAAGGAAGAGAGCATGATCAGAAGATTAACTGATTCAACAAATATTTAGCTTCTTCAGAACAGGAACTATTTCTTCCTTTTGTTTTTGTATCCCTTTCCCCAACATCCACCCTCCATTGGGGCCTATTATAGTGCTTTGCACATAATAAGTGCAAAATAAATGATAACTGGGTTGGAACTGATATTTAATGTATACCTATGTGAAGGCTGTGAGGCAATTAAATGACCAAGGATTCTGGGCCTGAATCCTGAAAAACTCATCTTCCCGAGTTCAAATCTGGACTCAGACTAGCTAAATAATCCTAGGCAAATCACTTAAGTCTATTTCACTTAGTTTCTCCACCTGTGAAGTGAATTGGAGAAGAAAAGGACAAACCACTTCAGGATCTTTGCCAAGAAATCCCCATATGGGGTCAGGAAGAGTTGACTGAACAGTACCATGTTGAGACTATTTACTGGAATCAGCATAGGCAAATTTATAGAAGCAGCTTGCTAAATTGGGGACCTTTATGGGGAGGTGAGTGATATGGATAATCACATCTACTTGTGAGGGAAGAAACTTTCAGATGGCACACATGAAAAGCTGCTCTTGAGAGAAGAAAGAATATTAACTAGAAAGAGGTATTCCCATGATCATATATTATCTAGTTTATACCTCCTAGCTCCAAACTTTGATAATTTCTATCCCTATTACCTCACCTGGTAGCCTTGTTCTTGCCCAGGGCTGTCCTGAATCACTACTCTTCTGAGCCCTGATGTCAGAGAGAACAGGAATGTTGAATTACTGTTCTACCTCTCATTCAGGACTATTTCCCCTATGACATAGTCCAAAACACCCCAGGGCCACTTGGAATAGTGTGAATTTCTGGTGACACATCAGTCAGACTCAGAAAATGGGTTACTACTGACCCTTGCTCTAGAAAGTCAGGAAGGGTCTGAGGAAGTTGACACCATGGTAGTAGCTCCGATACACTGTACTGGATTCTTTATTTTTCCTCTTCCCCAGGACCCTCTGATTATTTGAGTGTTAAGGTCATGGGAAGGCCCATAGTCTGAAGGAAAATACTGGGTTATTCCTTTTCAGTGAAATATAATACTATCCTATAATGCTTCTACCTATTATGGAATAAACCCCTCTGTGCCAAGACCCACTGCTTACTGGCTGATGACATTTCTTTCTGTCGACTCCTGAATGCTACTGAAAAGTGAAGATCTGGTATGATGAGTTGGTGTCTGGACCTAAGGCAGAATAGTAAAGGGCAAGAGTACAATCTACCATCTAGCTCATCTCAAACTCTGTGTCACCATTTCATAACCATTCCTTTCAGTACAACAATGTGTACAATGTTTTTACTATGTACAGAGAGCTGGGGATACAAAGAAAAAATTAAATCAGGTCTTGACCTCAAGTTTGGGGGCAAGTGAGAGGAAAGTTGCAGAGAAGAGGTAATATAGACCATGGCTGAAGGCTTTTACAAGGAACTCGTAAGGAAGGAGGGTGGGCATTCCATGCAATAGATGGATTTTGGATACAGTGCTCTTTACCATTCTTCTTCTTCTTCAGATGAATTACAACTCCTTGAGCCCTATCTCCCATGACTACAGAGCCAAGGATAATCTTATCTTGCTTACTGTCTCTTCCATCACCAAATTCTAACACAGTCTCTTGAACATAGAGGTATATAATATACGCTAATTGGAACCAAGTTTTATTATCAAGGCTCTAGAGCAGGGATCCTTAACTTGGGATCCATGATCTACCAACAGGTTCATGGATAGATTACAAGGGATTTGTAAACTTGGATGGGGTAAAAAAAAAAAAAAAATACATTTTTATTTCAAAGGAATTGGTTTCCTTTGTAATCTTATATATTTCATTTAATACATTTTAAGTCATTGACCTAAGAAAAAGTCACCAGGGCTTCACCAGCCTGCCAGGGATCTGTGACACAGCAAAAAAGAATCAACCAGATGGTACAGCAGATACAGCACCAGCCCTGAGTTCAAATCAGGACTCAGATACTTAAGATGCACTACTAATGTACTACTTAATACTTCCCAGATGTGTGATCATAGGTATGTTCTTTAACCCCAATTGCTCCCTCTTCCCTCAACACATACAACCTTTTTGCTCTAGAGCCTGAGATCTGATGCCCTGGGCCATTAGAATTGGAGGAATTCCTTGAGCTTACAGATGTTGGGGAATATGCTGTCTGGTTCACAGGCCCTGACTGTTTTAGCTATGAAAATCCAGAAAACTGAACAGAATACATTATGTCTGTAGAAGTTTTAGGGATCCTGTAAAGAGGCTTCGTAACCTGGGAACAGAACCAACAGTCATTAACACAAGGATTGAGACTTTTTTTTTCTATAACCCTTATTCCCTCCACTCACCTGTACCCCACAGTAGGCATCTTTTTGGTTTTGATTTCCCCGGATCAGTACTCTTTGAGCAAGACCAGTCTGGCAGGGGGGATCACCACTAGTCAGCTCCATACTTGACAATGTAGTGGTCAAATGTCCAGGATCTACTTGAAGGGAAAAAAAGGTGATAGAAAGGGATGATAGAGAATAGCTATAGGGGAGAAAGTACCCTGCCTCTGGATGCCCATAGTTCCACACTACCATCTTGGGGATATCCAAGATCAGAACTCAAATGAACTTCCGAGCACTTACTCAGTTTTGCCACTCTCCCAGTAGACCTCGCAGGGGCCAGTTCTTTTCTGTCTAAGCAGTCAACAGCTAAAAAAGTCTTAGTTCTAGACCTCAAAGCAGTACCTGGCCTAGATGGAGGATCAGCCTTCACATTTTGTCCCACAGAGCCAAGGCTGATTTCCTCCAGTGGGGCCCGGGGTCGGTTTTTTTCCCCCTTCAGGCCCACAGCCTGCTGCTTCAGCTTGTGCTTAGAGCTGACTAGGTCTTTTTGGAGAAACTGGGCACGAAAAATCTTCCTCTGCATCATTCCCTGAAGACAAGGAGAGAAGAAAAGAAATCTGGAGTGCAGCATGAGGGCTGGGAAGTTCTGCCCCTCCACTCTTCCCACCCCACAAGGGACCCGCCTGGCTCATGCTTACCTTTGGATCCCGATTCTCCTGGCCAGAGGCTTGGGACCCCCCATCAGAAAGGAGCAGGTATTTCCGGGCCAGCACGGGAATCCTGCTGGGCGTGGAAAAGGCAGTTTGCAGGGAAGTGTCCATCAAGCCACCACGAGAAGTCATCATGACAAAGCCTGGGGAAGGGAAGGACCAAGGTCACGGCCTTCTTCTCCTCCTTTGACCTCCCCTCTACGACATCCGATCCAGGAGGACGACCACATACAGGTTAAACTCCCGAGCCTTTCCAGCCCCTTCCAGCCCAGCGGCTAACAGGAGCAAGCACTTCTTCAGTTTGTAAAATACTCATTCAAAGTTTCTGATTGGCCGGTCCGCTCACTCGTACGGAGCGTGGACTGGAACCTTGTCGTCCAATCCACAGAAAGTAGGCGTAACCTGACTGGTGAGTCGTGGAAAGGGGCAGAGCACTCGTTCCTGCTCCCCTCCCCCTTGCCTCTTTCCCCTCCCCTTCCCAACCGGAAAGGATGGGCGGTTTCCAAAGGGGCTGCATCTCAACGGTTTGTCCGCTGACCCGGAGCTTGGGGTGGCGGAAGGGGTAGAAAAGGAACTGCCTAGATAGGGCACAGCGGTGGGAAGAAGGCTGTAGGGCTGAATTTTTCGAGATTCCGCGGCCGGGAGGGGAAGAACCCTGGGAGTGAGGATCGGGGTGGAGGGGGAGGAGTAGAAGTAATATTGACAGATTCGATTTGGATCTCACCACGTGACAACCGGCTTCGCTGACGTCATTTCTGAAGCCATTTTGAAATATCCTTGGTGGGCTTCTGGGCTTGGAAGTTGCAGGAAGGGGAATGGGTGAATGAGAGTCCTTTGGGGTCTCGAGTATGCACTAAAAAGTCACTCTCTTGCTCAGAAGCTTTCAGTAGATCCCCATTGTTTATGGAATAAAGTCCATATTTTATCTGTCTTTATTGAGAAGCTTCATGAATTAATAAAATAACCAGTTCAATTTGGGCTTACTTTGACTATGCTGCTTAACTCGGTGTGTGCTTGTAATCAAGCATCCTAAGGGATCTCTCAATTAGTTTCTTCAATTGTACCATTTTGTACTGTTGTGCCAAAGTTCTCTTTTTGATGTCCTGACCTAGTTTCCCCATTGTCCTATTTAGTTATTCTGCCTCAGGTTATAACCTTTCCCTCTTAATGTTTGATGAGATAAAGGTCTACCTCAGCTGCTCTGCCTCCAAACCCCAGGCTATAATCATTTCCTCTTAAATGGTTGATGAGATAAAGGTTTTATATCTTTAGGTTATAGACACTCCTTCTTAAGGTTTGACGGGAGAAAGGTTTATCCATTTTAGAAGTCATTAGAATATCAGTAGCCTCCCTCTATTGTGTCATTCTAGGGGCCTCCCTCCAATTAGATTACCCCCATCCAGGTACCTCCTCCATTATGTCATTGTTCTTGTTATCCTATAAAAGGCTTGCTCTCTGATACTTAAGGGCTGGACTCAGATGATAGTCTCTTCCATCCCTGGGACCAAACGTGAATCCATTGGTCCCAGTAAATTTCTCCATTTAATAAACTATTGCATTGGTCTCTAATCTCTGTCTTGCTCAGTTTCTCCAGCATTACAGTACCATCCCCTTCATGGGGGGAGGTAATAAGATGCGTAGATATGGATTATCCTGATCTTCCATCATCTGTTTCTTTCATGATGTTTTCTCCTAAGAACTCTTTATTTACTCTGTCCTCTATCATTTCCCATTAAAATCCTACCTTAATTCATTTCAAATTCTACCTTGTTGAAGCCTTTTCTGAGATTTCCAGCTGCAACTTTTATTGCAGCTTATTCAGATCTCTCTTATATACCCTTACTACCACGTATTATTTCTAATTAGAGCTGCAATGATTACATCTGCAATAATTTTGTTTTATGTTGTTTTGTTTTAATTTCTGTGAGGTTCAGAAAGCCTCACAAGTTCCCATAAAGGGAAAAAGAATTTGTGATTGTCTTAAGCCTGTCTAGAACTTAAGAGAGGATGAGATAGCTATTGTCCCAAGGGCATTCTGGATTTTGTTGTTCACTTGTCTGACATTTTGTGATTCTTATTGGATTTTCTTTATTAAAGATAATGGAGAGGTTGGAATCCTTACAAACTGTTAAGTCATTAGAGTTTTTTTTTGAGGAGAAATCCCAAAAGTGGTAAATAGAAGAGAAGTAGGTAGGTTAACTGCTTGGGGAAGAGGATTTGCTTGTATTTCTACAGATGGAGAAGGAATCAGATGGGTGCCAATGAGCCATATTCGCCTTGTCCATCAGATAGAAACAGAAAAAGAGAAAAATCTGGAAACAAAGGAGAAGATTTAAGAAACATCTGACACTGAAAGAGCATGTCTGACAATGAGACTGTTAAAATAACTTTAAAAATCTTCAGGAATCATTGGATTCCCTAACAGTTTGCCATTTCCTTCTCATTTTACAGATGAAAAAACTGGCAGACAGGGTTAAGTGACTTGCCCAGAATCACATAGATAGTAACTGTCTGAGGTTAGTTTTGAATTCAGTTTTTCCTAACTCCAAATCCAGTGTTCTATTCAAAAAGTAGAGCTGTCCTTGAATTCTGGGTAGAATGATAGTAACATTCATGGTATTTAATACAAATAACTGTCCTGTTTTATTTCCATAACTAGGTTGTAATGTTCTGATTATCTTTCTGGAGGTCTGGGGACCAGCCTTGTTTTCAGCAGAATAGTCACCTGGAGAATAGTCAGGGATAAAGTCCAAAGTCTTTATTATCTCTGTCAGTCTGTCTCCTTTGCCACCATGAGGCTGATCAAAGATGGATTCTTGTCTCAGTGGAGAAGTGAAGGAGACAGGAGAGCCACCACGAGGATCATTATCTTCCAGTCTTTCTCCCTCCCAGATCTCTTAGCTCTTATTTACTCTATTATAAGTACATCATAGGTGTCAATCTTGTAGAATAGTATCAACTTGTAGAACTATACTAAATACATGTAAATTAGAGAATCATTATCTTAATTCTACTGAGTTAACACCTTGTTTTAGGATTAAATCAATCATACTGAGCCTTAAGTATATTTCTCCAAGTTCCTGCCCTTTACACTAGGTCATAACTTGAAGAAAAGTATCATATTCTTTGTAAATAATGCTTATCATTAGTATGTAATATGCACTCAAGTGTTTGTTGAATGAATAAATGAATGATTCATTTTCATTGAGGATAGTCCTGCTGTCTGAAAAACCTGGGAGTTCAGAATTTCAAAACCCCAGGAAGGAAAAAAGTGAAAAAGGGTTGAGAATTGAGGGGAAAAGGGCAGCTGAGGGAGGTCCATAATGTCAGCTCTGCAGGGGGATTGAGTTTTCTTTGGAGAATTAATCAATCAATACTTACTAAGTTCCCTGGGAATTTAAAAAAAAAAAAAAAAGGCAAAAAACCATTCAAGTCTTTAAGGAGTTCACAATGGAGTGAGGGAAAGACTACACATAAAAAGAAACTGAAAAGGTGGATGGAGAGAGGGTATTCCCACAGAAGGGGGTGATGAAGTGACTGCACTGGGTACTTTCCTTAACTGGAAGGTGGGGGAGGAGGAGCTATCTTGATGTCTACTTTTATCCTTTTCAATGAGAGGGAGAGAGGGAGTCCCAAGGCCAGAGGATATTTGGGAGGAGTGAATTTTCAAGTAGATTCAATCATGCAGAAAGATGAGTTATTGTGAGAACAATAAGAATATTGTAGGAAAGTGATAGAGAAGTAGACTGCTTCTTCCTTGTAAGAATAAGTAGCACTGGAATTCCCTTCCTCAAAGATCTATCAGATCCTAACCCAAGAGAAGGGTTACTTTGCTCAGAGATAGGGTGCCATGGTTCTGAATTTCATTCATTCTCCATAGTTCTTTTTTCTGCAACAGATAGCTTTTTCTATCCAAAGTTTATTGGGATTGCCTTGGATCACTGAACCACTGAGAAGAACCAAATATGTCAAAGTTGGTCATCACACAAATTTGCTGTTACTGTTTATACTGTATTCCTGGTTCTGCTGGTTTTGCTCAACATTAGTTCCTATAAATCTTTCCAGGCCTTTCTAAAATCAACTTGTTGATAATTTTTTAAAGAATAATAATATTTCATTATTTTCCATATTTTCCATACCATAACTTATTCATCTATTCCCCAATTTCCAATTCCTTGCCACCACAAAAAGAGATGTTACAAACACTTTCCCTCTTTTATGATTTCCTTGGAATACTAAACCAGCAGTACCACTGCTGGATCAAAGGGTTAGGGTTGTTGTACAGCATTTTGGGCATAGTTTCTTTCTTTCTTTTTTTTTTAATAACTTTTTATTGACAGAACCCATGCCAAGATAATTTTTTTTAACAACATTATCCCTTGCACTCACTTCTGTTTCAATTTTTGCCCTTTCTCCCTCCACCCCCTCCCCCAGATGGCAAGCAATCCTATACATGTTAAATAGGTTACAATATATCTTAGACACAATACAATTGAAACTGAGTTAGGTCTCTTTGTCAAAGAAATCCACTTCCATCAGAATACATCCTCATACAGGATCGTTATTGAAGTGTATAATGATCTCCTGGTTCTGCTCATTTCACTTAGCATCAGTTCATGTAAGTCTCACCAGTCCTCCCTCTATTCATCCTGTTGGTCGTTTCTTACATATGGGCATAGTTTCAAATTGCTCTCTAGAATGGCTGGATCATTTAGTAACTCTACCAATAATGCATTTGTGCCCCAATTTTCCCATATTCCCTCCAACATTTATCATGTTTTTCTGTCAGCTAACCTGAAAGATATGAGACTACCTCAGAGTTGTTTTAATTTGAATTTCTTTAATCAATAGTGATTTAGAGCATCTTATCATATGACTATAAATGGTATTAATTTCATCATCTGAAAATTGTCTATTCATATCTTTTGGCCATTTATCAACTGGGAAATTACTTTATTCTTATAAATTTGACACGTTTCTTTATATATTTTAGAAATGAGATTTTTAATGGATTTATGATGAAGAGAGCCATCTCCATCCAGAAAGAAGACTGTGGGAACTGAATATGGGTCACAACATAGTATTTGCAACTTTTGGGTGTTGTTTGCATGCTTTTTTTTTCTTTCTCATTTTTTTCCTTTTTGATTTGATTTTTTTGTGCAGCATGACAAATGTGGAAATGTGTATAGAAGAATAGAACATGTTTAACGTGTTGCATTGCTTGTTGTCTAGGGGAGAGAGTTGGGGGAACCTTGTAGGGTTTTGCAAGGTTGAATGTTGAAAAGTATCCAAGTACTTTGAAAATTACAAACTATTACTAAAAATTAAAGAAAAAAGAAATTAGGACTTTATTAGGAATACTGGTTATAAAAATTTTATTTCCTTAGCTTTTTGCTTTCCTTTTAATCTTGTTTGTGTAGAAACTTTTTTTCTTTAAAGACTTTAATTTTCAAAACATATGCATGGATAATTTTTCAACATTAATGTTTGGGAAACCTTGTGTTCCAAATTTCCCCTCCTTTCTCCCCATCCCCTCCCCTAGATGGCAAGTAATTCAATATATTTTAAATATGGTAAATAAATGTTAGTTGGAGAATGGCTTGAATTCTTATAAATTTGAGTCAATTCCCTATATATTTTAGAATCTTATTTGCATTAGTTTTGTTTGTGCAAAAACTTTTTAACGTAATATAATCAAAATTATCTATTTGGTGTTCATTTATGAGTTCCAGTTCTTCTTTAGTCACAAATTCCTTCCTTCTCCACATATCTGAGAGATAAACTATCCTACATTCCAATGTGCTTATAATATCACTCTTTATTTCTAAATCATGAACCCATTTTGATCTTATCTCGGTATATATGGTGTTAAGTGTGGATCAATGCCTAGTTTCTGCCATACTAGTTTCCAATTTTCCCAGTAGTTTTTGTCAGATAATGAGTTCTTATCCCAGAAGTTGGGGTCTTAGGCGTTGTCAAATACTAGATTACTATAGTTATTGACTATTTTGTCTTGTGAACCTAACCTATTCCAGTGATTGACTACTCTGTTTTTTAGCCAGCAACAAATGGTTTTGATGACCATTGCTTTATAACATAATTTAATGTCTGGTATAGTTAGGCCACCTTCATTTGCATTTTTTCCATTAATTCCCTTGAAATTCTTTTTTTTTTTTTTAATTAAAGCATTTTATTTTCAAAACATATTCATAATTTTTCAACATAAACTCTTGCAAAACCTTGTATTCTAATTTTTCTTTCCCTTTCCCTTACCCCCTTCACTAGATGGCAAGTAATCCAATATATGTTAAACATGGTAAAAATATACGTTAAATCCAATATATGCATACATATTTATACAATTATCTTGCTGCACAAGAAAAATCAAATCAAACAGGAAAAAAATGAGAAAGAAAATAAAATGCAAGCAAATAACAACAAAAAGAGTGAAAATGCTTTGTTGTGTGATCCACGATCAATTCCCACAGTCTACTCTCTGGGTATAGATGGCTCTCTTCATCATAAGATCATTGAAACTGGCCTTAATCATTTCACTGTTGAAAAAAGCCACATCCATCAGAATTGATCTTCGTATAATCTTGTTACTATGTACAATGATCTCCCGGTTCTGTTCATTTCACTTGGCATCAAGTCATGTAAATCTCTCCAGGCTTCTGTGAAATCATCCTGCTGATCATTTCTTATAGAACAACAATATTCCATAAGATTCATATACCATAATTTATGTAGTCATTCCCCACTGATGGGCATCCATTCAGTTTTCAGTTTCTTGCCACTACAAAAAAGGCTGCTGCAAATATTTTTGTACATGTGGGTCCCTTTCCCTCCTTTAAGATCTCTTTGTAATATAAGCGCAGTAGAAACTGAGCTGGATCAAAAGGTATGCGCAGTTTAATAACTCTTTGGGCATAGTTTCAAATTGCTCTCCAGAATGGTTGGATCAGTTCACAACAATGTATTAGTGTCCCAGTTTTCCCATATCCCCTCCAACATTCATCATCATCTATTTCTGTCATCTTAGCCAATCTGAGAGGTGTGTAGTGGTACCTCAAAGTTGTCTTAATTAGCATTTCTCTGATCAATAGTGATTTAGAGAACCTTTTCATACAACAAGAAATGGCTTCAATTTTTTCATCTGAAAATTGTCTCTTTATATCCTTTGACCATTTATCAGTTGGAGAATGCCTTGAATTCTTATAAATTTGAGTCAGTTCTCTCTATATTTTAGAAATGAGGCCTTTATCAGAACTCTTAAATATTTTCCCAATTTATTGCTTCCCTTCTAATCTTGTCTGCATTGGTTTTGTTTGTACAAAACCCTTTTTAATTTAATATAATCAAAATTATCTTTTGGTGTTCAATTATGAGTTCCAGTTCTTCTTTGGTCACAAATTCCTTCCTTCTCCACATATCTGAGAGATAAACTATCCTTTGTTCTTCTAATGTGCTTATAATATTACTCTCTATATCTAAATCATGAATCCATTTCAACTTTATCTTGTTATAAGGTGTTAAGTGTGGGTCAATGCCTAGTTTCTGCCATATTAGTTTCCCAGTAGTTTTTGTCAAAAGAGTGAGTTTTTATCCCATTGGGTATACTAGATTGCTATAATCATTGGCTATTTTGTCTTGTGAACCTAACCTATTCCAGTGATTGACTACTCTATTTCTTAGCCAGTACCAAATGATTTTGATGACCGCTGCTTTGTAATATAGTTTTAGATCTGGCACAGCAAGCCCACTTTCATTTGCATTTTTTTTCATTAATTCCCTTGAAATTCTTACCTTTTCTTCTTCTAATGAACTTTGTTATTATTTTTTCTAGCTCTGTAAAATAATTTCTTTGGAGTTTGATTGGTATGACACTAAGTAAGTAGATTAATTTAGGTAGGATTGTCATTTTTATTATATTAGCTTGGCCTATCCATGAGCCCTTGATATTTTTTCAATTGATTAAATCTGACTTTATTTGTGTGGAAAGTGTTTTGTAATTATATTTGCATAATTTCTGAAATTTGCTTTGAAAGGTAGACTCCCAAATATTTCATATTATCTACAGTTATTTTAAATGGAATTTCTCTTTGTATCTCTTGCTGCTGGACTTTGTTGGTAATGTATAAAAATGATGATGACTTATGTGGATTTATTTTGAATCCAGGAACTTGGCTATAGTTATGAATTGTTTCTAGTAGTTGTTAAGTTGATTCTCTAGGATTCTCTAAGTATACCATCATATCATCTACAAAGAGTGATACTTTGGTTTCCTTATTACCTATTCCAATTCCTTTAATCTCATTTTCTTCACTTATTGCCAAAGCTAACATTACTAATACAATATTGAATAATAATGATGATAATGAACAACCTTGTTTCACTCCTGATCTTATTGGGAATGGTTCTAGTTTGTCCCCAGTATGTCCCCATTATATATCTAGTATGTCTCCATATGATGCTTGCTGATGGTTTAAATAGATGCTACTGATCATTTAAGAAAAATTCCACTTATTCCTATACTCTCTAGTGTTTTTAATAGGAATGGGTGTTGAATATTGTCAAATGCTTTTTCTGCATCTACTGAGATAATCATGATTTTTATTAGTTTGGTTATTGATATAGTGGAAGTATGTTAATAGTTTTCCTAATATTGAACCAGTCCTTGTGCAGAAACTTTTTAGTTGAATATAATCAAAGTTGTCCATTTTGCATTTCATAATGTTCTCTAATTCTTCTTTGGTCACAAATTCTTCCCTTCTCCAAATATCTATTTCTTGTTCTTCCAATTTGCTTATGGCATCACATGGTTCTGAGTTTCTAGCAAAGGAAAGAAGTTTATTTGGGTGTCCTATCTTTATCTCAAAAGATTCAGGGTCATTCTTTGGATCTATAGAAAATAACTGAAGAAGATGGATTAGATTCTCCTATTCATGTTACTTTTTACACTTATAGGCAATTTCCCCATTAGTAAGTGATTTTAAATAAACTAATCACTACTAAGCAAGAAAGACACTGGTCACAATTTATAAAACTTACAGATCTTAGAGGTTTATTGAAAGATATTTTTTGTAGCCAGGAAAGGTGGGAATGAGATCCTTCTCTGGTTTGTATCTCCAGCTGGCTTTCCACCAGTTATCCCAAGACTGCAGGAGCTCATTGTTTCAAATCATCAGTGGGAGAATAAAATTGGGAGGGTATTAAGTCCCCAAGGTGCTAGTCTAGAAGGGAGATATTAACTCTCAGGGGTCTCTAAAAAGTTTTAGGGATGGCTTTTTAGAACAGCAGAGTTCTGCTATCTTAAATCAACTTGGGGGAGGAGAAGAGGAAAGTTAGAGTAGGCAGCAAAATGACTCACAGACTTTTCCATCTTACACAAAAAAAGTCCCATTTTTGTCCATATAAAAGATGTTTAAATTTTTCTGGTTCCTAGGGATCCTGTGGCAATGACTGGCTAATTAGGATGGTGAGAATAGAATGGGATATACATCCTTTTGTCTTTAGGATGAAAACTATGTTATCTACAAGAACTAAGGTGCTACCAAAAATTATTTCACCACTGAGCATCATCACAATTTAGGAAAAGGGGAAAAAAAATCTTCCCAGAAACCCAATAGTGAGATTTTGTAGGTAAATAGAAAACAGAGTATAGACAGCTTTGCACAAATTTAGTTTTATGAAAGAAATCTGAAAGAAACCTGCATTTCCAAAAAAACACACCTATGTTAACTTTACTGTGTTCTCTTTCCACTCCTGCCCCTAGGCAGCAACTCCCTTCCCTTCCCCCAAAAAACCCTCCATATAAAAGCAGAAGAACTGACAGGATAGTTTGCTTCCCCTCTTTGAAATCTGCATTGAAAGAGGAGACATTTGACCTACTTCATCTATCTACCACGTTCCTGTGGTTGTTCTGTCCAATCTTTGCACATAATTAAATTGGGGTAGGATCTTTTACAAGTCTTCTAATGTTAAGGAGAAAAAAGCCTCAGTTTTTCAGTTTATCTGTGTTCTTTGTAAGTTATGTTGACCTGCTTACATTTGCAGAGAATATGGGTATTTGCAGTTATAAAAACCAGAAGCAGAAAATACATCAATAATAAGAATATAGAACTACTAAGAAAAGATATCATGGAAGGCATTGCCTTGGTTCACATTCTGTTGTCTCTGACACACAGGGCTCTTTTATGGCAATACTCTCCCCTACCATGTGATGATCTGACCACATTTTAATGTTATTCCCATGGCCATCTGGAGCATTATCTAGACTGGTGACCCCAGAATCATGTCAAGCTCCTTGGCTGCTACAGGCTTGTACCTATCCCATATCAAGTTCTGAGCCAAGAGTCTCTTTTGATGTTAACTTTTTTTATTTATGATAAAAGCAAAATGCAGAGGTTTAGCAGAAATAGGGGAAGGGATCCTGGACTGCATATACTCTCAAATTGCAGGGTAAGGGAAACCATCTCTGGGTGAATGAGTTTATCCACTGTTGGGGAGGGGGCACAATTCAGATGGATGCTAGGCCACAGATAAGTAACAGGACCAAAAGAAGCCACATTCATGGGGTGGGAGGAGGAGTCCCTATAACAGCAAGATTGGAGAATCCACAGCACCAGCTAAAGGGATGGCCCATTGTTGGGTCATTACATTACTTGGGATTGGAAGTTTGGTGGGAACTAGGCCCCAAGCACTATGCAGGGGGTAAGAGCCAGTTCAGACCCTTGATTTAGAAGTTTAGGGAGAGGGTAATAGACAATTTTGGTTCACTGAAGGCTTAGTAGCTGTGAGTGGAAGACTTATCTATTTCACTCCTCTGTTCTTTATGGGACTCGGTCACCACCTGCTGGGAAGGATAGGCTCAGTGAGAACTGGGACCTGTTAGCTCCCATTGCTCATCCCCCACATCATGAAAGTTGGGATTTATCCCTCCCTGGTCTAAGGAACAACAACTTTTGCCCCATTTGTCCATAACCGCCACATGATTGTTGTTGTGGCTCACAGAAATAAAGAATAAAACTAAAGGCCTCCCAATGGCCATCAAGTGCTTCCCAACTAACCTCCCCATCTCTGGTTTCTATGGTCTTGATCAAAACCATCTTTCGGCTATGGGTATCTGGAAGTTCAGGTTCAGCCACTGAAGAGAACAGAAGATTGGAGAGTGGGATGGAGGTGGGGGTGGGGAGAAGGGGGAGAGAAACAGGGAAAAGAAATAAACATAAAAAATTACACATTTTATACAGTTTCACAGCATCAAGATTTATAAAGCATTTTACAGATATTCTCATTGAGCTCTACAACAAGTCTGAGGTAGATAGTGTAAGGATAATTATCCATTTTATAAGTCACAATAGAAAGAACAAAATTTGGTCATGAGAGACCTAGGTTTGAAGCTCAACTTTGCCCTGAGGAAGTCACTTAATTCCTTTCAGTCTCAAGTTTCCTTTTCTGGAATATAGAGGTAATTAATACCTGTACCCCTTACCTCAGGATATTAAGAAAAGGCTTTTTAAAGCTTAAAATTTCATAGAAATACAAGCTATTAAGTGACTGGCTCAAATCATGTAGTCACTGGCAGTCTTGGATCTTGACCCTGAGCTCTTTCCAAATCAGATGTTTGTTGGTGAGCAGAAGCTGTGAAGAGTCCAGGTGTCGAAGATAGGGACTGAGATCTCTTGCTTGGGAGAAAAGTGAATAGAAGTTATTCTGAGTTATAAAACAAAATTGGAATTGGGCATCTAAGCTACAAGTAGTAAAGTCAGCTTGGTATCACTGAGGAAAGTCTGGGATTTGAAGTCAGAGGCTCTGCACTTGATTCTAAGCATCTCCTGTCTATGAGGGATTTCAGTCAAATTGTTTAAGGTTCTTTATGATTAAATCCTATGACCCAATGGGATAGGAAAATGATGGCATTTAGAGATGGAAAAGGTGTGAGTACAGCTTATGTGTGTGGCCATGTCTGTGACTCACCAGATGTTTTCATGCTGAAGGAAGCAAAGGAGTGGATTGGCACAGAGATCCTGGGGAAAGAGTGAAGGTAGTGTGATCAGAGATAGAGTATTCTTCTTTTCTTCCCTCCCCAAGCCTGCTCCCTCCTCCTCCTTCCCCAGATTTTCCATTCTCCTTTTCCTGTCCTGTCATGTCTGTTCCCACCTTGCACCTCATCATTCCCACCTGCTCTCTTCGCCTTCCAGTAGTTTCCTGTAGGTGGCAATCTCAATGTCCAGGGCCATCTTGACGTTGAGCAGTTCCTGGTACTCACGAAGATGCCGGGCCATCTCCTCCTTCAGCTGTCGGAGCTCCTCTTCTAGCCTGGCAGCCCCAGCCTGATACCCCCCAGCCTCTAGGGCAAACTGCTCTTCCAGCTCTCGGAGTTGCCGAAGCAATGCCTCATTCTAACAAGAGTAGGAGAGCAGCTCTTTACTTGGCAGCTCCCTCCCTTGGTTCCCTACCGCCTAAGGTTCAGGTAACCTCAGAGATGGCACTTACAGTCCCCCGAAGCCCATCCACTTCACAGGTTAGACTCTGGATTTGCCTTCGGGACTCATTCATCTCCTGCTTAGCCTGGCGAAGAGCCTCATGGTTCCTATTGGCCACATCTGACAGGTCTGCGTACTAGATAGGGTGGGGGAAAACACAGTTGAGGACGTGGATTCTAGCTTCCACTCCCCCCATCTTGTTCTTCCCACTGTTCTTATTCTCAGTCCCTCTTCCCCTATATCCCCCAGCCTCTAAGTCCGCACCTTAGACTTGTACCATTCTTCAGCCTCCTGCAGGTTCTTCACCGCTATGCTTTCATACTGCGTACGGATATCTCTGAGTGCTGCGGTCAGCTCTGGCTTCACTGTGGCCTCCACCTCCACCTGCACTTGTTGGCTTTCCAGGTTCACCTGTAGGTCCCTCAGCTCCTGCCACCCAATGACCACACCCCATATGGGTCTACCACACTATCCAGTCAGACATCTTATTTGTTCCATACAATCCACACACTAATTACTTGCTACGCCCAACAGGTGCATCCAGTATTCCCGGAGTAGTACCCAAGAACAGGTAAAGAAGTCCCTAAGTTTCAGACATACAGACAGATTCAGCCCCATGTAAACTATCCTTTCCCCTCTCCCTCCATCCCGACATACAAGCCCAGAAATGGTGGGAAAAGAGAATAACAAAGATGAACAGATAGGTGTGGTTTGAAATTGGTCTCCCAATAAGAGATAGGACTGTTTTTGGCTCGGGTCTCCCCTGTGCCAGCTTGCAGAGGAATAATTCTGCTGCTCACCACCAGATGGTGCCTGGGTGTGGAGGAGCACCATTTCTACAGTAGGGGCAGGAGACCCCTGCCTCCCAATAGCCCCTTTGAGAATTAGATCCTATCTTTTCCCCTTCTGCCCCCTCCTCTCCTTTCCCTAAGCCACTCACTTCCTCCCACTCACCTCCTCATGTAGTTTTTTGAGAAATTCTATCTCATCCATCAGGGACTCAATCTTTCTTTCCAGCTCTAGGCGGGACAGCGTTGCGTCGTCCACATCCTATCCAGGGGTAGGGGCAGGTTGTTGAGTACGATTCTGCACCTGATTGTCTTACAGATCCCACTCACCTCCTCACATCCCCAGAGATCATTGACTCTTTGGGGAAAAGGGATGTGTAGTAGGAGAGGTGCACAAAGTAAAATCAAAAACCTGTGAAACTTCTGAATTATGGATGAGCTTCTGGGATCCTCTCTGGGGACCATGCCCTGCTTACCTTCCGGAAAAGCACCAGATTATTCTCTGCTTCCTCTCGTTTATGTATTTCCTCTTCCAACCTGACAGGTAAAATAAACCGTAAGAAACTGAGCCCAAGAAACACTGCTCAGTCTCCCCTTTCCTTTGATTTCCCTGGCTACCATCTGATCCAAAAAAGTAGGAGTTCTGGGTCAAAGCCAGCAGACCCCAAAGTTCAAGGAATAAGGCACTGTGACATAATTGCTCTGGGCACTCCTACTGTGAAAGACCCGATGTGGAGGGAGACAGGGATGTTCCCAAGGAATCACAGCAAAGAAAGGGCTAGAGTCCAGACTGTATTACATCTAGCCTGGATCCGGGCCACACCCCAGCTCTGTGTCATCTGGAAAGAAGGAGGACATCTCTTTCCATGCTCCCATCCTCTCAGATCGATTTCCCCCTAACAGACAATTCCTGTCCTATCTAGCTTCATATCCCTTCTTCTTTCCCCACTTGTCCCACTCTTTGGGCCCCTTTTCTTCCCTGTGCATTTTCCTGACCTTTGCTTAAGAGCAGACAGATCCTCGGCCAGCCCATCCCTCTCGACCTGCACCCGGTCACGATCTCGGCCCAGCAATTCCAGCTCCCGGCGAAGCTCCCGAAGCTCTTGTTGACACAATTGATCCGCTCTGGCAGGCTCTTGGCCTTTGACCTGACTCAGCTCCCCCCGTAGGGCTGCATTCTGTTGTTCCAGGAACCGAACTTTCTCAATGAAGCTGGCAAAGCGGTCATTGAGCTCCTGAAGTTCTTGCTTTTCATTACTTCGGGTGGCTAGAAACTCCTGGTTCAGGGCCTCGGCCAGGGAGAAATCAAGTCGTTCTGAGGGCAAGCGCAGCGCACCTATCCCAGCCCGGGGTCCCCGGAAGCTTCCCAGACGAACAGAAGAGCTAGGGGATGGAGAAGGCAACAAGCGGCTTGAAAAGCGGGAACCTGATGAATAGGAGAAGGATCCTGGGGACAATGAGGGTGGTGCCCCAAAGGTACGCCGGTATGATGTGGAGCTGGAGCTAGTTCGAAGGCCTGATAAGTGACTCATGGTGGCTGAGGTCCACACAGCCAGCCAGGGAAAGACTGCAAAGCAGCTATGGGGGTTGGGGAGGAGATGCTGATAGATCCAGAGGCTGCTTTATAGCCCAGACAGGCATGAGGGGGGGCCAGCTCCTCCCACTGGCCTGATTGCTGAGTCTAAGTGGAGGAATTAGGGGAAGAGGGCTGCTCCATTTCCCTCCAAGCCTCATGTCCACAGCCTTCTGGCTCAGCTTTGACTAGGGTGGGGTGGGGTGATAGAAAAAAATCAAATTTGTCCACCTAGCCCTGGGTTTTTGAGGGTGAACAGAAGAGATGGGACCCCCAGAATAGATGGAATTCATCTAAGTCACTCAGTATTTATTGACCAACTTTTGTGTGCCTAGCCCTGTGCTGGGTACTTAGGGGTTGGTCCTTGTTTTCAAGAAAAAGTAAATGGGGGAGAAAAGGGATAGATCTTAGGGGACACAAAAATGTTGTAAAGAGTCAAAACAGGTGTCTAACACAGAAATATAGATGAAGAAGATATATAGCAATGCTGTTCCTTCCCACTCAGAGGAAAGATGGAAGAATTGGATCCACACAGACACTAAGATCCTTATTTTGAACATGTAGATGCTGCTCTGCCCCCCCACCCCCACCCTTTACCCCCTGAGTTAAGTCAGAAGAGGTACAAGGAATCACAGTTACACATTGATATTCCTGTGCTGTATGTGTGTCTATAAAATGATCAGAAATGGCGGTGGGTGGGTGCTTTCCTGCTCCTCAGGGCCCTGTCAAAGATGCTGCCTGGCGCCAGCTCCAAAGCTAATGGATAAAAGGTTTCCTCCCCACCCCCACCCACATCTTCTCCAACCCCCATCTTGGGCCCTTGACTCTGGCCATAGCTGCTAGTCTGCACTCTCAGTCTCAAAAGACACAGTCCCTGCAGAGCTGTGTCTGACCTATATGGATGCATCCATGAGAGCTTAGCCCCAAGACCTGAGACCCTAGCTCTTTGGGGGAGCAGCTCCTTGGGGGAAGGGGAGAGTGGGAAGGGAGAAATAGGGAAAAAAGAACACTTGTGCTGCCTCTGGTCTGATGGAAGCTCATTGAAAGGGTCTCATTTTTCCATTATCTGGATGTATTGAGCTCTCTCTCCTCCTAACTCTGTGCCCTTCTGTCACAGGCTTTACTGGAAGAGGAGGAGATTTCAGAAATGAGAAGGGGGGGAGGAAGGAGTGAGGGGAAGCCTTGCTCAGCTGTCTTAAGAACAGGACAGGATCAGGCAGCTCCTGCCAACCTTCATCAAGAGAAAGAGAGGTTGAGATTGATTTTCAGTCTTGAACAGTCAATAGGAGGAGACTAAACTGGACGGGGGAGAATGGGCAAAGACAAGATATTAGAGAAGGGAGAGGAACTGAGCAACACTGAAGTAGAGAAAATAAAAGGTAACAGCAATAGAGATGTGTGTATACATTCAATACATCCCCAGGGGAGGTATCCCAAAAGTCTTAGTGCAGTTTTAAGCTTTGAGACCTAAAAACTGCACTAAGATTTATAAGACTCCCTCTATATAACTATATGTGTGTGTGTGTGTGTGTGTGTATACAGTCTACATGAACATTTTATATGCTTGTAATAATCCACATAAAATTGATACTTTGGAGACAGTATAGTGTGTGAGAGGAGCTGGATTTGTGACCTTGCCCAAATCATGTCTCCTCTCTGGGTCCATTTCTTCATCCAAAAAATGATCAGGTTGTATTTGATGAATTCTAAGGTCCTTCTCTATTTAAACCCTAATCCTAAAAAACTAAGTCAGACAAGAACATTGTGTGCTGGAAAGAGAAAGAGTATGAGTTCAAATATAGTTAGTGCTTTCCTTACAGCTAGAAGGTAGAGTGGATAGAGTGTTGGGCCTGGAATCAGGAAGTCCTGAGTTCAAATCTGCCTTCAAACATTTACTATGTGTCACTAATCTTGTCTCAGTGTCCTGTAACTTTCCAGCTAGAGAAAGAAAAGGTAAAGCATTTCAGTATGGTTGCCAGGAAACCCCACATGGCATCACATAGAGTCAGCCACAATTGAAATGACTCAACAATCACAAAATCCCATACAAGAGGGAAGGAAATAAGCATTTTTATAGCACTACTATTTGTCAGCTGTATATCCCCATTTTGCAGATGGAATGGAGGCAAATAGAGCTTTAATGCTTTGTCCAGGATCACATGTCTAGTAATTATCTGAAATAGGTTTTAAATTTAGATCTAACAGTTCTCCAGTTCTCCATTCATTGCACCAGCAGACTGAGTTCATTGAGATTGGCAGAAAAGTCTTGTTCAGAGTCACACAGCTGGCAGGGGATAAAGTTGGGATTTGAATTTATGTTTTCTGACTTTTAAGTACTGTGCTGTATTATTTTTACACAGGAAACAAAGACCTATATTGCAGCCCCAGCTCTGCCGCTAATGGGCACGAGTTCGCCTCTCTTGAAATATCATCATCAAGATGATATCAAGATATTTCATCGTCAAGGTCCCTTTTAGCTATAACATTCTATGGCAATCAGGTTGAATGAAGCTGTAATCCATTTAGAGAGGAGTGAGCTTTGGTTCCAAACTGATGCTTTCCCAAATACATGGTTTTCCAACATCCATATCATTTACTGTCTGTCTTCATTTTGGGGTGTGTGTGTGTGTGTGTGTGTGTGTGTGTGTGAACTTTCTTCACTCAAAGGTGAGTATTCCAAAGCTCAACAGTCCAAGGTCAGCCAGCTGCAGTTAGATGCTTCTCTCTGCCCTCCATTCTTTGCTTTCTTCAGAGATCAGGCCAATGCCCAGCTCTGCTCAGCTCACCATCCTTTCCTCTCTCCATTTTTATCTTTCCCTCCCTCTTTCTCAGGTCCCCCATTCCCTCCCCTTCCTGCATTACTCTCTCCCTGTACAGCCTCTATGGACATCTTTCTATTATGGGACTGATTTTGTGGCTAGAGAAATGGAAAGGGAGAGAAGTGACTTGAATCATTTTAAACCTTTCCCTCAAACCTTCCATGAATGGAAAATAGAGAGGAGAGGGGAGAAATCCAGTCTCATCATCTTCTTGAGGTTGCCATTCTATGAGGACGGAACTCAGAAATGTCATTACTATTCCTGCCACAGTCCTGGGTACAACAGAGAGAAATGTCTGATTCTGTGCCCGTCATTACTTAGCTACTTAGTCACCAAAAAAGTGAATTCTTCTAGAGTTATCCAAATTGGAATTAACATGTTTTTGGCAGGGAAAAACCAGATTATTAATTCCCTCAAATGAAAAGCTTCAAGGTGAGCCAGACTCCTACCTGATCCATTACTAGCACAAAAACAAAGAGAGACAGCTATGAGAGTGGAGAAGATGAAATATCCTTACCCTTCACCTTGTTTTCCCATCACCTACCAGCTAATAAGGTAGGTAACTGGGGAGAAGGGGTAGTTTGACCTTGGGGACTGCCAGAATGAGGGAATGTGGAAAGTGGGTTCTTACTTTTTTTTATTTTGAGACCTGGAAAGAAAGGTCTAATGCCTCAGAAAATTTAATACTCAACAGGCATTTATTAAAGGTGAACTCTATACCAGGCTCTGAGCTGGGTGCTGGGGATAGAAAAACAATGAAACAATCTCTACTCTGATGGAGCTTACATTCTAATGGGGGAGATTGTGTTTATGTGTGTGTATATGTGTGTGTGTGTGTGTGTGAACAACAACAGAAGTAACCTCTGTGAATTGGATCTAGAAAGGCACCTTTCTCTTGAAGGAAGAGAGGGGTTTTGTGAGGTGCAGAGGAGGAAGTTGTTTATTCTAGGTATGAGAAATAGAAAATATAAGGCACATGGCTAAGGAATGGATGGAGTGTTATGTAGGAGAAACTAAAGGGCTAATTTGACTGAATCTCACTGGAGGGGCAGAGAAGTAATATCCTATAAAGCTCAAAAAAATAGTTTGGGGCTTGAAGTGCTTTAAAAGCTAAGCAATTGTTATTCAGTGTGTATGATGCTTCATAACCCCATTTAAGGTTTTCTTGACAAAGATACTAAAGGGGTTTCCAGCTCATTTTACAGATGAGAAAACTGAGACAAATGAGATTAAATGACTTGAGGCCAGATTTGAACTCAGGAAGATGAGTATGCCTGACTCCAGGCCTGGCACTCTATGTACTTGTGCCACTTAGCTGCCAAGCTAAGTAGAGGAGTTTCTATTTTGTTGTAGAGGTAACAGGGAACCATTGGCATTGTATGAGCAGGGGAGTGACACGGTCATAGCTCTGATTAAACAAAATCATTTTGGCAGCAGTGTGAAAGATGGAGTAGGGAGAAATTTGAGGCAGGAAAATCAATTGGGAGATCGCTGCAATAACATAGGCAACAGATGGTGAAGCTAGGAAGGGTCAAGAGACCCGGAGTTATCAGTGATGATATGAAACTCCTCCCTCATACAAAAACCCAGAGGATTCATCCTTTGGGCCAGGAACGTCCTAGGGAAGTTTATTCATTTCCATTCTCATGTGTGCTAGAAATCATTACCTCCCAAATCAATGTCTCTATCCTTGACTTTTAATTTTTGTTTTCATCTGCATTTAGGACAGTTCTTTATGTATAACATAAATAGAGCAAGGCCAGAAAATCATCATCCTTTCCCAAATTGGTTTCCCTTTCACTCTTTTCTTTTCTTTTCTTTTTTTTCAACTGAGGCAGTTGGGATTAAGTGACTTGCCCAGGATCACACAGCTAGGAGGTATTAAGTGTCTGAGATCAAATTTGAACTCAGATCCTCCTGACTGCAGGGCTGGTGCTCTATCCACTGAGCCCCCTAGTTGCCTCTCTTTCACCCTTTTTCTATGATATCTCATCCAGTCTCCCAAGGTGAATAAAATTCACTTTGATTTCTGTTTTCTGACAAGGAAAGAAAACATTTATTAAGTGCCTACTGTGATCTAGCACTGTGCTAAATGCTTCACAAATATTATCTGAATGAACAAGCAGTCATCCATGTGTTGAGATGATACTATGAAGTGTTGATTAGTCTGGATGGTCTCTGAGGTCTCCTTTTACTCTGGGTTTCTAGAAAAATTCAAGCTATCATTAAGTTCTGTTTATTTTTCTTTTTAATATCTATCAGATTTATTTATTTTCCTTTTATTCATTTAATTGTCATCATCCTAATTTTGCCCTTCATCTCATATCTCAATTACTGTGCCAACATTCTAGTTCTGTGTCATTAATCTTTTAAGGGAGATGAGTCATAAAACTTTTTGAAAATCTAAATTATACATATATGCATATTTGGGGAGGGAAAAAGAGGGGGGAGGAAGAGACAGGAAGAGAGAGAGGGAGGGAGAGAGAGTGAGACAAAGAGACAGAAACAGGAGAGAAAGAAAGAGGGAGAGAGGGAAGAAGGAAGAGAGGAAAAGAGAGGGAAAGAGAGAGAAAGAGAGAGAGAGGAGAGAAGAGAGGGGAGAAGAGGGGAGGGAGAGAGAGGAGAGGAGAAGAGAGGAGAGAGAGAGACAGAGAGAGAGAGAGAGAGAGAGAGAGAGAGAGAGCTAGTCATAATATCTTACTCTCTGGCCCCTACAGCTTTCTTCAAGCAACATTTTTCTCTTTAGTTACCATCCTGAACTGTATCAGGGATGGAATTAAGAACTTAACAAAGGAAAACTAATGGGAAAGGAAGTTGCTTAAGGCCACTGCTTTGGACAGGGTAACCTCTATCTATTTATTAAATCCCCCTCCCCCCAAAGAAAACTGCTAGCTTATCCTATATGTAGGGATATTCAGATTCATTTTTTTCTTCTTTCCTTTTAGGGAGCTCAGGCAATAAATATATATCAGTTAATTCTGTTTTGTTCAGTTTGAGCCTCCCAGTTCAGACATCTAATGATTAAGCAAAGAATCTATTTCTCTCCTGTGTCTTCAGTGATTATAGCCTTTCTTTCCTCTGTATTTAATCCTCCAGGGATGTACATACAATGAATATTTTAACTTAAAGTAGCTTCCTTTGAAAACATGGGAAATTCAGAAAGGGAACTCTTAAAGAAATGAAGATTATGGGCTCACTATGAGAGCTAGAGTGAAGTAAGGGATGGGGCAGTAAGAGCATCTTCATCCTTGACAGACAGAAAGAGAACTTGCAGTCATGCTGCATCATGCTTCATAGAGCTTCCACATAATTCAGTTACAGTTCTGACCAATGCCTCATTCCTGATTGGAGTAGTTTTAGTGGTGTTGCTTCCCAGTAAGACTCTATCTTCTCCCAAAGATTTTCCCATGCCCTATCAGGCTGTATTAGGGCCAGGTGACAGCTCCTCTGCTTACTTATCTATCAGAGCTGTGATCTCTCACCTTATTGTGACAATACTGCCATTTCCAAAACCCCTGACATCCATCCCCCTGTAGGCTTGCATACTTCTTTTATCTTGTAGTGTAGTAAATAGAGGTCTATTGGCAAATGACTTGCACCAGCTCAAGGAACCACTTCTGCATACCCAATCATGCAAAGTCTTCAGAGCTCCTTATGGAGGGCTGTGGAATTTCCTGAAGAATTCCCAGAAACTTTTTCTCATTAGCACAATGCTCTAATGGCCAGTAGGTGGCCACGTGAATTAAAGTGTTGGGACTGGAGTCAGGAAGATCCAAGTAGAAATATTGCCTCAGATACTTACTACTTGTGCGATCCTGTTTGCCTCAGTTCCTCATTTATAAAATGAGCTGGAGAAGAAAATGGCAAAATACTGGAGTACCTTTGCCAAGAAACCCCAAATGGGGTCACATAGAGTCAGACATGACTGACTGAATAATAACAATTATAACAACCAACGAGCTTATCAGATTAACTGTTTCCCTAATCGATTAAAAAAACTTTGCAATGAGACAACATAGGGCAAGGCAAAAAAAGGTATAGGTAACATGAGAAAGAAGCAAGTCCTGTGGTAAAGGAGATTAAGAATTGCTGAATTTAGATAAATGTTAAAGAGAAATCCAAATGCAGGCACCCTTGTATGATTAGTGGATCGGGCAAAGGATACTTTTGGGTGTCCCAAGTACTATTGCTTGTAGTAGTAATAATAGCATAAGTCATTCCTGTCTTGCTCATTCAACCTGCCCCCAAAAGCAAGTTAATCAACAAAAGTATAATATATGGTTTGTCCACTAGATGGAACTACAACCAAGCCATCAGACAAGTGCTTTCCTCAGGGTATCTAATGCTCATGTGTGGGTTTTTAACAAGGGTTGCAATAAAACCTATGGCTCACCAGAGGTCACTTGCCTGCAGACTTAGACTATTCTCCCTCCCACAACTGATAGCTAGTCAGGTAAAGCCCGATTAAAAATATAGTGTAGAAGAAAAGAAGAATATTACCCCAGCTTGAACTGGTCTCTGGTTTGGAACTCCAGTATTATCTTTATTCTTCTTTTTTCCAAATATTATCAGTTGGCAGATCTTGCCATTTCTAATTCCATAGTATCTCTTGCACTCTATTCCTTCCACTCACTCAGCTACCATCCTAATTCGCACCCTCACCATTTCTGACCTAGAATCTTGAAACAGCTTCCTAACTGATCTTCCTGTCTCAAGTCTTGTCTCACTCAAGACACCATGGTCAAAAAGGTTTTGCTTAAGCACATGTTACTCCTTTCCTAAACTCTATTGGCTTCTAATATGAATAGGATAAAATACACCCCTCCCCCATTTAGTATTTAAAATACTTCTTAGATATTACGCTCCCTTTCCTTCTCTGTGATCTAGTCAAGCTAGTTCCATCATTCCTGACAAAGGATACTCCATCTGCTTTAGCACTGGCAGTCCCTCAAGCCTGGAATACACATCTTCCTTGCCACCTCAATCCCTTTTTTTCTTCAAGATGCAGTCCAACCACTGCTTTCTATATCATGTCTTTCTTGATGTTGCCCATAACTACTAGTGTCCTTTCTACCCCAACAATTTTGTATTTATTCCTTATATATTTACAGAATTTCTTGTCTCCTCAATTAGAATGTAAGCTCCATAGAAGAAGGGATTTCATTCTTTTATTTTGATCTCAAGCTCCTAGAATTTCTAGAATTAGGAAATGCTTGTTAGTTGATTAACTGGTTGCACTTACATTCCAGGTGGTTCCTGCTCTCAGGTTCTAGTGAGTCTGCTCTCCTAAAATTGTAGCTCATAAACTGTAGGGGGTCCATTACTAGTCAGCTAGTAGACACAAAGAGAACACAGTCAGTGGCAAACTGTAGATACAAAACATTTTGCTCATCTGATACTGCAGCACGCCAAATCAGCCAGATGGAGCCTAAAAGACAGACAAACATGGCCTTTCCTCTTTGCAGGACTGCTCCCTCACCCCCTCTAACCATTGCCTCATTGGAAGAACAACAAAATAACAAAGGCCCCATCTTCTTGATCTTTGCCCCTGAAATATCACCTCATGCATAATGTGAACAATTTCATAATTCTAGTTAATATGAAAATGGGAAGATATGTAGAGGAGCCTAGATCTTTCACCAAATCCACAGAAATTATTTATAGAGAATTACAAATAGAACAACAATAAAGTCAAAGAAAGAGGGGTAAGCTCCTTTATCTAGTCCAAGACTAAAGAAAAGGATAAAAAGATAGCTCAAATTCAGCTGTACTGAGGAACATAGAGGGAATAGAAGTCAAACTAGGAAAGTCAAAGGAAGCTCTAGTAAATGAGCCTGAATTTTGTCAGCATGAGTTATGGCAGGGAAAATATGAGTAAATAGAACATTAAATATCATGCAGAAATTCCATGACAATTAGGAGTAACAGACAAAAACGATAATTAAAAAATCTTTATATGTAATATTTTTATTTTCCCCAGTTACAGGTAAATCAAATTTTTATATTTATTTTTAAAACTTTGAGTTTCAGATTCTCTGCCTTCTTCCCCTTTAAGAAGACACATGTGATTCAACAACAATATCACATGATGATGATCAATTCTGATGGACCTGGCCATCTTTAGCAATGAGATGAACTAAATCAGTTCCAATGGAGGAGTAATGAACTGAACCAGCTATACCCAGTGAAAGAACTATGGGAGATGACTAAGAACCATTACATTGAATTCCCAATCCCTATATTCTTGCCTGCCTGTATTTTGGATTTCCTTCACAGGCTAATTGTACAATATTTCAGAGTCCGATTCTTTTTGTACAGCAAAATACTGGTTTGGTCATGTATACTTATTGTGTATCTAATTTATACTTTAATATATTTAACATCTACTGGTCATCCTGCCATCTAGGGGAGGAGGTGGGGAGGAGGGGAAAAATTGGAACAAAAGGTTTGGCAATTGTCAATGCTGTAAAATTACCCATACATATAACTTGTAAATAAAAAGCTATTAAACAAAAAACAAAAAACAAAAATACAAAAAAAAAAAAGAAGACACATGTGAAGTTATCTTCCTCACTCCCAAAAAAATCCTCAAGAAAAATAAAGTGAAAAAAAAAGTGTAAGTTTCAATCTGTATTCAGACACAAGCATTTCTTTCTGTGGATATAGATAGCATTTTTCAGCATAAATCCTTCAGAGTATTTATGGCTGAGAATAGCAAAATTATTCTTGCTATTACTTTGACTACAGTACATTTCACTTTGCTTAAGCTCA
The DNA here is from genome assembly GCF_016432865.1 of Antechinus flavipes. Classification (NCBI taxonomy): domain Eukaryota; kingdom Metazoa; phylum Chordata; class Mammalia; order Dasyuromorphia; family Dasyuridae; genus Antechinus; species Antechinus flavipes. The sequence continues at coordinate 229,103,253 of NC_067402.1, forward strand.
TGGAGGACTTTCTAGGTTTTAAGCAAGAACAGTTTTTAAAGTAACATAGAATTTGTGATATACTTTTAAAAAACCCAAGTAGTATGAAATGAGAAGATTCAAAACTTCATATGCAATCTGTTTTATGTTCTGATGTACAAATGCAAGTGCTGTCTGTGCACATGTGTGGGCATAATTTCAGAATAAAAAATATGTATTATAATAGTGTTTACTGCAAGAACAAATCTAGACAAATAGAATAGACCACAAGTAGGGTCAAAGATTCAGAGTAAAAATGTCCAGGCCACAGGGACTACAAGAATAATTAAAAGACAAGATGTAAAAGAGAAAGAATGAAATTAAAGTTTTTAAGGACTATAGAAGGAAGAAAATTAGGAGAATACCTTAGAACAGAAAGAGGGAAACCTTACTCAAACAATGTACTGCTTAAAAAAAAAATCAGAATTCAGTGATTCCATGAGAAAAAAAAGAAATAGTGAAATAAAGTCAAAAGATTGAAAAAATTGAAGATATTTACTGACAAAAACAACTGACTGGAACACATAATTCCTGAAAACCAGGATTGTAATAAATAGGCTATAGGGTTCCTCTTCCAGATAAATTCCAGATAGCTATATAGAAACCATTTAATGTTCCCTGTATCATTAGAAAGTAAAGCATCTCCTCACAATTTTACTCCATGATCCCTTTAGTCTATATTTGGAAGGCCATCTCAGGAAAAGGGAGTCAATTGAGGTGACAAGATATTTCCCTAAGGTGTAAGAAATTCCCTAAGAAGATAGGGACTGGGAAACCTGGGAAACTCTATGCAAGGAATGAAACAAGAATGGGACTGAAAGGAAAAAGACCGAGACAGAGTCCTAGGATGGCATCAATCAGTTGACATCGTTTATGGGAGATGTAACAACTTATCAGTTCTGTCCCTCAAGACTTTCTCATATGCCAGTTCTAAGATGAGCAGCTTGGCCCACTGGGAGAGCTTTATTAGATTATCATCTTCTGGAGTAACTCCTATTACCAAGTTAATGGACACTGAAGGTAAGGTGTACCTGTTTCTTTGATGGACAGATCTATTCATAAACCAGGATACCCCTTAAGAGCTTCATTCTGGCCAGTAGTGGGTTGGTTCATTAAGCAGGATGGAATGGTTCATTGAAGAGGAATCAGGGATCTAGATTCTCACTAGATCTTTGGTTTCTGGCAACCTGGTCACAAAGAGTAATAACATCTAAGAAATAACAAGTACAATATTGAATTACAATATTTAATAAGAGAGCTCCCCTCATGCCATATTCACCTTGTTAAGAGGGACCTCTTTCTATCACCCAGCTTATAATAAGCAACTCTGAATTGACATGTATGTATTGACATGACAGTATGACTCAATACCAGTCAGAACATCTAAGGTCTGGTTATAGGTAAAGAACTACTTTTCTAAAATGGTATAATGAATGGCTGCTTAAGAAAGCTTGAAGGTCCAGAGTCCCAGTGGTCCTTTGGTCTGGCCATCCATGGCTTCACTTGTTTTCAACTCATTTCCTTCTTCAGCTAATTTTATAAATGAGATAACTGAAGCAAACAGGGATAAGTGACTTGCCCAGAGTCACATAGATAGTATATGTCTGAGGCAAGATTTGAATTCTAGTCTTTCTGACTCCACACCTGACATTCTATCCACTGCGCCACATAACTATTCCCATTTTTTTTTTTAACAAACTGACTCTCATCCCACCTCCTCGTTGAAATATCTACCAATCAAGATTATCTTACTTTTGCCACTGGATATCCAAATGATATAGTGTCAGGCCAATCAGAAAGGAAACATCAGGCTTAATAGATCTTTTCAGCCCTTACTCAAAATCTTTAGTCTTGGATAGGCCATTGACCCAATTTATTGGTTCCTGTCAGCTGAATTAATTAATTGATCATGTTTGGAAACTTGTCTCTCATTTACCTTAATTTTCAAATGTAACAGTGCCAATCTCTCTATCACCCTTCTAAAATTGACTGTCCTTTGTCATCTTTGACAATTTTTTGGTAGTGAAATAAAAACTCAAGAGTGATTTTGACTTATATTTCTCTTATTAGTAGTAATTTGGGATATTCCTTAGTTCATATGGTTAATAGTTTCTGATTCTTCTTTTGAGAATTAGCTGTTCATATCCTTTGATATCCAATTCAAGACTGGTCTACTAGGAGCTGGAATCTCTGATGAAACCCTAAAGCTTTCCAGCCTCTCTTATATTAAGGGGAATCCCTGAGTTTGATGAGTTCACTTAATATCAAAAGATCACAGGTCATAGATCTTTGTCTGGAGCCACCTCCAATAGAAAGTGAACATGTGATCTTAGCCCCTTGCTGATGAGATACAGGGAAACTCTTATTGGACCCTAGAGAATGAAGCCCAGGATTAGTGACAGAATTAGGGAGGGACCGATTCTCGTTTGGGTAGCTAGTTGGTGCAATTGATAGAGCACTGGGCTGAGAATCAGGAAGATTCATCTTCCTGAAATCAAAACTATGTGGCACTTATTTGCTATGTGATCCCGAGTCATTTAAACCTGTCTCAATTCCTCTTCTGTAAAATGATCTAGAGAAGAAAATGGCGAACCATTCTAGTATCTTTTCTAAGAAAACCCCAAATAGGGTCCCAAAGAGTCAGACACAAATAAACAATGACTCTTACATTTTCTCTATGGTCACTTTTATAAAGTGAAATGTCTCTGCCCCTTTGTTTTGCTGAGCTTTAACTCCCATACTTTAGTGAATTAGAAAAATGAGAGATGATCCCCCATTCTCCCTTCCTACCTCGACTTCAGGAGCAAAAAATGGTGACTCACACATTTGAAAGACTCAGATTCCTATACTTTTGACCTCTCCTGCTTTTGTTTGTTTTTCTAGGAGGTTAGAAAATTGAATCAAAACTCCTTTTCACGGCCAAGATACAGTAGTGACCAAAGCAGTGATGGAGTTCCCAAATGTCAGCATTTGGGCACCAATCTTGGATGAGAAGATATGTTCAATTTCATGCTTCTTAGAGAAGAAAGAGAATTTTTCTTCTGTTGAAGGATTAAAACATGCCATGGAAGGGAAGAGATCTGAATCATGGCAGTCCTGCTATTGCCACAAGTTGTTCACATAGGTCTAAGACAGATTTTCTGTTGAATAGTCCTCCACAGTGTCTTCATGTTTTGGGTGGAATTTAATGGATTATGTGAATGCGTTACATTTCTCTGTTCATGGCATCTATAAAGTCTTCTTATCTCTTCTTGGTAGGTTTTATTATTATTATTAACATATTTATAATTATATATTAATATAATAAATAATATAACATATTAATTAATTATGATGATGATGATTATTGTTATAATCAAGGCTGATTTGTATCTAATGACAATATTTTACATGAAGTAATTTGTTCTAATTATAATCCATAGCACTATCACTTTATTTTGCATCTGCTTCTCTGCCTGGTTTTTAACCCCATAGGACAAGATTCCTGTGTCAGGGACCAGTCTCCCTACCCTCTATTTTCTTATCTCCTGTAGTGTATGTCTCTCTCCTGCCATTAGACTGTAAGTTTGTTGAGAGCAGGTACTCAATTTCTTTTTATTAAGTGTATCTTCAGTACTTAGCAGGCACTTTCCAAAGTTTATTGGATCTGATTATAGGAATTATAGACCCTATAACACATATGTGGATAAACCTGGATACCAACAATCTCTAAGCTTTATTTTATGATTTTCTTAGAGAATTCTAGACAAAGGTCAAAGTAAGAAACTGACTCTTTGGGGGTCAGTGCCAGGATCAAATCTGGTCTATGTGAGTCTAGGGTCCTCAGATGGGGTGGGAATGGGAAATCGTTATGGGCCATGGATGACCTCATTATTAGGTCAACCCCTCATTTGGGGCTTTTGTGCTTTCATTTTGGGGCATTTGGGGGCTTCAGAACCTAGGGAAGCCTTAGGAGCAAAAGAAGGTGGGCAGAGTTTCAGAGGTGGCTCAGAATTTCTGAGAACAAAGTAGTCACAGGTTTTGGACAAGAGATTAAAGAGTAGTATTTTGCTGCCATCCACTGTAAAGGTGTGAGAATGATATACTACTATTTTAAGGAGACATTCAAAACCGAGCTTAGTTTCAAAGAATTTGAAAATCTCAAAATTCAAATTTAGCACATTTATAGTACATTTACCGAGTTAAGTACCAAGTAAACCCTGTGATTATTGAAACAATATAATTTTATTTATTTTTTTAAAGGTCAAAATAGGTCATGATTTATTTATTTATTTTTCTTTTTCTTTTCTTTTATTTCATAATAACTTTTTATTGACAGAATCCATGCCAGGGTAATTTTTTACAGCATTATCCCTTGCACTCGCTTCTGTTCCGATTTTTCCCCTCCCTCCCTCCCTCCAGATGGCAAGCAGTCCTATATATGTTAAATATGTTGCAGTATATCCTAGATACAATATATGTTTGCAGAACCGAACAGTTCTCTTGTTGCACAGGGAGAATTGGATTCAGAAGGTAAAAAAAACCCAGGAAGAAAAAAATGCAAATAGTTCACATTCATTTCCCAATGTTCTTTCTTTGGATGTAGCTGCTTCTGTCCATCATTTATCAATTGAAACTGTGTTAGGTCTCTTTGTCAAAGAAATCCACTTCCATCAGAATACATCCTCATACAATATCGTTGTTGAAGTGTGTAATGATCTCCTGGTTCTGCTCATTTCACTCAGCATCAGTTCATGTAAGTCTCTCCAAGCCTCTCTGAATTCCTCCTGCTGGTCATTTCTTACAGAACAATAATATTCCATAACATTCATATACCACAATCTACCCAGCCATTCTCCAATTGATGGGCATCCATTCAATTTCCAGTTTCTAGCCACTACAAACAGAGCTGCCACAAACATTTTGGCACATACAGATCCCTTTCCCTTCTTTAGTATTTCTTTGGGATATAAGCCCATAAGTAACACCGCTGGATCAAAGGGTATGCACAGTTTGATAACTTTTGGAGCATAATTCCATATTGTTCTCCAGAGTGGTTGAATTCATTCACAACTCCACCAATGTATAAGTGTCCTAATTTTCCCGCATCCCCTCCAACATTCATCATTATTTTTTCCTGTCATCTTAGCCAATCTGACAGGTGTGTAGTGGTATCTCAGAGTTGTCTTAATTTGCATTTCTCTGATCAATAGTGATTGGAACACTCTTTCATATGAGTGGTAATAGTTTCAATTTCATCATCTGAAAATTGAGTGGAACAATATAATTTTAGATGGAATCTTAACAATCATCTACTACAATTCTTCCTGGTCCTTTTTTTTTTTTTTTAAATTGAGGAAACCGAGGGTCAAAGAAGTTACATAGCAAATTATTGCTATAATCAGGATAAAATCTATGTCTTTTGATTATTAATTCAGTGTTTTTTTGCTATACATTTTTTCTCCTTGTTGTTGTTGTTGTTCATTGTGTCCAACTCTTTGTGATCCTATGGACCATGTCATGGCAGGTCCTTCTGTTTCTTGAAGTCTGTTCAAATCTATGTTCATTGTCTTCATGATGCTATCCATGCATCTCATTCTCTCTTTCTTTCACCTTCAATCTTTCTCAACATCAGGGTCTTTTACAATGAGTTCCATATTCTCATTATGTGACCAAGTTATTTAAGCTTCAGTTTCAGCATGACTTTCCAGTAAATAGCCTGAATTAATTTCTTTAAGCCCTTGCAATTATTTGAGAGACTCTCAAAATCTGTTCTAGAACTACAATTCAATTCAATTTAAAAAGTGTTTAGCTTTCCTTATATTTTGACCCTCACACAGCTATAAATTGCTACTAGAAAACTCATAGCTTGGATTAGACAGTCCAGATTTGCCATGGCTTTCCTTCCAAGGAACAAGTGTTTTAATTTCATGGCTGCAGTCTCTATCTGCAGTGATCATTGAGCCCAAGAATATAAAATATGCCACTGCTTCCATTTCTTCTCCCTCTGCTTGCTAGGAAGTGATGGGACCAGTTGCTAAGAACTTTTTTTTTCTGATGTTAAACTTCAAACCATCTTTTACACTTTCCTCTTTTACTCTCACCATGAAGTTTCTTAATTCACTTTCTGCAATTTTCTCTTTAGCTTGAGGTAAAGTATAGTGTAAAGTGTAGTGTAAAGCAGTGTAAACTGCATTTTCAGCTCAGACCTTTGTCTTCGTAGCCCACATTTCTAAATACTTATTGGACAGGACTTTTCAGCACTCCTTACTGTACTCTGGACTTCTCAAGATCAAAATATTTCAAATTGTATCTGTTAACATTCTCTCTCACCAGTAAAATAGAACAAGGCACAGAACCACCACTTGGCTCTATTCTCCTTTTTATCAGAGGGGAATAGCATAGAACTATTTGAATGACAGAATGTAAAATTGGAGGATACTATAGAGTTCATCTAGTATAAGAACCTCATTTTATAGATGAGTCATCTTTGAATCCCCTCTTCAGTTTCCACACTGATCAGAGACTTTGTGGTAAAGTGGATAAAGTCAGGAAGATTTGGATTTGATTGTCCTTCCTATTAAGTCACTGTTAAGTGACAATGGGTAAATCACTTAATCTCTCTTCTATGGAAAATAGATTTATTTTCTCCCCTTTTAAACCAATCTTATTGATTAGCATGTTGCAGTGGAAAGAACACTTGCTCTGGAGTTAGATAGGTTCAAATGTATTTCTGTTGTTTATTAGCTGTGTGACCTTGCATAACTCACAATGTGCAGAGACTTTCCTTCTCTGTTTATCAGGCTGGACTAGAGGACCTTTAAAGTGATTTCCTGATCTATAAACCTATGAAAGGATAGCTGTAGTACCTATAGTCCTTGTAATCAAGGAATTTCTAGAGTTCAATTGAAATAATGTATGGAAAGCACTTTATACAATTTAAGGGATTCTATAAATGACAAGTTATTGTTGAGTCATATTTACCTTTTTCTCCAGAGTTCCTCTGAAGTCTGTCCCTTTCTTTTCATTTTCTCACTGTTTCTAGTTCATGTCTTCATCACATTTTGCCTGAACTGTTGCAATAGCTTTCAAACCAGTCCATTGCTTTCAGGTTTTCTTTCCTCCAATTCATTCTACATGGATGCCAGATTAATTTTCCTAGAAGCACTATATTTGGATCACAGAATCAGTGTTCTGGAATTTGGAGAGACTTCAGTGATCAGTAAGCCTAACCCATATCTGAAAAATAATCCCCATTTATGGTGTGGTGCTTTTTTTATTAGCCAAAGGCTTGGTCTGGCTTCTGTGATTCTTTTCATGGTTGGAGATGCTACTGATATATTAATTTCTATCTGTGATGGATTGAGTCATTATTTGGTTTGATTATTTTCTCATTCTTCTTATCTTTGATGGATTTCAGATAAAAACTGTCCCAGAATAAATTGCAATCCTGCTGTTATTCTTTTATATTTAATGTTGAATGAACTATCATATAAGTGAATACCATATAATGGACTATCATACCTAACTCCACTTTGTAATTGATTGGAGGACATAAATTTATCTTTTGTGGGCTCACCAAAAATATCTTGAAACAATCCACTAGTAGATAGAACAATCAGGATTATGTGTGTTCCCATCTAATTAATTCTACAATATCTTTAATTCTGCTGGTTCCCACCTCCCTTTTCAGCTCCTTTTTATATATTATTTTCCCCTATTAGAATATAGGCTCCCTGAGGGCACAAACTGTCTTGCTTTTCCTTGTATTTATTGTATTTCCAATGTTGTTTAAAATGTGTTCTATCTATAGAGACACAGGCATAGGTGATGCAATGGGAAAAGGGGCTGGTTTCAAATTTTGTGTGAACCTAAGTAAAATCACTTAACTTCTATCTGCTTAGTTTTTCTCATATGTAAAATGGTCATAATAATAGTACCTCCCAAGCTAGTTGTGAAGATAAAAATAAAATAATATTTGTAAAATACTTTGTAAACCTTAAAGTGTTATATAAATGCTAACTATTATTATTATTATACATTTTAAAAAAAATTCCACCAAGCTTGGAGGTTATGAGAATGTATATAACAGAATCTTTTTTTTAAATAACTTTTTATTGATAGAACCCATGCCAGGGTAATTTTTTACAGCATTATCCCTCGCATTCACTTCTGTTCCGATTTTTCCCCTCCCTCCCTCCACCCCCTCCCCCAGATGGCAAGCAGTCCTTTACATGGTGAATAGGTTACAGTATATCCTAGATACAATATATTTGTGCAGAACCAAACAGTTCTCTTGTTGCACAGGGAGAATTGAATTCAGAAGGTATAAATAACCCGGGAAGAAAAACAAAAATGCAAGCAGTTTATATTCATTTCCCAGGGTTCTTTCTTTGGGTGTAGCTGCTTCTGTCCATCTTTGATCAATTAAAGCTCTCTTTATCGAAGAGATCCACTTCCATCAGAATACATCCTCAAACAGTATCGTTGTTGAGGTATATAATGATCTCCTGATTCTGCTCGGTTCACTTAGCATCAGTTCATGTAAGTCTCTCCAAGCCTCTCTGTATTCATCCTGCTGGTCATTCCTTACAGAACAATAATATTCCATAACATTCATATACCACAATTTACTTAACCATTCTCCAATTGATGGGCATCCATTCATTTTCCAGCTTCTAGCCACTACAAACAGGGCTGCCACAAACATTTTGGCACATACAGGTCCCTTTCCTTTCTTTAGTATCTCTTTAGTATAAGCCCAGTAGAAACACTGCTGGATCAAAGGGTATGCACAGTTTTTTTGAGCATAGTTCCAAATTGCTCTCCAGAATGGCTGGATGTGTATAACAGAATCTTTTGAAATGTTCTTGTTTTTATAGACTAATACAATATTTAAGTGATTGTAGGCAACAGTTTATGCTGGATAATGATGTGATTCCACTAGTATTCAAGTTCTCAAAGATATCTTGAAGTTTGTATTATTACTAGTAGGATTTAAACCTAACCTATCAGCTTATGAAAGATAGTCAACTTCTAATATATCATTTTAGTCACCACATTATGTCTTGCAATGTATTTGGTAAGTGCCACATTTGTTGCAGCCTTCAGTAAAGGAGTTGTTATGACTTTCTTGGACTATCTTTATATAACTATCGTTATTGATCTCTAAGTCCAGGTTCCTGAATGCTAATCACTCTGTAGTAACCACCAGTAGGTTTTTGTGACCTAGGCCTGAATTGACATCATAAATGCCTCCATTTCATTAAACAAATCTGTATGACTCAGTCATTTATTCAATACTTTCTTAACAACTTGTTGACCAAGTTCATTTGAATATTACTCATGAAAACTTTTAATTCCATTCATGAATCTTGGTCATTTTGTATATTCCATTGAGAAGCAAACTACTCAGGGTTATCCAGTAGTATGTATTTTTATTATTGCTTGATGAAATGATGTCTGCTTGTCCTAAAAGTATTTCTCTAGATCTTTAGCCCATTTTATCATTAAATTCTGAAAATCTGTTCTCTTTTTCTTTCTTGGCAAGAAAATGTTCATCTTTCTATAACTACTTTTGATTGATGGACCCTGTATGTCATTAATATTGTGTGAGTTTTTGTCAGAATAACTTTCAAATCTATTTTTAAGAGTTCTGAAATTATATATGTATCAATAATTTGTATTTATCAGATGTTGCTACTACTTTGTATAGGCCCTCATTAGCTTACATCTAGACTATTGTACAATGGCCTACTGGTTGGTCTTTCTGCCCTCAATCTTTCTCCACTCCAGTCCACTTTCCACTTAGTCAGCAAATCTTCTAAAGTGAAGGCCTCTTTCCCTCCATCTTTTAGCAAACTCTAGAGGCTTCCAATTAATTTAGGATCAAATCTAAATTCTCTGTTTTGTGTTTAAAGCCTTTTATAACCTGTGCCCTTTCTATCTTTTTATTTATTTATTTTTGCAAGGCATTTGGGAATTAAGTGACTAATGAATGACAGTTAGTAAATGTTAAATATTTGAGGCCAGATTTGAAGTTAGGTCCTCCTGATTTCAGGGCTGGTGTTCTATCCACTGGGCCATTTAACTGCTGCTCCTTTTTATCTTTTTAGTCTTCATATGCCTACAGTGATATTAATCTTCTTCATGTTCTTTACACAAGATTTTTCCTCTCTCAGCTTTCTGCATTTTCACTGGCTATACCCCATGTTGAACATTTTCCCTCCTCATCTCTACCATCTGGTTTCTCTGGCTTCCTTCAAGTCTCAGCTAAAATCCTCACTTCTATAAGGTTTTCCTGATCAATCTCACTATTACTGCCTTGCCTCTGAGTTTACCTTCAATGTATCCTTATCTAAACACATTTAGATGTCTTATTTGTACATTAGGCTATGAACTTCTAGAGGGCAAGAATTGTTTTTGTTTGTTTGTTTGTGACCATATGAAAGTTTCTTATGAGCTAATTTAATTCTGTTTTGCTCACAGAACACAGCACCTTGTCTGATGAGGGGACACCATGCTGGTCAATCTTGTCCCAATGTCTCCCATGTCATGTAATCAACTCTAAAATTCTCAAGAGACCTTGAGAATGTCCTTGTATTGTTTTTTCTTGACCACTTTGTGAGTACTTGCACTGTATGAGTTCTCCATAAAATAATCTTTTTGGCAAGCATATATTTAGCATTCAAAAATGTAGCTAGCCCATTGCTGCACTCTCTGCAGTAGAATTTGAATGCTTGGTAGTTTGCTTGGAGAAAGGATCTCAATGCCTGGCATCTTATCCTACCCAGTGATCTTCAAAATCTTAAGACTGTGTGGGACCCTCTTCCCAATTACTTAATCAGAGACATCATCAAGTACAAAGAGAAAGCATTTATTTAATCCCTGCAGGGAGACACCTGGGAGCCATCCCAACCCAGGAGCCATGTGCTCCTGGAACCTGGCCAGCTTCCAACTTGTCCAGAGTTTAAAAGCAAAAGACTTGAGATTTTAATTCCTCATTGGATAGACCAATGGTCACCAATATTGGCTGCCTCCCACAGGTCATGTCACTTCCTGCAACTTCCTGTATCTCAGGGTTCAAAGTTTATCTCTCCAGAGATCAAATGACCTTCCCAAGGTCCCAGCTCTGGGAACAGGGAACATGTGACTCAATACTGAGAAATACTTCATCCAATCAGTCCCATTCAAGACTATTCAAATGAAGTGATTCAGTTTCCTGGCATGGCACTGGTATACTGTCCAGGTTTCACAGACATACAACAATGAGGTCAGCACCACGGCTCTGTAGACCTTCAGTTTGGTAGTCAATCTAATATCTCTCCTCTTCCATACTTTATTTTTGAAGCCTCCCAAACACTGAGCCAGTTCTAGCAATGCATGTGCTAATCTGGTTATCAATGTGGACATCCCTGGGAAGTATACTGCATAACCACAAAAAGAAGCAGTTTGAATATCAAGGAACTGGTTGTTATCCTTTGTTCCTGAAGAGGACCAAAGTGACACCACTATGTTAGAGTACCTGTCCCCTAAACAGGTAAAAGAACTTAGCCACAGCATTCAAAACTTTACCATTAGCTATTACAAATGGTTCTACATATGGAAAGTGTGGTTCTGGCTGATGGAGGATCTGTATTTTTTTGGTGTTGATTGTTAGGTCAAAATTAGCACAAGCAGCAGAGAATCAATCCATATTTTGTTGCGTCTCAGCTACATGGTGTAATGGTTAGCATTCTGGACTCTGAAACCTTGGTATGCAGTTAAGCAAGAAACTGCTGTTGGGATCACAAAAGACCTGGTGGCTTCAATTTAAATGAGAGGAAATCTTGAAATATGACATTCCAAAAGACAAGAAATAGAGGGTTATAACCAAGAATAAATCACCTTATAATGCTGAGAATAATTCTTCAGGGAGAAAAATTGGTCTTGAATGAAATAGAAGACTTTTAAGCATTCCTGATGAAAAGACAAGAGATGATTAGGAACTTTGAAATACAAACAGAGTGAAGAAAAACTTATTTGTGAAATTGGAGAGGGCTATATATAATGATATAATGCTAATGACTTCAAAGAGCATTGGAGGAGTTAACTAAAAAACCAAATAAATTAACAAGGTCCTAAGAATGGATTGGTTTTGTTCTAAGGGTTTTAAGAGGGAAAAGAAGAAGAGTAGAAGGTATATTCGTTTAAGAAGGAGGAAGGAGTAGAACTTGCTACTTCTCATAATGAGAAGGGATGGTTATTAGATGAACTTCACTTTTATCTGAAATGGAAAATGAGGGGAAATTCAGTTAGCAATAGTAATTGTGAAAATAATTTTGAAGGCATTTTCTCCAATAAAGGCTTCATTTCTCAAATGTATAGAGAACTGAGTCAAATGTATAAAAAATAGGAGCCATTCCCCAATTGATAAATGATCAAAAGATATGAACAGTTTTCAGATGAAGTAATCAAGTCATTTATAGTCATATTTTAAAAACTATTGTGACTCATTATTGATTAGAGAAATGCAAATTAAGACAATTCTGAAGCACTACCCTATTCAATAGGTATGGAATTAGCTAATAGGACAGAAAAGGAAATGACAAATGTTGGAGGGAATATGAGAAAAATGAGACATTAATGCATTGTTGCTAAAATTGTGTACTGATTCAACTATTCTGTAGGGAACTATACTCAAAGAACTATAAAATGATACTCTTTGACCTAACAATACCACTACTAGGCATGTATCCTAAAAGAGAATTTTTTTTTTAAGAAGGAGGAAAGAATTTATATGTACAAAGGTATTTATAGCAACTCTTTTCTCAATGGAAAGAATTGGAAATTGAGGAGATGCCCATCAATTGAGGAATAGCTGAATAAATTGTAGGATGTGATTATGATGGAATACTGTTGTGCTCTCAGAAAAGCCTGGAGAGATTCCCATGAGCTCATCAAAGTGAACTGTGTTGTATACAAAGTAACAGCAATACCGTAAGATGATAAGCTGTGAATGACTTTGCTTTTCTCAGGAACACAGTGAGCCAAGACAACTCTGAAGGACTTGTGATGAGGAATATTGTCTATATCTAGATAAAGGACTGATTGTATCTGAATTCAGATTTAGGCTTTTTTTTTTTTTTGCACTTTATTTTTCTTGAGTGTTTTTTTTTTTGGGGGGGGGTAGGAATCTACGTTTTCTTTCACAACGTGACTTTTATGGAAGTATTTTGTATAACTTCACAATGTAGTTATACACAACTCAACAATGAATTGAGGAGGAAGGGAGAGAATCTTGAATTCAAAGTTTTAAGGACAAATGTTAAAAATTGTTTTGCATGTAACTGGGGAAAAATAAAATGTTAAATACAAAAATAAATTATTATTATTATTATTTTTTAAAGCTTTTATTTTCAAAACAAATGCACAGATGATTTTTTAACATTGACCCTTAGACAGCCTTGTGTTTCAGATTTTCCCCATTCCCTTGCCTAGATGGCAAACAATCCAATATATGTTATACATGTTAAAATATATATTAAATTCAATATGTGTAAACATATTTATACAATCCTCTTGCTGCACAAGAAAATCAGATCAAAAAGGAAAGAAAATGAGTTAAGAAAAGAAAATGCAAGCGAACAACATCAAATAGAGTGAGAATGTTATATTGTGATCTGCATTCAGTTCCCACAGTCCCCTCTCTGGGCATAGATGGCTCTCTTCATCACAAGATCATTGAACTGGCATCAGTCATATCATTGTTGGAAAGAGTCATACTGATGTTGCTGTGTACCATGATCTGGTTCTGCTTATTTCACTTAGCATCAGTTTATGTAAGTTTCTCCAGGCCTCTCTAAAATCATCTTCCTGATCATTTCTTATAGAACAATAATATTCCATAACATTTATATACCATAACTTATTCAGCCATTCTCCACCTGATGGGCATACACTCAGTTTCCAGTTTCTTGCCACTACAAAAATGGCTGTCACAAACATTTTTGCACATATGGTTCCTTTAAGATCTCTTTGGCATAATAGGCTCAACAGAAACACTGCTGAATCAAAGGGTATGCACAGTTTGATAACAAAAAATAAAATTTAAAGAGAATTTATATAGATTGTCTCTATCAGAATGTAAGTTCCTTGAAGGCAGGAACTATTTTTGCTTTTTCTTTGTATCACAGTGCCTACCACATTATAAATGCTTGATTGTACTTGTGTTGTTTAGTTGACTGATTGATTGGTATGAGATCATGCTGACTATCTTAACAAAACCCTTTTTGTCCCTATCATAGGGGATGAAGGTAGAGTGAGGATAGTTGAGTTATAGCCAGAAATCTATTGTCTTTGGTGTCTATTAATTCTTCTGTATTTGGGATACCACAAATATATTCGACAGTTTGAATCAAAGATATGAGCATTAGAAATCTTGTGAAAGTCCCAAGAGGATCTGGGGGTTAGATTATTAATTTTATTAAAACTAACTCAAAAGCTAATTTCTTTGGGGCCTTAGTTCTGGGTTATTTATACATCTGGCAGTAGAAGTCAAACCTAAAAAATTCACATTTTTTGGTCAATTTTATTGGTGTCCTACTTTAACATCAGTGTAATTTCCAGATATATTTTGTGACCCTCCCCTACCTTGTAACAAGGTAGAGTAACTGCATCTGATGGGGTAGGCAACATTCCATACCTACAAGAAGCTGGGATATCAGAGTATAGGTTTTATCTACTGACTGGTGAGAACCTGAATGAACTTTTAACAAAAGCAGCAAAAGTGTATGGGGGCAGGGATGATTTCCTTTCTCCTTATAACTTTGCTATGGGTTTTGTGGCATCAGAAGTACAAAGGGTACTTCTCTACCAATGACTTCAGTCATTTTCAAGAGCAATATTAGGCAAGGTATAGGAGGTAGAAGAAACTGGAGAGGCAGGTTTATTTGCTTTAATTTGAATGTCCACTGAGAAAATTCTCTGGAGCTGTGCACAGGACATGAAAGATCAGAGAATCTCTCGGGAATAGGGGCCAGAGTCAATTAAATTCTAACTTTGAGGTAACATACTCTCTTGCTAGGGATGTTAGTAGGTGTTTTACTCCTTTATCAACCGCAACAGAAGGAAAAGACATTAAAGAGATATTTTCAAAATAACCTAGAAAGAGTACAGGTCAAATAAGGATAAATTAAACTGATTCAGTGCATTTACATGCCCTACTACAAAAGAAAGTTCCAAAAAAGTATAAGATCTTCTTGCCAAGTAAGATTCTTTATCCCCTAATTCATTTGGCAATTCTTGGGCCTTGACAATGAAGCTGTTTTAAAGAAGTTCTTATTGGAACAAAGACTCAGTTTGCCAGTCATCTCAAAAACACCTGGGCAGGCTGCTGTTTTATGTGACTGTAATGTACCTTATCTCATGTTATCTCTGTATCACTGGAGTCTGAGAAGAGTCTTTGCCATCCATGTAGAGGAAGCCAACTTCTGTCAATGCACATTCAGCTAGGTTAGGGATTCTTAATTTGAGACATGTGAATTAGATTGTCTATGAGCTTGAATGGGGAAAAAATTTTCCATCTTTATTTTTACTAAGCACTAAATGAAATTTAGCTTTAACTTAAATTATTAAAAATCATTTTTTCTTAGAAAGAGTTCATAACCTTCACCACACTGCCATGACACAAAAAAGTTAAGAACATCTCTGGTAGATCCTTACTAAATGGCCTTTCTCAGGCAATGATGGCCACCTACCTGTAGGGTCAGGTCAGGCCACTGTTGAGTAGCTAGCATTTGTATCTAAGGCCACTAGCTAAATTCCACAAACCACCCTATGCTAAATGTTTTGTCCATTCTTAAAAATCAAAGCATATTGGCTTTTGCTCCTGTGCCAAACCTTTTCAATGGCAGATATGCTGTGAAGTAAAAGGCTAAATATTGGAATTTTTTTTTTTTTTTGCTATAGGCTCATTTCTGTTCATATTCTGCTGTGTGAGGAGAAAACAAAACCTGAACTCCTCTATTATAGGACCCTGTGTCAACTGATACATTGAAGTTTTGACCTATAAAATCTCCAGACTATCTAGATTTCCCCCTCTCTTCTCTAGCTGAGCTGTAACTTTTGAAAGTTCTTCCTTTAATTTTACTTCTTCCTCATTGCCTGGAGAATAGTCATTTAAAGTACTGGTTCAGAATTAAGATCTTAAATTATTTTACTGACTTCTCTGCTCTCATTCTCCAATGGTGTCTTACTTCACTTGGGTCCTCTAATTGGCAAAGCTCTGTCAACAGGCTAATTTCCTGGTTGATGAGGAATTCCTTTAAGGACCCAGCAGGTTGGCTGGCCTGCCTCCCCTGTGTCTACTTACATTTCCCTTTTGAGAGCAGTTGTAAGAGGTCATCTACCAAATGATATGAAATAAAAAGGAGTTAACCCTTCAGAATGATACTAGGACTCCTTTATCTCTTAAGGGAAAGGCAGAGGGGGAAGGGGTGGGAGGGTGGGGGAGATGCTTTCCCTATTGAAACATGCAGTAAAGAGGGTCATTACACACTGAAAACAAAGAATCAGGCCAGAAAATTGATTTTTCTGACAAATAGCAATTCCTATTTTTCAGCCATTATTATCAAAGAGGGATGGATCAGAAAGGAGGGGAAAATAGTTGATGAATATAACTATGAGTCATTAAGTTGAATTTTTCTTTCCAACATAACATTTATCCAGGTTTGTGTTAGTACATTGTCACATTGAATCTGTAACATAATATCAACTTGGCAACATTTGTTATATTTCTGAAATAAAGTTTTCTGAAGACATATTTCAATTCATATTAGTATTTCACTCTTGGGAGCATCTATCTATATATGCATGTGTATGAATAGGTGGGCAGCTAGGTGGTGCAGTGGATAGAATATCAGGCCTGGAATCAAGAAGACAAGTTCAAAACTGGCTTTATAAACTTATTAGTTGTGTGAATCTGGGCAAATCACTTAATACTGCTTGACTCAGTTTTTCATTTAAAAAACATTGTTGAAGGAATAAAACTCTAAATAAGGTCATGAACAGTTGAACCTGACAGAAATGATTGAATAACAATTTAACACAATTATTTGTGTGAATATATGCATGCATCCATATATATAATCTATTTGGGAGGGAAGATAGGGGAACTAAAATTTTTAAAAAAGCAAAGTATATGAACAAAATGATTTTTAAAATTTTATATCAATAAAATCAGATTTAAGTAATTGGAGAAATATTACATGGGTAGGCAAAGCCAATATAATTGGGATGACAATTTTACTTAAAAAAAAAAAAAGCAATAATAGGAATTTCAGGCAAAGACAGTGATGTGAAAGATTCTAGTCAAGGCCAGTTCCCTGAGAAAATACATCAGGAAAATGAAATGCCATATGAATCAAAGGTTTAATCAAAAAAGCCATCTCATCCAAGAGTACCTCAGAAGGATCAAAATTATTAGACATTTCTGTAGGAAATAGGTCTGGAAATCAGAGAAATCTCATGATTGAGCCAGCAGTCAGGAATTGGACCCAAAGCCAGCATCACTTTAAGGATGACATAGGAGACAAAGGTTGAAGCTGGAGTAGAATCTGAGATCTGAGCCTCAGATGGGGGTCTCATCCCCATGATTACATAACTATAGGATCAGTACCTAGCTTCTCTAATTAAAAGTACAAAAGAGTAGGAACATCTGGAACTAAAAGGGAGAAGAATCTAGCCTCAATAAATATGTATCTAACCCTAGAATAACATTAGGTGGCCAGGTCCTAGGTTTAGCCATCCCATCGAAAAGCATAGGACAGTAAGGTGGGATAGAGCCCAGCCCTGGCTAAAGACCCAATTCAGGAAATGAAGCTGAAGACATAAGTCAACAGAAAAACATTCTCTAATACACAAATACAACACAATACAACAATAATACAACAAGAGAATCCAAAGATAAAATTCTAGAAGAAACTGATTCCACAAAAATACGAGAACTCCAAAGAATGGATTGGTTTTTAAGAAATCCCAGAACAAATGGAAGAAATAAAGGAAGAACTAAAGAATTTACAACACAAAAAAGGAAACCTCACTCAATGAGTGAACACAATGAAAAACAGAATGGAGCAAATAGAACTAATAAATTCTTCGTTGTCTTCAATAACATAATGAAAAAGATTAGTATAAAGAAAGAAGGTTAAAAAAAAGCAACCCTGGAAAACATGATAAGGAGAGAGAATTTAAGAACCATCAGATTTCCTGAAAAACCACAACTAAACAAAAAAACCTGGATATATTTCAAGAATTCATTTTTAAAAAATAGAATGCTTAAAGATTTTACAAAGTAAAAACAGAATCCACCCATCATCTCCTGAAAGAAATTATCAATTGAACACACTCAGAAATGTCATAGGAGACATTCAGAACTTCTACACAGAAGATAAACAGAAAACTAGAAATGTGAATGCATTTGAATAATTTGAAGCAGTGATGTATGTTCTCTTTTTCCCTGTTTTGATGTCATCTATGTTACAAGCATGGGTGACTTAAAGGATGATGGTGTCTGCAATAGAAATAGGGAAGTTGGATTAGGGTTTTGGTAAGGGGGAAATGAATTTTGGATGTGTTGAGTTTAATATATCTATAGGATAGATAGCTTGAGATATCCAATAAGCAGTGAGAGGTTTCATCTTGCAAATTAGGGGAAAAGTTCTAAATAAATAGATCTGAAGGTCAACTATATTGAGAAGGGAAAGAGAATTCATATCTCTGACCAAAGGGAGAATTTTTAAACATTTCATGTTTGAATTTCTGAGACCCCATTTGGGATTTTCTTGGCAAAGATACTGGAGTGGTTTGCCATTTCCTTTTCCAGCTTATTTTACAAGTGAGGCAAACAGTTTAAGCGACTTCTCCAGTGTCACATAGCTACTAAGTATCTTGAGGCTTGATTTGAATTTAGATCCTCCTTAATTTGTTACTTTTTTGCCCTAGAAACAAAGGTGATCATTTTAACTTTATAAAATTGAAAACTTTTGTGCAGGCAAAATTAATTCATTTAGAAGAGTATTAGAATTAGTTTTATTCTTTATCAAGGATAATCAAGGGATTCACCTTCCATCCCAAGTCTTTCAACAGATTTCCCCTTTTGCTATCCCCACTTTTCCTTTAAAAATTTTTTTTATAAGTGGCATTTTTTCCTAATTACATGTAAAGATAGTTATCAACATTTTTATAAAAATGAGTTTTTTTTTAAATTTTTATTTAATAATTACTTTATATTGACAGAATCCATGCCAGGGTAATTTTTTTTTTTTACAACATTATCCTTTGCACTCGTTTCTGTTCCAATTTTTTTCCCTTCCGTCCCTCCACCCCCTCCCCTAGATGGCAAGCAGTCCTTTATATATTGGATATGTTGCAGTATATCCTAGATACAATGTATGTTTGCAGAACAGAACAGTTCTCTTGTTGCATAGGGAGAATTGGATTCAGAAGGTATAAATAACCCGGGAAGAAAAACAAAAATGCAGATAGTTCACATTCGTTTCCCAGTGTTCTTTCTTTGGGTGTAGCTGTAAAAATGAGTTTTAAATTTTTCTCCCTTTCCCTCCTTCCCCCAAGACATCAAGCAATCTGATATAGGTTATACAATGTCTATCACTTATATTCCACAGGGTTCTGTCCTCTTCTCTTCCTTCCACCAAAAACTTTAATCAATTCCCACAAATTTCATTAATGTCTTTATGCTGATGATTCCTTAACGATTCTGTCCCAGTCTTTTTGCTGACCTTCAGACTCACTTCTCTAACCACGTTTTAGACATTTTAATTGATATTATATGAAAGTAATGAGATATTACTGAGTTGTAAAAAATTACAAACATGAAAATTGGAGAAAATTTGTATGACCTGAGACAGAAGCAAAACAATTTACATACTGACCACAATATTTTAGGAATAAATTTTGAAATATTTTAGCATTCTGCCCTAATGCAATGACCAATCATGAGTTTGCAAATTTGGTGCTACTATATATATAACATACTTTACTGAATACAGACAAGTTCATTATTTATTGTAAAGTCCTTTTTTTGTTCTTGTTTTGAAACATTTTGATTTCTGGATGAATTCACAACTTTTAAAAACAAAACTTAAAAAAATTTCCATCACTTTTTTCAGTCCCATGTTCCCAATACTATAGTTTTTCTTCTTTTTAAACTTATAAATTTTAGAAGACAAAGTATTTGGTTTTGTCTAGTGGACATCTGTACTGGGAAGTTCTACTATGTGGAAGTTTATAATTCCTTGCCTCCCATCACTAGTAGTATCTACCTCTTAAACTTTCACTAGTTTTCATTCCAATTGGTCCCTATCCATATTAAAATTATTCTTCAAACTATGAATTAGCCTCTTTACAATTCTCTGAATTTTACTTTTTTACTCATTTCTAGTGAGATGACAAAACCCTTTCTCTAATCCAAACATATCTATTTTCATCTCCTTAGCAAAATCTTCCCTGAAATGTAACACTCAGCATGTGTATATATATCCTTGTCATCTTGTCTGTTATTTAACTACTCCCAATTTGAATCTTACCTTGAGACCCTGGTGGTCTCATAGATTGGCATATATACAACTTCTAGTAGATGTGCTATCTTGAGATGTTTCCTTGTCTCTTCTCTAGATCTAAAATCGTTTTTCATACATGATGTGTACTTCACTTAGTTTAGTAGATATAATCCCCATATGGTGAAACTCTGGTAAGTTTAGAAATAGAAACAATCTCAAAAGAAATCCATTGCTCTTTCCACTCAAGGGAATTATCCTCAACTGAAGGTCATCCTCTGCCCATCCTGCCTTATTGCATGATACTTCAAATTATCCTTTTTTGTGCGAGTTGTGTTCCCTGTAAACCTTTTCTATTTCTGGAAAGCATGAACTTAGGCAATCAATCAATATATTTAATAGGATCAGTTAGCTTTTAAGACATTGATAATTTACTTTCATTACTGTTTCCTGCTTATACCAACTGCAGAATGTTTGCTATACTCTATACTTCAATTAAATATTTGAAGTACCTACTCTGTATATGAGAGGGGAAAAGGAGTACACAGCTTAATTTGGAGCATTTGATGTGCTATCTCTAAAAAGCTCAGCACAGATCAAGGCCCTGTAACAGCAGTTGTGAATGTATAATTGCTTCTATGTTACCAGAACTTGCCTATAATAGGCATGATATATATTGCTCAAATCAGTCACAAAATAGAAACAAAATAATTCAGTCACCTGAAATAAAAGTCTCACTTTTATTGACATTTAATGACCACAGAGGACATTTTCACAGAACAGAAAAAAGACAGTAAAGAAAAACATACAAATTAATATTCTTCACCTTCATCATCTCCCTCAGCACTATCTGCTCCAACCTCCTCATAATCTTTCTCCAGGGCAGCCATATCCTCCCGTGCCTCAGAGAATTCTCCTTCCTCCATGCCTTCCCCTACATACCAGTGCACGAAGGCACGCTTGGCATACATCAGATCGAATTTGTGGTCCAGGCGAGCCCAGGCCTCAGCAACAGCTGTGGTGTTGCTCAACATGCACACGGCCCGCTGTACCTTGGCCAGGTCACCTCCAGGAACCACAGTGGGAGGCTGGTAATTGATGCCAACCTTGAAGCCAGTTGGACACCAATCCACAAACTGGATGCTACGCTTTGTCTTGATGGTGGCAATAGCAGCATTGACATCTTTGGGAACCACATCACCACGGTAGAGCAGGCAGCAAGCCATGTATTTACCGTGGCGAGGGTCACATTTCACCATCTGGTTGGCAGGCTCAAAGCAAGCATTGGTGATCTCTGCTACAGTCAGCTGCTCATGGTAAGCTTTCTCAGCAGAGATGACTGGGGCATATGTGGCCAGAGGGAAATGGATACGGGGATAGGGCACCAGGTTGGTCTGAAATTCTGTCAGATCAACATTCAGGGCACCATCAAATCGGAGAGAGGCAGTGATGGAGGACACAATTTGGCTAATAAGGCGATTCAGATTAGTGTAGGTTGGGCGTTCAATGTCAAGGTTTCTGCGGCAGATATCATAGATAGCCTCATTGTCTACCATGAAGGCACAATCAGAGTGCTCCAGGGTAGTGTGAGTGGTCAGAATGGAGTTGTAGGGCTCAACTACAGCTGTGGAAACCTGAGGGGCTGGATAGATGGAGAATTCCAGCTTGGACTTCTTGCCATAATCAACAGACAGACGTTCCATCAGCAGAGAGGTGAAACCAGAACCAGTCCCACCGCCAAAGCTGTGGAAAACCAAGAAGCCTTGAAGACCTGTGCACTGATCAGCCTGTAAAACAGGAAAAACAACACAACTCTAAATGTTCAACCTATTTCATGGAAGCCTGATCCAATCAATTCTAAAATCATTCCAAAAAAATTCTAAAAAATCTAATCTATGGATTAATTATCAAATCATATCCAACTTTGATATTTATTTTGAAACATCTGATTATTTTTGCATACAAGCTTCCAGCCACATTTCAGAGCAATTATGCTTCACAAATTGCCGATTTCTCAAATAGTTCTATATAGACAGTCTAGAGGAGCTTCATTTGATAGAATACTGTCTTATATATCCAAAAGACAAGGAGTCTCTTTACCTATGTTCTAATCTACTATCCTAGTGTAGCCACACAGGGATGCTATATAAAATAAAGACACTGGCTTTCTAGATCACAGCTTTACATATCCCTATATTTGTGTCTTAATTGTTGAGGGCTTGCAGTTTACTTAGCTTGCAGTAAACAGGAGAAACACTAATTTATCTCTGCTGGATTAAAACCATAACTTTTTCTCTCTCTCTACATATATAGGAGGCCAATCTTGACCTGATATGATCATTATATTAAATTGTACTTCATGGTCAATAAGCTAAATGGAGGCTGGAGTATGCAGCAAGGATAAGCTGTTAGAACAGTAGGATAGTGTCCTATAATGTGATTTTCAGACATTGGGAGAGAGGACCCCCAGCCTTATTAGCAATTATGCAGAACAAAACATAAGGCTTCCAGGGGTCCTCAAACTTTTTAACTAGGGGGCCAATTCACTGTCCTTCAGACTGTTGGAGGGCCAGACTATAGTAAAAACAAAAACTTTGTTTTGTGGGCCTTTAAATAAAGAAACTTTATAGCCCTGGGTGAGGGGATAATAGTCCTCAGCTGCTGCATCTGGCCCGCAGGCCGTAGTTTGAGGACCCCTGTATACAACTGTTTATAAAGTCCTCTGAAGTTTCTGTAATGGTCACTTCTTTCTGGAGCTACCCAATATCACTGCTTTAAGTGTTTACAATGGCAACAGACATTTTCCAAATGATTAAATGCTAATGTCTCTACTTTAACATTATTCATGACTCATAAATTTTAATATCAGTGTTGGTATAATCAATTATATCCTAGTGACTATTACACTGTTCAGTTTTTAACCCTACCTCCCCACTATTTTTTTTTTGTTAAAAACATGCTATATTCACTCTAATTAAGATGGTACATTAATAGAATTTTCAATTTATATTCAAGGTTCCCTGAATTAGAACATGACTGTATACAAGTATCACCTTACTATTGCTATGACATCACCCTACTACTAAAATGACTCACAAGCTTCCGAATCCTGTCCAGAACCATGTCAATTATTTCCTTGCCAATAGTATAGTGTCCACGAGCATAATTATTGGCAGCATCTTCCTTGCCAGTGATCAGCTGCTCAGGGTGGAAGAGCTGGCGGTAGGTTCCAGTTCGAACTTCATCTGGAAGATTTAAAAAAAAAAAAAAAAAAAAAAGCAGGTTAGCTGTAACAATATGTTAACTCCTACAAACCAGTGATATATTTTTAAAGTCTTTAGGAATGGTCGCTTTCGCCTGTATATTTACAAA
The DNA here is from genome assembly GCF_016432865.1 of Antechinus flavipes. NCBI lineage: Eukaryota > Metazoa > Chordata > Mammalia > Dasyuromorphia > Dasyuridae > Antechinus > Antechinus flavipes. The sequence continues at coordinate 229,127,177 of NC_067402.1, forward strand.
TACAAATCAAACTCACCAATAACAGTTGGCTCCAGGTCTACAAACACAGCACGGGGAACATGCTTGCCAGCCCCAGTTTCACTGAAGAAGGTGTTGAAAGAGTCATCCCCACCCCCAATGGTCTTGTCACTTGGCATCTGCCCATCAGGCTGGATACCATGTTCCAGGCAGTATAGTTCCCAACAGGCATTACCAATCTGGACACCGGCTTGGCCAACGTGGATAGAGATGCACTCACGCTGTGGAAAACCAAGAATATTAATTCACCAGTTGAGACAGATAATGCATTTATATCTATGAGTAATAAATTAAGTCACCACACAACTATTCCACAGGCTATATACCTCCTTACCTGAAGTTCAAGCACACAACAAATTGAATTGAGAGAAAATTCTTTGGGGAAGTAAATGAGAATTCATTGACTTAAAAAGCTGGAGACAGACACAAGTTGAACCAAAGTCAGAAACCTGTCTGCCAGTTTAGGACTGCATATCCCCAGGGCTCTATTAAAAATGATTTCCTTCCAATTCTAGGGAAATGTTTAAAGGCCAATTCCTTAAACACTTAAAATTCCTTAACCAAAAAACCCTTCCCCTTTCAGTTCTTATTCATATTGTGTGTGTGTGTTCGATTGTGTAACATCTGTTGAGATCATTCTAGCCTACTTTAATGCTATTCTTTAAACCCCAGAGCTTCTCTCCCCTCCTGTAAAAACCAGCTTAAACCAGCAAGCTACAATCACATGACTCAAAGAAAATGCCAGATAAGCAGAGACTAGCAATATTTTAAAATCTGGTCAGAGGCAGCTTTTTTTTTTTTTTTTTTTTTTAACCTTGTAGAAGACTTCAATCTATAGTCCCTGTAGCATTTACTTTGGCCCTGCAATTCATGGAAAGAATTTTGCTTTCCTGTTTCGAATAGAAATATCTACTTTGCTCTCTCCCAAATATCTCTTTATGGCAGGCAGGCAGGCAGGCTTTGGCCTTCATTGGGCAGTGATGATATATCATTAAGTTCCTCAGAAAAATAAACATTTCTAGCTCACTGAAAAAATTCTTTTGAAAGTATTTAGGAAACATTTCCTTTTACAGATTTACAAATAGTGTTGTAGAATCTTAATATCTAATTAAGGACCTGGCTCTATCTTTTCCAAACTCCATCATACAAAAAAGATTCTCCTTTCATGTTTTTCTAATGTAAGATTCAAAATTCTTAACTGAAAAAAAAAAACCCCAATCCTGAATTCTAAGTTATTACACTAAGTTATTACAAAGTAAGTACCCTAACTTCTGTGTAGGGGACTTAATCTAATCATTTGTAACCTTTATTTTATGATCGTTCCTTCCCAGGTAGCAATCTAAAATTATTCATAAAACAATTATGGTCATCTGACCATGTCAAGGTCCAAATTACCTGTAGCCACTTGCCCAGCGGTAGGCGAGGTGACCATTTGTTTTAATGAGCCCATAATTATTTACTGATTCATCATGGTAACTCAATTAGACTTTGGAAAAATCATATAGCTCATACAATGCTAGAGAAGGAAGAGATCTAAGACAAATGAGAACATTAACTAGGCAAGAAAACTAAGGATCATAGAATGTATACATTCTTAATGCAGACAGTATAAGCAACCCTTTCAGTTTCACTTATGATGTAAATGATTCATCCCATACCATTACTAGTTAATTGTAGGACCTAGGCTAGAATCTAGCCTCGGTTCATAAATAATTATGTTTTTCTGGCAGGCCTTTACTTACTTACTTCTTTTTTAAGTCTATCTGCTATCTGATCTCATAATCACAAACTTTGTGATGATTCCCCACCTCTGAATTAAGTATTACTCAGAATAAATTATAAATCATGATAAAGTCAGTCTCCTTGGGGAAATTTATTCACACTGTCCATTTAGTTGCTAAACTCCTGGGAAAGGAGGCAAAACTAAAGAGACTCACCTTTCTAGACTACATGGGGGAAGGGCGATTGGTTAGTAAAAGTCAGATCACCTGATAAAGCCTAATCTCTACTAGTAAGAATGACAGTCATTTCCCTAATAAAACTAAGGCTAAGCCAGTCTTCAATAGCAGAATCCTATGTTCTTTAATGTACACCATGTTAAAGAAGAGACCATTGTACTCTACTCCTCCTTTCCCTTCCATTCCTACTTACCCCCAGAAAGGCTATTTTGATACTAAGAAAAAGAAATGAGGTCTCTTTGGGGCCTTAATTTTCTCTACGCTGCTCTGAATAGAATTCCTCCAAACAATTCGAGAAGTTGATGTTCGGCCAAAGTTTTAATGTGATTTTCTTCTGAAAAGCAATATTATAGTTCAAACATTTGAAAAAATGGGACGTTATTGCTATAACTAGATACTTAATGGCCTTACAAGAAAACACCCATTAAGAATCTATTTCAAATACTTGTTCCCATTCCACATATTTCTAACAGGTGAGAAAAGTAGGATGTGACATGCTCCCGTATGTGTGGTCACATTCAGCCTCCCTACAAATGCGGAAACATTGTTACCCCAAACTTCGGTACTTCCTTCAGTAAAAGTGACTCAGCACCAAGTTAAAGGGAAGTAGACCGGAGAAGTCAGGGAGGGGCCCCAGGGAGGGGCATTCAGCTTTCAATGACTACTTGTCTCAGAGAGCCAGCAACTTTTATCTTCAATTTGGCTCATTTAGTTACTACAGAAAGGCCAGCTAACTTATTTTGATCGTAGGACGAAAGGAAAAAAGAGAAAGCGCAAAGCATTTAAAGCTTTCTAAAGTGAAAAGTACCATCCCTTTAATGAGTTTAATAAGTCAATTTACTAACCCCAATCTTAAAACCTGTCCTTAAAACTTTGGGGCAAATTTTCTTTGAAAAACCTAATGTGCACTTCCACTTCAAAGTTCGGAAGCACGTAGGTGCTGCTCATTTTAATTTCCTAGAAAACTAAGTTAGGGGAATCCAGAGCTTACAGTTCCTTCTCTCAATACCCAGGAGGCACTCCGAGCAATGTAGGAGCGCTGCCCTACCCAAGAGGCAGACTGCCAGTGTAAGAGATCTTCCACCATGGGAATCTGCCACGTGCGCTCCATATCCCGCCAAGTCCCAATGCCCCTTTGGTCATTCTACTACCTAAGTTCCTAGCCCCCATCCTGATCACATGACGCTAAATGTCCCGGACCCTCAGCTCCCGCGCTCTCCACCACCTGGGGCAGTCAGATGATTGAGGCACCATAAAACTCACCATGATAAAGCTGTGCAGGGGTCCGCTGGGATAAAAAAAATAGAATGGAGGGCAACACAAGTTTCTCACCGACTGACCGTTAGGAAGTCTCCGGGAGAAAAGTTAATGGGAAGTGAGGTTCACGGGAAGGGCCTTATATAGCCCTTCCTGGATCACGTGTTGGGGGGGAAGTCCCTAGGGCTTGACCCCACCCCCTCCTTCCTTTCTCTAAGCTTCTCTTCCACCCACCCCATTCACCCCCGCCCTGCTACCATCCCAAACTCCACCCCGTCCGGTCCCTGCCACCCCACCCTCTTCCCGGGTTCTCATTGGTGAGTTCGAAAGTTCAAACCAAATCTTTTCGGAAGAAGCCAGAGATGGGGGGGAAGAAGGGGGAGAGAGAGGGCGGGGGAAGAGAGGGAGAAGGAGGAAGTTTGGCTAACCCTGAAGTGTTCAGCTCATTGAGTGGGTTTGGGGTGAGGACTGTGATTATCTGGGGAGTTGGAAAGAGAAGAGGAACAGGATCAAGATGTTGAATAACAATAGGGGTGAGGCTAGAAGAAAAAGAGGAAGGTGGGATGGCTTAGTGAAAAAAAGTATTAATAAAAACGTTTTTTTAAAAAAGGAAGCAAGCCAAGCAATAAGAATGTGGTGAATGAAGATGGGTAGAAGGGGAGCCATGCGCTACTAGGAACAGGGAAATAGCTGGGAGAGCAAAGCCTCTTCCTCCTCCATCTATCACCTCTTCCTTCCTCCCTGCTTATGGTCTCCGCTGCCGCGCTGCTCTCCTATTTCCTTAGCTCTGAGTCAGTGAACATTTTCCTAACTCCCTACAAGGCAATCTCCAAGAGCCACTCTGTTTGGTACAGGAAGGTTTTCGATGACTAGTTTTTTCAGAAAACAATACTGCAGATGCTCTGGCTGCTTTGACTTTTCATTCAAGCTGTCTTCCCCAAGTTCGCTCTGTCTGCTGGACAGAAGGGAGGCTGCCTTGTTTACTTAGGTGTAAGAAGTGGACTAATAGGCAAGAGGCTCTTAGTAAGGTCCTGCTATTGTATCTGGGAGCTTGGCTGCTCCAGGAGTTTCTCTGCTCCTCTCTTAAGCCAAGATCAAAACTCTTTAGAGAAATAATTTGGTTCAAAAAGTTTTAGAGCAAAAAGTGATACACAGGGAAGTGCTTTGTGTTTCAACAGAATACAAACAGAATTTTAAAGGAAGAATCAGAGAATGAGGGCCTGGTTGATATCTCAAATGCCTTTCAATCATAATATCCTATAATTTTTGTAATCATCTAGTCCAACCCCTTCATTTTCCAAGCAAAAAAACAGGTTCAAAGAGTGCAAACTATTTTTACTTAAGTGAGTCACAAACCTATAGGATGTGTGTGTGTGTGTGTGTGTGTGTGTGTGTGTGTGTGTGTGTATTGGGGGGTGGATTGTATGGGATTTTTTTGGGCTGTTATTCAGGGAACTTTGTTTACTTTTCTAAAATGCTTATCTTTGCTATATTTCATTTTCTTAAATGATTACCTTTCTTTAGACAGGTAAAACGAAATAGAAATATACATGCAGAAAAAAAACAAAAGTACAATCAAATTGTCTGCTATAAGATCCCTGAGAACAAGAATTGTTTTGGGTTTGGTCTTTATGGCCTCAGAATGCTTGGCCTTTGTCTAGCACATAAGTGTTTAATGCTTGTTGAATTGAACTGAATTAAAATTAAATATAGAAAAGATGAACAGTATTAAAAAAAATTTCTGAAATTCATATTAAAATTGTTCAATCTAAACTGATTTCTAGCTTCATAATAATATTTTTCAATGTTAGAATTAACAACTCTGAGGTTTCACTATTTTTGGAGGATTTGTGGAAGGAAAGGCACAATATTGCACTGTTGATAAACTGTATATATACTCTGATCCAGAAATATTATTATTCTAAGAATTTTAAAACATTAGAGAGACTAAAATGAATGGATGTTGTTTTAATTTGTATTTCTGTTATTAGGGATTTGGAACATTTTTGTATAGTTCCAAAGTGATTTTTATCTCAAGAGTGGGAGTGAATATTTTCTCCCCTTTTTCTTCTCAGTAAACTCCAGTTCCTCCCTTTTACCTCCAAAACAGATCTTTCTTTTTTCTTCTTTTTCCTTCCTTCCTCTTTCCCTCTCTTCCCTCCCTCCCTCCCTCTCTCCTTCCTTCCCTCCCTCCCTCCCTCCCTCTCTCCTTCCTTCCCTCCCTCCCTCCCTGTCTCTTTCCCTCCCTTCCTCCCTCCCTGTCTCCTTCCCTCCCTCCCTCTCTCCCTGTCTCCTTCCCTCCCTCCCTCCCTCCCTGTCTCCTTCCTTCCCTCCCTCCCTCCCTGTCTCCTTCCTTCCTTCCCTCCCTCCCTTCCTCCTTCCCTCCCTCCCTCCTTCCTTCCCTCCCTCCTTCCCTCCCTTACTCCCTCTCTCCTTCCTTCCTTCCCTCCCTCCTCCCTCCCTCCCTCCCTCTCTCCTTCCTTCCTTCCTTCCTTCCCTCCTTCCTTCCTTCCTTCCTCTTTCTCAGAGCAATGACTGAGTTGGTTTTATTTCTTATTGTGGCACCTAATGCTCTGAGAAGTACATGGCTAGACTCTCATTTGTGCTGATGTCTCCAATTTGAAACTTTTCCAGATTAATATTACTTTCTTCCTATTTACTGCAATTAGTGATGGTTTAACTGTTGTGATCCTATACCTAATTTCTACAGACTAGAATGTCTTTTGTACAGTGTTAGAATAGATGGAGAAGCTTATTTATGTTTCTCTTTATTCTCTATCATTGCTCTATAAAGGGATGCCTTCAAGGTGTTTGCTTGGGTTTATGTAAGAGAACTGGGCTCCTCTATTATGTTTCCCATCAAGGTTTTAAGCTGAACAATCCAGTTTAATTATATCTTACTTCCTATATGTTATTGTTCTGCTATTCTCCACACATGACATTTCATTTCTTATCTTCATGTTTTTGCACTAGCTGTTCTCCATGCTTAAAGTGCACTTCCTTTATTTTTATGATTTTCTTAAAGTCTTGTTAAAGTACTACCTTCTATGTGAAGCTTTATTAAATTATAAATTAAATTGACATGTAAACATGACATGTAAAACAAATACCTTACAGAAGTTTTCAATTAATCTCATTTCTGTAAATTTCTCAAGATCTTATTAAAGTAGAAAGTCAGAAACCCACAATCCCACTCTCTCAGAGGAGGAATCAACCTTTGGGTTCACACCTTTAAGAGATCATATAAAAGGAGCTCCTGGAGTCAGTTGAGAAGAGTAGAACCAAGATTCAGAGAGAGCTGGAGGTTGAAGCTGTCAGACAAGCTGCAAGAGCTCTTGGAACCAAGGAGGGAGATAGGCCTCTAAGAAAACTAACCAGGCTATTTTGAAGGAGACAATAAAGGATTTAAACTTTTAACACTTGGCTGCATTTGAGGTGATTATTACTTGGAACTGAAACTAAGGCTGCCTCTAGAAGCTCCCCAAGAAACCTGCACCCAGAGAACAATCATATTATAGAAAAGAAGAGAACACTACAGAAGTTGAAATTTATCTAAACTCTTTAATTATGATTTCTTATTCCTGATAATTCTTTAGACATTTATGAAATAATTAAAAATAAGCAAATGATAGCTTTTTCTTTTCATAAAATCTCAGTTATATTCATTGGAGTATCATAATTCTCCATTATAAACTCTTGCCTGATAGTGTATTTTGTACATGTGAACTACTTGGACAAACCTTAGAGCATTCTGAATACAGTAATGATATAGCCACAGACCTGTCCAGTACCTAACATTCATTAGTAGATAATTATATAAACTGTCTTTGAACATATTTCCATAGGAGTCTAGTAAACTGTACTAAGAAGGTCCACTGTTCATTAGCACTGCTCAGTCATTTGTAAACAGAGAAACATTGTTTGCCAGGTTAAAAATGTAATTGTCCATTCTTCATGAAAACAACACCCATTCTTATCTGAGGCATGGAAAGGAAAGTTAAACACTCCTTTTCATGTGTGCTTGCATGTAAACACTCACAGTTTAGTATGAAAATATATCCAAATTTACAGGAGAGAGACTTCTGGCCAAGATAGCTTCCTGAATGGAGGCAGATCATTACATATACCTATTCCACCAAAATCCTAAAAATTTCCCCACTCCAAAAAATGATCAAGAAATTCAGCAAGAAACAACTCATTTAAAGTATGACTTCTTCCATGTGAGAACTGTATAAAATTCATTCTGACGCCCATGAACCATGAGTCACAGCAAAACTGGCAAACAAGCTGGTAATCTCACAGTGTCATCAGAGAGTGAGAGAAGAGGAAGTAGAAGTGCCAAAAGACAGCTTTTTCAAGAAAATTAATTGGTTGAGAAATGGAGGTATGTATAGGACAATAATTAAAAGAATTGGAAGGATCCAGTGAGGCAAAGGATTAGCAAAATTTGAGTTTGTTTGGAGGCAGCAGAGAAGAAACCAGCAGGTGGAAGACAGAGTTGACAATTGGAAAAGGGGGAATGATAGTAGGGGCATATGTGTAAGGTTAATGGTAATGAGAATAAAACCAACCATATAGGTAGCTTTGGTATTGTTGAGAAGAGTCAATTTTTCATCAGAGATTAGCAAAAAGGACAAACTATTGGGGGATAATGTCGAGTATTTATAACATAAGGAGGAGGAGGCAAGAGGAAGAGTGGCAAATGACCTTGATTTTTAGTAAATAATTTCTGGAGGATTAATTGTAGGTGGTCTTTAAGTTCAAAGGGGGGCCGCCTTCTCTTGATGATCTTCTCGGCTGCCATGAAGTCAACTATCGTCTCAGTGCATATGATTTCCAGGTAGACTCTCTCTTCTGAACTATTGCCCTACCTCATTAATTTATTTTTTTGACATTTGGAATAGGATCTTTCAAAGGCATCTTAAATGCAATATGTCTAAAAGAGAACTCATTATCTTGAGGACATCACGGATTTCAAAGTTAGCCAGGCTTAAAAACTTGTTATAATCCTAACTCAGATTCATCTCACAGATACAATCTGTTGTCAAATGTTTATATCTTCCCAATATCTCTTGGATCCATTTCCTGTTTCCATTTATACAACCACAAACCACATTCAGTTCTCCATCACCTTTTACCTGGATTACAATAAACTTGTAATTGCTTTCTCTCCCTCAAGTCTCTCAATTGCCACCCATCCTCTACTTAGCTGCTAACATGGTTTGATGTTGGAATCCTAGTGTTAATTCAACTTGAAACAAGCTCTTAGGGTCAGAGAGCGGAATTATGGGTTTTCTCCCATAATGCTACCAATCAATTGCAACCCCTATATGACATTTTAAAGGGGAAACACTGCTTTAAATTCCCTAAGAGCTTTACGGGAGGTGTGAATTGGGATATCTCATACTAAACCCTGAAATCTCCCAAACATGCGAACTCCATTGAGTAAAGATGTGAACACAAGCATTGTATCAATTACATTGAGTTAACACTAGGATTCTAACATCTCCCTTGAGTTATCACCTTGTTTCAAGTTGAGTTAACACTAGGATTCCAACAGTTTTATACTTTATTTCATATGTTTTTCTCTCTCCCACACCTTCTGGGATCCAGCTACATTGTTTCACTTGTTCCTCACAGATGACACTTCATCTCCTGACAACGCATTTCCACTGGACTGCCCTCCATGCCTGGAATATTCTCCCTTCCTCATCTCTGCCTTTTAACTTCCCTGGCTTTATTCAAATCTCAGCTTAAATTTCTTCTTCTGCAGGAGGCTTTTTCTGGTAGTTCCTTCCCTTTGTGACTACCTTCCTTTTTGCCATATAAATTTTGTATGTTTATGGTTATTTGCATTACTATTAAATTAATATTAGCATATATTTTCCTCATGAGAAGGAACTTGTTATTATTAATAAGCTAAAACTTTCTTGCCTTGTTTCAAACCTATTTTTTTTCCTCCACTGTGGACAGAGAATAACTGGATATGTATATGTGTGTGTTTGTGTGTATACGCATATTGAATTTGTTATTTTTTTCTGGAATAAATGAGATTATTTATCTCATTTCTTTTAATCTCTGCTTATTGGCCTCAATTTCAAATATAGTTTTTACAGCTCTTTTATACTGTTCTTCACATTTTTCAAATGATGAAGCCCAGAAGGAAAGAAACTCCCACAAAAACACTATTCTCATCTCATGAGTTGATATAACAATGAGGTTACAAATGTAACTTCATCATAATGTTACATGTGTAATCTCTTCATAAGGTTATATAGTTACTAGAATAGATTGTGTTTATTAAGAGTTTGCATTTTCTCTCAAATTTATGTAGTTTGATTTGTTCAGATTTGTTTCATATTTCTAAAATTACAGTAGTTATGATTATTTTTCTTTCTAACTATGCATTGGTAATTTAACAAATTTCAGATTCATTCCCCTACTCTCTTCTACTTTGTGTCTCTATATCTCCATGGGAAATGCTTCTTTATTTCAAGTGCTTTCTTAGTTTCTTACTGTTAACTACTATCCATTTTCTTTATATCTTCAGAAAATATAGATCAAATTGTATTATTGCTTTGACAGTTCCACATATGTACCTCCCAGATGCTGTGTTAGGTACTAGGGAGACAACCATAAAAGAAAAATGGCTTCTATGAAGGCTTTTGTATTCCACAAAAACATTAATAATAAAGATCAGGAATAGAATTTATTATGTAAAAAGAAAGCAGAGATACTAATCATAATCTCAGATGAAGTAAATGCTAAATATATATTTAATCAAAAGAGAAAAATAGAAACTATACTATTTCAGCCAATATTGTTTTGGATTATTTAAAACAAGTAGACAATATAAAGTTGGTAAATTGCTGTAGTATAGGAAATGATATGTTGATGGAGTTAGAAAAATATGAAAGACTTATGAAAGAAGATGTTATCCCCCTTCAGAGAAACAAAGGACAAACAAGCATATGAATGAGTATACAAACACACATACGTGTGTATGATTATATATATCTAAGTATCTGTATGTGTATGTTTATGTGTATATATGTTTTGTGTGTATCCATGCTTGACTGTAGCTTTTGGGAGGGGAAGGAAGGAAGAGGTAGAAAAAAATAAAGTAATAACTGCACAGCAGAAAAAAACCCTATAAGGAAGCAGAAAAGATGGATAGCTCTGAACATAATGTGCAGTATTTATTATATATCCTTTCTTGAAGTAGACATTTGTCATTCTAATATCTTGAATTCTCTTTTATGTTCTTATAGTGATTTTTTTCTTTTCCTATTTTGTATTTAAGATTAAAATAAAAGAAAGAAAGAAAGAAAAAAATTGGAAGGCTTTTTGAATCCATGCCACTTTTGCTTAACTTGAATGGTAAGCAGTGCTGTTGGGAACTCAGGGAGCATAAAACCCCGAGAAGGAAAACAGATTTAAAATATTATACCTTGTTCCAATACAATCCAAGTTAATTCTGTCAGAACAAGATTTCTAATTAGTGCTTCAAGAACCCAAGTATTAAAAGACATATTTTATATGTGATAGAAAGGGAGCAATCTTTGGGAGAGCACATGTAAGGCTAGTAGACACTCTAGGACTGAATAAGCCCTGAAGCAGCTGCCATCTCTTCTCTTTTCCCTGAAAGCCCATACTGGGATTGAAAAGAATTCCAGCGGGAGGAGCAATGAGTTGTATATATGAGCAGACCCAAATGGTTCCTATTTAGAGGATAACTGATATTTCAGCAGGCCACAATTACCATCGCCACCTAGTGGTTTTATGGGGATTAAAGCCTTTTCTCTTTCAAATGTGTCATCCCCAGACAATATCTATTTGCAGTGTAGGATTTCTCAAATAGATCTGTGAACTCATCAATTTGGAAATTGCCTCCAGTGACCCAGATTACAACTGAGCCATGTTTGCTCATCATGTAACTCTAGTTTATTTCCTTTCATAAATTCACCACAGAGGATTCACTCAGAGTACTTTCTCTTGGCATTAAACTAGCAATGATGCTAGAGGAGCACTCTGGTTGTCTACCCCACAACCTTTGCTTTCACCATATGAACAGCCCATGATCTTTTCTTATTGTATATTTCTTTGATAATATTTTTCACTTCTTTTTTTCTTTGGTGTTCCTCATTAATTATATGTTAATTTTGTTTGCATCTACTATATATTCTCCATTATTCTCTTTGCGATTCATTTTCAATTCTTTGAAGACTGTTGTATTCCATACCTCCCTACCACAGAGCAATAGTGGTAGAATGTTGGATTAAAAACTGATCTTTGGGGCAGCTAGATGGCATTGTGGATAGAGTACCAGCCCTGAAGTTAGGAGGGCCTGAATTCAAATCTAGCCTCAGACATTAGCTACTTACTAGCTGTGTGACCCTGGGCAAGTCACTTAATCCCAATTGCCTTGCATAAAATAAAAATTAAAAAAAATAGAAAGCTGGATCTTTGTTTTCTTAAGAAGCTTTAGAAAAACTTTGTGATTCCTCAAGGGCAATCCAGTTAGCTCTCCTCCTGATCAACTCCAGGCCATCTATAATATTTTTCTCACACACACATGCATATACATATATGTATATATTCATACATACATGTCTGTGTGTACTAATTACAGAAGTTTTCTGTTGAAATGTTTATGCATATGATAGCAGCAGCATCTACCCGGGTTTACTTATAAGTAGGCTAAATTTCCCTTGAAAGGCATGGAAACTGTTCATGAGATTTTACTGGTGGAGAGGAGGGATAAGGCTCAAGCTTTTGATACTTCTTAATTGGCTAAGGGCTTAAAAAATCTAAAATCTAAAAAAACCCTAAGAAGGTCAACCATCAAGCTATTGCACCACCTCCAGGTGTGATGTGATAAATACCTGCTTCAAGAGAGATGTTTTGAAGGCATCAAGAAAGGGGTTTTGAAGATAGAGATGATGGAATGTGACAGGTAATTGGATGTGGGAGGTGGAAAGAGAGATGTCTTTGAGCATCTATTTTGAGATGTCTGATGGGCACTTGGAGATGTAGAGCTGGGGGTCAGATAGTGTTTAGGGTAGGACAAACAAACACAAGTCATCTCCATATAGATGATAATTAAAATCACGGAAACTTATGAGATCTCCTAGCAATAGAATATACGGGGAGAACAGAACCTAGGGGGATAATCACAGTTAGGGAGCATACTCTAGATGCAGATCCAACAGGGAGACAGAGAAGTGTTGGAATACATGGGAGAGCTGCTGAAATACATGGGAGCCATCTGACAGTGGCTGCTTGGAGATCCAACCAGAATGGATCATCTCTTGTGAGAGGATGATACAAAGAGACTGAGAGGCAGTTGCTGTTCTCTGACCTCTCTGACTGAGAGGCTGTTGCATTGTCTGACTTCTCTCCTCTTCCCTCTGCCTCCAATTTATCTCATTCCTAGTCTGCAACATCTGTGTCAGCAAAGGCTGCCCTGCAGCTCCGTCAGATGCTATGATCCATAGATGTGGAGGCTCTCGGAGAATTGACCTGTCCCTTAACAGAGAAGGAGTGGTCAGATGGGAAGAAGAGAACCAAAAGAGAGCAGTTCACAAAAACTTAGAAAAGAGTTTCAAGGAGAAGAGAATGGAGTGATCAAACTGTCAAAAAGGACAAGAAGGATGAAGTTTGAGAAAGGGGCATTCAATTTGGCAATTAAGAGATCATTAGTAATTTTGGAGGAAATAACATTTGTTGAATGATGAGATTGGAACTCAGACCATAGAGATTTAAGACAATGAGAGGAAAAAAAGGAGGCTCCTAATACATGAATGTAGTGTTCTCTTCTCTAAAATATAATGTTCTCTGGGAACAGGTTTCTTGGGGGGCTTCTGGAAGTAGCCTTAGTTTCAGTTCCGTGTAATAATCACCTCAAATACAGCCAGCTGTTAAAGTCCAGATCCTTTATTTTCTTTCTTTCACTTGGAGCTTGCCTAGATTTCTGGAGGCCTTCTGGATCTTGGTTTTAGTGGTCTCCATAGGACAGCCTGCCACCTCTTCTCTGTCTTCCTTCATTCTGCCCAACTGAATCCTGGCTTCTCAATCTCCCCCAGTGCTTCCAGTGAGCTTGTCCTTTTATATGCTCTTTTAGAGGTGTGAACTCAAAGGTTGACTCCTTCTCTGAGAGTGGGATTGTGGGCTTCTGACTTGTGAATCTTCTCTACTCCTCTCTGACTTATGAATCTCCTGGACTCCTCTCTGACTTGTGCATCTTGTAGAACTCCAATGAGTTCTAAATATATTAGTGAGCTAGAGAACTGTTAAGTACCATATTAATTAGATAACTGACTTAGCACCTTGTAAGAATTCTAAAACATGAAGATAGCCATCTCTAGGAATATAGTCACAAAGGAGAGGAGAGCTAATAATGGGATCATGTGTATGTGTGTGGGTGTTTGCTTTGGCAAGAAGAAAGGTCACTTTTTCATGTAACAGAAGTGAAGGAAGGAAAAGTGCAGAATGCATCATAATGAGATGAGATGAAGAGAAAGAGAAAAGGAGTATTCAGCAAATGGCCTCAATTTTTTTCCAGTGAAATAGGAAGCAAAATTCTCATCTGAGGTGGTGAAAGTGGGAAAGCTTTGGGAGATTTGAGAAGGGAAAAAAAAGATTTAGAAAAGCTGCTGTGATGAGTGGGAAAATACATTGATTAGGGAGGTATAGAAAGATCATCTTGCCATAGTGAGGAACCCCAGTTATGGTTATATAATCTTGTATTAGACCCACAAGTCTTTTCTTTTTACTTAAGTTATACTTTCGTTATATTGGGTGGTCATATATTATCTAGTAAATCTTTTCTTGAAGAACTTAGGATATAAGGGCATGAAGCTTCTATATGGTCTGTAAATTCTGGTTCTCTCTCATTTCTATTTTTCTAAACCATATATTTCCATTTGAATACTGATTTAATTTGGAGATTCTTATTATGTTTTTCATAGAATTTCACTAACTCTTCATGCTCAGCAACTGGTGTTAGTACAACTAATATGGTAATATTTTTAAAAAGTTATTTTGTTATTCTGAAATATTTCCATACAAATTATATACAAAACCACAAATTTCCAACAACTTGTTTATTTCAAAGTATGTAATAAACTTAGTTCTAAAACATGCCTGTTTTTCCATATTGCCCTTTAAACTTCTTTCTGTTCTTTTATGTATATTTTTAGAAACTTCATTGGCACTCATATTGTTCTTTTCACACTACTATAACCAGAAGCCCTTTTTTTGTTAATTATCTCTCTCTAACCCACCCCGCCCCCCGCCATGCAAACTCCTCCTGTAACAAATTAACATGGTCAGCAAAGCAAATTTAGGCATTGGTCATATCTGAAAATGTAAGTTTTATTCTGCATGAAACATGTTTCATCTTAAGTCATCTAGATTTGGAGCTGATCACTGTAGAAACATAGAGATAATCACTGTAACATGAAACTAATGAGATCATATTTTCTTTCCTTTTAAGCTTCATTTAATAATCAATCTGTTTTTTTTTTTTATTTGTGACTATTTCTTCCCCGATTCTATCCTTTTTCATAAACTTCTTTTTTCCCCTTTCTCTGTCATTGTTTCTTTTTTGAGTTGAATGTATTACTATATCAAACTTTGTTATTTTTTCTGTTTTCAGAGTTCTGTGTTTTGGCTGTCCATGTTCCCTTGCTGCCATGATTTTCCATCATCTGTGGTGCTTCCACAGTTGGAGAAATACCACAGGTTCTGGCCTATTTATTTATAATTGTCTTTGTTTCTTTGGATGTAGTCTTCTAGTACCTGTAGCTTCTAGTTGTCTTTCTGTGCAGGGTCAGGCCCAGGGTTATTTTGGAGTCATTTGTAAAATTTTCAGTGAGAGCATTTATACTTCAGAAATTGGCAAATGCTACAAATCTGGGTTTGATGGATTATCTTGTTGATTATCTAGACTTGAAAAAGTGATAGAGACAATATAAATAATGTAGATTAAATTTATAAGTGTGTTGCCCCTTACCTCCAAGCTGTTTGACAAACAATTTATTTGAGTTGGATTAAGGACTTGACTGATATTTTTCCTTGGATGTCTTGACCACTGTTCAACCTAGTATTCACTTTAGATTGTTGTTGTTGTTGTTGTTTGTCCTTCATTCTTGAAGAGGACCATAACAACAGTGAGATGATACCATTACTTGCAAGTGAATTGGATTGAAGTGAGGGAGGGCTATGCGAAGTCACCTGCTTCACTTTCTCCTCCAGAGCCATCTGAGTCCAGTGGGCAGATATAGATCAGGACAATTGGAGATAGCCCTAGTTATAATGAGACTTGTTTTTTTTTTAAATTAAGATCTTCAACAGATCTCAGTTTGACTGAGACTGCACCCCTTCAGTGATTAAGGATAGGTAGCAATTGAAGCAAAGAATATCTTCTTTAACCTAGTCCAAAAAAAATCCAAATAATAAACAATAAATCTGGGAGGGGAAAACCCTTAGGGTTTCTGGCCAAAGCAGAAATGGGTGCTATTTACTTTCAATCTGAATCAGTCAGGACCCAAACAATGACCAAATTGGACTTGGCCGGGTACCTAAAGAACTGGGATCTTCAGACCTTCACATGGGAATCCCCATGACAGTCCTTTTGCAAATACTTATCATCAATACTGAAATATGAGATGATTAGCTATCCCATGATGCAACAGTTTATTAAAATAATTGAAGTGTGAGAGCCCCAGTTTCCATTTTTCAGAAATAAAATTATTAAACTCTTTACAATAATGCTATGTCAGATTTTGCAAAATACTGTTGTGACAACCATATTCTTGTAAGGCCTTTGAAAAAGTACCTTGTAGGAAGGCCACAAGCTTCCTTATTCCCTGAATAAGATCTTGCAGGAAGTCCACGAGTTTCCTTACTCAAAGGCAAGGACCCAGCCAATAAAATTAGAAGCCAATAGGAACGGGGTGAGTTAGAGAAGTACTGTGGTTTTTGTGTTTTTTGATGATAAAAGCTTGTTGACAATGATTGTCAAGCAGCCTCTAGGACTAAGCTTCCCCTTTAGGCTCAGTGCTGGACTGCTGGCTTCTAGAGATTCTATATAAACTCTCTGTCTGTACCTAGAGATGCCTCTGAGTAGTCAATTTGAGTGAGGGTTGTGCCATCCCACACATTTAGGGGCTTGTCTGGGATCAGTGATCTTCAAGGAGATGTGGTGGTCTCAGGTCAAGAACAGGCGCCCACGGACCGATTTATCTGATGGCTTTTGACTTTGAGACTGCTGTCTCCCTCCCAGAGGGCAAGTGGCCCGAAGCAGAGGAACTCAGTATAAACAGAACTGGAGGAGATCAAAACAATCCTGATGGCCAGCATGGTCTAGATTAACCTACACGTGTAGCTCGAGGTAAGTGCTAAGGAGTCTGGAAGTCTATTGGCTGGGTCAAGGGGACCCAAGGGATTAGCCCTTATCTCTCTTGAAATTTTTGGGACTGCTCCGACCCCAAGATAAGGGCTCTATGAGAATATTCTTGGGTGACTGCTGGTGTAAGGGTGACCTTCACCAATCCTGATCTGGGGCCAGGTTGTCTATGGGAAAAGTGCAAACTAAAGAAAGAGTCAGGATGGAGGACAGGGAATACTGGCCAATAGTCCTCTGGGGAATCTGCTTCAAAATTGGGATAAAATCTCAAAATATAAAGGGAAGAGTAAAAAGAAAATGATCAAGTATTGTTGCTTTGTCCGGGGCAACTAGAATATAGGCAGAGGAGTAATCTGGCTAGAGTTTGGCTCCTCTGAAGATCGGTGTGTCAGCAACTAAATTTATTTGTTAATGGGAAAGAAGGCACTCCCTGCCCCTCGATGTTGGGGTAGCACCAGCAGATCAGAAATACCCAACAGGTGACCCAGGGTGGGACAGCAATAACCCTGCACGTAGACAATATATGCAGGATCTGAAGGAACTCATAATCACAGGTGTTAGGGACTCATTCCCTAAAAGGCAGAACATTAACAAGCCTCTGGCAATTCAGCAAGAGAAAGAAGAATCACCCACCCAATATCTAGAGTGCCTCAAGGCAGGGATGAGGAAATATTCAGGAATGGACCCTGAAAGCCCTGAAGCAGAGCAGGTATTAAAGGTACAATTTGTATCTAATTCCTGGCTAGATATTAATAGGAAATTACAGAAGATTGATGGGTGAAGTCAGAAGTCATTAGGAACTTTACTGGAAGAGGCTACAAAAGTATATGTGAGAAGAGAGAGAGAGAGAGAAAGGGATAAGAGAGAGGACTAAGATAATGGTACAGGCAATTCAGAGTACACAAAATCAGAATGTCCCCAATAGAGGTAAAGGGACCTAGAAGGGGTTGGAAGCCTGTACAAACTCAGCAGAAATGAGGAGGGCCGAGGAATTTGAACTCAGGATGCTGGACATGTGGGAAACAAGGGCATTTTTTTCCAGAGAGTGCCCCAGGAGAAGGGAAGAATAGGTGGTCTCTCTGAGGGAATTAGAGGACTAGGGAAGTCAGGGACTCATTGAAAAGTCCCACCCAGAGCCCTTGATAAATTTAAGGGTAGGCCCCTCTAGGGAGGAATTAGTGTTTTTGGTAGATTCAGGAGCAGCCAGAATTTCATTCACACAGATACCAAAAGGGACAAAATTGTCTCCTTTAATAGTGTCTGGAGTCAAAGGAAAAAATGTCTTGGTCCCCATGTCTGAAGTAATGCCCATAGAGTATGATGGGACAGAAGTATTAGGACAGCTTCTGGTGATACCCGAAGCTGGAATAAATCTGTTAGGAAAAGATTTGATTACAAAACTGTCTATCAACCTTGTGACTAGAGGATCTGTACTGGAGCCTGTAAGAATTTATATCATGAAAGAAATTGATAAGAGCCAAATTGATCCACAGGTATGGGCTAGCCCTGGGAATCCAGGGCATCTCTCTATCACCCCAATCCAGATAGTAGTCAAGGATCCACTACATATTATTGGGGTTTGACAATATCCCATCCCCACAGAAAGGAGAAAAGGCCTACAACCAGTTATTAGGAGATTATTAGACACAAAGTTGATTACCGTATAACATCCCCATTCTGTCAGTGAGGGAAAAAAGATGGGACATATAGGATAGTGCAGGGCTTGAGAGAGATTAATAAAATAGTCCTCCCTTTACATCCAGTAGTTCCAGACCCTTACACTATCATGGGAAAAATACCTGAGGGCAGCTCATGGTTCAGTGTGATAGACTTGAAGGATGCATTTTGGAGCAGTCCTTTGGCTGAGAAAAATAGAGATATTTTTGCATTCAAGTGGGAAGACCCAGAGACAGGGAGGTAGCAACAATATGGTTGGAATGTGCTTCCCCGGGGCTACATAGAATCACCCTATCTATTTGGACAAGTCTTGGAAAAGCTATTAGAGGAATTTGAGTGTCCTGATAGGGAAGCAAAAATATTACAGTATGTAGATGATTTACTCCTTGTAGGGAGAAAGAGGATTTCTTAGCACAAACTACTATCAGGTTGCTTAATTTCCTGGGGCAGAAACAGTTGAGAGTATCTCAAGAGAAGCTGCAGTTTGTACAAAGGGAAGTAAAATATTTGGGAAACTTAATAACTGAAGGAAAAATGAAACTGGATCCAACTTGGATTGAGGACATTCTCCAAATATCATGGCCAAGAACAAAAAGAGAGCTCAGGACATTTTTAAGGCTGGTGGGGTACTGTAGAAATGAATATGCAGTGTTAACTAAACCTCTTTACACTTACCTACTAGAAGAAAAGCCCAATCAGATTGAGTGGGAACCTGAGGCATAAGAAAATTTTGAGGAACTAAGAAAATCTCTAATGTCTGTCCTGGTGCTGATGTTACCATCCCTTAAAAAGCCATTTCATCTAACACGGAAAAGGGAGTAGCACTGGGGGTGCTGGCACAAATAAGGGGAGAGCAGAGACATCCAGTGGCTTTTCTATCTAAACTCCTGAACCCCGTGGCAAGGGGGTGGCCCTCATGTATACAAGTGGT
The DNA here is from genome assembly GCF_016432865.1 of Antechinus flavipes. Taxonomy (NCBI): domain Eukaryota; kingdom Metazoa; phylum Chordata; class Mammalia; order Dasyuromorphia; family Dasyuridae; genus Antechinus; species Antechinus flavipes. The sequence continues at coordinate 229,146,429 of NC_067402.1, forward strand.
AGCTGCAACAGCCACCTTAATGGAGAAAAGTAGGAAATTGACATTTGGAGGAACTCTCTTTGTGAGCGCCCCTTACTAAGTTCTGTCTATTTTGAATCAAAGGGCTGGGAGGTAGGTGGTTGACAGATTCTAGAATATTGAAATATGAAACAATTCTATTAGAAAGAGATGATTTGATATTATCACAGGATTCAAATCTAAATCCAGCCAGTTTTGATTGGTTTTTGGTTTTTTTGTCTGCCTCTCCTGGGGAACATGCTCCATTAGAACATGATTGTATCAATGTAGTAGATTTACAGACAAAACTTAGGGAGGATTTACAGGAAGAAACCCCTACTGTCAGGAATTCAGTGGTTTATAGTAGAAGGGAAAAGGCAGAATGAGTATGCAATCATTGGTGAGAATGGATTGTCAATTGTCCAGTCAGGATCCTAGCCAGCAATCCTAGCCAGATGGAACTGTGAATCATTTGCTCTTAACCAGGCCCTAAAGACATTAGAAGAAAAGAGCAGACCCATTTATGTTGATTCTAAATATGTCTGGGGAATAGTGCATATATTTGGAAAAATTTGGGAAGAACAAGGCATGGTCAACAGTAAAGGGATTGGCACGTGAGGGCTTAATAGCTGAGGTATTGACTAATCTTATGCTACCCAAATTTATAGCTGTTGTCCATGTGAAAAGGCATCAACTCGGGAATTTCTTTGAGGCCAAAGGAAATCAATCGCCTTGCAGATGAAGAAGCAAAGCGAGCAGGGAAGGGAGATTCCACTAATTCTGAGGAAATGATGGTGTTCACACAGAATCTACCCCAGCATATACCTCCACCATCCTATACCCCAGATAAGAAGCAGAAGCTTCAGGTTCTTGGAGCCCAGGAGGACACAAAGGGCTACTGGTTCTTGCCCAATGGCTGAGAGGGACTGACCAAGGCAAGTATGAGACATGTGATCCAATATTTACACCAGGGCAGTCATTGGGATGTCCAGAACCTATGTGATACAATACTTACAAAGTTCATAATCCCCGGATTACATACATTGACTTGGCAAATAGTAAACAGTTGCCTTGTCTGTCGAAGGACAAATAAAGCAGTCCTACAATGAGCCCTGTCAGGTGGACAGCCTCTTGGTATCAGGCCTTTTCAAAGCATACAGGTGGACTAAACTGAATTGCCCTCTGTGGGGCGTGTTAAATATTTTCTGTTCATAGCAGACCATCTGACATCTAGGGTAGAGGCCTATCCCCTTCAACAAGACACAGCTTCAGCTGTGATCAAAATCCTCCTTGAACAAATTATTCCAAGGTATGGGTAGTGGAGCATATTGATTCAGACCAGGGTATCCATTTTTACAGCAAAGATCCTGCAAACCCTGGCTAGAGTCTTAGAAATACTTTGGGATTTCCATAATCCATGGCACCCTCCTTACTCAGGGAGAGTGGAAAGGATGAATCAGGAAATCAAAAAGCAGCTAACCAAATTGTCTCTGGACACTCAGCTGCCTTGAACAAAGTGCCTTCCCCTTGCCCTTTTGAGAATAAGGACTAAGCCTCATAGTGACATAGAGCTGTCACCTTATGTTTGGTCATCCATATCGTGGGATGCTAGTCAAAGAACAAATAAATCCAATTTTTGAAACCAAAGATTTTCTTTTAAGGAAATATATTTTGTACCAATGACTCATTTGAAGGAATTACAATTAAAAAGTCTTATTGTTCAGACCCCTCCTCTAGGGTTTGAAGTATATCAGTATAAGCCAGGAGACTGGATCACTCTTGAGATGGAATAAGAAGCTCTCCACCAAATAGTTACTTTGTGCCTCTAAGGAGGCCTCTTAGCCATCATTCTATTCACAAAAACCTACCTTCTAATTTGATTTATAAGAATAATATCAAAATAGATATTATTCAGCTCATACAGTGATGTGTCCATTTGTTGGTCATTGGACAAGGATGTTACTTTTAGAACAAGAAGAATCAAATTATACTTTACACATGATTTGAAAACTGTGATTCTTAGCAACCTCTACCTTACCCCTTCTTTTTTTCTTTTTATCACCATCAATATAGGAATGGAAAGGCTACCAGGACTAAGAGCCATTTTGCCTTTCTCTTTTTATATGAGTTGCCATGGGCAAAATAATCCATCTCGCAGTATCCACTCTAAAGACTTCTACATTTTTGGAGAGTGGATTGTTGTTAGGATCATAGCACATATAGCTATTTAAAGTATATGAATTACTAAATTATAAAAATAAAATTAGTATAAATTGTGTACTGATTACATAAATTGAAATACAACTGGTAATGAAAAGACCCTTGGAGGTTCAGTCAAAGGCCCTAGGTCTGAACCCTCACTCTTAACACATAGTTCTGTGACAGTAAAGAAGTAATTCAATTTCCTTATCTATTTAAAGAATACTTTACCTATTCACCTCAAGGTTTGTTTGTTTGTTTGTCTTTCATTCTTGAAGAAGACCATGACATCAGAGAGATGATGTCATGACATGCCAATGAATTGGATTTAAGTAAGGGAGGGCAAGGTCACCTGCCTCATTTTCTCCTCCAGAGCTATCTGGGTCCAGTGGACAGATATACATCAGGATGACTGGAGTTGGCCCGGGTTGTAGTAGGAGAACTTGGCCTTTTTCTTCCTCAAGGGATTGTTGTGATGAAAGTACTTTGTAAATCTTAAAATATTATAGAAATGTTGGTAGTAATTGTTATAGGTTAGCATTCTTGAGTTGTCGGTTAGATTCATTTTAGAATATCATCTCTTTGAAACATTTCTTGTTTTCACACCTCCCTGCCCCCTTTCCCCTCCCCTTTTCCTCTAGCCCTAATCCTAGAGATCACTGTGACCAATTCACTTGATGAAGTCCTGAATGGTATTTTGGACCAAGAGAAACTAAAGAATTGATTCCTGAGGCAAGCAGGCAGAAGGCTCTGATAGAGATCAGTTTTCTATGATCCCACCCTTTAGGGTGGTGGTCCATTCTGAAATCCAAGTCATGTCAAACTTCTGAGAACCCACCTTCTGTAAAATATTCTAGTCATGTCCCTAAGGTTAAATTTTCCTTATAAAATCTACTTGTGGACCATCCCATGGCTGCTACCCTCCTTTGGGTCAATCCATCATGGCACTCTGCCTCTTGTTGTCTTTTTCCTTGGCTCCTGTAGCCCCCATGCTACATGGTATCTTCCCTAACTCCACTATGCTTCCCAACCCTACTTTTCCTTATAAAAACTCTCTTAGGGTGCTAAATCCCTTTCAGGATTTAGCCTGCCAGCTAAGGACATGCCCCCACCTTATGGGGTGCTCCCTTTCTATTGGGTAATTGTGTTCCACTGAAGAACTTGTTTTTCATATGCTTTCCCACTATATTTCTTATTTATCATTTCTGGTGTCTATTATATCCCTTAATTTCTTTCTGTAATTTATTCCCTTAAATAAATCTATCTTTTGCCAAAGAGAATGGCCATTGTGAATTCTTCACACAATCAAACCCCAACTTTTGCCATCTGCCATCTTTGTTGCCAAACCCCATATCATAGACCATATCACCTATTTCTTCTTCTAGTCCAGTCTAATCCAATCCAACATTTACTATAGGAACCTGCAAGGTTCAACATCTTCAATCCTTGAAGAAATATTAATTCTGCAAGATCAAATTGTTTTTTGGTTTGCAACATTCTACTTAATGGCTGACTCTTAATTTGTGTAGCACCTGCATCTTCATCTATTCCTGCTAAAATGTATCTCTAGTTGAATGATTATTTCAGCTCCTCCAAACTCAATCCTCCTGGGTTTTTAAGCTTTTAATTTTCTGCTAGGATAAAATGCTCCAAGATCCTTTACTTTTTACAATTCTGGGTTTGAGATCATCATGGTCTCTTTACCTCCAATGGAATCAACTGCCTAGACTTTCATCTTTGGTTTACTATTTCATCTCAGACATTATTGTAGAATAATAGAACATCTAAAACTAATTACACTTCAGTGCCCCTGGCACCAGCCAGACTAAAAATATTCCCCAATTCTCCATAGTTATGAGCTGGGAGGGAAGGTTGGTTAATTAAAGTTCTTAACAGTTTCAAACTGTACTTTCAGGCATAAACTTTGTTTCAATATTCAAATCCCTGGAGGCTTGGATTCTCTCTTTCTCTTTCTTTTCTTCTTCTTCTTTTCTCTCTCTTTCTCTCTTTCTTTCTCTCCCTCTTTCTCTTTTCTTCTTCTTCTTCTTCTTCTTCTTCTTCTTCTTCTTCTTCTTCTTCTTCTTCTTCTTCTTCTTCTTCTTCTTCTTCTTCTTCTTCTTCTTCTTCTTCTTCTTCTTCTTCTTCTTCTTCTTCTTCTTCTTCTTCTTCTTCTTCTTCTTCTTCTTCTTCTCTTCTCTTCTTCTTCTTCTTCTTCTTCTTCTTTTCTTTCTCTCTCTCTCTCTCTCTCTCCCATATCTCTCCATATCTCTCTGTCTCTTTTCCCTCCCACATATTCTGTCTCTATAGATACAGATTTTAAGGCCACAAAAACTTATAAATCTCTAGATTCCTATACTTAGATAATTCAGATTTTGCCCTTAAAAAAATAGCACAGTTCTCAATTTTACTGAATTGTAATCTCTTCTGCCTTGCAAATTGGATATAATGGAGCAACTTGTAATTACAAAACCTACTTGCTTACCCTCTTGCCCTCTCCAAAGTTCTTTTAATTATACCATGACCAAATGACAGTGAGGTCTGGCTTCCACATTGTGGGGAAAAAGAGAGAGTGAAAGAATGAAACTTTGTGTTAAAGAACAAAGAAACAATTTTAAAAATTCAGGCTTCTCTCTTCTAGTTTGCATATGAAACTATTTCTTGAACTAAAGTTTTTCTTTGCAGAAGACACAATTTTAACCTGGAACAGGGTCATCTGACAAGTTTTGAAACTCTGCTTCTAGCTGCTTGTTACCAGTGCTCACATTAGAGTTTTAATTTCATCTATAGGCAAAACCCTTGTCTCCACGCAAATGATTATGGGTGTATAACAAGCTAAAATGTAGCTATCTGGTAACTAAGAATTACTTATTTATCAAACAAAACCAGAACCATTGTGACTTTCTGGAACGTGTATTTTAAAGGCAAAGCAAAACACTGGGAAGATGATTTTGAGAGGTGGGATATAAAGATATGAATAACAAAGTAAATGTCTCAATCACAATATATTTACCAATGCCAAAACAATTTTTTTGAGGGAGGACAGAATCTAACTCCTTTCCACTTCTGCTCCTTGTTCTAAAATTCAGTGGTTCTGTAGTAGGATGCATGGAGATTTGTGAATTAAAGAATTCTAAGAATTGTTTAATTCTTACAAATAAAATATGTCATTGTAAATCTAACCTAACCTGATTGTTTTGTATTTTCAGAGAAAGTCTAAACAGTACCATTGAGAAACTTTTATCTAAGAGTTCTAGAACAGTGTCATGTCTAAATATTATATGCCAAGAAAGTTGGCTGAGAAGTTCCTTGTTATGAGCTTTTTCTTCTCAAAAAGCAGCTAGGTGATAAAAGTTCAGATCTTTTATTATTTCCAATATAGCCCGGTTAGCTTAGAGGCCTATCTCTCTGCTTGGTTCCAAGAGCTCTCTCCAAATGTCTTTAAATCCAAAGGTCTGGTCCTTCAGCCTCTGTCTCTGCCTTTCTTCAGCCTCCAGCCAGCTCCAACTCTTCATGTCATTCCGCTGAAATCTCGACTTATAGCGTCTTCACTCCCGAGAGCTCTCCGACTGGCCCATTGGCCTATTTATGCTCCTTCCAGAGAGAGGGATTATGGGTAGTTCTACTTAGTACCTTGTTTCAGGTTCTGCCCAAAACATCTTCTTGTAAGATTAGATCAACTCTAATTAGTTAGCAGCTAGTAAGGATTCCAACATCTCCCCCTTTCTTTTGTTTTAAAACATAGGGGGTTTTTGAGGGGGTACACATAAATCCATCAATATGGGCCAGAACTTTGTAACAGATATACATGGTATACATAAATCCATCAATATGGGAGGCATTATACATAATTTACAAAAGCACACAGCAATATAACACAGGCTAGTGGTAATGTAACAAATAACATGAATCAACATGAAAATTTAACTACTGCAAAAGTCTCATCAACAATCTTTCATCTCAAGAAATCCAATGATTCTTGCAATTGCTTAAAATACATAAGCACATAGTAATATAACACAGGCTAGTAGTAATGTAACAACATAAATCGACCTGAAAATTTACAAATGTCCATAAGTCCTAGAAATAGTCCATAAGCAATCCATTGTCCATTAGTTCATGTGCCAGGAATCTAATAATTCCTGTAAGCTCTGAAGTACTGCAAAAAGTCATCTGGTGATTACATTGGAGCTGTTTGCATTGGATATTGTCTTGTTGTCTTAAAAGGCCTGTGTTCTTCCCAACTGTAATCCTGATTGCTTTTCTGTTGGTTGATGACATCAGAATTCTGAATTTCTAAAGTCTCTCTGGGTGTAACCTCAGCTGCTATCATGCCCCACCTGTCCTTTGATTGATACTTTGGAGCTGGGCCTTGCCTCTCATTCCTCTGGGTCAATATACATTTAGAGGCCCAGTGAAAGCCTCGATTACATTTTGGACATGGGGTTTTGGGTTTTCTCTCACCCTGTCTTCTCACTCTATCTCCATTTCTACAATGAGCTCTCAGATGTCCAACTTTTCCGCATTGAAAACATCGACGAGTTTCTCTAGAATTCCTCTGCCAAGAAGGACCTTGTCTTTCCATGTTTCTAAATATCTGTCCCATCTTAGCTGAAATTCTACTTTAACTCTTTTAGCAAAATTTCTTTATTGCACTCACCCTAATTTCTGGGTTGAAGAGTCTTTTCCACTGGATCAGGATCAGAGGCTTTTCCACTTGAATCAGGATCGTAGCTTTTCCACTGAAATCCACTGAGGGGGGTCTGTCAGTCCCTGTTCGGGTGCCAAAATGTTGGTGAGCTTTTTCTTCTCAAAAAGCAGCCAGGTGATAAAAGTTCAGATCTTTTATTATCCCAATATAGCCCAGTTAGCTTAGAGGCCTATCTCTCTGCTTGGTTCCAAGAGCTCTCTCCGAATGTCACCAAATCCAAAGGTCTGGTCCTTCAGCCTCTGCCTCTGCTTTCTTCAGCCTCCAGCCAGCTCCAACTCTTCATGTCATTCCGCTGAAATCTCGACTTATAGCGTCTTCACTCCCGAGAGCTCTCCGACTGGCCCATTGGCCTATTTATGCTCCTTCCAGAGAGAGGGATTATGGGTAGTTCTACTTAGTACCTTGTTTCAGGTTCTGCCCAAAACATCTTCTTGTAAGATTAGATCAACTCTAATTAGTTAGCAGCTAGTAAGGATTCCAACAGTTCCTGATAAATTTTCTGCATTAACTAAACAACTTGATGATAGTCCCTTTACCATGTTACTAGTATATAGATGTCAGTGTTAGTACCTCGCTAGGATTACATAAAGAATTCTTCATGATTGGTTGATAGACTCAGGAGGACAGATTCTTGTCATCTTTTAATCTGTAATCTATAAAATCTATTTAAAAATTTGAGGACAGTGTTTCTGTGTCTTTGTCTCTAGTTTTATTTTTAATTAAAGCTTTTTTCTTTTCTTTTCTTTTCTTTCTTTCCTTTTCTTTTTTTTTTTTGCTGAGACAACTGTGGTGACACAGCTTGGAAGTGTTAAGTGTTTGAGGTCAAATTTGAATTCAGGTCCTCCTGACTTCAGGGTTGTTGCTCTATCCACTGTGCCACCTAGCTGCCCCAAAGCTTTTTATTTTCAAAACATATCCATGGATAATTTTTCAACATTAATTCTTATAAAACCTTGTGTTCCAATCCCCCTACTTTTCCCTTATCCCTTCCCCTACATGGCAAGTTATCCAATATATGTTAAACATGTAAAAATATATGTTAAATATGTGGACAGTGTTTGTGAACCAAACCCCTGTGTGGAATATGAAAGATTTTAAATTCCCTGAGCAGTGATATACGAGGATCTAGCTACCTGGCCAGAAAAGAAAAAAATTTCTAGGTAGTTTTGTGGGTATTGCCAAGTTTGAGAGTTTCCAAGAGTAATAATCTAGAGTCTTCTAGAAAGAGAAGGGGATTTCTTGATATAGTGTACTTCTTGGAGAAAGGAAAGAAGATAATCCATATAGTTTTCATTTTGTGCTTTAAGCAGAGAATAAAATCAACAAGTTATTTGGACAGTAAATGTTCAGTAGCTCCCCAAATTTGCTTGCCTTAGTCTGAACCATTCAGTGATACCACAAGTTTTTGGGGTTGTAGTGGAGGAAGGAGAAGCTCATTAGAATATCTAAATAATGGTTGGTGGGGTTTGGCCAGTTCCTGTTGACACCTTGACTTAAGTGCTGTTTTTGTTTTTGTATAGAATTGGACTAACCCATGGACTAGAAATTTGACTCTTTGGAAGTAGAATTTTCCTGTCCAAGGTTATAAAGATAGTGGCAGAGCAGGAGGGTAGAAGCAGAGTACAGATCCCCAAAGTTCCAAATCACTTAAAGGGATGCTTGTTTTCACATCAGTGTTTTGCCAGTTTCCAAGGGATGATCTGGCACCCAATAGTTGAGGGGAGATTAAAAAAAAAAGTTATTGCTTCTCTGACCTAGTAGAATTCTCACTTCATTGATTTTGTTCAAATGCTTTCTTTGTGAAGAATAAGAAGGCAACATCAGTTGTACTCAAGTTGGTTTTCTTCATCTCTCAATAATAGGATGTCAGCTCCTTGAGGACAGATACTGTTTCTTCTGTATTTTGGTATTTCGGATGACTAGTTCATAAGAAGTACTTTAAAAAATCTTTGTTGTGAATCTAATTGAATGTTACGTCCTAATCTTTTCCAGCCCAGCAACCAAGTCCTCCATACAGAGAGACTGATTCTCCCATTTATTAAGCACCTAATATGTGTCAAGCACTGTGCTAAACTCCAAAGATACAAAAAGAGGCAAAAGATAATCACCAACTTCTGGTATGCAGAGGCTACCAATATACCGGATAAATAGGAAATAATCAACAGAAGGAAAACACTAGAATTCAGAGGAATTTACAAAGGCTTCTTATATAAGATGGGATTTTAGTTGGGATAAGAAACTAGGGAAGTCAGTTGTTGGGAAGGAGAACATTCCAGTTATGGAGGATGGTCCAGAGCCCAGAACCAAGAGATAAGAGTGTCTTTGTTCATGGACAGCAAGGAGGTTACTGTCACTTCAGCAAAGAGTAGATTAAGAAATGAAATATAAGAAGTTAGGAAAGGTTGTAATTCAGGTGTGTCCAACTCTTCATGACCCCATTTGTTTTTGTTTTTTTTTTTTGTTGGCAAAGATACTGAAGTGGTTTGCCATTTCCTTCTCCAGCTCATTTTTACAAATGAGGAAATTGAGGCTAATAGGGTTAAAGGACTTGCTCAGGGTCACAAAGCTATCAAGTTTTTGAGACCATATTTGAACTCAGGAAGATGAGTTCTCTTGATTTCAGGCCTAGCACTGTATTCACTACACCACCTAGCTGCCCACAGGAAAGGTAGAAAAGGGCTATGTTATGAAGGGTTTGAATGTCAAACAGGAGCATTTTGTATTTGTAGGGGGCCACTGGAGTTTATTGAATAGTAGTGACATGACCAGACCTTAACTTAGTGCCTGAATGAAGGGTGGAGGGAAGTGGGGAAAGAATTGAGGCAGGCCTTCTCACTAGCAGGCTATTGTAGTAGTCAGGTGTGAGAGATAGTGGTAGTATTAGAGGAAAGAAGAGAATCTAAATCATATTGAGATGTTGTTACAGAGATGTTGAATCAGATCCAGATCTATTCTCCTCCCTGGTCTCTCCTCCATACCCTGAAGCTCCCTTCTGGATTTACTTACTTTTCTACATTTTGTCTGAAGTCTAGTTAGTTGTCTCAGTAATGATTTTTCTTGTATCCTAAAAGCTCTCCTAGAGCTTCCTAGAGTCTCTGAGAGCTTTCCTAGAAGATTTTTTTGTTAAACTTGCCATTCTAATCCCTAATTCTGGGCAACTCATCTCAGCTATATTTTCTGCTCTTGTTTCTTAGCTGCCAAGTTGTGCTAAAGAACATTACACAATTGTATTCCTTGATCTCATTAATAATTTAATCTAGTCCTAAAGCATTGTACTGTCTTGTCACCTTCCTATTCAGAAAACTCTGTTGGTTCCCCATCATCTTAAGGATCAAATACAAAATTTTCTGTTTGACATTCAAAGCCCAACATCACCTGCTCTTTTCTAGGTTTTTATACATTTCCAGGCTTTTATATCTTATTCTCCACCTTGTACTCTTCAGTCCAGTGACACACTGATCCTTGCTGATCCTCAACACAAAATACTCCATCTTTTGGCTCTAAGCATTTTCTCTGGCTGCCCCATGCCTGGAATGCTTTATCTCCTTATCTCTAATTACGGGCTTTTCTGGCTTCTTTAAGACCAGTAAACACTATGCCCAAAAGGCTATAAAATTGTGCATACTTTGTGATCCAATAATCTGCCTACTGGGTCTAAATCCCAAAGAGATTTTCTCCCAAAAAGGGGAAAGGACCCACATGTACAAAAAGTGGAAATTGAGTAGATGCCCATCTGTTGGGGAATGACTGAACAAATTATGGCATATGAAAATAATGGATGAACAGGCTGCTTTCAGAAAAGCCTGGAAAGACTTACTTGAACTGATGCTGAGTGAAGTGAGCAGAACCAGGAGAGCATTGTATATAATAACAATAAGATTATGTGATGATCAACTGTGGTAGACTTGGCTTTTCTCAATATTGTGGGTGATTCAAAGCAATTCAAATAGAATTGGGATGGAAAATGCCAACTACACCCAGAGAGAGGACTATGGAGACTGAATGTGTATCAAAGTATAGTATTTTCACCTTTTTTTGTTTGCTTATTTTTTTCTTTCTCATGGATTTTTATCCCTTTAGTCTTATTTTTCTTGCACAACATGACAATTAAGGAAATATATTTAGGAGGATTGCACACATTTCACTTATATTGCTTATTGTCTTTGGGGGAAGGAAGGAAGGAAAAAATTAGGACACCAAAGTTTTACAAAAATGAATATTAAAAACTATTTTTACATGTATTTGGAAAAATAAAATATTATTTAAAAGGGGAAAAAAAGACCAGTGAACATTCCTCTTCTATAGGAATTCTTTTCCAACCCCTCTTTGTTCCAAGACTTTTCCTCTGCTGATTATTTTCTCTTTATCCTGTATGTAATTTGTTTGCTTATATTTCTTTTCATGTTGTCTCTTCCATCAGATTCTGAGGGACTGTCTTTTGTCTTTCTTAGAATCCCAACATAGGTGCTTTATAAGTGTTTATCGACCAACTCTTGTTCACTAATAAGATTCAGTTCATTTGACATGTTATAATTAAACATTTAATATCAGATAGTGTACCAGGTTGGGGATACATAGACAAAAATGAAAGCAGACCCTATCAACCAGAGGAAAACATGTTCACAGAGAAATTAGACAAATTAATTTCAGAAAGAAATTAACAGCTGGAGTAATGAAGAAAAACCTTTAGCAGGAGGGAACAAGAAATTCCATGAGATGGGTGTGAGAAAAAGAGCATTTCTGGTTCAGTGGACAGCCTGAGCAAAGGCAGCAAATGGAATGTTTGGACAGGGAATATGAAATGGATGAATTTGACTGGAACATAGAGTTCATAAAGTAGAATAATGTGAAAAGATTCCTAGATTCTCAGAAGGATGTCAAAGATTACCTAGTACTATCTCCACCTGAAGTGATGAATCCTTCTGGCTTCTCCATAAAGACTTGCTCTAAATTAACTCAAATTTATAAGAATTCAAGCCATTCTCGAACTGATAAATGGTCAAAGGATATGAACACTTGTCAGATGAAGAAATTGAAACCATTTCTAGTCATATGAAAAGGTTCTCTAAATCACTATTGATCAGACAAATGCAAATTAAGACTTTGAGATACTATTATATACCTCTCACATTGGCTAAAATGACAGGAAAAGATAATGATGAATGTTGGAGGGGATGTGGGAAAACTGGGACATTAATACATTGTTGTGAACTGATCCAGCCAATTCTGGAGAGCAATTTGGAAGTATGCTCAAAAAATTATCAAACTGTGCATACTCTTTGATCCAGCAGTGTTTCTACTGGGATTATATCCCAAAGAGATCTTAAAGGAGGAAAAGGGACCCACGTGTCCAGAATTTTTGTGGCAGACCTTTTCATAGTGGCAAGAAACTAGAAACTGAGTGGATGCCCATCAGTTGGAGAATGGCTGAATAAACATATGAATACTATGGAATATTATTGTTCTGTAAGAAATGATCAGGAGGATGATGTAAGTCTGGAGAGACTTACATGAACTGATGCTAAATGAAATGAGTAGAACCAGGAGATCATTGTACATGGAAACAACAAGATTATATGAAGATCAATTCTGATGGACATGGCTGTTTCCAACAATGAGATGATTGAGGCCAGTTTCAATGATCTTGTGTTGAAGAGAGCCATCTACACCCAGAGAGGTCTGTGAGAACTGAGTGTGGATCACAAAATAACATTCTCAATCTTTTTGTTGTTGTTCACTTGCATTTAGTTTTCTTATTCATTTTCTTTCCTTTTTGATCTAATTTTTCTTGTACAACAAGATAATTGTATAAATATGTTTATATATATATTGGATTTAACATGGCAATCCTTTACATATCTGAAGATGGATATCAACTCTTCCTTCTTACACTAGTCTTCTTTTCTTTAGGTTAAATATCTTCAGTTCTTTCAATGACTCCTGTATCATGGTTTTCTCTTGTGATCATCCTAAAGGATGATTGGATTGATTGGAAATGTGAGGTAATAACCGAGAAAACTAATTTGATCTTGGTTTGCCTCATAAGAATCATTGTTCTGTTATTTAGTCATGTCCACCTCTTTGTTTTCTTGGTGAAAATACTGGAATGATTTGTCATTTCCTTCTTCAGTGGATTAAAGCAAACAGAGGTTAATCAGCAGAGGAAAGTCCTAGAATGAAGAGAGGTTGGAAAAGGCTTCCTATAGAAGTGGAATGTTCACTGGTCTTTTTTTTTTTTTTTTCTTTTCAATAATATTTTATTTCCCCAAATACATGTAAAGATAGTTTTTAACATTCATTTTTGTAAAACTTTATGTTCTAAAATTTTCTCCTTCCCTCCCTTTCCTTCCCCCTCCTCAAAACAGCAAACAATATGATATAGATTAAATACGTGAAATCCTTTGCATATTTCCATAATTGTCATGTCATACAAAAAAAAATTAGACCAAAATGGGGGGACCTGGACTTGCTCAGGGTCACATAGATAAGATTTACCTCACACAGGTAAGATTTGAACTCAAATCTTCCTAACTCTAAGCCAGGTGTTTTAGATACCTTGCTACCTCACTGCCTTCTTAAGAGAAGCATACCTTCCTGGAATAAGATGTTGATAGCCTCTCTGTATTCTGCCTTAGATACATCTGTAGTGTATGCTCAATTCTGGGAACTACAGGATTTTTTTTTTTTCTGTTTTGGAAAGTGAAAAAAGTATACTTCAATTTGTACTCAGTTCATCAGATCTCTCTCTGGAGGTGAACAACATTTTTCATCATGAATCCTTTGGAATTGCTTTGGATTATTATGTTGATCAGAATAGCTAAGTGTTACACATTTGGTTATTTACACAATATTGAAGTTACTTTGTATAATGTTCTGGTTCTGCTCACTTCATTTAATATATCTTTTGTATCATTTAATATAAATCTTCATTGGGCACTACAGTTTAAGAAGAATATTAAAAACTTAGTGAATGTCCAGAGGAAGGAAACTTTGAGTCTGTGACATATTATTATTATTTGTCCTTTGTTCTTGAAAAGGACTATTGATGTTAGGGAAGTGATTCCATGACATAAAAGTGAATTGGATTTAATTGAGGGAGGGCTGTGCAAAATCACCAGCCTTGTTTTCCCCTCTGGATCTATTTGGTCCAGTGGCAAGATATAGATCAGAATGACTGGGGATGACCCTGGAGGCAATGAGAGATCTTGGCCTTCCTAAGTTATGTGCTGTCCCATCAGGCTTGATGTGGGATTGGTAGGCTAGGGGCATTATAATTCCCAGAGTTTAAAAAAGCTCTTGGTTCTAAGCTATCTCTACCAGTGTTTGAGGAGATGTAGTGTTGTTGGTAGCAGTTCGAACAAACATGCTAGGATGGCTGTTGGTCAGCAGTTGATGGAAGTGGGGAAGAAAAGGTGGAAACTGAAAAAAGGTTTCTTCAAGCAGGTATGTCTGATAATGGTATAATTTCTCAAATATATAGAGAATTGAGCCATTTGCTAACTTGATAAATGATCAGTTGTCAATAATCACATAAAAATACTCTAAATCACTAATAATTAGAGAAATGAAAATTAAAACGGCATTGAGATTACATCTTGCCCCTATCAGATTGTCTAAGTTGATTTAAAAAAGAGAAGCAAATGGCACATGCTGGAGGGGATTTGGGAAAATTGGTACACTAATGTACTGTAGGTAGAGCTGTGAACTGGTTCAACTATTATTGAGAACAATTTGGAATCATATCCAAAGTGCTATAAAACTGCATAACTTTTGATGTAGCAATACCACCATCAAGTCTATACATCAAAGAAATAAAAGGGAAAACTACCTGTATGTACAAAATTATTTATACAGTTCTTTTTTGTGGTAGAAAAGAATGGGAAATGAAGAGGATAGCCATCATTTGGGGCATGACTGAACAAATTATGGAATGTTAATGTGATAAAATACTATTGTGCTATAAGAAAGAATGATAGGCTTGCTTTAAGAAAAACCTGGAAAGACATATGAATTGATGCAAAGTAAAACAAGCAGAACCAGGAAAACAATGTACACAGTAATGGCAATATTAATAAAGCTAATCAACTGTGAATGACTTAGTAACTCTGATGATTAATAGAATGATCCACTGCAATTCCAGAGCATTTAGGAGAAAAAAAATGATGAATTCAGAGTGTAGATTGAACCATATTTTTTGCCTTGGCTAATTTGGAAATTTGTTGGCATAACTTTTTCTTTAATGAATATGTATGGTTTGGCTTCTCAGAGGGTGGAGGAGGAAGGGGAGGGGCAGAAAATTTGAAAGTGAAAATAAAAATAAAAATTTTTGAAAAGGTGGCTTTCAGTGTTTTAATTACAAAGAAAGGAACATAGAAACCTTTTGTATGCCCTCTCTCCTTGTTAGAATGTGCTTTTCTACTTATGTGTTTCCTACAGATCTTTGCATGTGGTAAATTGTATCTAGAACCCTTAAAAAAAACTTCTTTTCATTCATATATATCATACTTGTGGTTAGGAAGAGGAGCCTAGAAAGCTACCAATATTTTGAATAGGTCAATTGGGCAGTACAGAATAAGAGTAAGAGATAGAAGGGAGGTAGAGAAATTACTTATGACAGTATGGTATAAGAAGTGAAGAGAAGGAAGAAGAGTTCTAGGAAATGAAGAGTTATATGGCTTAACTTTTCCTAATCATGGTCTCTGGTGGCCCAGTTAAGAGTATGGAACAGTAGTAGCAATGGCAGTAGTAGCAGCAAGGCAAACAAATGAAAATCAAGGATGCATAGAAGAGGATTGATTATATAATTGGATCCTAAAGGAAAGACTCAAGAACAACAGATCTAAATTACAAAGAGGTCAATTTAGGCTTTATGTTAGACAATGCTTCTCAATAATCTGAATTTTCAAAAAATGAGAATAAATTGCCTTTGGAGATAAGATTTCTGTTGATAGATGTTAATGTCTTATTGTTCTACCCTAATGATTTCCCCTTCATTAGAGGTTTTCAGATAAAGATTGGATTGTCACTTGTTTAGTATGTTATAGTGGGAACTGAACAGCTGGACAGATGACTGTAGAAGTCTGTTAGGATTCTTACAGAGTGATAAATCAGTTGTCTAATTTTAGCATCATGCTTAGCAGTTCTCTAGTTCAGAGTTCACACCTTTCACACCTTTAAGAATTCACACATTAGCTCACACATTGGAGTTCACAAGTCAGGAGATTCACAAGTCAGGAACCCACTATCCCACTCTCTCGGAGGAGTCAACCTTTGAGTTCACACCTCTAAAAAAGCATATAAAAGGACAAGCACTAGAGACTTTTGGAGAACTGGAGATTCAGAGAGAGCTGGGGACTGAAGCTGGCAGAGGACAAACTGCAAGAGCTCTTAGAACCAAGGAGGGAGATAGGCTATTTTGAAAGAGACAATAAAGGATCTGAACTTTTAACAGCTAGCTGCATTTGAGATCATTATTACTTGGAACAGAAACTAAGGCTGCCTCCAGAAGCTCCCAAGAAATCTGCTTCCAGAGGAGGATTATATTTTTGAAAAGAAGAAAACACTATATTTTGGCACCCAAATGTGGGACTGATAGGACCCTGATCTCAGTGGAAAAGCCTCTGATCCTGATTCAGTGGAAAAGTTTCCTCAACCCAGAAATTAGGGTGAGTATAACAAAGAAACTTGTTAAAGAGTTAAAGTAGAATTTCAGCTGAAATGGGATAGATGTTTAGAAAATAGCCTTCTGTTTCTCTTCAAGGAAAATATTTAGAGAGCATTGGCAAAGTTATTTTTTTTATTTTAATTTTATTTTATTTTATTTAATAATAACTTTGTATTGACAGAATCCATGCCAGGGTAATTGTTTTTACAACATTATCCCTTGCACTCGCTTATGTTTCGATTTTTCCTCTCCCTCCCTCCACCCCACCCCCCAAGATTGCAAGCAGTCCTATATATGTTAAATATGTTGCAGTATATCCTAGATATAATACATATATACACTCTAGCTCAAAATATCAACCAAAGAATTATAAATTTTTTAGAGCTACAAGAGACTTGAAAGATCCCATAATCAATGGTTAGGCAGTCAACAAGCATTTATTAAGACTATATCCCCAGGATAATCACTAGGGATACAAAGAAGGGGAAAAAAATCTCAACAAAACAAAACAAAATGCAATCCCTATTCTCAAAGAATTTACAATCTAATGGAGAGACAACACAGATAGTGGGGGAACTCTGGGTGAGGTATAAGACCCTTCAGCCCAGAGGGGACCTGCTAACAATGTCTGGTTCAGCTCCCCATCTCCCCTAAGGGCTCTTGGCCTTCCTGAGAAGTCAGGGGATGATGACAACCTATGTTGTAATTGAAGCAGAGTAATACCAGTTGGCAAAGAGTGATACCAGGTGGCAATCTACATACAACAGCAAATTGTTTATGTGGTCAGTATATACTTAGCACATACAGTGTTGCTTTGGTTATATAAGGGTGTGAGGGTATATAAGGGTGAGAGAATTTGGAATAAACATACTTCATATTTCCACCATCCTCGTGGATCTCCTGCCTTCTTCACTCCTCCACTAAGACAGTATATTTTGGCACCCCAGCTTGGGAGCTCTAGAAAGTGTAGTACATTTTGGCACCCCAACTTGGGGGCTCTAGAAAGCACACAAGACAACATATAAACAATTATGTACAGAAAAGGTTTATATTAAATACATTAGAGATAATCAACAAAGGAAAGGCACTAAAATTAAGGGGTATTGTGAAAGGTAGGATAGAAGGTAGAATTTATATATGTGTATATATAGTAGGATTTTAACTGAGTCTTTTTTTTTTTGTATTCCTTTTTTTAAATAACTTTTTATTGATGAACTCATGCCAGGGTAATGTTTTACAACATTATCCCTTGCATTCACTTCTGTTCCGATTTTTCCCCTCCCTCCCTCCACCCCCTCCCCCAGATGGCAAGCAATCCTTTACATGTTGAATAGATTACAGTATATCCTAGACACAATATATGTGTGCAGAACCGAACAGTTTTCTTGTTGTACAGGGAGAATTGGATTCAGAAGGTATAAATAATCCGGAAGAAAAACAAAAATGCAAGCAGTTTATATTCATCTCCAAGTGTTCTTTCTTTGTGTGTAGCTGCTTCTGCCCATCTTTGATCAATTGAAACTGAATTAGCTCTCTTTATCGAAGAGATCCACTTCCATCAGATTACATCCTCAAACAATATCATTGTTGAGGTATATAATGATCTCCTGGTTCTGCTCATTTCACTTAGCATCAGTTCATGTAAGTCTTGCCAGTCCTCTCTTTTAACTGAGTCTTGAAGGAAATCTGGAGGTAGAGATAAGGAGAGAAAATTCCTAGCATCAGAAACAACCACTGAAAATGCCTAAAGTCAAGAGATGAGTTCTTGTGTCAGGAATAGTAAGGAGGCCAATACCATTGGATCAAAGAGTACTGATGGAAATGGTTGGGAAGCCATCAGGGACTATATACCTAACACTTGTTCCTAAATGATATAAAAATGAAGAAGGTGGCCAGATTTGGGAGGACTTTAAATGCTAAACAAAGAAATTTATATTTGATTCTAAGATGACAGGGAGCTACTTACCTATTATAGATTAACTATCTTAAGCAGGTACAACATCTATCTGAAAAACCCTCACTTAATTAGTATCTAAATAAGATACTTTCAGCAAAGGTTCTAGATGATTTAATCATAATAAGTGAATAGAGTGAGGGACTTTTTTTTTTTTTTCTGAGGCAATTGGGGTTAAGTAACTTTCCCAGGATCACACAGCTAGGAAATATTAAGTGTCTGAGACCAGATTTGAACTCAGGTCCTCCTGAATTTAGGGCTGGCACTCTTATCTACTGCACCACCTACTTGCCCCAAGGGACTTTATTCTTAATCATTCATCTTCATTTTCCCCTGTGAAGTCAAGAATTGGTTTCCAAACAATAGATGACATTTTTGACTGATTAATGAAAAAATACCACACTTTGGTATTGTAGTGAATAATTTATTAAATTAAACTTTTAAAAAATGTAATATTTAGCTATAATAGTTAAAAAATATTCCTAAAATTTCTGGTTAGTATTGTAGATTCAGCATTGTTAGCACCAAAACATAAAAAGGAGGTAGATGATATATATATAGTCTAGACAGTTTTACCATGATTAAAAGTAAGGTTCCGAGGAAAAAATATTATAGGCCTTTGGTAAATGTAGAAAAAGCTCATATCAAAATTCTGTAGCAATATATGTCAGACTTTTTTCACCATCTTATTTGTTTTAATGATTTTTCTCTCTTAAAAAAATTCTTTGTTATGGAGATAGATTTTGGTGAATTGAAAAGGATGCAATGGAAAATGTAAGGGATATAAAAACAGGAGATATAAATAAATATTTATTTTTAAAAAGAATTATTTAGATGTTCAAGCTCATGTTCATGCCATATGCTATTTTTATAACTAACATATATTTAATCTTATTACTGTGTGCCTGCAAGCACCTTGCCATATCAGGTGATTTTTCTTTCATTTGAGACTTGAGAGACTTCTGTGACTGGAGTTCAACAAAGGGGTGATTACAATTTATGAGAACTGAGTGGGCTGCAGAGATTACAAAGAGAGATGACAACAAAAAAGAAGTTAAGTAAAATAGGAATGAAATGGATCTAGGAAAGGGAGAAAAATGGAAATATTTTGAAAGATTGGATGGAGTTTGAGAAAATTAACATTTTCGTTCCTTATTTCAGTGATGTTCCTAAAGTCCCTATTGAGCCTTTTCTAGGTCTTTGGGAAACTTGTTTTGCCCCTTTTATCATATTTATAAAATGGAGAATAATACCTGGTAAACAATTCATAATTGGGTATGTTTGTTTTGTTAGGCTGGAATCCTTCTCATGGAGCTATTTACACTCTCTCACTCTTTGCTGATATTCATACAACTTGCTAAAATGATCCCCAAACTCATAATTTGTCTCTATGATTAGGTGATTATATTGAGGATCATTGGCTATTGAGGTTTAGTAGGATGGGCTCTTGTTCAGAAAGCTCTTTTCTTACTCCTCTATTGGAGTGAAACTCCAACTTTCAGCTCTCTCTGTTTTGGGCCCATGGTTTCTCCTTCCTGGATTTTTACTAAGAAGCAAATGGGATTTATTTCACTTCTGCTCTTTAGCAGCAATGGTGGCTGCAAGGACATGGGAACAGGAACAAGTGTTTGGTAGATAGTTCCTGATGGCCTCCATCTATATCATTGTTTTCTTTGATTATATTTGATTCTTTGATCTCAGAACTAATGGTTCTGAGAAATGGACTTTTTGACCTGAACAGACTTGTATGAGCTGATGCTAAGTGAAGTGAGTAGAACCAAAAGAACATTGTACACAGCAATAACAAGATTATGTGATGATCAACTATGAGGGGCATGGCTCTTTTCAACAATGAGATGATTCAGGCCAATTCCAAAAGGTTTGTGATGAAGACAGCCATCTGCATCTTGAAAGATTAGGGGGACTGAATGTGGATCATAAAATACTATTTTCACTTTTGTTGTTGTTTTCTTGCTTTTTTTTTCTTTCTCATTTTTTTCCTTTTTGATCTGATTTTTCTTGTGCAACATGATAATTGTAGAAATTTGTGTAAAAGAATTGCACATGTTTAACATATATTGGATTACTTGCTGTCTAGGGGAGGGATTGGGGAAAAGAAGGGAGAAAATTTTGAAACACAAAGTTTTGCAAGGGTGAATGTTGAAAACTATCTTTGAGAGTATTTTGAAAATGAAAAGCTATTATTTTTTTAAAAATTGATTTTTTCTCTCTGTAATTTGAATATATATCTATATCTATCTATCTAGGCATCAACTGACCAGATAGAAGAAAGCTTCTTGAAAGAGAAAATGGTTGCTACAGATCATCTTATAGCTAATTAACCAAAAGTAGCCCAAGTCATGTCATCACTGGGCAGTACAAATACACTTGCTGCAGTTTTTAAGTGAAAATGAAATATCTGTATAGCAGTCCCACAAAGGGCTTCTACCTCCCAGGAGAGTATAGCAAATTAAATGGACTTCAGATGTTTTACATTTTTCTACATGTGTTAACAAGTATCAAGGAATCTTTTGAATATTAACATTTTCTTTGGTAGAGGAAATGAATCTACATTTTGGTGAGACCCTAAATATGAAAAATGAATAAATTTTATTGTATAATTTCCCCTTAGAATTATTTGGGATAGGAGCAATGAGATAAAGAGAAAAAAAAAAAAAAAACTTGACCTCCCTTTTTGGAGTCAGATTCCCCAAGGAGGAATCCATGATCATGTGAGTTTAAAATAGATCCCTTGGAGTTGTGAACGAATCCAACCATTCTGGAGAACAATCTGGAATTATGCCCAAAAAGTTATCAAACTATGCATACCCTTTGATCCAGCAGTGCTACTACTGGGCTTATACCCCAAAGAGATACTAAAGAAGGAAAAGGGACCTATATGTGCCAAAATGTTTGTGGCAGCCCTGTTTGTAGTGGCTAGAAACTGGAAATTGAATGGATGCCCATCAATTGGAGAATGGCTGGGTAAATTGTGGTATATGAATGTTATGGAATATTATTGTTCTGTAAGAAATGACCAGCAGGATGAATACAGAGAGGCTTGGAGAGACTTACATGAACTGATGCTAGGTGAAATGAGCAGAACCAGGAGATCATTATACACTTCAACAACGATACTGTATGAGGATGTATTCTGATGGAAGTGGATTTCTTTGACAAAGAGACCTAACTCAGTTTCAATTGATCAAGGATGGACAGAAGCAGCTACACCCAAAGAAAGAACACTGGGAAATGAATGTAAACTATTTGCTTTTTTGTTTTTCTTCCCGGGTTATTTTTACCTTCTGAATCCAATTCTCCCTGTGCTACAAGAGAACTGTTTGGTTCTGCAAACATATTGTATCTAGGATATACTGTAACATATTTAACATATATAGGACTGCTTGCCATCTAGGGGAGGGGGTGGAGGGAGGGAGGGGGAAAAATTGGAACAGAAGCCAGTGCAAGGGATAATGTTGTAAAAAAATTACCCTGGCATGGGTTCTGTCAATAAAAAGTTATTATAAAATTTAAAAAAATAGATCCCTTGTGGCAATAGGTCATCTGGGTGTAGGGATTATAGAAATAAGGTCATTAAGTAAATTCTTTGAATTACAATCTAATGTATATAAATATCAGCTGTTCTTCTTGGCGTAATAGCAGAGCAGACTCCAGGAGCCTAGCAAAGCAATCTGGCCAGAAGAATAACAGGAGGCCTCTACAAAGAAAGGAAGGACTCTTAGGCCAGTACTTTTAGTACCAAAATTTGTCACCCATTTATTTTGACATGTGCAATGCTACCATTCTTTCACAGAAGCTGTGTATGTTTGTGGGAAAGTATGCCTCAGGTTTTTGTAAATATTGCTTATATCGTGCCTTTTTAGTAAATGTCTTTGCTAAGAGTTAATTATGTTTTTGGACTGATTATTAATGTTAAATATACTACAATTATGGCCTATAAATACAATGGCATATTATTATGCTATAAGGAATGATGAAAAGAGTTTCAGAGAAATCTCAGAAAATTTGTGTAGTGAGCAGAACCAGAAAAGATTAATATAGCAGCACAATGTTTCCCCCCCCCCCAAATCTAATAAAGTAATAAATAAGTTTCAAAAGACTTAAATTTGATAAATGCAATGACAAACCACAAATCCAGAGAACAAGGAATACATGCTTCCTACTTTTTTGACATAAAGATGATGGAATATAGTCACAAAACTGCTGTTTTCATAGCCAATATGTGATTATGTGATTTTCTTGATTCCATCCTTTTTTTTTTTTTTTAACAAAAGAAAGTATTAAAATAACAACGCAACAGCAAAAGCAACAACAACTTCTCATTTCTCTTCCCTGGACATTTTAATCATTACAGTTCAGATGTATTTTCTAGAGGATGTGGAAAAAAAATTAATCTGATTTTGAGATATTTCTTTAAGAATTTTAGGCAGAAGGAGGCCACTATCTCCCCAAAGTATGAACTTAGAAAAAAAAAATGATTCTACTTTAAAATAAGATTTGTAGTTGACCTTAAAGCTAGTTAAAGATAAAAGAGAGTATGACAGAGAGGAATGTCTTGGGAACTGAAAATGGAAGTTCTATGATTCTGAAATGGGGCCTGTGCTACTTGGGGCTTTTCAGAAAACTGAGCTTTTTCTGCTACATGTTATGAAGAGAAAAAAAAAAAATCAACCATGTGTTATTTCCATAAGCTTCCTTTTTTTTTTTTTAATTCAAATTTCCTTTTGTAGTAGATTTGCACTTAATTAGGGGAAAACAGGAACATTTTAATATGCAAAGAAAATAGTAGGCTTATATATGAAACTTTAAATATGTTATGTAAATTTGTTTTTTTTAAAGCAAATGATAAACTTAGCAAAATTGCAGCAATATTGTCTTAATTAAAACTTTTTTCTTCTATATGTGATAAATGTTTTATTCCTTATCTTTCTATTCTTTTTTAAAATTCATTGTCACTTCCCACTAATTCACCAGCCCCTCTCCCTTGATGAAATTATTCTGTGACTCATTCTTTGACATATTTATTCTTTAGTCCCCATTTAAATTTGAATCCTTTCTTCAAATAACAGTAAAAATAATTTCATCAATTTAACCAAAAAAGATTATAAATTTATTAGATTATGAGCAGTAAAATGATGTCTATAAATCTTGTGTCAGAAACACAAACTATGTATGCATTTGTTCAGGAGTTTTTTTTTTTTATGATTTAGAATATTTGTTAAATTTTGTACAATTCCCATTCAATAGTCACTAGAGGTCTGTAACAGCTAATTAAAAAAAAAACTATCTTTAGTTTCTTAGCTTCTTTAAAATATGTATATATGTATATATGTATGTATGTCAGTGTACATATATTTAATTAGATTTTCCTCTTTTGAAAAGGGCACATTGAAATTCCCAATGATGGTTATTTTTCTTAAGTATTTAAGTGCCTTTCCATTTGTTAAGTATGTGTGTGTGTGGCTGTGTGGGTGTGTTGGTTAGACACACACATAAATATATATTAATTATATTGTTTTATTATCTATGACATTTTAAAGCATAATGTTTTTTCCTTTTTTTGTCTCTTTTAACCGTGTGTATTATTATTATTATTTTACTATTGTCTTGTCATGTTGCCATTCCTTTTTTATTTTTGTTAAATTCACTTGAGGTAAAATAAATTCTATTATATCTTATGATTTTAATTCTATATTAATCTTTATATTTCAGATATATTTTTGAAGCAACACATTGCTGTTTCTGCTCTCTAAATCATTCTGTCATCCTCCTCCTTTTTTATCGATGAGTTCATTCCAATCACAATTATAATTGTTAGGTATATTTTTCTGTTCATCATATACTATTATAATGTTTTTCCTTTTTTTAATCTCCCCTTTCCCCTCTTTAATAGTGTTGAATCTACTTCCTTTCTTTCCCTACCTTCTTTTTCTTTGTACTCTATAATTGGAATGGTCTGATTCTAATCCTTTGCCCTTCCTCTCTTCACTCAGCTAAAAGTCATATCACTTGATCTTACTTTCTTTCTCTGATTTTAATCTTCCTTTTATATATAATCAGCTCTCTGTAGTTGAAATTTATTTTATGACTCTTCCTTTTTACTTAGCTACCCCTCTTCTATTTTTCTGTCCCCATCTATTTCTGTTTACTTTGTTGTATTTCTACACTACACTCTTTGTGTGTGGTTAACTTAATTTTGTTTAGTTCAGTAAAAAAATGAGATTCATGGTATGTAGTATTTCCTTTACTCCACTTCTGAGAAGTAAGTTCTTTTCATGTCTTCCTCATTTTTTCCCTAAAGTGTTCCCCGTCCCCCATTTCTCTTCTCTTTTGAAACAAAGCAACATAAAACCATTTTCCTGGGATCCTGAGCTCCTATTAGGATGTCAAATATTTGTTCATCAGAGTTTACCCTTTTGTTCTGAGTGGCTTTCTGTCATCAGCCGATATCTTATTTTTGATTGTTGTGTAATTCAAGCTACTACTGCTTTTGGATTTCTATTCAGAGAAGTAAGGCTACATGTTGGACCAAGTCAATATTCTTTTTGTTATTAAAATTGTTATTTATCATATGCTGAAATTGCAAGTATAACCTCTGTTTTGAGAGACTTCTTTCTAAATAGAAGACATTTTCAGACATAGTTTATTATATAATAATATAATATCATTATTATATGCTCTATAATTTATTAAGTGTATGTTAATATAATTATACACATAATATATTACATTTGAGATATCATTCTTAGCATGTATGTGAAGTATTTATACTTTTATTCGCTATATAGTTCCTTGTAATCTCATAAATTTGCTTAAATAGCTTTTATTTCCTTTTATCTTTTGCAAAAAAAAAAAAGTTGTTTTTCATTCCTTTTCAATCTCTCTCCCTATCCTTAAGATCACATGATTTCTTGTCTGGTTATTTCTCCAGGTATTTATTAGTATTCAAGCTTAGCATATTGTGCATCTTGAAGTGCTTATCATTTCTCAATGTTCTAGAACATGTTACTGCCAAACACAGTAAGCTTATGACTCTCACATGGATGTGAGTATTTGTGTTTGCATGAAAAACACTAGCACAGAAACTTCGCAGGGCCAAAAGTGTTCTTCAGCTCAAAGAACCCAAGAAGGCCATAGCATTCATATTTCAAATATTCATTATTCAT
Source organism: Antechinus flavipes (assembly GCF_016432865.1). NCBI lineage: Eukaryota > Metazoa > Chordata > Mammalia > Dasyuromorphia > Dasyuridae > Antechinus > Antechinus flavipes. The sequence goes on from NC_067402.1 coordinate 229,172,138, forward strand.
TTGAGAAGTAATTGCTTTGGTTCATTTTTATGTAACAGAGTTTTGGGGTATGCCCAGATTACTCAAAATGGAGGTATCCATATGATGCCAGACAGGAGCCTTCATCTGGGAAAAGACATTCTTTATTCAAATACTAGTCATTGAGAACAATCTCTTTCTATTGTCTGTGACATCAGAATTATCTGTACCTTTCATTTTTACTTAATTGAAGCACAATTTTTTTTTCCTAGTGGCATTCAAGGGTTGAAGAACTTATTGACTTAGAGCACAGGGGCACCAGTAAGGGTACAGAGTCTTGTTGATCTTGGAGTCCAAAATTCCAAGTCAGATATTGCAATTGGCACAGCAGGGACTAATGCTATGAAGGAGCTGAGTTTAAGATATGAACCTCCCTTTTCCTTCTTCAGAGACTGAGGAAATGTTCCTCTGAAATATTGGGAGAAATATTTGTACATTTATTCTTGCCAAACTTTTGAAGTCAATATCCCTTTGTATTGTCTCCAATATCAAATACAAAATGCTCAGTTTGGCATTCAAAGCCTTTTATAACCTAGCCTTCTCCTATCTTTCTAGTCTTTTTATACCTTATTCCCTAACATGGACTTTTCAATTCAATGATGTTGGCTTTTTTAGAATATTCTAGTTATTCTAAGTATAGGACATGCCATCTCAGCTCCTGGCATTTTATTTGGCTCTTCCAATTCTTGGGTTGCTTTCCTTCCTCATCTCTGTCTCCTGGCTTTCTGCAAGTACCAATTGAAAAGTTTCTTTTTTATAGGAAGCCTTCTCCATTCTCTCTTAATTCTCATATCTTTCTCCTTTTAATGATTTCCTTTTTATCCCCTATATATTTTGCTAGTACTTATTTATTTGCTTGTTGGCTCCCCCATTAGTCTCTGAGCTCCTTAAGGTAGTGACTAATTTTTTTTGCCTCTCTTTGTATTCCCAGAAATTAGCACAGTAGGTGATTAATAAATGTTTATTGATTGACTGGCCCCTTCCCTAAAAAGTCTCTCTATAAGTGGCTAGAAGCACAGCAGCAAGAAATTATCAGACTCAAAAACCACTTGAGATTCCCTTTGTTCTGCATCATCCCTCACTTCCAGGTCATTTTGATACAACCCTTCCATCTCAGCCAAATGATCTGGGCCAAGTCTCACTCAAGCCAGTTATGATTTCAGAATCATAATGGGCACACAGAGAGATACTCAATGAACCATAAAATATTTAACAAAGAAGTTTTCTCTACCATAAAAAGGATATAATTTACGACTTCAAATGGATGCTCTTCCCTTCTACTTCTGCATTTACCATAATGGTAAGACGTAAGAAGACATCTTGCAGAGTAATGGGAATTCATTTAAACCCACACATCAAGTTCCCATAAGCTATACAGAAATTTAAATGTCATCCTCAATTCCTCACTATCTTTCACTCCCCATATTCATTCTGTTGCAAAAGCCTGTTGAGTTCATATTTTTAATATTTCTCTAACACTTTCCTTTTTCTCTTTCTATGCATTATTTTGCATAGGCCCTTATCACCTCATACCTGGACTATTACAATAGCCTGCTTGTGAATCTAACTCTACTTGTTAGAACTGTTTTGAGCAAACCAAACAGATAAGGTACATAAATTGCCATAGAAATACATCATTACTACCATATAGGTTAAAAAATTATAACTACATAGAGTTACCATATTAAATAACCAAGTATACAACCATGATTTTAATCATATAGGTTAAAAAATATAGCTAATATTACCACAATATAGGTTTAAAACTTTTCTAATAATATATTTTTGCTGTTTCAATAACATAGACCCCCCTTGGATGATACTTAATTCTGTCCTTACCAACAAGTCATGGAATCTAGAGCTGAAATAAAAATAGCCAGGAGTCACATATGGTTTTAAGGTTTGCAAAACAGTTTGTATATGTTATTTTGTTTAATACTCACAACAGTCCTTTGAGGTAGCTCTCATTATTGTCCCCTTTTTAATAGATGAGGAAAGTGAACTCAGAAAAGCTAAGTGATTTATGACATCACAGAAGTAGTAACTGAAGCTATATTTGAATTCAGGTTTTCCTGATTCTACTAGAACATCTAAACATCATTGAATTATGGGATAATAGAATTATAGATGTAGAACTAGAAGGAATATTAGAGATCTTCAAGTCTAATGGAATATTTTTAAAATGAAGAAGCTGAACTCCAGAATGATGAAGTGGTTTGTCTAACTCCAAAGGTCATGAATAGCAGATGTGGAATTTCAATACAATTTCTGCACTACTGTTATCACAGGGAAGTTCTGATGTACCAAGTAAATACATTTGGAACAAATTCAATTCTCTTAATATTTTGTTAGATGATCTACATCAAGCAATCAAGAAAATTAGAAGAGAATTTAGAAAACAAAAACATTTTCTGCCACTGGTTTAATATAATATAGTTCCTTTGATTTTGGGATTATATTATTTCATTGTCTTCTTCAGTTTCTAGTGGGCAACGAATAATCCTGTGCTATTTGAATGCCCAATCAGGAACTAGGAATGCTAGCTGTGAGGATAAAAAGAGGAGAGAGGAAAGTAGGGAGAACTTTAAGATTCTGCTTCTGATCACAGAATTCTGATTGCTTCCGGTTGGAAGGAATCCCTGGAGAGTATACAGAAAAAAGACATTTCATATATTAAGGAGTTTCAAGACCCTGCTAGGCAATTGTAACATCCTGTTATTTGTAATAATTAACTCATTTTAACTCTGGGGAATTATAATGGTATTTAAAGTGCATGTGATTCTTTCTTCTGTGGCCTTCAGAAATTTATTTTATATGAAAAAGTTATGAGTTCTTTCACAATCACCCTGAACCCCCATTTAGGACAATTCTTAATATTTTAGAGGATTAGAAAGGGAATTCAGGATTGGGGAGATGTTGGACTCTGCCTTAATTTACGTTTTTTATCTCTGGTTAACCTTTGGCCTCTTTGTAGTTAAGGCAAAATTCAAGTAATTAAAAATCCAGGGGTAATACAGTAGATTATATTATAGATTACGTGGAGAAAAAGATATACCAGAGAAAAAATAGACTTTTTCTCAGGATTTTCCTCAGTTCTTTAGTAGGTACACTCACTAATTAGAGAAGTTGTTTATCCTTTGTTCTCAGAGAGGACCATGACATGCTAGTTTATTGGATTTAAGTGAGGGAGGGCTGTGCATGGTCAGCTGCCTCACTTTCCCTTCCAAAGCCATCTGGATCCAGTGACAAGATATAGAATAAGATGCCTGGGGGCCCTGGATGAAATGCGAGACCTTGGCCTTTTTAAGCTAAGGTTTTCTTTCAATAGGTCTCAGTTTGACTGAGCCTGCACCCATTTAGTGATTCAGGGTATGGTAGCAATTGAAGCAAAGAATCTCCTCTTTTACCTAGTCCAAAAAAAACTAAATAAATAAATGAGTGAAGGAATGAATCTGGGAAGGGAAGACACTCATAGTTTCTGGCCAAAGCAGAAAAGACTGCTATTTGCATTCGATCTGCGTCAATCAGGACCCAAACAATGATCAAATGGGGCTTGGCCTAGGTCCTATTAGTGGCTAATTAGAATCAGATTGGTTTTGGTTTAAGGCCTGATCCTTAAGATGTCTTGAGAGGCAAAAAACTATTTTAATGACCTAGAAAAAATAATAAAATTCATCTGGAAGAATAAAAGGTCAAGACTTTCAAGGGAACTAATGAAAAAAAAAATCAAATGAAGGTAGCCTAGCTGTACCAGATCTAAAACTATATTATAAAGCAGCAGTCACCAAAACCATTTGGTATTGGCTAAGAAATAGATTAGTTGATTAGTGGAATTAGGTTAGGTTCACAGGACAAAATAGTCAATAACTTTAATAATCTAGTTTTTGACAAAGCCCAAAGACCCCAGCTTTTGGGATAAGAAATCACTGTTTGACAAAAATTGCTGGAAAATTGGAAATTAGTATGGCAGAAACTAGGCATTGACTCACACTTAACACCATACACCAAGATAAGGTCAAAATGGGTTCATGATCTAGGCATAAAGAATGAGATTATAAATAAATTAGAAGAAAATAGGATAGTTTACCTCTCAGACCTGTGGAGAAGTAAGGAATTTGTGACCAAAGAAGAACTAGAGATCATTATTGATCACAAAATAGAAAATTTTGATTATATCAAGTTGAAAAGCTTTATACAAGCAAAACTAATGCAGACAAGAATAGAAGGGAAACAATAAATTGGGAAAACATTTTTTACAGTCAAAGGTTTTGATAAAGTCCTCATTTCCAAAATATATAGAGAATTGACTATAATTTATAAGAAATCAAGACATTCTCCAATTGATAAATGATCAAAGGATATGAACAATTTTCAGATGAAGAAATTGAAACTATTTCTAGCCATATGAATAGATGCTCCAAGTCATTATTAATCAGAGAAATGCAAATTAAGACAACTCTAAGATACCAACACACCTGTCAGATTGGCTAGAATGATAGGGAAAGATAATGCAGAATGTTGGAGAGGATGTGGGAGAACTGGGAGACTGATACATTGTTGATGGAATTATGAATACATCCAGCCATTCTGGAGAGCGATTTGGAACTATGCTCAAAGACCCAGGAGATCATTATATATCTCAACAACGATACTGTATGAGGATGTATTCTGATGGAAGTGGATTTCTTCGACAAAGAGATCTAACTCAGTTTCAATTGATCAAAGATGGACAGAAGCAGCTACATCCAAAGAAAGGACACTGGGAAATGAATATAAACTGCTTACATTTTTGTTTTTCTTCCCGGGTTATTTATACCTTCTGAATTCAATTCTCCCTGTGCAACAAGAGAACTGTTCGGTTCTGCACACATGTATTGTATCTAGGATATACTGTAACCTATTTAACATGTATAGGACTGCTTGCCATCTGGGGAAGAGGTGGAGGGAGGGAGGGGAAAAATCAGAACAGAAGAGAGTGCAAGGGATAATGTTGTAAAAAATTACCCAAGCATAGGTTCTGTCAATAAAAAGTTATTTAAAAAAAAAAAAGGAACTATGCTCAAAAAAAATTATCAAACTTTGCATATCCTTTGATCCAGTCATATTACTACTGGGCTTATATCCCAAAGAGATCTTAAAGAAGTGCAAGAATGTTTGTGGTAGCCCTCTTTGTAGTGGCCAGAAACTGGAAACTGAGTGGATGCCCATCAATTGGAGAATGGCTGAATAAATTGTGGTATATGAATATTATGGAATATTATTGTTCTATAAGAAATGACCAGCCAGATAATTTCGGAAAGGCCTAATGAGATTTACATGAACTGGTGCTGAGTGAAATGAGCAGGACCAAGAGATCATTATATACTTCAACAACAATACTATATGATGATCAATTCTGATGGACATGGCTCTCTTCAACAATGAGATGAACCAAATCAGTTCCATTTGTTCAATAATGAATAGAACCAGCTACACCCAACGAAAGAACTGTGGGAAATGAGTGTGAACCATTACATAGCATTTCCAATCCCTCTATTTTTGCCCACCTGCATTTTTGATTTCCTTCACAGATTAAGTGTACATTATTTCAAAGTCTGATTCTTCTTGTGCAGCAAAATAACTATGGATATGTATACATATGTTATATTTAACATATTCTTTAACATATTTAACATGTATTGGTCTACCTGCTATCTGGGGGAGGGAGTGGGGGAAAGAGGGAAAAAGTTGGAACAGAAGGTTTTGCAATTGTCAATGCTGAAAAATTACCCATGCATATATCTTGTAAATAAAAAGCTATTAAAAACATATATATTTTGGGAGAGTTCAGAGAAAAAAAATGCTTTTGACAGAGCCTGTAGGTGTTTGGCTCCCTTATAGGTAGGAGCGTGCTGATAAATGTTTAACAATGGTCTGGGGATAGTGGTGGTAGAAATGTATTCATGATACTTGTGAAAATTTAATCTGCATTATTTATGTTTCTTAGTCAATAAACATTGAGTACCTGCTATATGCCAGGTACAAAAGAGGGAGCTAGGTGGGCATTGTGTCTGGAATCAAGAAGATGGGTTCAAATATGACCTCAGACACTCACTAGCTGTATAAATCTGGTGAAGTCAATCTGTCAGTCTTGTTGAAGAAGAATGAAAAGGTTTGGAAGAGCTCCTTTGGAGAGTAGAATAATGAGTTGATAAGAAAATTGTCTAGCAGCATTGACACCTTAGTTGAGATTATGTAACATAATTTTATAGTGGATCCAGTCAGTACCCAGAGCCTTCATTGACTCTGTAGAGTTAGTCTGATAGGCGATTAAGAAGTCTGAGACAGAGAATAAAGCAAGAGCAAGAACTAGTATCCCCTGATTTTGAGTAGTGATTTCAGAAAAGATGGATTACCATTATTAGGAAAATTAAAGTGAACTATCTTTGCTCACTTGGCAGTTGTAGACATCTGGGAATGCACATTTTATTCTTGTACTTTGAAGGCAAAGGGGCAGCTTTTTAGATTTAGAAATGGGATTGGTTGGTTGCTTAGTTGTCCTCGTTCTCAAAAAGGACCAAAATGACATCACTTGTGATATGGAAGCCACCTGCCAGTGGCTACTGGAGGTCTAACTCAGACCTGTAGAATGGATCTCTTCATGTGAGAGGATGATGATGATGATAAAAGGAGATTGAGAAGCAGTTGCTGTTCTCTGACTTCTCACTGAGAGTGAGAACAAAAACATTTGTTATGTTGTCTGACTTCTCTCCTCTTCCCTCAGCCTCTAATTTATTTCATTCCCAGGCCACAAGGAATACCTGTGTCAATAAAGCTGCTTTGCAACTTTCAGACGTTATGATCCACAGCTGTGGGGGCTCTCAAGAGAATTGACCTGCCCCTTCACCTAGGCATGGTCCTTAGCAATCACTGTTTTAAATAGAATGTCCAACTGTGACTGATTCAGACCAATGAGCTTGAAATTCTCTACTACAGTTCAGGCAAATAGTTCATGTGAACTTTGGGGGCGGATTTTCTAAATTTGTACATCTCACAATTCTTTTTTTTTTTTCCTGCTTTGCTTATAGCACCTTCTTTGATAGGTTGCCATGATGGGTGGCCCTATGCTAGTGTTTCCCATGTTATGCAATCAATTCAAAAATTCATAAGAGACCTTGAGAGTGTTCTTGTATCGCTTTTTCTGACCTCCATGTGAGCACTTGCCTTGTGTGAGTTTTCCAAAAATATTTTTTAAGGCAAGTGTACATTTGGCAATGGAGTAGAATTTGAATATTTGGCAAAAGGAACTTCAGTATCTGGTACCTTATCCTGCCAATTGATCTTCAGAATCTAAGAAAATTCAAAGAAGACAATTAAGTTTCCTAACATGTTGCTGATATGAAGTAAGGATTTATAAATGGGAAGTATGGTCACAATCCAAAAGTCTTCATGGAAAATATCTTAAATCTCACTTATATTAGGGTTTATAAGGGAAATAAATGAAAGCAGAATTGAGAGTGAGAACCTCAGAGTAAGAGGTTTATACTGTTAGTATCCATGGGGGTAAGTAGATTTTTACCACTAAAAAACTTGAGAGGCTGCAGACATTTAATGAATAGATTGCTGAGTTGTTGGAACAAAGATTGTGGTCTGGGATGAATGTGGTCATCCTCCTGACTGCAGAGTTCCATCAATTTGGATATATATATATATATATGCAATATATATAATAATATATATATATATATATTGCATTGTCTTGTTGTAGTTCAATACATATTATATCAATTACATAAAATTAGTTAATAATCTAATATTAGGGTTAGAGGTTGCACTGAAAACTGTCATTTGTCCCATTTTAAGTTGTTAAGATGGATAATTTTACATTCTTGGTCCTATAAAGTTGTTTCCTTTGTCCCCAATTCCTAGTGGTGGTAATAAGGAAAGGGATACAATTTTTAAATGACAAGGATTTGGTAGGCTTGATGTATGTTTTCTACTACTACTGTGACCAACCTATGCTGGAAGCAATTAGATAACTACTTTCTAAGAGATCTCAGGCCTTAATTATGGCTTACCATAATCATTTACCATATCATTATCTAGACCTGAATAGAAAAACAGGTGAGATATATGTGGACATTGATGTCTTGGCCAATATGACTATGTATCATCTGGAGGTGGGAGGAGGGGAAAGTCACATTGATTTACTTAAATTATTCAGCATTCTAAAACTGAACACATTATCTTTTCCCACAAACCTTCCTCTCTTCCAAACTTCCTTATCTCTGTCAAGGACACCATCAAACTTCCAGTCACTTAGAGTGGAACCCAAGTATCATCTTCAACTCCTCTTTCACTTCTCCCACCCAATATGAAGCCAACTCCTGTTTATTTTACTTTGGCAGCATCTCTCTAATACCCTTTTCTCTCTTCTGACACTACCACCATCCTGTTGTATATCTTCACCACTTCATACCTGAGATTTTGCAATAGCCTGCTGATTGGGCACTATGCCTCAACTCCCTTCTCTAGTCCATCCTCCACTCAGCTATTAAATTAATCTTAAATTGAATCTCTGATCATGTCATTTCTTTTCCAACTCCAGTGCCTCTTTGTCACCTCTAGGTTCAAATATAAAATTCTCTGGCATTGAAAGTTCTTTACAACTTGAGGGTCTCTTACCTTGAGAGCCTTCTTATACTTTACTCTTCCGCATCTACTCATTAATCCAGTGATGTTGTATTCCTTACTATTCCTTGAATAAACACTTCCACTCTAGACTCTGGATATTGTCATTAGTTATTCTCTATGCATGAAATTTTCTCCTTCTTCATCTCCCTTTCCTGGCTTCTTTCGATTCTTTCAAATGCCAACTAAAATGTGACCTTCTATAGAAAGCCTCTAATGACTCATCTTAAGGAATGGCACCTTCCCTCTGTTGATTATTTCCCATTCATCCTGTATATAGCTTGTTTGTATAAGGTTGTTTACATGTTGTTTTCCTCATTAGACTGTTGAAAGCGATTTGTCTTTCATCTAACCTCAGCACTTAGCACAATGCCTGCTACATAAGAAGTTATTAACAAATGCTTATTGACTTGTTTGACTGCTTTGCAAATGGAGAATTTAAAGAGCTTTGGGTGTGGGTCCTGAAACTCAAGGTTGAAAAGAAAATGGTGCGCTACCAGCTTTTAGGAGTGCTAGTAAAATTACACTGGAATATTTAATAGTGAGTCTGTAAGGTGTTTCAGCGAATCCTAAGTTTAAGGCATGTTCCAAAGTCTCTATCTACTATGTATGCTATAAAGGCCTATTACATACTAACAGTCAAAAGAGAGGGGTCCCCAATAAGGTCATTAGAGTACCCCTGTTTCTAAGGAGATTTTGGCAAGGGGAGATCAATAAAAGAAGAGGCATCATGAGTACTGCAGAACAGATATCTGCATAGTTTATATCAATCTGCATGCATCTATTTTGGATAGGGTCAAATAGAGACTTTTGGAGTTTTCTGAGCCTTCTTGTGTAGTTAATATCAAACAATATTAGGTTCTAAGAGGAGTAAAAGATTTTTCTTCCTTAATCAAAGAGTTAGAGGAGGTTAGAGTACTTCTCTATATGTTTGCCTTACAACAACCCTGTGTGGCCAAAGAAGAAGACAGATGACACCTGGTGGTTTACAATTTACAATGGATTCTAGAAAGCTGAATAAAGTTGTCATGTCATTAGTGGCAGTTGGACTTGACCTTGTCAATGTAGTAGACAAGATAGTGAGCTTCAGAGTGAATAGTAAGAGTTGTAGATTTTTTCAGTGCCCTTTTAAAAGGGCATGAAAGTCTATGCATGAGACTAAGCAATTTTCTTTCACCTGGGAAGTTCAATATACCTTTACTGTTCTTTCTCAGTTCTGAATGAAATCTACAATCTAATTTTATGCTCTTTCCCCCACACCTCCAGGTCTTTACAATCTTTGACCAGCAGTGGGCAGTGATACAGGTCCCAGAAGTGGATAATATCATGGATACTTGTTTCAATATCAGTGGTGGGTATTACTAATGGTGCTTCTGTTATTGCTTCTGTTTGTTGCTGCCATTTTACATCAGAGAACCCATGATGAATTGGTCTTTACATCACCATCCCGTGGACTGTATTTTTTCAGGGAGCCGTTATTTGCTGCCTTACAGCCAGGCTCTGTACTATCTCTTCAACTTGATAGTACATATATGATATTCTAGTCACACTGAATGAAATACTTGTTACCTCCTGACCTTTATTCATACCTTCTCCCATGCCTGAAATGGATTACTTAACCCTCATCTTAATGTATTAATACCTTACTCTACCCACTTCAAGAAGCTTTCTCTGACCACTCCCAGTCTCATCTTATCCCCCTAATGCAATTGATATTATCTTCTTCAAATTTCTAATATGATTACCTAGGTTTCTCCATTGTATCACACTTATCTTTTCTTTAAAATATAATTCCCTTGTGTGGAGCAGACAATAAATATTGAATTGAATTATCATATAGTTAATAATACTAATAGTTCATTTTTATACTGATTTACAATTTATAAAATACTTCTTCATGACAACCAATGAAATAGGTAGATTGAGTCTTATTTTGTAGATAAGGAGATTGAGTTGTTTCCTGAGGTAAACCTGTGCTTTGGAGCTCAAGAATGGCATTATTAGTGAGGTTTCAGATGGTAAAGCAATCTGATCCCTTTAAGGGAAAACTTATATAGGGCCACTAATCCAATGCCTCTATCAGGCTGGTTGAACTTAGGCTAGGCATTGAATAATCCATATTATGTTTAACATCTGTTTTCAGTCTCAGGTGATCTATGACTTCTGGTTATTGGTACCGTACATGAATTTTCAAAAAGTTTGCTAATAAATCATGCTGTTTCTCAGTCTCACCAATGTTTCTGTTTATGGTCCATAATATAGTTTGGGACAGTGATAAGTGAGGATAGGTTTAAGTTACAATATTGAAGATATGTTTGAAAATGTATTTAGACTCTCCAGTGGAAAGGGCCTTAAGTTTAGTAAAATAAAAATCTTCAGCTGAATAAGAACTGGCTTATTTTGAATATGGCAAATGCTAGCAGAAGCAGAACCTGCCATCTTTATATTAAGTCCAGAACAAATAACACATAACAACAAAGCTGTGTTTTCAGATTAATTTTCTCTTTACCACACTGCTCACCCTTGAAGTTCCTTCTGGATTACAGATTTGCAGCAAAATTAGTTTATTGAAATGTAACTCTGCTCAGAAATAGTACACTATCCCTTGTGACTTTTGTTACTGATACATACTTTTGATACTCATACATACATTGAATTTTTGCCCAATTCTGGGAAATAAAAAAATTTCAGTTTGCTTCCTGAACCTGGGACAAGTTGGTATAATACAATCAGCAATATTTTCATTTCCTCTAAAATACTAGTTTCTCTAAGATATTATGTCCCTTCAATATACAATGGAATTCAAATCACTTTGAACCAAGGGGCCCTTAAAACCAAGACAACTTTCTTTTTTTGTAATAATTTTTTTTTTATTTTTCAAAATACATGCAAAGATAATTTTCAACATTCACCCCTGCAAAATCTTGGGTTCCAATTTTTCCTTCTTTCTCTCCTCCCCTTTCCCTCCTCCCCTAGACAGCAAGTAATCCAAAATAGGTTTAAACATTAAGACAACCTTCTTAAGAAGATCCAGTTTGGTTTCTCATAATACAACAAACAATTACCCAGCCAATCTTGTCTTGGCCTACTGTCTCTTCTGGAAGAAAATTGGGATCTAAGGGTTACTGGTTCCTCAAAACTTGGGATTTATAGTGTTGTGCCTGTTCCCCTGCACCTTTGAAACTCCCTTTGCTCCCTTTGCTCCCCTGGTCACTTTTAGTTGTTCCCAGCAGATGGAGCCCCAGCTAAATTTTCCTGAGCCAGTCATTTTGTTCTGGCTTAAAGAGGAAGACAAAAGGAGAAAACACTTTTGTGACCTTTTTTTTTGTCTTTTGAGAAAGAGATATTTGAATTTTAAATAGAACACTTCAACTGTCAGAATTTATTAAATGCTTCAGTTACAATTGGAATGAAAATATTTGAAAAACATTTGACAAATTCAACCCTAAATTTATTAAAAATATTTTGATTATCTTTCAAGGATCTGGTGCATAGCACTGTATTTCACAAACTTGTGTTCTGAGATGTTAATAGAGCTGCTGAAGGGAAAAGGGCAGCTATTAAAAGAAAAAGTGATGAGAGGAAGGGAAAGGAAGGGCGAGGACGTTTGCACACAGCCCTTTCATGGCTGCAACCGCACTGCAGTGCAAGTGAATTCGGTAATGGTGCAGCTCCCTTGTCTAGTCTTAGGAGGCCAAGCGCCATCTACTGGTCACAAGAATTACTTGAAAATGTGAAAACTTGAAATTGCGGAAGGGAGGATCACGCTTGCAAAACAAAACAAAAGAAAAACCCAAACCAAAAAACAAAGGAAAACCTTTTATTTGACGTGCCCCGAAACCTGGGTATCCAATGATGTCCCCTGATGTCGCTGGGTCGAACTGGATCCTGGGTCGAAATTTGTTTCCCATGACGAACAAAACTAAAAACAGTACGGAGAATCAGAATACTGAATATCAGCTTTTCTTGAATGAGGGAAAAAAATGCCGAGGCGTGTATCCTTTTTGGTAAATAACATTTAATTAGGTATTTAATCCAATTATTTTTCCATCAGCCTTCGATTTTTCACAGTATGATATTTAAAACAGCGAAAAAAGAGAAAATGAGAAATAGAAAACTTGATAGTTGCCTTAGGATTTTTAATCCTCCTAAGAGGGCTCCATTATACATTAAATGATATTAGATCCACATAAAAGAAGCCTCTAGAGAAGAAGGAAGAAAAGAAGGGGGGGGATTTTCCAAGAAGGCCCCTTTTTTTCATTCCGCCCTATGCCCCTCATTATCTCATTCTTGGAGGTTTTGTCGCAGTGCAGTCTCGACATTCCCCTCCTCCCCCCACCTCCTTTTTCTCCTCTCTCATTGGACCGGAGCCCATCCTTTTAGAGCATGCCATCTTTATGCACTGGGAAAGATTTGCGACGCCACCCTTCTCTCCCCTTCTCAACTCCACTGCCTTTTAGAAGCGTGGGTGCTGCCGCAGAAAGAAAATACTAGTTTATGCTTCTGTTCTTGAGCCAAATGTATTCTTTGTGAAATATACTGGCAACGCTGTAACTAACTCACCTCCTCCCCCCCCCCATTTTTTTTTTAATAATGTAGGGAATTTTTGTATTGCATCATCATGCAGATTGTACCTTGTACAGTTAGATTTAGAGAATCCTAGAGTCTGAAAGGATTTTACAGATCATCTAGTCAGGGTTCATAACTTTTTTGTGTGTCATGGCTACTTTTGGACTATCTAGTAGAGTCTATGGATTCTGTTCAGAATAATGATTTTAAATAAATAATTTTTTTTTATTTTTATTTATTTAAATTTAAATAAATTCTAAAATAAAATGACCAAGATTACAAAGAAAATATTATATTGAAATGCATTTTTAAAATATCAAAAGTTCCTAGTTTACAGATTCGCTGAAATTTGTCCATGGACACAGACCCTTGATCTAGTCCAACCCCTTCTTTTGATAGATTGTTCTTGTTTGTCCTTGGTTCTGGAAATGGACCATAACATCAAGGAAGTGATGCCATGACATGGAAGTGAATTGGACTTAAATGAGGGAGGGCTGTGCAAGGTCATCTGCCTCACTCTCCCCTCCAGTACCATCTGAGTCCAGTGGTCAGGTGTAAATCAGAATGACTAGAAATGGCCATGCATGAAATGGGAGACCTTGGCTTTTTTAAACTAAGGTCTTCAACAGGTCTCATTTGACTGAGAAATGAAACAACCAAAATCATGGTGAAACAAAAAGTTATTTGCAAATCCAAGACAAGAATCCAAGTTTCCTGACTTAGATTAATCATAAGAAGAAAATCATGCTGTTAACTCATACTGAGCTTTTCGGGTCACTAAAAGCTTAGCTTTTTCAAAACAGACTCCCCCATATTCCATTTATATAGTTGATTTGTTTGTACCCAGGTGCAGGACTTTAAATTTCTCTCTATTGAATTTTGTCTCATTAAAGTCAGTCCAACACCTTGATGAGGTCTAGATGTGGGGTACCTAAATGAAATTAGGGTTACACCAATATAAGGTCAAAATGGGTTCATGAACTAGGCATAAAGAATGAGATTATAAATAAATTGGAAGAGCATAGGATAGTTTACCTCTCAGACCTGTGGAAGAGGGAGGAATTTATGACCAAAGAAGAACTAGAGATCACTATTGACCACAAAATAGAAAATTTTGATTATATCAAATTGAAAAGTTTTTGTACAAACAAAACAAATGCAGACAAGATTAGAAGGGAAACAATAAACTGGGAAAACATTTTTACAGTCAAAGGTTCTGATAAAGGCCTCATTTCCAAAATACATAGAGAATTGACTCTAATTTATAAGAAATCAAACCATTCTCCAATTGATAAATGGTCAAAGGATATGAACAGACAATTCCCAAACGAAGAAATTGAAACTATTTATAGCCATATGAAAATATGCTCCAAACCATTATTAATCAGAGAAATGCAAATTAAGACAACTCTGAGATACCACTACATACCTGTCAGATTGGCTAGAATGACAGGGAAAGATAATGAGGAATGTTGGAGGGGATGTGGGAAAACAGGGACACTGATACATTGTTGGTGGAATTGTGAACACATCCAGCCATTCTGGAGAGCAATTTGGAACTATGCTCAAAAAGTTATCAAACTGTGCATACCCTTTGATCCAGCAGTGTTACTCCCGGGCTTATATCCCAAAGAGATACTAAAGAAGGGAAAGGGACCTGTATGTGCCAAAATGTTTGTGGCAGCCCTGTTTGTAGTGGCTAGAAGCTGGAAAATGAATGGATGCCCATCAATTGGAGAATGGTTGAGTAAATTGTGGTATATGAACATTATGGAATATTATTGTTCTGTAAGGAATGACCAGTGGGATGAATACAGAGAGGACTGGCGAGACTTACATGAACTGATGCTAAGTGAAATGAGCAGAACTAGGAGATCATTATATACCTCAATGATACTGTATGAGAATGTATTCTGATGGAAGTAGATCTCTTCGATAAAGAGAGCTAATTCAGTTTCAATTGATCAAGGATGGAGAGAAGCAGCTACACCCAAAGAAAGAACACTGGGAAATGAATATAAACTGCTTGCATTTTTGTTTTTCTTCTCGGGTTATTTATACCTTCTGAATCCAATTTTCCCTGTGCAACAAGAGAACTGTTTGGTTCTGCACACATATATTGTATCTAGGATATACTGTAATCTATTTAACATGTAAAGGACTGCTTGCCATCTGGGGGAGGGGGTGGAGGGAGGGGAAAAATCGGAACAGAAGTGAGTGCAAGGGATAATGCTGTAAAAAAAATTATCCTGGCATGGATTCTGTCAATAAAAAGTTTTTAAAAAATAAAATAAAATACAAAAAATAAATAAATGAATTAGGGTTTAGTTGAGGTCTAATGGCAGGTTTGGAGTATAAAGAGTCAAACAGAGCTCCCCTGCAACCCCCTTGGATTCAGCACAAGGATAAATGAGGTCTAGTAGCGGAGCTGAGTCCCCAATAAAGGCATTTATCACCCTGAGAGCTAGATTGATAAAAGAGGTTTATTATTGGGTTTGGAAGTAAGGAGATAGGTGAAGATAGAGATAAGGAGGGCACCAGACAGAGGGTCCACTGGACAGAGGGTCCTCACATGGTTAGCATGTTTGGGATCTCTGCAAAGAGGGAGTCCCAGTGTGTCCCTTTTATAATGGGAGATTTATCTAGAGGGGCTTTGGGGTGTAGCCCCAAAGTTGGCTCAGATCCAGGTGGGGCTGGTATAGGCTCAGATCTTCTATTGGAATACAAAGGGACCAGGATTTGTGAGTTAAAGGGTAATTACATTATGGGGGGGAGGAGGGATTGGGAGTCACAAAGAAAGGAATCTTTCCCACATCAACCTTGTTCTTTCATATTCTTCTGGATATTGATTCCTCTGTGGTAGCTATACTTTCCAATTTTGTTATATCTATAAATGTTTTAAGGATAACATCTGTGCCATTATCCAACTCTAGTTCTATCTTGAGTCATAGGGTCTGATTAGCAGGGGGAAGAATAAAGTGGGAGTGGGTGACAGTGAATGGAATCTATGAATTTGGAGGGGATCCTGAGTTATGTGGAGTTGTTTTCTTTAAGTCCCAAAGGTTGAAAAGAGGGTATTACCAGCTCCTCTTAGGGAGTAGGGCAGTGCACTCTTATCGCTATCTTTCCTCTCCTCCTCTTCCTCCTTCCTCTTCTTCCTCCTCCTCCTTCCTCCTCCTCCTCCTCCTCGTCGTCCTCTTCCTTCCTCCTCCTCCTCCTCCTTCTTCTTTTTCTTTTCTCTTCCTCCTCCTCCTCCTCCTGCTTCTCTCTCTTTCTCTCTCTCTCTCTCTCTCTCCCCCTCCCTCCTTCCCTCTCTCTCTCATACACATACACACATGCACAGACAGATGAAGGGGCTATAGGTGAGGAATCAATGCATTTGAGATTAGCAGTTATTCTGGAAATGGTCATTAGAGAATTTCCTGGGGCACTGAAAGCTAGTGATTTTGCCCAGAGTCCTAGCCAGTATGTATCAGACAGTATTTGAATCAAAATTTTCTCCAATGATGTATGGTATTCACGATTAGCATAATTTTGTTGCTTTTAACCTAACATTTCCATTGTTCCTTTCCTTTTTTACCATAAAGGAGAAAAAAACTTCAGACAAGCTGATTATGCACCTTATTTTTAAAGTAATTTGAGACTGAGATCATGGCAACGATCAAAGATTCTGTATCTTTCCCGTAATAAACCCCTCAGGATTACTTTCTATAAATTTAATTTACCAAGTTCTACTGATGTAAATTGTCCCTCTGATCTATGGGGGTAAAGGTTGGAAAGGCCTAGAATCAAAACCCCTCCTGGCCTTTAGGAGGAGCTCCACCCTCCTGTTTATAGGAGAAACTCCCAGATAAGTAATCTCCTCATTCAATTCAATTGGAGATCTTGGCCTGGGGCATAATTGCTACTCTATTGAATTGAAAATTAGTCCCTCAAATTGCTGCCTCGGGGCAACAAAAAAAACCAATATAATCAAATACTGTGTGCCCAAACTTTTGCAAAGATCCTCAACAGGATTTTGCCCACTAAGAAAGCTGTTTTCTTAATGTAATAAACCCACTTTTTTGCGCAAACTTTGGCATTCGGGTTTGGGAATTCTTTTGCAAAGAACCTGTGACATCGATCAAGAGATCACTCAACCCTCATTTCTCACACCTAAACACTATAGGCACTTTTTAGAAGGGCTTAGAAAAGGGAGGAGAGATTTTACCATTCTTGAGCTAAGATTAGGCCTTTTGAGATCTGCTTCGATTATTATTTGGATCCAAGCAGATGGGCATTAAAGGGTAAGTGCTTAGAAGGAATCAGGAGCAACTGAAGAAATAACTTAATGAATTGGTGGTAGTGTGAAAATTGAGGGTAAGAGATCCCCTAACAGCAATGGGATCCCCTTGGCTGGTGGAAGGCTTTGCGAAAGAATTTGCAAACCCCAATAAATACAGGCGTGGAGTTTGTGGCAAAAGGGGATTTATTTACACTAAGAAGACAGCTTTCTTAGTAGGCAAACTCCTAATTAGGAATTTACCAAAGGTGGGTTGACAAACCCATGGTTATATATTGGATTAGTTTTGGCCTGGAGCTGGGGAGCAGTTTGAGTGACTATGCCCCCTGCTGAGATTTCCAATTGAATGAGATTATTTATCTGGGGGTGGCCATCCTAGAGGCTGGGAGGGTTTGAAAGTCAGAAGCACCCTTTCCCCCAAAGAGGACACAGTTTATTTCAGGGCCCCCTCCAAAGATTAAAGGGGACACAATTTACATCAATAGAGTTAAAAATGCTGATATTTTTCTGGCTTTTACGTTTTAAAAAATTGGGGAATGGGGAAGCAGAATATCCTCATAATGGTTACTTTATTATAACAGTATTGAATTATTAGAGAACACAAACTCTAGCAGCTGATAATATTGAAGCTACACAGGCACAAATCCCCTACATTTTTTGAATTATCTGTTTTTGTTTCTTCTGGAAGTCTAGGGCAAGAATGTTACTGAAACAATCATTGCTGGCACAGCTATGGCGCTTCCCCAGTCACTGCTGCAGTCTTGGGAGAGAAGAATCAAGCTCAGACAAAGAAAAAAAGCATTTAGAAGAGGGGGAGGGGGAGGGGGAGGGGAGTTCCTTTCTCTTTGTTCTTCCTTGGAACATGGGGACTCTTCTTTCTCATATTCCAGCTGCTTTTATATCCTGCAAGAAGCCTAAATAAATATGTCCAGTTTTGCTTTGGACAGCACTTTGGAGAGCCCTGAATTCTAAGAAAAGCACAGATAAGAAAATGAATTACAGGTAGTGTATTTCTTTTCTGTGTTTGTTTTCCATAGTATTTCAGATTTTTTTCTTTTCCTTTATTATTTCAAAAAAAAAAATTCTCCATCAAAGAGGGAGACTAAGGCAGATCCATTCAATTGTCTCTAATCCAAGAAGTACAATCATGTAGATATGAGCAGTAGTTTCCAAAATTCCTTGTTCAGACAGGCCTGTTGATTAAAAAAAAAATTGACTGTGCATATTCTATATGTATATGCATATTTATTTATATATTATATATAATGTGCTACTTATATAATTTTATAGGTTATTAAATTTTCATGAAAAATAGATATTTTTAAAAGGATGAGATAAAGATGAAATATTTTCTTTATAGAATCAGTAGAGAATCACTGGGATTTGTTGTGTAAGAGAGTGACATATTCAGTCCTAGGAAAATCACTATAGTAAGAAATATGAGTGATGGATTCAAGTGATTAGAGGCTAGAAACGAGGCTAAATCAGAGCTATTACAATAGTCCAAGAGAGAAGTAATAAGGACCTGAATTATAGTGGTGGTTGTGTTAGTAGAGAAAATGGGACAGATGTTGTGGCGACAGAAATAAAATTTTCTATGTGGTTTTAGGGAGAATGAAACACTGAAGATACCAAGGTTGTGAACTGAAGGGTGGAAGGCTTGTGATGCCCTTTGCAGAAATAGGGAAGTTGAGAAAGGGGTTGGGGTTGGGGAAGAAGAGAGTAGGATGAGAGAAAGATAATAGGAGATCTGTAATATAGATAAAAACTCAGCTATGCTTATTCATTGTCCAATCCAAAATGAAAAAATGAGGTTAGAATCTACTATTCATTTAATCTTGTTCATATACACCAATCAAAGACCTCGTTCTCCAGATAGTACCGGCCAAAGCTATTAGGGGATCCAGGAGAGAAGGAGTGAGCTTCTTAAAAGGGGAATGATGACAATGACACCTATATAGCTGCTACTATGAATGCCTGGGGAATAGTTTTAAGAAGCTCTGAATTCAGGCTGAGTCCTGGCGCAAAAGCAGAGGAAGATTGTGACCTTTGGAACGTAAAAGAGGAAGTAAAAGGGGGGGGTCGCTATTGGGAGATAATTATAGGTTTGGTTGTTTAGAAGACAAATACCACGATTGGCTATGTGATCCATCTCCCATTCCCCAACTGACTGATTATCATATGCCCCTTGAAGTCAGGCTATCCCCTCCCCCACCCCAGATACCCCATGCTCACACTTTGGAGACAAGTGGACTAGATAATCTTCAATCTCTCATTTTAGTACTGTGATTCTGTAATATTGAGTTAAACATAACAGAGATGTGACGTTGTACACGCACTTAGAGATCACATATTAGCCAACTACTTGATTTGTTACTATATTTATTATTATTGATGAGGTACAAATTCTCTGAGAATAGAGAGAAAGAGATTCCCTAACAGCAATGGGATCCCCTTGGCTGGTGGCAGGCTTTGCAAAAGAATTCTGAAACCCCAATGAATACAGGCACGAGGTTTGTGGCAGAGAAAGGGATTTTATTCACATTAAGAAGCCAGCTTGCTAGGACTTCTTAGTGGGTAAGGAATATAGCAAAAGTGGGTTACACTGAAAAGAAAATATCTTCATCAGTGGGCAAGGTCCTGTTAGAACATCTGTGAAGATTTAGGGTTCAGAGTTGCCTTTTACTTAGCTTTCTGAGGCATTTTTGGAGTTTCCCCAGGCCCTGAGCTTGGAGCAACTGCTCCCAGGAATGAATCTCCAATTCAAAAGAGGATGATGATTATGTCTCTGACCAAGATCTCTAATTGAATGAGACCACTTAATGTGGAAAGGGTGTGGTTTGGGAAAAATGTGCTTTTCCAAGGGGAGAGCTTGAGACCTTGAATCACCTTTCCTCCATAGATTAAAGGGAACAAGTTTCAGGACCCCTCCCAAAAGTTAAAGGAGACACAATTTACATCATTATCATATGTAGTTCTAGGGTAATCCAGGAATTTATTTGGATAGTTATTCATTCATTATTAAATTACATAATGTTACTAACTAATCAATTAAGTTCAGAGCCCCTGCCCTAGTTTCTGAAATATTGTTTACTTATAAATTAGAGAAACTTCTTTCTTCAAAAGCAATTACTCAACTCTATATATATCAAAAAGTATAATCTCTGAATTAAAATTCCTGCTTATGGACTTTATTTACAATATAACAAGCATGAATATCAGAACATAGATAATTACTTACAATGTTTTAAGCTGTGAAAAATTCACAGCATGAGTCACCTAAAGTCATAAATGTAATTGTTGTAGTTGACTTCCCCTTCTGGAAATACAGTTCCAGTATTTAATCCACTCGGGATGTCAATTAAAGTCTCTTCTGAAGAATTCTCTTCATTTTTGTAAGATTAAGGTTAAAAGAGCTTTGTCAAAATAATTGTTTTTCTTCATCCCTTTTCTTTCTATCTTCTCCATAGTTCTCTCAAGAAATCTCTATTATTTCTAAGTCTAGAATCACACTTCACAAAATGACAGTTAAGCTGTTGTTCTTCAAGCTTCCTTATCACTTAAAGAGATAGTAACAGTTTCCATAATCTATAGGAGAGGTTGAAGCTGGTGGTGCACCTAGAATAAGACTGTTTTATGGATAACTTTTTGTTTTGAAGAGAATCGCTTAAAGTCTTTGAAAGCACAAGGCAGTACTTTTATTCCATCTAACAGTTCTCATGCCAAAGATCCATATTTACCCATTGTAAGATTTTTTTTTTACCTTAAAGATTTTATCATGGGTATATTTATATACATAAAAATATATATATATATTTTTTAAATTTAATTTGTATATTTTAATGTGTATTATAAATAGATTCTTTATATTTCTGTATGCGCACATGCATTCATGCACATATATATGTACAAGAATTGCCTAATCTATCTCGTGTGTGTGTGTGTGTGTGTGTGTGTGTGTGTGTGTGTGTGTGTATACACAGAAATTGTCTATTCCTGATTTATCTGGATAAAGACAAAGGTTCTTTTCTTTCCATAGGAACACCACAACCTTACTGGACCCTGTTGACCCAGAACTTCCTCACACAGCCTCTGTTGCTTGAGAGTTGGGGTCAACTTTATATATACATATATATAAACAAAATTTCAGTTTGGTCACATTGGACTGGTCTATGCACATGAAAGGAATAGGAAGTTTTCCTGCTTCCAAGAAGTTTAAATAAGTAAATCAACTAGGCAGAAAATATGTACTAAGTAATGGACAAAGAATACTATCTTTCTTGGTCAAGGAAATTAGTAAAAATAAAATATTCTCTGACTTTACTACATTCCCAACCTTCCCTTCCCCTTCCCCTCCCCCCTTAGAGCTTATCACCAAGTTAAATATCTTGCTCTACAGCATCTCTAAACCTGGTTATTTGCTTAGTTCTATATAATTTTGCATTGAGCTGCATATAATACAGAACCTTTCTATATCTGCTTCATCTCTATACAGTCAGATACTCCATTCCTTCTAGCATTTTCCATCAGAAAATTTGAGCAATTCTACAACAGAAAGATTAAGTGTATTTGAATTTAGAAGAAATGATGTGATAATTCAAATCTTGAAGGTGACTACCTGGCAAACTTCTAGATTTAATAAGGTGCGTTATTAAAGGCTATTTTATTCAGAATACATAATAATACTTCTTTGTGTCTATATATCCTATAAAAAATTAAGAATACCTTTTATGTGAAAATCTAAGTTTAGCTAGCTCATGAGATTTTTGAGATCAAGATGCTCATTTGCACTCCACAAAATGCCTAATACAGCATTGGACACAAAATAAGCAGTCAATAAATACTTCATGGTTGGGAAGTTTTATTTGTTTTTTTAATTTGTTGTTTAATTCTATTTTTTTTAAATTTGTTGTTTAATGAGTTGGGGTACACAATTAATGCTTACCAGTACTATTACCCATGTCATCCATGTTCAGATCACTGCTTGGAAGCTTATCTTAAATCTCTCTGAAATGACAATATTTTACAGAAAAAAATCATAGGAAGGGAATTTACAACACATTTAAGCTACAACTAAGAAAGGCAGAATTTTTAAAATTCCACTCATACCTTTTTCTATAATAGGCTACTAAAGAAACAAACAAGCAAAATGATGTACCAACTTGAAAATACTTTGGAAGAACTGCCAATGTTCTAGTAATGTTAAGACTATTTTGATTTTCAAAATTTGTCTTGAGTACCCCAAGATTTTCTCATTCCTTTTTAACCTATTTTTTTAATCAATGAAAATCTACCTTCTGTTCCTCTCACCTCCTCTCCCTTTTCTATTAAGAAAGAAAGAAAAACAAATACACTTTTATAAACATATATAGTGAAGCAAAACAAATTCCCACATTGGCCATATATTTTTTAAAAAGGCTTGATCAGCACCTCTCTATCAGGAGATTGATAGAACAATCCCTTAGAATCAAAGCTGGTCAATGCATTTGTAAGACTTTTAAAGTCTTTCAAAAATTGAATGTCTTTCAATAATTGTTTTAGTTATGATCACTTGTGCATACCACTTCACACATAGTTCATACCAAATTTTCACCTTTCTTTGAAGTATCCTCTTTATCATTTCTTATAGTATAATAGTGATCCATTATATTAACATATAGTCATTTTTTCAACTATTACCTAACTGAGGAACACCCTTTCAGCTTTCAATTCTTTGGCATAGATAAAAGAGCAGCTAGAAAGATTTAAAAAAAAAAAAGGATCCTATCCCTATGGCTTTAATTCTCATCACATTGTATTTTTTCTGGTTCTGATTTTTACTCAGATAATAATACCAAATAGTGGGTAAACATGAACAGTTCAGAGTCACTAAATACTAATTGTTCCTTTTGGGGATAGAAACCCTGAGAGTTTTCCCTTCCCAGATTGATTTTTTTTTTTTTTTGACTAGGAAAAAGAAGCCATTCTTTGCCATATTTCTTACTTAGCTTTAATTTCTGATTGGGCAGTTGACTCAGTCAAATAAAGATCTGTTAAAGACCTTAGCTTAAAAAGGCCAAGATCGTCCACTGCATCTAGGGACAGCTCCCTTTGTCCTAATCTATATTTTGCTACTAACTGGTTCTGGAGAGGAATGTGAGACAGATGACCTTGCACAGCCCTCCCCCACTTAAATCCAATTCACTTGCATGTCATGGCATCACCTCCCTGATGTCATGGTCCCCTTCAAGAACGAGGTACAAATAACAACAACAGACTATTAATCAATCTAATAAATATTTATTATGTAACTTCAGTGTGCTAGGCACTGTACTAAACATTGAAATCACAAAAAACAAAAGTCTCTGCCCATAAGGTTCTTAAGTTCTCGTCTGTGTGTATGTATGTGTGTATATACAAGACATAAAATATGTTATAGTATAATAAAATATATATGTTGATATAAATTATATATGTAGGTATACATATATGTGTGTATGTTATATTTATAAATGTAGCATCTGTTTCAAAATCCTCTCCTACAGAGGCTATAGTTGCTGTGGTTTTGAGTCAATGGGAATGTCTCAAAAATGAATTTAAACTCCAGTTTTAATTGGAGATATCCAACTATCCATATACAATATATGTTAAACATGTGCAATTCTTCTATACATATTTCCACATTTGTCATGCTGCATACAAAAAAAAAATCAGATCAAAAAGAGAGAAAATGAGAAAGAAAACAAAATACAAGCAAACAACAGTAAAAAAGATGAAAATACTATATTGTTATCCACATTCAGTCTTCACAGTGCTCTCTCTGGGTGCAGATGGCACTCTCCATCACAAGAACATTGGAACTGGCATGATTCACCTTGCTGTTGAAAAGAGCCATGTCCATCAGAAGTGATCATTGTATAATCTTGCTGTTGCTGTATGCAACATTCTCTTGGTTCTACTCACTTTTTTTTAGCATCTTCATGTAAGTCTCTCCAGGCCTATGAGATTTAATTTTTCTGGAGATATGAGTAATTACTATTGAGAAGAGAGTAAAATAAACAATATCTAAGGAATTGGAATGGATCCTCTGAGCTGATTAATGAACAGGATGTTATAATTTTACTAGTTAATGAGGAAAATCCAAACATATCACTGAATTACACCAGAATTGGGTATAATACGGGAATAAATCAAGATAGTAGCTCAAGGATTGACCTATAAACAAAGTTACCTGATCCCTAAATCTTAGAACATATAGAACTTATATCTCAGATTTTAAAATTTGTTTTCCCATAGTTATATTAACAAATAGGTTATATATGCAAAGTGCCTTAAAGAGCTACTGACAAGAGAAATTTATTAATTTTATTCTATTATTTGATACATCTTAGTTGCATGTAACTATTTAATTGCTTATCATTGTGTAGATTATATATAGCTCCAGGCCTATTGCTCACTTTCTTCTATATTAATTAGATTTGGCAAATAACTCTAACATGTTTTTTCCAAGTATATAAGAGAGAGAAAAGAACCTGGTTAGCATCTTCTCATTATTCATTAGGCCAACCACCAACCTAAATATCACCCCAACAACTTCAAAATCCTATTCCTCCTCAATATCCAGCTTTCCTTCCACATCTTCTATACACTTATGAATGAAATTTAAGATTTAAAACTTTACAGTGATCATCAAAACTATTTAGTACTGGCTAATAAATAGAGTACTTGATCAGTGGAATAGTTTAGATTCATAAGACTCAATAGTCAGTGACTATAATAATCTAGTTGTATGATAAACCCAAAGACTCCAGCTTCTGGAATAAGAACTCACTATTTGACAAAAATTGTTGATGAAATTGCAAAATAGCATGGCAGAAACTAGACACTGACCAACATCTAGCACCTTATACCAACATAAGTTCAAAACGGATTTATGATTTAGACATAAAGGGTGATATAAGCAAATTAGAAGAACAAAGGACAGTCTATCTTTTAGATGTATGGAGAAGGAAAGAAGGATTTATGGCCAAAGAAGAACTAGAAAACATTATGAAGTGCAAAATGGATAATTTTATTATATTAAATTAAAAGTTTTTTTGTGCAAACAAAACCAATGCATCCAAGATTAGGAGAAAAGCAGAAAACTGGGGAAAAAATTTTACATCCAAGGGCTCTGATAAAAGCCTCATTTCTAAAATACATAAAGAACCGACTAAATTTATGAGAATACAAGCCATTCCCCAATTGGTAAATGGTTAAAAGATATAATCAGACAATTTTCAGATGAAGAAATTAAAGCAATTTCTAGTCATATGAAAAAATGCTCTAAATTTGGATTGATTAGAAAAAGGCAGATTAAGACAACTCTGAGATACTACTACAAACCTCTCAAATTGGCTAAGATGACAGGAAAAGATAATGATTAATGCTGGAGGGAATGTAGGAAAATTGGGATACTAATATATTGTCAAGGGGGTTGTGAACTGATCCAACCATCCTGGAGAGCAATTTGAAACTATTCCCAAAGAGCTATCAAACTGTAAACAATACTCTTTGATCTAGCAGTGTCTCTATTGGATCTTTATCCCAAAGAAATCATAAAAAAGGAAAAAGAACCACATGTGCAAAAATGTTTGTGGTAGTCTTTTTCTTTCTTTCTTTCTTCTTCTTTTCTTTTCTTTTCTTTCTTTCTTTTTTTTTTTTCTGAGACAGTCGGGATTAAGTGACTTACCTAGGGTCACACAGCTAGGAAGTATTAAGTGTCTGAGGCCAGATTTGAACTCAGGTCCTCCTGACTTCAGGGTCAGTGTTCTATCTACTTTGTTACTACAAAGCCCCTTTTATAGTGGCAAGGAATTGGAAACTGAGTGGATACCCATTAGTTGGGGAATGGCTGAATAAGTTATGGCGTATGAATGCAACAGAATATTCTTGTTTTATAAGAAATGATCAGCAGGATGATTTCAGAAAAGCCTGAAGAGATTTACATGAACTGATGCTAAGTGAACTGAGTAGAATCAAAAGAACATAGCAACAACAAGATTGTGTGGTGATCAACTATAATGGATTTGGTTCTTTTCAATAATGAAGTGATTCAGGGCAATTTCAATAGACTTGTTTTTTTTTTTAATTTTATTAATGCTTTTTTATTTACAAAACATATGCATGGGTAATTTTTCAACACTGACTCTTGCAAAACCTTCTATTCAAATGTTTTCCCTCCTTGCCCTCACCCCCTTCTTTAGATGGCAATACTAGATGTAGTGTTCCAATACATGTTAAATATGTTAAAATATGTTTAAAACAATATATGTATACATACTTATACCGTTAACTTGATGCATAAGAAAAATCGGATCAAGAAGGAAAAAAAACTGAGAAAGAAAAAAAAATGCAAGCAAACAACAAAAGGAAGAGTGAAAATGCTATGTTGTGATCCACACTAGTTCCCACAGTCCTTTCTTTGGGTGTTAGATGGCTCTCTTCATCAGTGAAAAATTGGAACTGGTTTGAAACATCTCATTGTTGAAGAGAGCCACATCCATAAGAATTGATCATCGTATAGTCTTGTTGCCATGTATAATGATCTTCTGGTCCTTCATCATCAGTTCATATAAGTCTCTCCAGACCTCTCTGAAATCATCCTGCTGGTCATTTCTTACAAAATAATAATATTCCATAACATTCATATACCACGATTTATTCAGCCATTCTCCAATTAATGGGCATCCACTTCCATAGTTTCTTGCCACTACAAAGAAGGCTACCATGAACATTTTTGCACATGTGGGACTCTTTCCTTCCTTTAGGATCTCTTTGGGATATAATCTCAGTAGAAACACTGCTGGGTCAAAAGGTATGCACAGTTTGATAACTTTTTGTGCATAGTTCCAAATTGCTCTTCAGAATGGTTGGATCCATTCACAGTTCCACCAAAAATGTATCAGTGTCCCAGTTTTCCCGCATGCCCTTCAATATTTGTCATTATTTTTTCCTGTCATCTTAGCCAATCTGAGAGGTGTGTAGTGGTATCTCAGAGTTGTCTTAATTTGCATTTCTCTGATCAATAGTGATTCAGAGCACTTTTTCATATGAATAGAAATAGTTTCAATTTCTTCCTTGGTTTATATCCTTTGACCACTTATCAATTGGAGAATGGCTTGAATTCTTATAAATTTGGGTCAATTCTCTATATATTTTAGAAATGAGACCTTTATCAGAACCTTTGAATGTAAAAATGTTTTTCCAGTTTTCAATAGACTTCTGAAGAAGAGAACCATCTGTATCCAGAGAGAGGATTGTAGGAACTGAGTGTGGATCACAACATAGCATTTCCATTCTTTTTTTTGCTGTCTGCTTGCTTTCCTCTCCTCCTTCCCCCCCCCCCCACTCCGCCTTTAATCTGATTTTTCTTATGCAACATGATAAATGTAGAAATATGTTTAGAAGATTTGTATATGTTTGACCTATATTGGATTACTTACTACTGGGGGGTGGAGTGATGGGTGGGGGGTGGGTGGGAAGGAGAACAATTTGGAACACAAGGTTTTATAAGGGTGACTGTTGAAAAGTATCTTTGCATGTATTTTGAAAATAAAAAGCTATTATTAAAAAAATAAAAGTATACAGTCTTAAAAATAAATTTTTACTTTAAAAGGTTAAAAAAGATTCAAAGCTTTAAAAAAAGTCATGAGTGTGGAATAAGTAATGCTTTTGTGATGAACAACAATGAAAATAACAACAGTGATTTTTTTCCCTCTCATTATGGCAATTGATAAATTGGCAGAAAATAACAATGCAATTTCTAAAAGGAAAACCTTTTTTTTACAATTATAGTAACAGTATATTTTCCAAAAACATGTAAAGATAGTTTTCAACATTCATTTTTGTAAAATTTTGTGTTCCCAATTTTCCCCTTTCTTTACCTTCCCCCTTCCTCAAGATAGCTAGCAATCTGATATAGGTTACATACATGGAATTCTTTTAAGTGTATTTCCATGTTGTACAAGAAAAATCAGATCAAAAGAGAAAACCATAAGAAAGAAAAAGAACAAGAGGAAACAAACAAACAACAACAAAAACAAGTGTTTTGATCCACATCCAGATCCACATCCAGATTCAGTTCTCTTTCTGGATATAGATGGCATTTTTTATCCTAAGTCTATTGGCATTACCTTGAATCACCACATTGTTGAAAAGAATCAAGTCTGTTATAATTGTGCATCACATAATCTTGTTGAAATTGTATACAATGTTTCTTGAATCTGCTTACTGCACTCAGCATCAATTCTTGTCTTTCTAAGCCTTTCTAAAAATAGCCTGCTTATCATTTTTTACAGAACAATAATATTTCATTACAATCATAAAATATAATTTATTCAGCCATTCCCTAACTGATAGGCATCCATTCAAACAATTACTTTTTAAAAGAATGCTTTTATTTTACCTTTTTTTCTCAGTTAGAAGTAAAAACAATTTTTAACATACATTAAAAAAAATAATTTTGAGTTCCAATTTCCCTTACTTGCTCCCTCCATTTCTTGAGAAGGTAAGCATTTTCATATAGATTATATATGTGCAATCATTCAAAACATAGATTTTTCTAAGGTCTGAGTTTTAAAGGTCTACTTCCTTTTATGATGTGTAAAGCACTTGAATCATTGTGAGAAATTATTTATAATGTTCAGGCCTCTTTTATATATTGGAAGCTACTTGAGGCTGAAGGAGGTGCAAGAAAAATATAGAAAGTTAAAAAATATATGCTTCATTCTATTTCAAATTCCATCAGTTCTTTCTCTGGAGGTGGATAAAAATTTTCATCATTATAAGGCCTTTGGAATTGTCTTGAATCATTATTATATAGCAGCTACTAATGAAGGGCAATATCAGTTATTATTTAATAATGGAACAAAATGCATGTAGCAGAAAGAAGATGGAGTTTGAATTCTGGCTCAAAAACTAAATGGCCATTCTTTCTCTTGGAAATTGCTTACCATTCACTACCAATATCATAATGAACAGAGTTGACCTCAGAGAGCTAGGTCCAAATCTTACCTGACACATAGTGGCCATGTGCATTTAAGCTGTTCAATGCTTTGGGCAAGACTTTATCATTTTTTAAAAACACATCAAACACTTGTTTGTATTGTTGTATTCAATGTTCCTTACCCATAATCCCTCAACTTTTTTTTTTTTAGTGTTTTATTTTTCCAAATACATGGAAAGATAGTTTTCAATAATTACCTTTGCAAAATCTCGTGTTCTGAATTTTCTCCTTTCATCCTCCCTCTCCCTCCCCAAGACAGCAAACATGTACAGTTTTTCTGAACATATTTTCATATTCATAATTCTGCACAAGAAAATCAGATCAAAAGGGAAAAAACATAAGAAGGAAAACAAACAACAACAACAAAGGTGAAAATACTATACTTTGATCCATATTCAGTCTTCATAGTTCTCTTTCTGGATGTGAATAGTACTTTCCATCACAAGTCTATTGGAATTCAGACAAGATTTTAGAGGTTACAGAGGATTTTCCCCTTAGAGAACAAATAAAATCTTGTTGTTTTGCTTTTTAGGATACTTTCCATTTTACTGCTTTAAAAAGATTTTAATTCTATTTTTCTATAAGAAATGATGAGCAGCCAGATATCAGAAAAACCTGGAAAGACTTACATGAACTGATGCTGAGTGAAGTAAGCAGAGGCAGAATATTCTACACAGTAATAGCAACATTATGTGATGATCAATGATGATTGACTTAGCTCTTCTTAGCAATACAATTTCAAGACAATTGCAAAAAACTCATGATGGAAAGTGCTGTCCTCATTCAGAAACAGAACTAGAGTCTGAATGAAGATTGAAGTATATATTTTCACTTTTTTTTGTGGTTTTCCCTTTAGTCCTATTTCTTCTTTCACAGCATGATTGACATAGAAATATGTTTTACATGATCATACATGTATAATCTTTATCTGACTGCTTGCTGTATTGGGGAGCAGTATAGAGAGGAAAGGAGAGAGAAAAATTTGCAACTCAAAATCTGATTTTTAAAATGAATTGTCAAAGAGATGCTACTTGAAAAATTATTTAGGTATAGTTGAAAGAGCATTGCAACGGGACTTTAAAAACCTGGGAGATTCTGATCTTCACTTAGTAACTATGGCAAACAACAATCTCCCTGGACCATAGTATTGAACTAAATTTTTCTAAGGTCTGAGTTTTAAAGGTCTACTTCCTTTTATGATGTGTAAAGCACTTGGATCATTGTGAGAAATTATTTATAATGTTCAGGCCTCTTTTATATATTGGAAGCTACTTGAGGCTGAAGGCATTTTCTAAGTCTGTATTCTCTAAAAACCTAACTCAAAAGCCCTCATCAATACATTTCTTATACTAAATCAATCTTGAGAATACATTAGTTTAAAATAAAATAAATTTAATAGCATAGCAAAATGAATGACAAGAAAGATTCATGCTACCATCCATCCTACCAGTGGGGGAGAACACACATCAAAATACTACAGATTGTAAAGGGCAGGAATTCAATATGATTGATGTAATCCTACAACAAGGTGATAACTCAGTGGAATTGACAAGACAATAGTTATCTAGTTTAGCATGTGAGTTCTTTAGTTCAGTATGATTGATTTAATCTTATAACAAATAATGGCTCTCTAGTGATATAATGATTGGTTTATATTCAGTATACTGTAATGATGCAATTGCAATAGCATATATAATAGGTTTTATAATCCACTGGAAGTGCAGTGTCCAGTGTTTTTTTTTTTTTAATTTTTATTTAATAATTACTTTATGTTGACACTCGTTTCTGTTCCGATTTTTTTTCCCTCCCTCCCTCCGCCCCCTCCCCTAGATGGCAAGCAGTCCTTTATATGTTGGATATGTTGCAGTATATCCTAGATACAATATATGTTTGCAGAACCGAACAGTTCTCTTGTTGCATAGGGAGAATTGGATTCAGAAGGTATAAATAACCCGGGAAGAAAAACAAAAATGCAGATAGTTCACATTCGTTTCCCAGTGTTCTTTCTTTGGGTGTAGCTGCTTTTGTCCGTCATTTATCAATTGAAACTCAGGTCTCTTTGTCAAAGAAATCCACTTCCATCAAAATATGTCCTCATACAATATCGTTCTCGAAGTGTATAATGATCTCCTGGTTCTGCTTAGCATCAGTTCATGTAAGTCTCGCCAGTCCTCTCTGTATTCATCCTGCTGGTCATTTCTTACAGAACAATAATATTCCATAACATTCATATACCACAATTTACCCAGCCATTCTCCAATTGATGGGCATCCATTCATTTTCCAGTTTCTAGCCACTACAAACAGGGCTGCTACAAACATTTTGGCACATACAGGTCCCTTTCCCTTCTTTAGTATTTCTTTGGGATATAAGCCCAATAGAAACACTGCTGGATCAAAGGGTATGCACAATTTGATAATTTTTTGGGCATAATTCCAGATTGCTCTCCAGAATGGTTGGATTCATTCACAACTCCACCAACAATGCATTAGTGTCCCAGTTTTCCCGCATCCCCTCCAACATTCATCATTATTTTTTCCTGTCATCTTAGCCAATCTGACAGGTGTGTAGTGGTATCTCAGAGTTGTCTTAATTTGCATTTTTCTGATCAATAATGATTTGGAACACTCTTTCATATGAGTGGTAATAGTTTCAATTTCATCCTCTGAAAATTGTCTGTTCATATCCTTTGACCATTTATCAATTGGAGAATGGCTTGATTTCTTATAAATTTGGGTCAGTTCTCTATATATTTTGGAAATGAGGCCTTTATCAGAACCTTTAACTGTGAAAATGTTTTCCCAGTTTGTTGCTTCCCTTCTAATCTTGTTTGCATTAGTTTTATTTGTACAAAGGCTTTTTAATTTGATGTAATCAAAATTTTCTATTTTGTGATCAGTAATGGTCTCTAGTTCATCTTTGGTCACAAATTTCTTTCTCCTCCACAAGTCTGAGAGATAAACTATTCTATGTTCCTCTAATTTATTTATAATCTCGTTCTTTATGCCTAGGTCGTAGACCCATTTTGATCTTATCTTGGTATATGGTGTTAAGTGTGGGTCCATGCCTAATTTCTGCCATACTAATTTCCAATTATCCCAGCAGTTTTTATCAAATAATGAATTCTTTTCCCAGAAGTTAGGGGCTTTGGGTTTGTCAAACACTAGATTGCTATAGTTGACTATTCTGTCTTGTGAACCTAGCCTTTTCCACTGATCCACTAATCTATTTCTTAGCCAATACCAAATGGTTTTGGTGACTGCTGCTTTATAATATAATTTTAGATCAGGTACAGCTAGGCCACCTTCATTTGATTTTTTTTTTTTTTCATTAATTCCTTTGAGATTCTCGACTTTTTATTGTTCCATATGAATTTTGTTGTTATTTTTTCTAGATCAATAAAATATTTTCTTGGAAGTCTGATTGGTATAGCACTAAATAAATAGATTAGTTTAGGGAGTATTGTCATCTTTATTATGTTCGCTCGGCCGATCCAAGAGCACTTAATATTTTTCCAATTATTTAAGTCTGACTTTATTTGTGTGAAGACTTTTTTATAATTTTGCTCATATAATTCCTGACTTTCCTTTGGTAGATAGATTCCCAAATATTTTATGGTATCAACAGTTATTCTGAATGGAATTTCTCTTTGTATCTCTTGCTGTTGGGTTTTGTTGGTGATGTATAAAAATGCTGAGGATTTATGGGGATTTATTTTGTAGCCAGCTACTTTGCTAAAATTATGAATTATTTCCAATAGCTTTTTAGTAGAATCTCTGGGGTTCTCTAGGTATACCATCATATCATCTGCAAAGAGTGATAGTTTGGTTTCCTCATTGCCTACTCTAATTCCTTTCATATCTTTCTCGACTCTTATTGCCGAGGCTAGTGTTTCTAAAACGATATTAAATAATAATGGTGATAGTGGGCAACCTTGCTTCACTCCAGATCTTACTGGGAAAGGTTCCAGTTTTTCCCCATTGCATATGATGCTTACTGATGGTTTTAAATATATGCTCCTGACTATTTTAAGGAAAAGTCCATTTATTCCTATGCTCTCAAGTGTTTTTATTAGGAATGGATGTTGGATTTTATCAAATGCTTTTTCTGCATCTATTGAGATGATCATATGGTTTTTGTTTGGTTGGTTATTGATATAGTCATTTATGCTAATAGTTTTCCTAATATTGAACCATCCCTGCATTCCTGGTATAAATTCTACTTGGTCATAGTGTATTATCCTGGTGACGATTTTCTGTAATCTTTTTGCTAATATTTTATTTAAGATTTTAGCATCAATATTCATTAGGGAGATTGGTCTATAATTTTCTTTCTCTGTTTTCAGCCTACCTGGTTTAGGTATCAGTACCATGTCTGTGTCATAAAAGGAGTTTGGTAGGACTCCTTCAATCCCTATTTTTTCAAATAATTTATATAACATTGGAGTTAATTGTTCTTTAAATGTTTGGTAGAATTCACATGTGAATCCATCTGGTCCTGGGGATTTTTTCTTAGGGAGTTGATTGATAGTTTGTTCTATTTCTTTTTCTGAGATGGGACTGTTTAGGATATTTATTTCTTCCTCTGTTAGTTTGGGCAAGCTATATTTTTGGAGGTATTTTTCTATTTCATTTAAGTTGTCGAATTTATTGGCATAAAGTTGGGCAAAGTAACTCCTAATTATTGCTCTAATTTCCTCTTCGTTAGTAGTGAGTTCTCCCTTTTCATTTTTAAGACTAACAATTTGATTTTCCTCTTTCCTTTTTTTAATCAGATTTACTAAGGGTTTGTCTATTTTGTTGGTTTTTTCATAGAACCAACTCTTAGTTTTATTAATCAATTCAATAGTTTTTTTACTTTCAATTTTATTGATCTCACCTTTTATTTTTAGAATTTCAAGTTTAGTGTTTGACTGGGGGTTTTTAATTTGTTCCTTTTCTAGCATTTTTAGTTGCAAACCCAATTCATTGACCTTCTCTTTCTCTATTTTATACAAATAGGCCTCTAGAGATATGACATTTCCCCTTATTACCGCTTTGGCTGCATCCCATACATTTTGGTATGATGTCTCATTATTATCGTTTTCTTGGGTGAAGTTATTAATTATGTCTATGATTTGCTGTTTCACCCAATCATTCTTTAGTATGAGATTATTTAGTTTCCAATTATTTTTTGGTCTACTTCCCCCTGGTTTTTTGTTGAATGTAATTTTCATTGCATCGTGGTCTGAAAAGGATGCATTTACTATTTCTGCCTTACTGCATTTGAGTTTGAGGTTTTTATGTCCTAATATATGGTCAATTTTTGTATAGGTTCCATGAACTGCTGAAAAGAAAGTGTATTCCTTTCTGTCTCCATTACATTTTCTCCAGAGATCTATCATATCTAACTTTTCTAGTATTCTATTTACCTCTTTGACTTCTTTCTTATTTATTTTGTGGTTTGATTTATCTAATTCTGAGAGTGCAAGTTTAAGATCTCCCACTATTATAGTTTTACTGTCTATTTCTTCTTGCAGCTCTCTTAGTTTCTCTTTTAAGAATTTAGATGCTACCCCACTTGGTGCATATATGTTTAATATAGATAGTGCTTCATTATCCATGCTACCCTTTAGCAAGATATAGTGCCCTTCCTTATCTCTTTTAATTAGATCAATTTTTGCTTTAGCTTGATCTGAGATCAGGATGGCTACCCCTGCTTTTTTGACTTCACCTGAAGCATAGTAGATTTTGCTCCAACCTTTTACCTTTAACCTGCATGTATCTCCCCGCTTCAGGTGTGTTTCCTGTAAACAACATATTGTAGGATTCTGGCTTTTAATCCATTCTGCTAACCGCTTCCTCTTTATGGGGGAGTTTACTCCGTTCACGTTTATGGTTAGAATGACCAATTCTGTATTACTTGCCATCTTGTTAACCCCAGTTTATGCTTTTCTCCCTTCTTTCCTCTTTCCCCCCCCTTCCCAGTATTAAGCTTGTGAGCACCACTTGCTTCTCACAGCCCTCCCTTTTTAGTATCCCTCCCCCCGCCTTAAGAGTTCCTCCCCCTATCTTACCCCTTTCCCTCCCAGTTCCCGTATTCCCTTCCGCTTAGCTTATTCCTTCCCTTTTCACTTTTCCCTTCTCACTTTTCAATGAGGTGGGAGAAGTTTCACCATAGATTGAATATGTCTTAAGATTTTTCACTTAAAGCCAATTCTGAAGGCAGTAAGATACCCACTATATTCATCCCCCTCCATTCTTTCTCTCAGATATAATAGGTTTCCTATGCCTCTTCATGAGATGTACTACCCCCACTTTACCCTTTTTCTGATACAATGTCCTTTCCACATCAATTTCTAGAACAAGGTATACATGTATTCTTTATACATCTATATAGTCAAAATATAGTTCCCAAGATTAATCTTTACCTTTTTAGATTTCTCTTGAGTTCTATATTTGTAGATCAAACTTTTTGTTAAGTTCTGGTTTTTTCATCAGAAATAGATGAAATTCGCTTACTTCGTTGAATGTCCATCTTCTTCCCTGGAAAAAGATGCTCATTCTCGCTGGGTAAGTTATTTTTGGTTGCATACCAAGTTCCTTAGCCTTTCGGAATATCATATTCCAGGCCCTTCGATCTTTTAATGTGGATGCTGCCAGATCCTGGGTGATCCTTATTGTAGCTCCTTGATACTTGAATTGGGTTTTTCTAGCCGCTTGCAATATTTTTTCCTTCATCTGAGGGTTCTGGCATTTGGCCACTATATTCCTTGGTGTTTTGATTTTAGGATCCCTTTCAGTGGGTGATTGATGAATCCTTTCAATGTTTATTTTTTCCTCTGTTCCTATGACTTCTGGGCAGTTCTCTTTGATAATTTCCTGGAAAATAGTGTCCAGGCTCTTTTTTTCATCATGTTTTTCTGGAAGTCCAATGATTCTCAGATTGTCTCTCCTGGATCTGTTTTCCAGGTCTGTTGTCTTCCCCAGAAGGTATTTCACATTTTTCTCCATTGTTTGATTTTTTTGGATTTGCTTGACTGATTCTTCTTGTCTCCTCGAGTCATTCAATTCCACTTGTTCAATTCTGATTTTCAGTGAAGTATTTTCTTCACTCACTTTTTAAAAATCTTTTTCTAATTGTCCAATTGAGTTCTTTTGTTCTGTGGAATTTTTTTCCATTTCGCCAATTTTGTTTTTTAGAGAGCTGTTTTCTGTTTCCAGTTCACTAATCCTATTTTTCAAGGATTTTACTTCTTTATCCACTCTCTCTTTAACTGACTTCTCCAGGCTCTTTTGCCAAGCCTCCCTCTCCTTTTCCCATTTTTCTTCTAGCTCCCTTGTGAGAGCCTTTTTAATTACTTCTATGAGGTTCATCTGTGCTGAGGAACAGATGATCTTCTCCTTTGGGGATTCACCTGGAGACAGTCTGTTTTTAGTCTCCTCAGGATTTAGAGTCTGCTCTCTATCTGTATAGAAGCTGTCAAGGGTTAAAGTCCTCTTCAGCTTCTTGCTCATTCTGTCTAATAATCAGAGACAAACTACCAAAGAAAAACAGAAAAAACTGGAGTCTTTCTTTGGGGGAGGGGCTGGGTATGTTATCGAGCTTCCTCTACAGACTGCAGGGGGCAGCAGTGAGGCAGTAGCAGGATTGTGTGCGCCTGCGCTCTGAGGTCCCAGAGCGTGCTGAGTCACTGTGGGGGGGGGAGGGGGGGCGGCGGCCAGGTCCTGAGAGACTCCAGCTGTTTGGGGTTGTATTCTTCAGCCCCGGTGTTTTTAGCTTCTCTGCTGGGCTGCTGACTTGCTGCCGGAGCAAAGTATCCAAACCTGTAGCGAAGCTCTCCCTGCAGAGACGGCTGCGATCACTCCCCACCCCCTCTCCAGTCTGCTCCCGTGCTCTCACTGCCGCTGCCCGCCGCCTGCGCCCGATCTAAAATCGCCCCAGCCCTCCAGTAAAGACAGACATTTCTTGGCGAATCTCAAGGATGGCTTCTCTTGGTAACTATATGTGGGTTTTTTTTTAGTCAAGCATTAATTCAGAGGCTTGTAATGAAGTGGATAGTGAGAGAAAGCGTGGAGCTTACACAGCTGTGAGCCTCCTCTCCGCCATCTTAACCCGGCAGTGTCCAGTGTTAGCAGCTCCACTATCTTTAGATAATTGCCAGGTGATGTGGAGAGATCCAGAAAGTGGTGCATGGAAGGAACCGGATAGGTTAACTGCTTGGGGGAGAGGGTTTGCTTGTATCTCTACAGATGGAGAACGAGCCATATTTGCCGTGTCCATCTGAGAGACAGAAAAAGAGAAAAACCTTGAAACAAAGGAGAAAATTCAAGAAACATCGGGTGGTTCCATCTCTGAATACATGTGCCACTGAAAAAAGCATGACTGTTAACCCAGTGTGTATGGCAATTGAGTCATGAACATCAAAAATTGTTGATAAGACTGATTCAGGACTTCAAAACCCGCAGGATCATTGGATTTCCTGACACATGATGAGCCTATTGCAGGATTTCAAAACTTACAGGAATCATTGGATTCCCTGACACATGAAATAATGGACAATAATTGGCAATAAAGAGAAGAAAAAGAGATTAAAGGAATTAGAATAGGTCATGAGGAAACCAAATTTTCACTCTTTGTAGATGATAAGATAGTATACTTAGAGGACCCTAGAGAGTTAACGTTTGTTAAAACTACTAGGAACAATTCACAAATTTAGCCAAATTGCAGGATACAAAATAAATTCACATAAATCATCAGCATTTTTATATATTACCAACAAAGTCCAGCAGCAAGAGATACAAAAAGAAATTCCATTCAAAATAATTGTCAATGGTATAAAGTATTTGGGATTCTATCTGTCAAGGGAAAGTCAGAAAATATATGAACACAACTACAAAACACTTTCCACACAAATAAAGTCAGATCTAATCAGTTGGAAAAATATCAAATGCTCATGGGTAGGCCAAGCTAATGTAATAAAAATAACAATACTACCTAAATTAATATACTTATTTAGTTCCATACCAATCAAACTCTCAAGAAATTATTTTACAGATCTAGAAAAAATGATCTTGAAGAACAAAAGGTCAAGAATTTCAAGGGAATTAATGAAAAAAAAATGCTAATAAAGGTGGCCTACCTGTGCCAGACTTAAAACTATATTATAAAGCAGTGGTCATCAAAACCATTTGGTGGCTAAGAAATAAAATAGTCAATCAGTGGAATAGGTTAGGATCACAGGACAAAATAGTCAATAAGTATAGCAACCTAGTGTTTGACAAACTCAAAGACACCAGCTTTGGGGATAAAAACTCACTATTTGACAAAAATTGCTGGGAAAATTGGAAACTAATATGGAAGAAATTAGGGCTTGACCCATACCTAACACCACATACCAAGATAAGACCTAAATGAGTTCATGATTTAGACACAGTGATATAAGCAAATTAGAAGAACATAGTATAATTTACCTCTCAGATCTGTGGAGAAGGAAGGAATTTGTGTGCAAAGAACTGGAACTCATAATTTAACACCAGATAGATAATTTTTATTATATTAAGTTAAAAACTTTTTGCACAAACAAAACTAATGCAGACAAGATTAGAAAGGAAGCAATAAATTGGGAAATCATTTTTACATTTAAGTGTTCTGATAAAGACCTCATTTCTAAAATATATAGAGAATTGACTCAAAATTATAAGAATTCAAGCCATTCTCCAATTGATAAATGGTCAAAGGATATAACAAAAAAATTTTCAGATGAAGAAATTGAAATCATTTCTAATCATATGATAACGTGCTCTAAATCACTATTGATCAGAGAATTGCACATTAAGACAATTCTAAAGATACCACTACACACCTCAGATTGACTAAGATGACAGGAAAAGATAATTACAAATGTTGGAGGGGATATGGGAAAACTGGGACACTGATACATTGTTGGTGGAACTGTGAATGGATCCAACCATTCTGGAGAGCAATTTGAAACTATGCTCAAAAAGTTATCAAACTCTGCATACCCTTTGTCCAACAGTGTTTCTACTCGGCCTATATTCCAAAGAGATCTTAAAGGAAAGAAAGGTACCCACATGTGCAAAAATGTTTGTGGCAGCCTTTTTCATAGTGGCAAGAAACTGGAAACTGAGTGGATGCCCATCAGTTGGAGAATGGCTGAATAAGTTATGGTATATGAATGTTATGGAATATTATTGTTCTATAAGAAATGACCAGGAGAATGATTTTTGAGAGGCTTGGAGAAATAGCAATATGATAGAATATATTTGTTAGTGATTAATTTTTTAATTTGATTTGTAAATTTTTTGATTTTTTTTTATTGAAAGATACATATTTTTAACAATTCAGTAATCAGTCATAAGTCAGTGAATATGATAACTTTTAAGGAGAAGGTTCAGGTCTATGTGTTTTTACTCATCTTACACAATCTAAAAATAAGCACAAGCAAAAATGAATTATCTCATTTCAATTCAGCAGAAAGTTTTTTTTTTTTTTAATAGCTTTTTATTTATGAAGTTATATGCATGGGTATTTTACAGCATTGACAATTGCCAAACCTTTTGTTCCAATTTTTCCCCTCCTTCCCTCCACCCCCTCCCCTAGATGGCAGGATGACCAGTAGATGTTAAATATATTAAAGTATACATTAAATACAAAATAAGTATACATGACCAAACAGTTATTTTGCTGTACCAAAAAAAATCGGACTCTGAAATATTGTACAATTAGTCTGTGAAGGAAATCCAAAATGCTGGCAGGCAAAAATATAGGGATTGGGAATTCAATGTAATAATTCTTAGTCCTATCTCCCAGAGTTCTTTTGCTGGGTGTAGCTGGTTCAGTTCATTACTGCTCCATTGGAACTGATTTGGTTCATCTCATTGCCAGCAGAAAGTTTTTTATATAAATACATTGTTTTTTATTTATCTGATTCCTATAAATGTATTATACCTTTTTTTCCCCCTATTCATACTTGCATATTTTAGCTGTATTTTTTGAACGAATCTAACTCCTATAGCTTCTCCAACCCTCTCAGCCCAAATTGTTGTTGAATTTAAAATTCCTTTTAATTTCAGTCATATCCCTTGGTCCCTTTCAAAGCATTCTGGGAACTCCTCTCAGCAAAACTGCCAAGAAACTGGGTGGAGATGTAGTGATGAGATTGTTTTAAATTCCTGTAATGTAGATTTGGCCCATGCCCAGAGTGCCTGAGATGGCTTCTCCATGTGCATGAAACTGGGGAGAAGATGGCTTCATTCTACATAGAGAATACTAGGAAGCTATTTCTAGGAGAGTTATAATTACATATAAGAAAAGTTCCTTAAACTATGAAATATGCCTATACATTCTAGGAGTGATTCTGGTCAGTTAACATGTTGCAGTGGAGGTTTTTGCGTCAGTTCCAGCTAAGGTCACTTTGCTTCATTGCTCCTAGTGGAGCTTGTTGATTAATGAAGATGATGGAGGGAACTCTGAAACTGTCCTGACTTTGGTGGGGGAGGGGAAGAAACTCTCCTTGAACTCTTGAGAAACTCTCCTCTGACAGAGATCTACCCTTTAGGGTATTTATGTGCTTTCATTAAGATTAGCCCAGGATCACTCCCCACTTAGCTCAAACTTAAGCGGTCTTACTTAGCTGGAGATCTGGACTTGATATCTTTATTGATTAGCTGCACCCTCTATTGAGTTGAAAATTAGTCCAAGACCACTCCTACTTAACTTGAACTTAAGTAGTCTCATTCTACTAGAAATCTTGGCCTGAGGGCAGTAATTTCATCCAATTGAAACTTCAGTTTCAGGTTTCCTATTTAAAGGAAATTTTGGGGCTCATTTCTTTGCAGAGGCCTAAAAGCAGGAATGATGCCATGCAAGGGACCGCTCTTTTGCATAGCTGCCTGCCAGGACCCCTGCCTGCTGTGAAGACATTCTCTTCTCAGCATTAACCCTCTTTATCTCTCTGCCAGGATTTCTCTGCTATCCTGTTTCCCTGATAATAAGACACTGTCTTATTATTTTTTTGGACAGAAAAACACCAGAGGGCTTATTTTCAGGGGAGGGCTTATTTTAATGAACATTGACAGCAATTTTAATAAACAGGTAAATGTGAACAAAAAAAGGTACCTTTATTCAATAATGATCATGTCATCTTCTTCAACAACATCATCATAAGTGTCCATACCCTGAATTCCATCCTGGATGTCTTGCGCCTCTATTTCCTTCAGAAGAAGCGGACCCAATCTGTCATGTCCAGCAATATAGCTCTCTTTAAATGAACATGTCTTGTCCAGGCAACCTGCTCGTAGTGCCTTGGTGACACAGCTGTCAGTAATTTTATCCCATGATTTCTTCACCCAAGTCACGACTTCTTGCAGACAGGGCTTCACAAAGTTTCCACGCTGATTTCTTTCCATTCTATTTTCAATGTAGTCATTGACTTCCATGGGCAAATGGTCCTTGAATGGCTTGTTTATTGCAATATCAAGGGTCTGGAGATAGGCAGTCATTCCTGCAGGAATCATTACTTGATCTATTCTTCTCTCTGCAAGGAAGTTCTTCATTTCTTTAGCGCGGTGAGTGCTGGCTGAATCCCAGATTATCAGACCTCTTTGGTTACTTCGCATAACAAGTGGCAGCATTAAATCAACCCACTTTCTTATAGGCTTGTGTACACCAGGCTTTTTCGGTTTCAAGAATGTAAATGCCTGATACACGTTCAATCTTATCTTTCTTGCCCTTACTGATGATTAGAGGTGTGGCTTTCTTTCCATCCAAACGAATTGCCAAAACACAGGTGACCCGTGCAGACAGAATAATAAAATTATGACCATCAGTCCTTCTTTTCACTCCATCATGTCCCTCAATAATGTTTTAACCCCATCATGCTCCCTGAGTGCTCGTTCTATCCTCCATGATGCCCCCTGAGTTCTTCTTTTATCCTCCATCATGCCCCTTTTATCCTCCATCATGCCCCCTCACTCCCACTTATAGACTGGGTTTTTATGTCATCCTGCCTCAGCTCTCCTCCGCGGCACTGCTCTCA
Organism: Antechinus flavipes; assembly: GCF_016432865.1. NCBI lineage: Eukaryota > Metazoa > Chordata > Mammalia > Dasyuromorphia > Dasyuridae > Antechinus > Antechinus flavipes. The sequence goes on from NC_067402.1 coordinate 229,214,741, forward strand.
ATGGCGCCAGCAAGTAAATCAGTTTCAATTGATCAAAGATGGACAGAAGCAGCTACACCCAAAGAAAGAACCCTGGGAGATGAATATAAACTGCTTGCATTTTTGTTCTTCTTCCCGGGTTATTTATACCTTCTGAATTCAATTCTCCCTGTGCAACAAGAGAACTGTTCGATTCTGCACACATATATTGTATCTAGGATATATTGTAACCTATTCAACATGTAAAGGACTGCTTGCCATCTGGGGGAGAGGGTGGAGGGAGGGAGGAGAAATATCGGAACAGAAGTGAATGCAAGGGATAATGTTGTAAAAAATTACCCTGGCATGGGTTCTGTCAATAAAAAGTTATTTAAAAAAATCACTGGGGAAGAACAGGATGACGCGCTCACTGATGCAGCTCTGATTAGATGCAGCTCGGAGCGCAGGGAGCGTTTCACCAGGCGGGGGGAGGGAGGGGAATGGTGCATACAGAGGGTATTGTGTAGCGCAGGGGATCACCTTCAGTACAGTAGCAATCTCGATAGGGCTTATTTTCGGGGAGGGCTTATTTTAGAGGAATCTTACACAGTAAGGGGAGGGCTTATTTTCGGGATAGGTCTTATTATCGGGGAAACACGGTAGGACCTTTATATCTCTGTCAAGACCTTGCCATTGAAGAACTCAGTCTCCTAGCAAAAACTGACTTCTCAGTGCCAATAAGCTTCCTTTTGCTAGTCTAATTCAAGTTCATGAATTTTTTCATGTTGGACCTGCACCAACCAAAGAAGTGTTCCCACAACTCTGCGTGAGAACCCTGAAACTGAAGGGGGAACCCAGAAACTCTCTCTGAAACTCCTTCAAAGAGTCTCCTTGAATTCTTGCCTCTATAAAAGACCCTGCTAAGGGAAACAGGATAAGAAGCTTCATTCTGTTATCATGTGAGACTGGCACTCCCATTGATAACACTCACTGCTGATTACACTCTCTATTGAGTTGAAAATTAGTCTTGGACTTCTCATTCAATTCTAAGATTCTCTATTTTGATTTTAACTTAAAAGTGCTCCCAGCCCCCACCAAAAACTAAGTACCATCAAGAAATCTCTTCATGGGAAAGGGACCTGTATGTGCCAAAATGTTTGTGGCAGCCCTGTTTGTAGTGGCTAGAAACAGGAAATTGAATGGATGCCCATCAATTGGAGAATGGTTGGATAAATTGTGGTATATGAATGTTATGGAATATTATTGTTCTGTAAGAAATGACCAGCAGGATGAATACAGAGAGGCTTGGAGAGACTTACATGAACTGATGCTGAGTGAAATGAACAGAACCAGGAGATCATTATACACTTCAACAACGATGTTGTATGAGGATGTATTCTGATGGAAGTGGATTTCCTTGACAAAGAGACTTAACTCAGTTTCAATTGATAAATGATGGACAGAAGCAGCTACACCCAAAGAAAGAACACTGGGAAACGAATGTGAACTATCTGCATTTTTGTTTTTCTTCCCCGGGTTATTTATACCTTCTAAATCCAATTCTCCCTGTGCAACAAGAGAACTGTTCGGTTCTGCACACATATATTGTATCTAGGATATACTGCAACATATCCAACATGTATAGGACTGCTTGCTATCTAGGGGAGGGGATGGAGGGAGGGAGGGGAAAAATCGGAACAGAAGCAAGTGCAAGGCATAATGTTGTAAAAAATTACCCTGGCATGGGTTCTGTCAATATAAAGTTATTATAAAATAAAATAAAATATAAAAAAAAAAGAAATCTCTTCACAAAACCTCCTAATTGAATTAGAGTCTTTTGTCCACTAAGAGAATTCTTTTCTTAGTGAAATCAGAAATAAGCTTTCCTATTCTTTGCCACAGATAACTGAGTTGGTGAATTCTTGTCACGTGGGCTTGCTATACTCTCTCTCTCTGTTTCTCTGTCTCTCTTTCTTTTCCTCTTTCTCTGAGCTCAGCTTCACATTTCATCACCACTAGAACTTCATCAAAGGGAGTAGAGCCTGCGATCTTGTGGGTTCAAAGGCCCAGAAGGCTTCTCAATATTCTTTGTTTCAGAATTCGGGTTTGTAGTTAGTGCAGTATCAAGGAACAAGGAATGATCTTCAGGACCCCACATCTGGCATATCCAATAACCTCTCAGCAAATGAACTTGGGGAGGTAGTGGAAGTTCAGTAATTGTAGAAAGTATGCCTGTAAGGTATGTGTATGAGTTGGGAAATAATGTTTATACATTTATTCTGTTTGTCTTTGAAGTAAATATCCTTTTTGTGAAAGCCAATTGATGTTGTCAAATGAAACCAAAATGCTAATTACTGACCCTCTAACTGGGAAAAACAGCTAGTGGATTGCAGTGGAGAAAAGAGATATTTTCCTAGTCCCTCAGCAAACCTGAGGAGGAAATGTTGCCCTGAGAATCCAAACTCAGTCTACACTTTTACAATACTCTTGATTGTCATGCTAATCAATTCATGAATAAGATTGAAAAGGTTGATTTAAAGGATATGTATGGATCAATGGATCTATACATATGCAATGATTTCATAGATGATATTTTCATTACTATTTATATACAACATTTAATAAATAGAATAAGAAATATGATTCAATAAACCTTTATTAAACAGCAGGAATATAGAGGCAAAACAAAAGAAATGGCTGTCCTTAAGTACTTCACATTATACTAGGGGTATAACATGTAAATAGATCAATAAATACAAGGTAATTTTTTTTTTTATTTTTATTTCCCCCAGTTACATGTAAAACAACTTTTTTTTTGGTTATGCATGTACATTCTTTTTTTACATATTTTCATATGAATCATGTTGGGAGAAAAAATCAAAACAAAAGGGAAAAATCCCAGAAGAAAAAAAATAGAGAATGTAGCATGTGTTGACTTACATTTAGTGTCTATAGTTATTTCTCTGGATGTGGATGAAATTTTTCATCCAAATGATGAGGTTAGTGGTAGTGAAGAGGTGCTAGAATTGAGGTGGGGAATCCCTTCTGGTCATTGCAGGTTCCAAGGCGAAAGAATTCACAAAACCCGAAATCTGTATGGCAAAAAGGGAATTTTATTGTTCGTTAAAAAGGAAACTTTCTTAGCAGGCAAAACTCCTGATTAGGAATTTGGCAGGGATGGATTGACAAATTATGATTATATGGGATACATCTTGGCCTGGGTCTTGGGAGATGTCTGGGCTACTCAATAGAGGACCATTAGAGATCCCCACTTGAATAACTGGAAGTTTGAACCTCTGAGAGTTGTTTGTGGCAAATCAATGGAGGGTGATTGGCTAACATTTCCGATCAATGAAACCACTTAACTTGGGAAGGGCTTGTCTGGGAAAGGTATGCTTTTCCCAGAGTATGAGAGTCTCCCCAAAGGGGAAACAGTTTACATCTGGGGCAGCCCCCCCTTTCCCCTGAAAAAGGTCATATCATTTTTTATCAAAAAGATATCAGTTTATATCATAGGGAGTGTCTTGGATCACTGAGAAGAACCAAATCTTTCATAGTTAATCATCACATAATCTTGCTGTTGCTGTGTACAATGTTTCCATGGTTCTCCTTGTTTTACTAAGCATTAGTTTATGTAAATCTTTCCAGGCCTTTCTAAAATCAGTCTGTTCATCATTTTTTATAGAAAAATAATATTCCATTACTTTCATATACTATTATTTATTTAGCCATTCAAATACAAGATACTTTGAAAAGAAAGAAAGTATTGATAAGTAGAAGAATCTGGTTAGTTAGGTAATGGCACATGTTATTTTGTTCCCAATAAAAAATAAAGTCTTTGAGAGCAGAAATGGCTCTCCTTCTTTCTCTCCTTCCATCCTTTCCTTTTTCTCTCCTTTCATCAGAAGAACTTGTATAAACTAAGAATAAACTTGTTACTAGGAAAAACAATTTATACAAGGATAATAACATTGTAAATTGAAAGATTTAAGAACTCTGATCTTTAGACTGACCAACCACAATTCCAGATGCCTCATATTACCCAATTCCTGACATAGAGGTACACAATGGAATATATATATTTTGGATACAGCAGATGTATACATTTATTTTACTTAACTTTGCTTATTTGTTGTGAGGACCTTGTCTTTTTAAAATTTGGATAGGAGAAAGAAGCTAATGATAGGTTGCAAAAACAAAAAAGATAATTGAAGTGAAAAGTACACAGAGCAAAGGAAGCTCAAAAAGAAACAGGACAGCTTTGAAAATAGTGTGTTGAATTTATTATATACTTTTGACTTGCAATTTTAAAGCCAGGCTAGATACCTCTCCCTATCAAGATAACAAAGATATTCTACGGTATATACTCAAGTCCCTGTTTCAGACATGAAACACCCAGTTCCACTTAACCAATTAATATATTTATTTCTTTTTTTTTTATAATAGTATTTTTTATTTTTCAAAAAACAAAATAATTTTAAACATTCACCACTGCAAAATGTTATGTTCCATATTTTTCTCCCTCTCTCTTCCTTTCTCCTCTCACCTCAACTGCAAGTTTTATAATAGGCTGCCCTGAACATTCTTGCACATACAAGTTCATTTCCCTTCTTTAAGATCTCTTTGGGATATAAGTCTAGTAGTAACACTGCTGGGTCAAAGGGTATGCACAGTTTGATAATTTTTGGAGTATAGTTCCAAATTGCTCTCCAGAATGGTTGGATGTATTCACAATTCCACCAACAATGTATTAGTATCCCTGTTTTCCCACATCCCCTCCAACCTTCCTCATTATCTTTTCCTGTCATTCTAGCCAGTCTGACAGGTGTGTAGTGGTATCTCAGAGTTGTCTTAATTTGCATTTCTTTGATTAATAATGAGCATCTTTTTCATATGGCTAGAAATAGTTTCAATTTCTTCATCTGAGAATTGTCTGTTCATATCCTTTGACTATTTGACCAATTAACTATCAATTGGAGAATAGCTTGATTTAAAGAGATATTTATTTCAAAAATATAGAAAGAAGTAAAAACATTTCCTCTCCCCAACATCTCAGGAGCATAGTCCCCCTTATACCTTAGTCAATTGGATACATTTGAGAGTATCTCAAATGGGAGAGTAGACTGAAATCTAAAAGTTTTTACATAGAATTCCACCACATTTGAATCCAAATTCAGCATCTCTGCCAAATGATTCCTTATCTTAGCTACCACTATGAATTCTCCTACTTATAACTCCTCTAGCCATTGATGCTGGTCTGGGTGCAAAAACGGACATGAATTTGATTCTCAGATGTGACCTTGAAATCATACAAATTAATGGACTTCATGGAGGCTCACTCCCCTGATCTTTTGAAACTCAAAGATAGAAGATTCAGATTAATCACCTTTACCCAAAATGAAAGTGGTTCATATTCATGGGGCCTTACAATTGTATCTCTCATCATACACTATCAGCAAAGGAGTCAAACCAAGAGGAAAGTTATAATCAAGAAAGGAAAGTGTTGAGGTCAACAAAAGCCTTTTGACAGCACTCCCAAGTTCCATTTCCATTACTACAGCAAATTTAAAAATCTACTGTTCATCATGTAGTTATCAGACCAGAACCATCTACACAATGTCTTCACATGCTCAAAAATTTCTACAAGACATTTTCCAATTTATGTTGAAGCTTGGTCCCCTATCTCTAACTGCATAAGAATTTATATGTTAATACAGTCTGTGTAAGCTCATAAGGATCATTGGCAGTCGACCTCCACATTACCCTTTAAAAAAACAAGCTTTATGTAATTCATACAATTCATATAATTCATGTGTGATACTCTTTTTTTGTTCTGTTTAATATGTGGAAATATACTCTTTTTGGTGGGATGGTTACTAAATTCAGAATTAAAATATAAATACAAGATGAGATGAGCATACTCGACAGTTTTTCTCAAAAGAAGTTGGGAGTCTTAATGGGTTGCAGGTTTGTTATGAAGTCTTTGTGTCTGTGTAGGAGCCAGAAAAACTAATGCAATTTCTGATGGCATTAGGAGCCTAATAGCCTCTAGGAATAAGGTGGTGATAATCCTTGTATACCTGGTCTTAATAAGAACATATTGAGAGAATTATTTAGTTTAATTTCAGGTGCCACATTTTATGTGGCATTTTATGTAGGACATTTTATGAAAGATATTCATAAATTGTTTTATGAACCATAAATTGGTTCTCATTGTTCTTCCCTGGTTTTCTTCTTACCTGTCTAGCTGTTTTTTTTTTTTTTTTTTTTTTTTTTTTAATTCTCTTTTTCTGGTTTTTCACCCAGGTCATGTCCAGGAGCTATGAATGTCCTTCAAGTCTCTGTGTTCTATCGTTTTCACTTTTCTCTTTATATTATGGCATTTAGTGATCTCATTACCTTCCATGGGATTAATTACCATCTTTATGTAGATGATTCTCATATCTATTTATCCAGCCCTAATTTCTTTCCTGATTTCTAGTCTTCCACCTCCAACTATGTATTGAGCATTTCAAGCTAGAAATCCTAAACTCAGCATGTGAAAAACTGAGCTCATCTTCATCATTTAAAACTTTTGATTCTAAGTTGAGACTTAAAGAAAAACTAACCATCTTAAAAGGTAAATTTGGTCATAGAGAATATTCCAGGCATGAGAAAGAGCCTATGCAAAAATATAGGACAGGAGTATAGAAGATAGAATGTTAAATTCAGGGATCAGCAAATAGGCCAGTTGAATTGGAAAATAAGATACATGAAAGGAAATAGGTAGGGAAAAGCAGATTATTAGATTCTTAAAGGATTTAAATGCCAAAGAATTAAGGAGTTTGTAATGTTATCCAGAGGGGAAAAAACGCTGCTGAAGGTTTTCAGGAGAGGGAGCATGATCAGACCTGTTCTTTAGGAAAATTATTTTGTCAACTACATGGAGAAAAAATTAGAGAGAAGATATGTTTTAAGTTATGCACAAGTTATGAGGGCCTGAATTAGGGGGATAGATGGACAAAAAGAGATAATAAATATAGTTGTGAGATGCTGTGAAGGCGAGAGAAACAAAGCTTGGCAACAGATTGGATGTGGTGAATGTGATAAAAGGGGAGAATAGATACCTCTCCAGTGTAGAGAACCTGAATGGCTGGAAATTAGTGATTCTCAGAATTAGTGTGGTACAAGTAAAAGAACTAGATTTGGAATTGGTTCAAATCTTGGCTCTACCACTTACTATCTCTAGGACTTTGAGCAAACTACATGTTCTCCTTAGCAGCAGTTTTCCCAATTGTAAAATGAAAGTTGGACTAAATGAATTTAAGGGACTCTCTCAGCTCTAAAAAAGGCAGATTTTAAGGAAGATTTTGTGAAAGATAAGAATTTTTAGTGAATGTGAAGGAAGAAAAAGTTAAAAGTAACTAGGGGAAGGCAAGCTGTTCAGTTAAAAATAACCAAAGTAAGTATTGTGGGATGATGGTTTGTCTGCCTAGAACAGGTTGACAATCTATTACAGGGCTGAGAGGATTAGATGTGAAAAATCTTTAGGTAAGGCCAATATAAATGTATATTGAAACCAGCAGATAAGATTTAGATAGATGGATAGATTGGTTATAAGTTGATCTAGTTTCTTAGACTGGCTTTGCCACTGAATATCTATTGTAAAAAAAAAAAAAAAAAGAAAGAAAGAAAGAAACTGGGAAGCCTCTCTGAGTAAAGAAACTAATTTTTATTAAGAAAAAAACTGTAGAGGGTCATAGAGAGAGGGGAAACTCTGGATGAGGTATAAGATCCTCCAGCCCTGCCAAGAAATCTGCTGACCTGTCTGGTTTGGCTCCCCATCTCTCCTAAGGACAATTCGGCCTTCCTAAGAAGTCAAGGAGTGTGACAACCTGTGTTGTAATTAAAGCAGAGTTATACTAAGTGGCCAAGAGACATCTACAAATAATAGCAAGTTGTTTAGGTGATCCTACATGCTCAGTATATAATTAGTGCATGTGCAGTGTGCTATAGATATATAAGTGTATTAGAGAGAATTTGAAATAAACAAACTCCATGTTTGACTATCCATGTGAGTTTAGCCCGTTCACTCCTCACCCATGATCAGGATTCAGGCTGGTACTAAAATCCTCCAGTGAGCAGATCCAGACATTACAAAAAACAAAGGTGGAGTCTACAGTCTTCCTAGTACCATTTGAGATCTCAACATAAAGAATTCACAGTTATTTATAGGTTTCTTGACTCATGTAGTCAACAAAGTCCTCTAAAAGCTGGCTTTTGCAAGATTGCATTTTGCAAATCATTATGTCCTAATTTTGTGCCATCCTAACTTTGTACAGGACTTTCTTACCTTATCATTTTAATATAAAGTTAGTATACATTTATGATTATTATGATCACATACTTAAGATACACACTTTATAATGATTTAGTAATACTTTTAAAGTTAACTAACACATGAATTTCTCTGGGATTATGTCATAGTTTCATTGCACATATTTTTTTAAAAATGAAACCAAATTTTTTTTTTATTTACAAGATATATGCATGGGTAATTTTTCAGCATTGACAGTTCTAAAACTGTTGGAATCCTTACAAAGTGTTAAGTCGTTAGAATTGATAGAGACAATAATTATCTAATTTAGCATGGTTCAGTATGATTGAATAAATAGCATTTTTTAAAGAGAAAAAAAAATCAGTACACTAACTGATACATTGAATAAATCTTAAAACATGTGCAATGTGTAATAATACTTATGGATTTTCACCTCCACAATGGAGTAAGAAGGGCATATTCTTTCGTATCTCTTCATTTGAGTCATGTTTGATCTTTATAATTTTGTTATACTCACTTTTGAATTTTTGGTATGTGGTTGTCCTTTCTATTTATGTTGTTATTATGATTGTGTATATTGTTTTCTTGGCTGTAATTACTTTTCTCTGCATTAGTTCATGTAGATCTCTTTATGCTTTTCTAAAGTCAATATGTACATAATTTCTTACAGCACAATAATATTCCATTATATTAATGAACCACATTTGAGTTAACCATTTGTCAATGAATGGGCATCTACTTTGTTTCCAATTATTTGCTATCACAAAAAGTGCTGCATTGAACATAACTTGTATCATTTTATTTACCATTTCAGTGATGGGGAGGTGAGAGGAGAAAATTTACAACTCAAATTTTTTTTTAAATTAGTGTTGAAATTATTTTTATGTGTAATTTGGAAAAATATTATTTAAAAAATAAAAAAATAACAAAAAATGCTGATCTCAGATACTTGCTAACTATGTGACTGGATAAATCACTTTTTTAAAAAAGGACCAATATAAATATTTTCTTGTATATGGAGATTGTCTTCTTATCAATGGATTTTTGGGAGTATAAGCCTAGTGTTGGAGATTCAAAGAAATAGATGTTTTAGTCATTTTTTTTGCAATCTAAATTGTTTTCCAAATTTCAAATTGTTTTGGTTGTATCACTTCACATTTCAACCAGCACAAACTACAATTAATCATTCTACAACCCCTTCAACTTCACTATTGGCTTTTTTTTTTTGTCAACTTTACCAATTTGTAGGATATGAGGTGAAACTTCAGAATTGCTTTAATTTGCATTTTTCTTATTACTAAGTGATTTAGAATAGAGGTGTCAAGCAGACATCATGAGAGCCATACTCAAATAACTGCTTGACCCAGAATACAATGTAATTGGGAAATTTTTAAATAAAATAAATATGTTAATAAGTGGTTTTCTAAGTCCCTGTTTCTATTTGAGTTTGACACCACTGATTTAGAACAATCTTTCATGAGGTTGCCTTGTAATTTGTGGCCTAAAGAGTCATGTGGACAATAGTAAGAAATGGAGTATCTTGTTCAAGGAGCTCCCTAGAGGGTCATATTCATATTCAGGAAGTCATATTCAAGGAGTAAGATATAAGAAGACTGGAAGAAAGGAGGGAGCTAGATTATAAAATGTTTGAATGCTAAATAAGATTTTGTATTTGATGCTGGCAGTTATAGGCAGCCACTGGAGTTTATTAAGTAGGGGGCTGACATGTTTGGATCTGTGCTTTAGAAAAATCATTTTGGTGGCTAAATGGAGGATAAAGTTGAGAGAGACAAGGTAGGCAGACTCACCAGCTTGCTATTGCACAATAATGAGAGCAGCACAAGATGGTGGCAGTGTCAAGCAGAGAAGGAGACATATTTGAGAGATGCTGCAAAAGTGAAATCAACAAACTTTGGCAATAAATTGAAATATTGGGAACTGAGAGATAGTGAAAAATCTAGGATGATTCTTATGTTGTGAGCCTGAGGGACTAGGAAAACAGTGGTGCCCTTTATTTTAATAAGAATAGGTAGGAAATGCAATAGGCAGGAGAGAGTTTAAGGGGAAAGATAATGATTCAGGTTGAGATTCTGAAGGGCAGTTGGAGATAGGAGATTGGAGGTCAACAGAGAATTTGGAACAGGATAGTTAGATTTGAGAATCTCAATATAAAGATGATAATAAAATCCATGGAAGCTGATAAGATCACTAAGTGAAGTGGTATATAAAGAGAAGAGATTCAAGAACTAAAGGGGCCCATGATTATTTCTGAAAGGACAGTCTCATTTCTCATGATGTTAAAGGAGAAGGGAGAACTGAAAACTCTTGAAAAGTAAGCAAGCAACCCTAGCAGTAAAGTAACCCTAGCAGGGTTAGTTCATCTAAGAGCATTGGCAGCATAGATGGGAGAAATTTCAGCACCATTATGACAGACAAGGAAAGTGCACATATAACATGGGGGGGGGGGGGGAGAAGAGGGAGGGACATATACTATCTACCCATGCTACAGTCTCCAAAACAAAGTAATTTCAGCCATAATTCTGTGAGAAGAAAGGAGAGAAGGATGTCAGAGCTGTGTGTCTGGGGTTGAGTGTAAGTCAGACAGATAGATATAGACTCCTTGGTCTGTTCTATGAAGCCAGAACCTAGCGAATTTAATACTTCTATCCTCTGTCTCTTCCTCCCAACAGCCATGAATTTTTTTCCATTCCCACTTCAGGGAAAGATAAATGAGTATTAGCAATTAAGAGCCTGTTTATTTCATTTGTTGACACTTTATTTAAAATAAACCACTGTCCTTAAGACTATGGTGTCATTATTACAATAGAGGTTTGTGTGTATCTTTAGAGGCAGATGGGGTGGTTATGTATCCTGGGAGAAGAAGAGAGATTTCATAAACCGTGGGAATATTACTAGTCTGAGGTCTTAGAGCTAAACTAAAAGCTAAAAGAGGCTTTTATTGATTTATATCTGTGTGGGTTGGGTGCTAGACCCCTTTCCCCAAATTAATTAATCAGAGCATCTTCAGGTCCAAAGAGAAAGCATTTATTTAGTCCCTGCAGGGAGAGGTCCAAACACACCTGGGAAGGATCTTTGATTCCAACATGAGCTTACCTGACAAGCCAGAAACAGGAAATCTGGTTAAATAGCCAAAGACCCAAGTCTTTTCATTGGATAAACTAAAAGGAAGTAACCACCATTGATCAATGGCCACTACCCAGGAAGTTGTCTGCTTCCTGGGGGGCATGTTACTTCCTATAGCTGATGTAGGGCCTGACCTTTAAAGACCTCTTGGCTCAGAGATCCTATGACTTCCTGCAACTTGGGGTCTAAGGCCTGATCTTCTGGCTCTGCAGACCTCGGAGAATAGGGATCACATGACTTCGGCTTGACCTACTCTATCTCACAGACCTTTTGAGAAAGCTTTATTTAGTCCCATTCATATCGAATAACTTCCTCAAAGCAGAGAAAGAGCAAATGAATCCAGACCAAAAGAAATCTCAGCATAACTTAGCCTTCAGTAGAGAGGAGATGGTTGGAATTATTTCTTCTGAAATCAGTGTTTTAGGTACTTTCAATCTCTTTGTTCTTCTCTTCAAGGCTTACTGGAAATTTTTTCCCCCAACTAGTAGAGTTGCCCTACTACTAGTAGAGTAGTAATTAGGGAGAAAGTTAGGTTTAAAGGGAAGAATTGGGAACACTATGCTATTCTGAAAGTGGGGCCCTGAAAAGAAAGAATAACTATTTCTCTGGTTCACCAACTCTTCACATGTCACATACTGCTAGAAGTATATATACCTGTTATTCAAAAGTGTTAGATGTAAAACAAAAAATAGGAAGTTGTTACTCCTATTTTATGAGAGAAAACTGAGGCATAGGGATGTTGTGATTAGCCAAAAGACATTCAACAAATCAGGGGGTAATGTTGGAGAAATGAGCAAGATAGAGATTAGAGAACAATTTAATAGTTTATTAAATGGAGAGATTTACTGGGACCAAATGGATCCATGGTTTGGTCCCAGGGCTGAATGAGACTATCGTCTCAAAGAATTCAGCCCTGAATGTTGGATACAAGATTCTTTTATAGGGTTACAAGACCAATGACATAATGGGGGAGGTACCTGGATAGGGATGACCTAATGGGGAGAGGAACCTAGGATGAGGATGACATAATGGGGGCAGGCATCTAGGATGACATAATGAAGGAAGGTACTAGAGAGGCTCCTGATATGCTAATGATGTCTAAAATGGATAAAGACCTTTATCCCATTAAATATTAAGAGGGAATAAGTATAGCCTAAGGTCTAAGATATAAGACTTTTATCCTATCAAACATTAAGAAGAGGGAATGGTTATAACCTGAGGCATAGTAACTAAATAGGACAATTAGGGAAACTGAGTCAGGACTTTAAAAGAGAACTGTGGAACAACAAGGGATCACTATCATCTTGGCACAAAAGAATTGATTAAGTCTTAAATGATATTATACCAGGCATCTTAGAAGAAGTAACACAGGCCTATATTATTGGAGTTTCTAATCTTTATATATAATATTTGGACAAGTCACTCTTGTGATTTAGTTTCACTGTGTAAAATGATGTTGTATGGCTCATACCAACTTTAAAAGTCTGCAAATGTAGGATTGTTATATATAGGAAACTGTAAAGGGTCACAGTCAGTGGAGAAACTCTGGATGAGATATAAGACCTTTCAGCCCAGAGGGAACCTGCTAACATTGTCTGGTTCGGCTCCCCATATCCCCTAAGGGCTCTCAGCCTTCCTGAGAAGTCAGGGGGAGTGACAACCTGTGCTGAGATTGAAACAGAGTGATACCAGGTGGCAAACTACATACAATAGTGAGTTGTTTATGTGGTCCCAAGTGCACAGTGTTGTTTTTGTTATATTATATAAAGGAGAAAGTCCTTGAAATAAATAGAATCCATTTTTCCACCACCCTCAGGAGTCCTGTTTCATCACTTCTCCACTAGGAAGGTATATTTTAATCACCACGGTATGGGGGCTCTATAAAGCAATGGTATATTTTGTCACCCCAACTTGGGAGCTCTAAAAAGCAGGACACAACAGGAAACCTGCATGGTAGAATAAAAATATTAACCTAAGACATTAACCAATGAGAAACTCTGATGGGTTATAGATTTGACTATAACATAGTGCTTTTCTAACTTTTTATGTTTAGCTTTTGTTCATCAGCCATAAATCAGATATGTTTATTGATCCAACAAATATTGAATTAGATTGAATTAAAAGCTATTATGAGACTTAGCACATTAAAATGGGGTAATGAAATCCAATAAGGAGGTGTAGAATAGCTGTATTTTTTTTTCTGTTTTTTAGCCCTCATTTTATAAATGGAAGACAATAACTTGAGTGGAAATCAGAAAACAGCCCGTACAGTTTTGTGCTCAAATTTGAAAGCTCTAAAAAGGTTACAAGTGGCTTCAACCAATATAGAGAAAGAATAGGCAAGGATGGGAGACTTACTGTGTTGGGAAGCCATCCAATACCACTGCTCCAATGCTGCTACTTTTACTTTCTCTTAATCAGGAACAAAACCAGGAGCAAGACCAAGAGTGAGAATAGAGTATAACTGAACTATGAGGAAACTACACATTCTTGGAAACCAACAAGCTGGGACCAATCAGGTCACCTAAGTTTGGGAAGAGGAAGTTTTCTATCAGAGAAGTTGGGGAAGTCAGGGAAGGTATGTTAGAAAAATGCTGGCCCTATCACACTAACCCTCTTAATGAGAATAAAAAGTTCTACTTCCTTGTCCTGTATATTGTTCTCTCACAATAAACCTCTATCTCTAATATTCATTTGATCAAGACTTCTTTCATTTTTTGTATTTAGCATGTGTTTTCAAAAGAAATTAGTCTCTCTAATACATGTTCATTATACTTGCATGCATGTGTATGTATCCCTAAAGGATTTAATGTAAAGATGATGGGAGAAAAACACACAGAAAAAGAGAGAAATACATTCTTTCTAAATGATAAGACTACAAGATAGGGGCTTCAACTTAAGCTGAATATATATATTTGTATGAACTCACTTGTTCACACATATATGTATTTGTATTTGTTACTAGAGCTCCCTCAAAACAGAGAAGAATAAATGAACCTAAGCTATTCTGGACAAAGGATACAGCAACAATCTTCTGGTGAAAGGTTTGATTCGTGAGTGTGAATTAGTCCTATCTTGAGGCAGTTGTCTCAATCAACTTCCCTTCCCAGTGTATTTCCCAAAGTCGATTTGAAAGATCCCTTACCCAGGGGATTAATGAGGGCACTGACTAAAAGGAAAGTCATATCCGTGGGGATTCTTTAATCAAGAAGCCAGGAAAGAGTATAACTTTCTACAACTTTGTACACAAGGGTGGGAGTCAGAGAGAGGGAGTATCTAGGTCTCATCCTTAGCCAAACAATTCATACCTCCAATAACTCTTAGAAGTGTAAACATAAATAACAGAAATAGATGATCAGCACTTATGTTTACTCAAAGGTGACAAATTAAAAATACTGCTAATACTCAAGCATCTTTGTCAAGAAAATGGGGACATGAAGAATCAGACATGACTGCAAACAACTAAATGACAACAAAAGATAAGAAATTTTTCTTGAAGTGGAAAAAGATGGACCCTCTGAGCAGCTGCTTGTGCTCCAAAGTATGATGGTGTGGATATACAAGTACCATCAGAATTAGAAGAACAAAGTTAAATAGGGTGCCTAGGGCAGCTAAGTATTAACTGAACATTAATAACAAAAAACTCTGGATTTCCAGTTAAGATG
Organism: Antechinus flavipes; assembly: GCF_016432865.1. NCBI lineage: Eukaryota > Metazoa > Chordata > Mammalia > Dasyuromorphia > Dasyuridae > Antechinus > Antechinus flavipes. Next base: position 229,229,825 of record NC_067402.1, read on the forward strand.
ACTATCTGAAGAATAGAGGAGGCTGAGTCCTACACATGCATTTTTTTTTGATAGTAAATTTTTATTTTTATTTTTTTAAATAACTTTTTATTGATAGAACCCATACCAGGGTAATTTTTTACAGCATTATCCCTTGCACTCACTTCTGCTCCAATTTTTCCCCTTCCTCCCTCCACCCCCTCCCCAAGATGGCAAGCAGTCCTTTACATGTTTAATAGGTTACAGTATATCCTAGATACAATATATGTGTGCAGAACCAAACAGTTTTCTTGTTGCACAGGGAGAATTGAATTCGGAAGGTATAAATAACCTGGGAAGAAAAACAAAAATGCAAGCAGTTTATATTCATTTCCCAGTGTTCTTTCTTTGTGTGTAGCTGCTTCTGTCCATCCTTGATTAATTGCAACTGAATTAGCTCTCTTTATCGAAGAGATCCACTTCCATCAGAATACATCCTCAAACAGTATCGTTGTTGAGATATATAATGATCTCCTGGTTCTGCTCATTTCACTTAGCATCAGTTCATGTAAGTCTCGCCAGTCCTCTCTATATTCATGCTGCTGGTCATTCCTTACAGAACAATAATATTCCATAACGTTCATATACCACAATTTACTCAACCATCCTCCAATTTAAGATTAAATTTTAAGCTAGGAATTCTAGAAATAAGAATTACAAAAAGAATAAATTAGAATGGAAGATTAGAAACTTTTATCTAAGTTGTCGACTCCATTAAAACTAAAATGAAACAAACAAAACTCAACAACACCGTAATGCTCTAAGAAATATTACAACAAAGTCAACAGATTGAATTTAAGACATCTACTACCAAAACCAGCTAATCTGCAACATAGATTAAGGAGAGATCATTTAAGAATCAGGAGGTTTTCTGATAAGCAAACAAAAAACCTAGCACTCATAAAATAAACTGTTTAGTTCTATTAGAACTACTTTCTATTAGAATTACTTTCTAAAAAAAATCCTAAAATTGAGTTCACCAAGGAATGTCATGGCCAAAATCCAGAGCAAATTCCTGGGAACCCATATGACTCTGTACTGGAGCATAACTTTGAGCAAAATTAATCTCCTTAGTGACAACTAAGAAGGAAGAGTCACTAGTTTGGTGAACCTTGAAAAGAATGGCTGACCTTCTTTTCCTCTCTTGTTTCAATTCAATTCTCTCCCTCATATTAGGGGGACGTAGGGGTCTAAGACAAAGGAGTCACCCTTTCCCACCTCCAGTGGAAGTGGTGAACTGTGAATATATGGCAGTTAAAGTACATGAATTGACTTGGACAAGCCTGTTTGGAGCTTGGGCCTCTAGATGCCTCTTCTGATTTTTTTTTCTTTCTCTGAAAATAGGTGACTGGACAGTAAATAGACAATTCTATCATATTTGTGGCAAGTTTGTGAGTTTGAAAGCTTTGATGATCCCAAGTCCCTTATTTGGAATTGACTTACTGTAAGAGGAATCTCTACATCTGAGTGAGTTACTACCAAGAAGGTGAGAATATAGGGACCTTAGCAGACTTTACTAGAATGTAGAGATTTGGAGGGAGTTATTCAAAAAGTAGAACTAGGGTTAAATATAAAATGCCAATTTAACAGTCCTAGAAAATGCTTCATATATGATGTTTTAAGTATCTATCTCCTGGTATGTTTTTAACATATCTTTTATGTAGATGAAATAAATAGTTGACCTTTCCCTGATCATTTAACCTTTGTTTGCCTCAGTTTTCTCAACTGAAAAATGGAAATAATAATAATATAATAATGGCACCTACTTCACAGAGTTGTTTTCAAAATCAAATGAGGCATATGTAAAAAGTACTTACACAGTACCTGGCATGTAGTAGACAATATATAAATGTTTATTTCCTTCTGTTCCCTTTCTCTAAATGACATTTCTAGAAACCAGAAGGTGTAATGATAGGTTCCTTTCATGTTATCCAGACAGTGGCACTCTTGGCTTACCAGTTATATTATTGTTCTTCATTTTTTTATTTTCAAAGAAGACAATTGCATCATGAAGCTGATGTCTTGAGTTGGATTTAAGAGAAGCAGAGCTGTGCAAGCTCATCAGCTTTGTTGACTCCTTCATAGTCACTGAAATCTGGTGTCAAGGTGAAAGTCAAAATGATTGTCAATGACCAATGACTGATGGCAGTAATATAGCTAATAAGTGGTGGAACCAGGAATCAAATTGATTACAATCCAGCATCCTTTTCCTTCCATATATTTTCCTATGATCTTTTACTCCTTCCCACAAGTCTTCCTTCCTCTATTCTCATCAGCCTAGATGCCTCATTGAAAAGGCATCCCTACCTCTATTCACTCACTCCATTCAACTCCGTTGTTGAATAATTAATATCTTTGCTTTCATCCCATCTTAGCTTTTATTGTATGAATTGTATGAACCTGGACAAGTCGCTTAACCTCTGCCTCAGTTTTCTTGTCTGAAAATGGGAATAATAAAAGATCCACCTCACAGAATGGTTGTGAGAATCAAATGAAATATTTGTTTGTTTGTTTTTAAAGCACTTAGCATGTTACCTGGAATGTTGTACTGCTTTTCTTTCATGTCTTCTACATTCTTCAATAATTTCAATCAGTGCTGGACTTCTTTAAAGTGTCTACTCTCCAAGATAATACTTGACTTTGTTAGTGTCCTATATGACTAACCATTATTTCATATGTGTTGGTCATGCTTTTCCACCTATATTGCATACTCCTGAAGGCAAGAGGCCATGCCTTATATTTATTTACTCCATGTTCCTTACACTATCTAGCATGGAATGGGTACTCAATAAAAATAGTGTGATCATTTTTCTGTCTTTTAATTAGTATTTAGTATTTATCTCCAAAGCATAATTGACTTGATAGGTGCCTGAGCACCTTTTAGTGGAGGTGGCCAGCCCATACCAATGTACCACAAAGAAGAGGAGAAGCTCATTAAAAGGCAACTCCCAGATAGAGTCTATGATTATCCCCATTTATTTTTATTATATGCCAAGAAGGAAGGGCTCTATAGTGGTTACAAAAAGAAAAGAAGTTTAGAGATTTGTTCCCCACCTCTATGACTCCTTCTGACTGACCATGAACAAGATTTTGCTTTTTATTCTGAGGAATAAAGATCCACCACTCACTAAATGGCTTACCCCCAAAGACTTTGATCTGATATTCTATATTGCCTCCAGTAAAAACTGAATCCTGAGCAGAATTCTTAGAACTCAGATTATTATGGGGATGACCAATGAGAATGCTTATTATCGAATAATCACTAATGATAACAACTCAGAAAATACTCCAACTATCTCCAACTCTATCCTGCTACCCAATGTTCATTTCCTCTAGAAGAGGGAAGTTTTAATTTTTACAAGTGCTGTCCAGGACACCTTTGGTGCTTCCCAGACCATTAGAAAGATTATTGCTATCATACACTCTTATTCCTCCCTCATTCCATCAGGTTCTCTCAGATACAGGTCATTCATACCTGAGAAAAATTCAGACTCTCTTCCATTATCTTGGAATTTCATTAATAACAACATATCAGATTCTACCATCTGCTTTCTCTGTTCTGCCAAATGCTTTTGGGAGAAATCATATGACTGAGCCAACTGGCCCTTCTATGAATGTATGTTAGCCAGGCTCATTTAGGTTTTTATTGCTTCATGCTAACCATATTATATTACTCTTTTCTGATTGAGTTTTCTTACAATGTCTGTTCCAAAGTTTTTCTTCTCAAGTCACCTATGTTATCATTTACCTTTCCTCTCAGTAGAGCACCTGGCCTCATACTTCACTGAAAATCTCTCATCTCTTTCTCTTTTACTGCAGGTACAGAGGAGGAAGCAATCCTATTCCTTGGCAATGTCAATCTCTTTACTTGTGCCTTTGGTTGCTTCATCTCTAGGAACTTATTTCCTTTATTTCACTAATTTCTTTTCTTAAAGATAATTTTTATTGATTATATTTTGTTCTAATTTTTCTTTTTTTAAGATAATTTTTATTGATATATTTTGATTTTATATCACCTAAATTTTTCTTTGTATTCCTTCTCTATGCAATCTAAAACTCCCCTATCCTTTATAAAAAAAGATTTTTTCCCTAATTTTTTAACCTGTTTTAATCCACTATCTTTTTTTCTGCTTCTTATAAAAATGTTCAGGTGTTCTCCACCCTTAAAAATGTTTAATCCCTCTTCCTTTTACAGTCAAATGCCTTGAAAATCTTTACTCACTGGATAAATTATTTCACTTTCTACTCATTTCTCATTTTCTTGAACATCTAACATATTTCCTTATCATGTGACTAAAACTACTCCCTCCAAAATCACTAGTGATCTCTTTATTATTAAATTCAATTATCTTTTTTTATTCATCTCTCTGTCTTTGCTCTCTATGCAGCATTTGATACTTTAAACTTTCTTCATGTCATGATTATCTTCTTATATGTACCTTCTCAGTCTCCTTTGTAAATTTTTCATCTCTGTTCTATTTCCTATCTGGATTTGCTCAAAAGCTCTATTTTAGATTCTTTCTCCATCACTCTCTTTGATCTCATCAGCTCCCAAGAAGTAATTCAACTTTCATCTCTATTCACTTATTCCTTAAACCTACATAACCATCCCTTATCTTACTTCTGAACTCCATTTCTACATCACCAACTCCCTGCTTGTTCTGTCTATCTGGACATCTCACAGACATTTTAAATTTGACTTGTTTAGAACAGAATTCATTATCTTTCTTCCTAAATCTATCTTCCCTCCTAACTTGCCAATTCCTTTTAAGAGTACCATCATCCTTTCAGGGGGTTGCACATTTGCAGCCTAGGAGTTAACTTTGTCTCTTCACTTACCCATATCTAAACAATTGCTGAGTCTAATCAATTCTAACTTTTCAATGTTTTTTATATCTCCCCTTTTCTCTACTCATATACAATTATCCTCCTCATCATCTTTGGCCAATAGCCAGTTATTAGTGCTTCTTACTCTATAATTATGTATTTATTTTAGATATTTATATGTTAGATATAAATACTTGTATATATTCACACAAATATATACATATATGTACATGTTTATTTTGTATGTTTTATACACATGTGTACATATGTATACACAAATACATATCCTATCCACATATTATCTCCTTCCATAGAATATAAGTCCCTTGAGCACAAGCTCTTTCACTTTTATATTTGTATCTCTGTCACCTAGCACAGTTCATGGTATATAGTGCTTAATAAATGCCTGTTAATTGCTTGATTGCTCTCTTAGAATGCCAGTTGAATTGACTAATGGCAAAATGTTCTATTAACAGGGGAAACCTCAACACTATTGGGGATAAGAATTGTTTTCAAAATTTGAAGGATTCATTGCCAGTTATTCTGACCTATGTCTTGCCATTGAACTTCCAATGACTCTGGAGAAAAGGCGGAGGCTCATGACTTTTCACAACTCTGCTCATCTAAATTCAGTTTGTGTGCAAGTCAAGACATCATTTTTTCTGATGTCATTGGTGCTCTTGAAGTTCAAAAGAAAAACAACAACAATAACAAGCATAGTTTGAAAATCTTTTAGGCTGTCAGTGTCTCTAAGGGTCCTAAGCAGAGCTGAGCACTCAGTTAAATTTCTGATCCTTTTACTATGACTAATACTTGATGTGGACCACATAAAAATACTCTCATTTTAAGCCATATTCCATGAGAAGGCCTACTGGCAACAGATTCTATTTTACTTCAGAGAAATCTTTGAGACTTCACAAGGGAAGATACTTCACATCTGAGGATTGTAGTGTTATATTCAGAGGAGGAATACATGCTGTGTCTTAAAAACATAAAGAAGAAAATTAATATGGAAGAGTGTTTCAAATCAATCCTAATCAAGTGAACAGTCAATAAGTACTTATATATCAAATACTGTGTACTTGATGCTGAAATACAAAGATAAAAAATTGAAAGTCTATTTTTAAATATACTCACATAATATTTTCAAAAAGCAAAAATCTATTTTTTCCTTATCTCTTAAATTGGAAAAACCACAAAACCCTTGTAACAAATATACATAGTCAAGCAAAACAAATTTATTGACAACATCCAAAAATGTTGGTCTCATTCTGTATCCTGAGGTGTTCCATCCATTTCCTCTTGTGGAGAGGATGGGTAGAATGCTCCCTCAATCATTGGTCTGTTGGAAGAAAATTTTCTGCTTTTCTTTGAGGGAAATAGACTGTCAAGTTGCATTCCAAACCCATCCCATAAGGCCTTTTCCCTCCTGTTTGGATGGGCTCTTTTCCAATTTAAAACATTCAAAAATAATTGAGAAATATTAAAAAATAGGAATGCTTCTTATTTTTTCTTCCAGCAAGAAGATTCAAGGAATAAAGATCCAGTCACAAGATTGCCTTACATCACACCCACCTGGGTTTTTTTCCTCTCTTAAAGATTTAAAAAACATTTATATTATGCATCAAAATGTTAAGGATCATTTAGTTTTTATTTTAATCTTTCCCTAAAAATACATCATAATTTTAAAAATATATATACATCTTTTAAACTCCAGAATGTGGAGCTGCAATATACCAGAAAATAATACCACTCTAAAAATATCTACTGCAAATAATTTTGTGTATATATATATATATATATATATATATACATATATATGTATGTATGTGTGTATGCACACAAACACACACACATATGATACACACAAAAAAATGTGTGTATGTACTACTTTAGGAGACATTTGCCCACTGTTTCCATTCAATTTGGTGGTCTACAAAGTACAAAGAGTCTACTCCTGAATAGCTGGCAGGGAGAAACTCTCCAAAGCAGGCAAAAGGACACAAATCAGAACAATAGTTCCATACAGAGGCAATGAATATACTGATTCTCTCTGTTTGCTGTACCTCCCATTTCCCTTTAAATACTTATTTAGAATCAGGATCTCTTGTAAATTATCGACAATTCCCCTTTTCTTCAAGGCTGAGTCTCTCAATATGATCCTCTGATATTATTTCTGAGCAGTCAGTCAGTATGGGAAAAAAAAAGGATTGGGTCAGCTTTCTTTTTGCAGTCTTGCTTGGCAGCAAAATTCCTCTGGGATATGCCTGTTGGCCCTTATTCAGAAGCACCATCAACAATAAAAGTCTCTCTCCAGGAGGTCAGAAATCAATCTCCCTTCTCCCATCTGCTTTCTTACCAGAATGACTTCTATGTCCTTCATATTTGATAGATTTTTTAAAAAGACATATCTAATAGATAAGACATTTTCACTGCTTCAGTGCTCCCCCACTATCCTTTTTTAGTTTCCTTGAAGCAATTTTCTCCTCTCTTGCAACCCACATTCACATGGGAAACTTGAGGCAAAGTAACATTCAATAGTCCTCTAAACGTGTTATCCTACATATCTGGATGCTAGCTACCTTTCTCATGTTTCCTTTTCCATTTTCTTTTTTTTTTTGGGGAAGAGTTGGGGTGGCTGAATATATGATTTCATTTCTTCAGATTTAGTTACCTGGATCATTGAAAGATTAAGTGGCTTGTCCAGAATCATATAACCCTACATATTGAAAACAGGACTAGGGCAATTTTTCTATCCACTATAGATAGCATACTACCTCTTAGGGTTTCTAAATCCCAGATAAAACTTCCATTTCACAAAAACATTTGCTGAAGCCAGTGATTGCTCTTTGTCTCAGCAACAGGGAGAATGAGCTCTTGCTAATGGTTCTTGAATCCCACATGGTACAAAGGCAACCCATGTTCAGAGACCCATTTGGATGCTCTTCTGATCTCAAGGAATGGGACTACAAACCACAGGGCAGTTTCATGGTACCACACAGGTATTCAAATGATAACCAAAATAAAATCTGTTTTTAATCCAACAGAAACATAGCCAATCTATTTTGTAAAATGCTATATCTTTCATCAATAGCTCTCAAAGTCACTTCAAAAACATTCATTAGTCTAATGTGAATGCTCTGAGGTAGACATTACTCATTTCCATTTTACAACAAGGGTATATGAGGTTGAATGCAGTGTTCTCTGTGAAGAGGAATGAAGACTTCTGAGTCAGTTCTCAGAAACTGCCTAAGCAAGCCCTTCCAGCTGAGTCACTATTGAACTGATTGTTCTGAGAGATCTGTTTTCTCTGGCATTTAAACTAACTACTGTGGCTCCTTTAATCTGTTATCCATTTTATTTATTTATTTGTTAGTTTTTCTGAGAGCCCATAGTTCATAAAGGAGGCCTGGTATGACCACATGACAAATGTTACATAAGGAAATCTGTTGTATAAACTTTGTCCTAGAAAAGCAAAATAGTTTCCTGTATTTGTCCAGATTTTCTCTCTGCTGAAATGCCAAATACTGCTGAAGAGATTTTTCATTATATTTCCATGATTCTTACATTTGTTTCTCATCATTTTGTATCTTTCTCTCTTTCCAAAACACACTCCCTCCTGATGAGGATTCAACATATTCATTTTTTTATTTTAAATTTTTTTTCCAGTTAAAAACATTATTTTTTTTCTCCTCTTCATCCCACTAGTAGAACAAACCACTGAAAAAATTCTTTAAATATAATTTAAGTTTTCAGTTAATAAAAATGTAATAATCTATTGCATCAACAAATAGCCAAAAACTACTATATGCCAGGCATCACGGTAAAGTGTTTTAAAAAAGGTGTTCACATTCATAAAGAGATAGGCACCTTGTGAATGCATTAACATCTCATTATCTCTGTTAACAACTCAGTGCCTCCTATAATTATATTAACTATCACTGTGAAAAGGGAAATAAACCCACCCACTTTACATATATTTTGTGTATATCAAATGTTCTTTTGGGCTTATGTTGAGAAGTTGAGAAGTGTTGGAGATAAATGTAAACATGTATCAATATAACATGAGAATATCTTAACTTTCCATTTAGATTTATATATATCAGATATATAAAGAGATGGGGAGGGTTGATTTATGGGAGCCCTTGTATTGAATGAACCCTGCCTCTCTCTCATCAATTTGATAACATTACAGAAGACAAACCTTTGTCTTATGAGTACCTTTCCCACTAGATATGTTTTCCAATCACTTGTTGATAGGGAACAGGGAACTTATTGACTACCAGTGACTGACATTGTCTGTGAATTGCAAGATGAAAAAGACTTTAATTGGAAGAATTAACTTTTCCTGATAAATGTAATATAAAACAAAAGACATTTACAAAAATAATAAAATGTTTTTTAAATAAACAAGTCAGCTGGGGAACTTATACATTGAAGGACTCCAGGAGAGTCTATCATATGGCCTCTTAGCCACAGTGTTTTTCAGGGAATTCAGATAACTAGAATACTTGCAGAGATCTGAGACCAAAGTAATTTCCCAATATTCATCAATTATCTGTTAGGGTTACAAAAACCAATAAAACCAATTCACCATTGTGCTTTCTGCAGAAGGATGTAGAAGGAAGCCATGATCCATAATGGATCACCTGGATACTGAAATAGAAGCCAGGGGTTAAGATACAGGATGAGGTCTGAAATTAGCCACTCCATCCAGAGTGGCAGTAAGAGGAGCTTCCAGATTCCAGAGGGCACTGGATCATAGTGCCTACATAAACATTAGGGGGGATAGAGACTGGTTGTGATATAAAGTCCTAATCTTACAACTGAAGCTGCAAATATGAGTAAACATCAGAAGGCACTGAACACAATGAAGAAATATTATGGCTTAAGAGAAGATCAGGAGATAAAACTATAAGTACAGAAAAAATCTAGGAAAGAAAAAATGGCTTGGTTACATAAATCACAAAAATTATTGGAAGAAATAAGTTAAGAAATAAAAAACTATTAACATGGAGGAAAAAATTGAAAGAGAATAAATAGCTTAGAACAAAAGTTGGAAAACTTCAGTCAGATAGTGGACTCCCTGAATACCAGAATGGATAAACTCAATAAACTCAATAATAAATATTAGAAAAAAATCAAAGATTTTTTTAAAGAAGAAATTTAGCATATCTATAATCAAAGTAATTTAGCTGAAAAATATGAGATAATTTAAGCTTCAATGAACTCCACATAAACCACGATCAAACAAAAATTCTTGACACTACAGGTGAATAAATTATCAAAGGAAACTGCCATAATCCATTATGGGCAAAATAGAATGGGAAAATGAAAATAGAAAGAAATCCCAAATTAAAAGTACCAGGAATATTATAGCCAAAGTCCCAAGCTTTCAGATACTTTAAAACAAATACTTCAAGTAGCTAAAATAATTCCGTTACCAAGAAACACAAAATCATCGAGAAAATTATGTTACATTATAGTCCAAAAGTTCAACAACCAAGAATAACTTACTTTGCAAAACTGAATGTGATCCTTTGGGAGGAGGAATGGAACATGAATTCAAGTGTCTTTAAGTATCACTAATGAAAAGACTAGAAACTTTGAACCACAAATATAGACAAACCTAGGAAGGCAAATGCATTTAAGCAATTGGAGAGAATTAAACAATGATGAAATACTTGCACATTCTAATAAAGAGACAAGTGTTCCTTATTAAACTTTGGCATAAAATGACAATACTATCTAAAGTAATTTACTGACTCACTGCCATACCAATTAAATTACCTTAAGGGATTCTGTATACTACTAGAAAAAGTAATTTAAAAATTCATCTGGAAAAACAAAAGGTCAAGAATCTAGATTGTAAACTCCTTGAAAGCAGGGTGGGTCTTTTGCCTCTTTTTATAACTCTAGCACTTATCACAGTACCTGGCACATAGTAAGTGTTTAATATATGTTTATTGAATTGAATTGAAAGAGAAACATTGAAAAACAAAATGGGAAGATGGAGTACCAGGTCTTAAACCGCAAAGCAATAATAATCAAAACTATTAGGTTCTAGGTAAATAATAGAAAAAACTTCTCAGTAGAACAAATTAGATATACAAGATTCAAAAGCGGGGATGTACTTGAAACCTATAGTTATATAGCACAAATAGCAAATGAAATTTTTAACATTTTGAGATGAAAAAGGTTTAGATCTTCATGTTCCTGGTAATCATAGGAAAGTTGAAAACAAATGTGCATTAAGAAGACATACAATAACTATTTTGGAAAACAATTTAGAATTATGCAAATAAAGTGAATACAATGTCCAGATTGTTTGATCCAGAGATCCCATTACTGTGCCTATACTACAGTGAAGCCAGGGATAAGAAGAGAATTCCTATACATACTAAAATATTTGTAACAGCACTTTTTGTGGGGGAAAGAGTAGATCCCCCTCAATTGGAATATAATTAAATAAACTGTGGTACATAAATGGGGTGCTGGTGTGCTATAAAAAATAATAAATAGTAGGCCCATTTCTATGAGTAGATTGCTTTCCAAGTCTCTGCTTTAGTCAGAGTGCATCCTGGCAGGGAATACAGTGATGCTTACTGATTTCTGGTTGGATATGCTTGTGCATATCAAGTAAGATCATCAATCATTACTGAAGTATGATTTATACCTTTTACTGTCTTCTTCCAGGAATCAAGTCAATGCACATAAGCTTTATTATAGTCATCAAATCTGTCACACCATTTGTCACATTTCTTTGCACACATTGGGTACATACTTTTTGGTGATATCTGCTACCATCTTAAGTCAGTAAAATCTGTTTCTTATTATCTCCAGAATTGTTTTTTGACTCACATGTCCATCAGAGAGAAACAGAAAGAGAGAAAAGCCTCAATACAAAGGAGAAGATTTAAGAAATATCTTACACTGAAAGAGCATGGCTGACAAATGTGTTAAAATAACTTTAAAATCTTCAGGAATCATTGGATTCCCTAACACAAGATGAGGTTGTTTCCTTGAGATGAAAAAGTGTGTACTTCAGAGCTTACAGGAATTATTGGATTCCTAGCACATGAACTAATGGACAATGGATTCCTTTTGGACTATTTCTAGGACTTGTGGACATGTACAAATTCTCATATTGATTCATGTTATTTGTTACATTACTACTAGCCTGTGTTATATTACTATGTGCTTATGTAATTATGTGTAATGCCTCCCATATTGATGGATTTATGTACACCTTGTTTCATACCTGTTTCAAGTGAGCCCCTTTAGAAACCCGCTAATTTGATTTGACTTCCTATTTCCTTTGGTGTTTTCATCTCCCTTCCTGAAATGTCAGGGAGAGCGTGACCACCTTCTTTTTATGATTTTCACTCCTTTTTTTGAGCAGTCAGGGAAGGCGTGATCACCTTCTTTTTGGGGTTCTCATCTCCTTGAGAAGTCAGGGAGGTCATGACCACCTATGTTCTAAATCAAAAGAAAAAGGGAGATGTTGGAATCCTTACAAAGTGCTAATTTAGCAGGATACTTAGCAAATCCTCTAGCTCACTAATATATTTAAGGACTCATTGGAGTTCACACATTTGGGAGATTTCAGCCTTTAGTATGAGATATCCAAATTCACACCTGCCTTAATCCCTGCCTCCAGGAGTCAACCTTTGGGAGATCAGATATAAAGAGGCTCTTAGCTTCGGGTTAGTGAGTTATTTCAGAACATTGTCAGGGGTCGGAGAGAAGCACTCTGGGAGGAAGCCCACAAGCCCTCTCTCCAAGGCAAGAGAGATTCATTTCAATTTTCACCTTGGTGTTGGCTGGAGGCTGAAGAAAGCAGAGGCAGAAGCAAAGGACAAAACTGCAAGAGCTCTTAGAACCAAGGAGAGAGAGAGGCCTCTAAGAAAACTAATCGGACTATTTTGAAGGACATAATAAAAGATTTGAACTTTTAGCACCTGGCTGAATTTGGGTGATTATTACTTTTAAATGAAACTAAGGCTGCCTCCAGAAAACCTCCCCAAAAAACCTGCTCCTAGAGAGAACCATTATTATTTTAAAGAAGATAAACACCACAATACACTAAAGATGATTATTGCTAGCAAAGGTCATTTGTTGAACTTGCCTGTTTTTTGTACTAGAATATGAGATTTCCAGATCTATCAGCTCTAGCAGGCCTGTGTTATCTCTAAAAACTCAAATGTTGGTATTATCTAAAGACTGCTCTAAGAACTAAGTGCCTATGACTGTAGAAATATAAATGAAAGCTATTATTATTACATATTTGAGAGATCATCAGGAACTATGCTATATGAATATTGTTGGGAATCTTTGGAATTAGGAATAATGATTTTTCCTTCCCAGGAACCCAAAGATTTTTCTAGAATTGGAGAAATGAACAAATGTATCAAAGATACCCCGTTGATATGTTGAGGAGCTGGAGAAGGAAGATGTCATAGCAGTCTGAAAGAGACAGTTTCTGCTTTCATTTTTGTGATCATAACTTTATTTTTCTCTTGGTCTTTCAGTTGACCAAAGTACAAAAGCCATTTGACAAGTCGTCAGGAGCTCTTCCCTCAATCTTCTGACCAGCACAGTATCATAGCCATCACAGAGATAGGAAAGCTGCACCCAACTCTCAATGCTATATATATTGCTGGCTATTCTTTCCATGCTATGGTTGAATAAACTTCCTTTTGTTAACTGTTAGATATCTTATGAGTGTCTTATTTCCTTACAGTTCTATACCTGAAGCAGCAGGCTGACCTGAATCAGGCCTGGCCTTCAACAATAACTATTGACCCATCTATGATAATCATCAGCAGTTTTCTGGTATCATAAATGGAATCAGTCTTAATTTGATATTTGACAGCATTATAAAGCTCCAATGCCTACCATTTTATCTCAGCAATATGATACCTTTAAGCAATTGGAACTTGAAACCTTTAACAGCACTTCCTAAGTCTCCAAAACATAGTCCCAGAAGTCCATGTTTAAACACATGAACAACTGGTGACTTTGGAGATAATATTTGATTAAGTCTCTCATCATCACAGCAGCACTTGCAGAACGGGTGAGACATGAAAGCTATTCAGCCAAATTAACCAGTCATATCTTACAGTTTAAACATTATTCCACACTCATGCTTTTCTATCTCTGAAATGAAGGGAAGATGGCATATTTTTCAATTCTTATCTGGATCAAGAATTACACTGTGTTTAAAAACTCTAGCTTTTCAATAAACTTCCTAATATGTAGTGTCCAGAATTGGTAAGTGTAATTAAAATAAAAATCATCTCTAAGAGGAAGGTTAGACTTTAGAGTTATGACCAACAGACCATAGATCAGGACATATGACGAAACTAATAAAGCCAAAAGAGGCCCTGAGTTGTAGGCCATGAGTGCTGGATGTAGTGGTCATTAGGAGAGCTCTCTCTGTTAATAACCTGTAAATCCTGTTATGGGTATTGGACCCAAGGAAGTCCTGGGTAAAGAGGCTGGTATCCTGGGGCTGTGGAAAGACTTGGATTATGGTCAGTCCTAGATGGGATGGTGGCTGGGAGAGACCTAGGTCCTAGTCCAAGAAATGTAAGCTCCTTTTGAACAAGAAATTTAGAATTTTGTCTTTGTATTCTCAATGCCTTGAATAAAGTAGATGCTTAATAAGTCATTTTTAGATTGGCATAACTGCATTAGTCTCCTCATTTGAATGAGGGAGAAGTTGGGAAATACTATTTGTTCTGGAATAAATAGTCTAAGAATGTTGGGACTGGAGAGAACCTTGGGGATAATTGAATCCAATTCTTTGATCATTTTTATGATGAAAATTTGAGATTCAAATAAGTTAGAAGATTTGCCCAATATTACGTAACTAGTTAGTCACAAGACAACTAGGTGGAATCAGGAAGAGTCAATCTTGCTGTGTTCAAATCTGTCCCCATATCCTTATTAAGTATGTGACTGGGAAAGTCACTTACCCTTGTTTGCCTCAGTTTTCTCATCTGTAAGATGAATTAGAGAAGGAAATGGCAAACTACTCCTTTGCCAAGAAAATCTCAAATGGGGTCATGGAGAATCAGATGCAACCAACAATGATTGAACAAATTTAGCTACAAAGCCAGAATCCGAATGCTTATTTACTGACATTGAGTTAATTTCCTTTGCATTTACCAGGAAATCATTTACAAAACTTTTTAGGAAGGAAACATTTAAAAAGCATTTAAAACATTTAAAGCACCTATTATGTTCCAGGCACTGTGATAAGCATTTTACAAATATCATTTTTTGTATGTCTAATTATTGTCAACATAGTTTTGTAAATATCTGTTGAAAAGTATTATCAGTCTACCATCTGCAGAGAAACTAAAAAGTTAATGGAGGAAATTAAATCAGTACTTACACAATACAGATTCTTTGTCTTTGGTTAAATGGATGAGTAGTTAATTGTAAGGACTAGTCCAAGAGTAGAGATGATTTGTATAGTGGAACTGCAAACCAGAACTGATGAGCGAGCATGTACAGTGTGCATGGGCTAATAGAATCCCCAAATGGACTTTGGAGCATTCTGTAGCCAGTTCCCATCTGCTAACCATAGTGTAAAGAGACAGACTTTTAACTGGCTACTCAGTAGGAATTGGCTTATTATTTTGCATTCAAAAAGCACTAACTGGCCCTACTCTTTCCTTTTGCATGTGTTCAAATGAAGAGACAAGGACTAATGTAAGCCTTTAGGAAGGAGAAAATTCTTAAGCTTTTGCTCTTAAGCTGGGATGACTGCCATATGGTTTGTGAATGCATAATTCATTTGTTGCTTTCTTCTCTGCTATATTTATTCTTCCTGCTTTTAGGAAGAAAATGGCTATAACTTTGTAAGCTTTCAAAAGTCAGGATAGCAAACTCCAAAAGTCAGAGCTGGAGTCCATGTGAGGAACTGTGGAAGGGCTGAGCATGGATGAGACATTTTCCAAGACACAGAAAAGTACCTCCTTGATTCAATCTAGGAGAAGCAGAGAAATGGACTCATCCATCAGTTAGATGCTATTTGAATGCTTTGTAATAAATGCTTTAAGGTTGAGTCCACTCTTTCCAAGATCTGAGGGGATAGAGAGTGTAGCTATCTATCTCATTTTGGATGAGAAAAATTTTTTTAGCAGTACTTTCTTTTTATTTGAATTTTTTCCAGGAAAAACATGCATTTTACTTTATCTATAAGTATAAGAACTGATTTTTAATTTTTAAATTTTTTTTGCTGAGGCAATTGGGGTTAAGTGACTTGGATGTGTTAAGTAGCTGAGATCAAATTTGAACTCAGGTTCTCCTGACTTCAGGGCTGATGCTCTATCCATTGAGCCACCTAGATGCCCCTTCACTGATTTTTTAATTCAATACATTTTGGAATGTTGGAATATTCATCA
The DNA here is from genome assembly GCF_016432865.1 of Antechinus flavipes. Classification (NCBI taxonomy): domain Eukaryota; kingdom Metazoa; phylum Chordata; class Mammalia; order Dasyuromorphia; family Dasyuridae; genus Antechinus; species Antechinus flavipes. The sequence continues at coordinate 229,246,087 of NC_067402.1, forward strand.
AACCCAACATAGTATGCCACAACAGCAAAAGAGAGGAATACATTAGATTAGGACATTTTCTGGTTTAAATATAGCAGCAGTTTTAGAAAGTTGATTTATTACATCAAATTGATGAGGTTTAGATTTGGGATACCCAAATGAAAATGAGGTCTAGTGGTGGCTTAAGCAGTTTTCTGTAAAGGAATTTACAGACCGGAAAACCTAGATTGATAAAAGAGGTTTATTATGGGGATTGGAAGTAAGGTTAAACTAGTTAAGAAAATAGATGAGGATAAAGAGAAGAGGACACTTGAAACCTTCCAGTGGACAGAGAATCCTTGGAGTGCCAGGCATCGTGCTGGCATGTTTAGACCCTCTGCAAAGAGAGGGCTCCAATCTGGCTCTTTTATAATAAGGGGCTTTGTCTACAAGCTGAAGGGGGCTCGTGGGTGGAGTCCCAAGTTGGCTCCTCGCTGGGTTTCAGCCAGGGTTAGAATTTGAATTGAATTCTATGGGTTTGGGGACTGAGCCGACCCCACCCAGATAACAAAGATGAAGCTGTTTGTGTTTGGGGTGAGTCCCCTCACTGAGGCAGAGTCGAAGGAGGTTTTCTCCTTTAAGGATTTTCAGTTTGGGGGTTACCTCTTCAAAATCAATATTGTCTTATTCTGCTCATCCACTGTAAGTTTTCTGTGTGGACAAAATGTTTAAAGATAATTTGGAGCACATTTTGTGCTATGATCATAGTGAGAAAATAGAAAATAAATGGAAGAAATATTTTATTCTGTTCTTATTACATCTTTGCAGTAAAGTTCACTTTGTAAAAAAAAAAAAAAAGGATGTTAATTGGTTAAATGAAACTGAAGCAGTAATCATTTGTATTTAATGAGAACAAGAACTTGCTTAAGTTGATATAATCAGGGAAAAGACATCCCTACCCTTTCAGATGTAACCCTAGAACCCTAAAGGGGAGATCTAGCCTTGTTCTGAGGGACGGAACTCATCTCTAAGAAGCTAAAACAAGGATACTCAGAGCCCTTAAGGACTATGTTTCTGAAACTAATACCTGACCTCTCTGCTCAGACTATCAAACAAACAGGTAATAGCCATTTTTATGGAGTAAATGTGGGTAATTATTCAAGATCTTTTGTGTTCCTATCTGAAGGTTTGGCAGTTGATTTCACAAAGTGATTTACACTGATCACTAAAAAGATCTTAAAACCACAGCAAATTTTGACCAATTCCATCCCCACCCCCAAACCTGAATTATCCTGTGTACTTAATGTTTGTTTCTAATGCCATCATATAGATCTTGTTTTAGTGAATCCAGTCTCAAGCATTTCTTCTGTTTTATACTTAGGGAATATGATTAGCTGTTCTCAAAAAGGAAACTATAGATAAACTGTTTGCTGAGATCCTCCATTTTAAATTTATTTTCATTTAATCAGGAATGGACTGTTTATAAAAGGGCCATTGGGGATAACTGACACTGGGTGCTTTGCTATGATTTTTATCTCTAGTGTTTCTGGCATCAATTCAGTTCCCAAGCAAACAGAGGCATTGAAGGCCTAGCAACAATCACTAAGGAGTTTCTGGTTGCTAGCAACAATAAATACAATGCAGGCAAAGAGGAAACTCAACCTTTCACATGTGCATAATGAAAACTGCAGGCTGGTTTCTCATTTCTTATTCAACAAAGACCTCCAAATAGAGCACAATAGATTCTTCCTTTTTCCTCTTTCTACTAGATAAGGTATTTTTTGGTGCCTCAAAGCCTGTGATTTACCTGACTTTTCTAACAAGGACACCCAAATATATTCAGCCTTGTCTTGATGTACCAGGGGCCTGTTCTTGGACATTATTTTTGGGTGAGAAATGAAGCCAGGAGTCTAAAATGGACTTTGGTATTCTAAATAATATTTAGCCTAGCAGGCATGCTTGGAATTATTCAGTAACCATAGGAATTGGAGTACATTTCCATTCTTTTGAAACAAAGCCTTTAGGAATATCATCTGGAATGACTACCTTCTTCAAGTTTTTTCTTTTAAAAAAATGTAAAACTATAAAAAGAAATATGAAAATAGGTCATTGTCAATTTGCAGTTTTCTCATGCAGTTTCTCTCTAAATCAGAGAAATTAGCATGATTGTTTTCTTCTTTCCATCTCATAGTCTTTTCATCTCAACACTTTACTTCTTATTGCCCTTATTCCCTTAATCTCCAGTCCCTCTCTTTCTTCCATTTATATTTATCATTGATTCTTTACCCTTTTTTTTACTCTCTAAGGCAGCAAAACTCTCTGGAGTACAGTCATGAAATATCTAAAGTGATAAAGAAATACTGAAGTACCCATCAAGGTCTGTCTCCTAGCAACGGACTATATGTTGCTTAGCAACTTATCTTAAAATAAGGTCTACTATGTGACATACCTCCTTCCACTATAATCATCACTAAGGCTTATTTCATTAGTAATGGATTTGTTTAATAAAAGAATCTACTCTATAGACAGAGAGAGCATTTACTTCAGGCTTAACATAGCCTGAACTATACATACTGACTTTTTTTGTTCCTATAAGCAGGTAAAGAGCAATATACCCGAGACTGATCCTTTCTTTTGTACATTTGTCTTCATTTAACAAACATTAAATGCTTGCTATTTACAGAGAGCTTAGTTAGATCTTGGGAAATTAATAAAAAGCATAAAGAAAGAAGACTATTCCTACTCCTTGGAGTTTAAAAGGAGGGATTTTATATGTGCATTTTAATTAGTTAAAAATATGACTGATTCTATATATAAGGATATAGGAACATTATTTGGAACTGTTTCTTAACCTATGAGATGTACAGTTTGGATCAGTTGGCTTTTTAGAGCCTTCTAGTTCTAAATTTATAACCAATGCCTACAGGACAGAAAATCCAGAATGCACCTTGATAACTATCATCATAGTCTAAGATCTGTTTCTTATCTTTATAAGTTTAGATCTCTCCAATGATCTAATTTATCAAAGGGATGATGAGGCTTAGTGAAAAAATGCACAGTCATACAAACCTTCTTTGATTCAAAATTCCAGATTATTCATTTATAATAAGAGATATGGTATCCATAGAAACAATGAACATCTGCATCCATTGATTAGGCATCACATTCAGAATTCTGAGGTAACCACAGAGTCTAATCGATCAATTATCAGTGGGTCATCTAATGAATATGGATTTTGAGCAATTTTCATTGTATGCTCTTTAAATTTTTTATGCACTTAATAATCATCAACAAACATAAACATGTTAATATATGAAGAACAAAAAAATTAAACCTTTGTTGCATACAGTTTATTTTAAAAATATTATTAAATCTTACAAGGTAGAAACACAGATGCCTTCCTTTTTGGTGCTTCTTTCTAAACTTCTCTATGTTTTTTCTGTGTATTTATTAATGTTGTTTTAATGTATCTGTATTTGCTTGTTTTGCTTTTATTTACTTATTTTTTTTAACCATCTATTTATTTACTTTTCTTTTTAATCCACTAACTGATTAATCCCTCTCTCCTATGTAGAAACCCTTGTTTATGACAAGTATAGTCAAGCAAAACTCATAACATCTTGGCCATGTAAAAAAATGTATGTCTCACTTTGCAGTAATATACTCTAGTGACTATTTTCATTAAGCCACAACTGACTTTTTATCAGTTATTCTTTTACTTTATCATGATATAGCTGCCACAAAAAGTTGGACCATGGTTGACTGAACAGGGGACCATTTTTTTCTGGTGCAGAACTGGAGGCACATTGACTTTTTCTTGCTAATTTAAAATTTATGTTCACCAGATAATCTGAAGATAATTGACTAAGATTCCCTGGTACCTTAATGCAAGCAGAGGTAATCCCTGATAAGTGAATGAAGATATTTTATGATTGTTATGCTTCCTCATCCCCCAATTTTAAATGAATAAATTGGCATTCTAAAACAAAACACCTTGTATGAATTTGGCAAATGTGAGACAGTTTTTCTCAGGATCTGATCTAATTCTCCTTTTACTTGACTCTGTAAGGATCACTATCATTCTATTTGTATCTGTCTTTACTTTGATCATTCCAAAAAGTTGCAGTTTCCAAGTCATAAGTAAAGGATGGATTTTTCATTGCTTACTAAAAATCAGGGACAACAAGGAAGGTGGTCTTTCTTGACCTAAATATCTTTTTCTTAGCCTAGGAATACTTTTTTTTTGTCCTAAAGCTAATATCCATGGAGGATATTCAACTTTGCTGCTGCTGCTGCTGCTGCTACTACTACTACTACTACTACTATTACTACTAATACTACTACTATTCTACTGTACACACACACACACACACACACACATACACACATATATGTATACTTACATATATAACACTCCAGGATTTTCACCAAGATAATACCAAATAGGTCAGAAAGAATCAGATACAATTGAAATGACCAAACAACAACATCATGAGGTTTACTCATTTATAATAAACACTTATCCAGAATGCTATAAAAGTTAGTATATCTTTATCTAGAGGCTATATATCCTCTAATGTTGGTCATATTACACACATATATATGCATTTAACATGTATATATGTATATGTGAAATATGACCAGCAATAGAGGATATAGAATCTCCTCTCTGCTGACGCAGAAGCACAAAGGTAGGAGACACAACTTCCAATTCCATCATCTCTCCATATCCCTTTTGCTTCCCATTACTATCCTCTAGATCATTCTCCAATACTTCTGAATCACTTCAGTACCTGCCTTACAATTTTCATTTTTTACCTCTTCCCTTCCCATCATTCTCAGAGTTTTCCACATACATATTGGTGATTCTTCAAACCTTCTATCCACTCTGCATCATAATTTCTATTACAACTTCACTTTACTTTAGCCATTCATTGAGATGTCACTTCATTACCTTCAACATTTTCTAATCACTAGTACCTATCCTCTTTTCTCCTTTAATCCACCAAAACCTGTTCCTTGTCTTCATTGTGTCACTATATCTGCTTTCTTCCTTTTCTTTCCCCTTCCCTTCCCTCTTCTCCCCTCCTCTTCCTTCCCATCCCCTTCTCTCTCCTCGCGTCCCCTTTCCTTTCATCTCCTCCTTTTCCCTCCCCTCCTTCCCTCTCTTCCTCCTCTCACTTCCTTCCCTCCCCTTTCCTTTCCTTCCTTCCCTTCTTTTTTCCTCTCCTCTCCCTTCATTCTCCTTCCTAGGAGAATCTTCTACCCTTCCTGCCCTAGCTATAACTCCCACTAGGACAGGACAGGACAGGACAGGACATAATAAGACTAGATTTACTGGGTCAATTACATGTGTAAAAGGGATTATCCCTTCATGTTAATTGATATTTATGCCATGTTACTAGCTTTGTGACCTTGGACAAGTCAACCAACCTCTGTTTTCATTAATCCATTGGAGAAGAAAATGGCAATTCTTGCCAAGAAAATCTCTTGGACAATTTTGGCATGCTATAGTCCTTGGGATCACAAAGAATCGACACGACTGAACGATTTGAACAATGCAAGGATATGTGTCTAGCTCTTTATAGTCAAATTAATATAGTTTTCCTAGATAGAAGGAGTAAAGGCTCATGGGAAGTAAAAGTTGTAAGGAATAGAAGCCTGGGAACTTTTGGATCTTGGGAGCAAAGTATGCCTGTTTAGCAGCAAGCTGATCATAAGTGAATCAAATCATAAGCAATTGCAGCTTTATCTAAGTCAATAACTTACTTAAGGAATAATCTTTCTGGATAGAATTTGTTGTTGCATTCAAACTTGATGAATTTATCCTCTCTCTACATCTCCCCCCCCTTCTCTGTTTTACAACTCAGTGACCTGACATTGCTCACCCTCATGGATTTTCTATTTTTTAAATTCTTACTTATTTTCTGTCTTTCATAATGTGTTTTGTCTCCAGATAAAGACACACTGATTTTTGTGGCATTCTGAGCAAGTATTCATTAAAAATGAGTGAACCGCTTTATGTTGCTGTTCAAATGTTTCAGTCATATCCAGTTCTTTATGATCCCATAGTTAGACATTACCTTCTCCAGCTCATTTTATAGATGAGGAAGCTGAGGCAAAGAGGGTTAAGTAACTTGCCCAAAATCACATAGCTAGTAAGTATCTGAGGCCCAATTGGAACTCAGAAAATTGAATCTTCCTGACTGCAGGTCACACATAGGATCACCTCAACTGAACAGGAGAAAGGATAACGAGGAACCCATTTGTTCCTTCCTTAAAGTTTCATAGAGAAAGAACACTTCTCACTCTTTCAAATTCAGACTTTTAGCTCACCAATAAAAATATCTCTGGTCTGGTCATTCATTTCAGGTAATCAATCACTTCTTCTCATTATCTCCTAAAGGCTACCTAAGGAAGCAGTGGCAGAAAGCAGCACTGGGCATGGGAATTCTTGGGGAGAATACATCATTGAGTTACTTCATGGCTTGTCCCTCCAGTAGATATTAGAAGAACTTTCTGTATCATTCTAAACTGTATTAGTTCTCAATTTCCATTGCTTACATAACAACACATACAAATTAGCATTTGCTGGTAGATAGGTAGATAAATAGACAAGGTAAGTAGATATATACTTTATATATGGATATATGTGTATCTATTATATGTCTCACTAAATAGTGACAAAAGGATGAAGAGAAATCAAATAAGAGGAAGAGGAACTATTATAGGTATGTACTTATCTGCCATAGGACCTGTTTTCCCTTGTAAACTTTTTCTGCTCACAGAGAAGAATTGAAGCATAAACTCCAGAAAAATATTGAAGGGGAGGAAGGGTCATCTCAACCCACTTGATTCAGTGCACACTCATTACAGTCATTCTCATCCCACCTCTGCTTCACTGTATCTTTTAAAAATTTAATTTCTTTCCAATCAACAAGCATTTAATTTTTTCTTTTTTCTTTTTAAAAATCTTTATTTATTTATTACCCTAATAGCATTTTATTTTTCAAAATACATACAAAGATAATTTTCAACATTTACCTTGGTAAAATCTTGCCTTCCAAATTTTTCTCCCTCCTTCCCTCTCCCGCTCAGAAATTTTCTTTCTTTGCTTTCTTTGAGGTGTAGACCTAATGGTGGTATCTCTTCAAAGTTTAGTAGCTTTGAGGGTGTAGTTTCAAATGGCTATATAAATTCATTTTACTACCAACAGTTCTTTAATGTTCCTACTTGTCCACAATCCCCTTAGCATTTGTTATTTTTCATCTCTGTCAATTTTGCTACTCTGATGGGTGTGGGGTGGAACTTCAGAATTGCTGTAATAATCATTTATCTTTATATTTGTGGACAATTTTTTAAAATGACTGTGAAAATCTGGATTTCTTCCTTTAAAAAAAATGATCATTCATATCCTTTAATCATTTATCTATTAGAGAATAGCTTTTATTCTTTTAATTTGAATAAGTTCCTTTTTCAGAAAAAACTTGCTAAAAATATTTTGAAATTGTGGTTCCTTCATAGTTTTAGCTGTGCTGGTTTTTTTGCATTAAAAACTTTTCCATTTTACAGAAACAAAACTGTCTATCTTTTGTAATCTTCTCTAGCCCTTATTTGGTCACGAATTTTCTCTAGTCATTTAAATAATACTGTCATGTTTGGCCTACCCATAAACAGCTTATATTTTTCCAATTATTTAGCTCTGTCTTTCTTTCCATAAAGAATGTTTTGCAGTTGCATTCATAAATAGGTTACTTGGTAGGTAGGTTAACAAGTATTTGATACATTGAATAGTTAGGGTTAGTTAGTCTAACTCTGGCAGCATCATTAGCTGGTGGCTACTGCTGTCTAGCAACAGCAACTTCTCTGGGTGTCTTTGAAATGGAGAGTAGAGAACAACCAATCAGATACTGTATTTGACTCTAAAAAAAGCCCATATGAACCCAAGATGAAGGATGTACACTGGCCACTTAAACACTGCTTCTTCCTCTTTTCTGCAATCTCAATCTCCAGGTGATAACTATCACCTGACAATGAGCTCATGAACTCATAGACCAATCAAATTCTGGGGAAAAAAATGACAGTCTTTATGGTTACCTTGACATAAGGATAGATTCAACTACATGGTTACACAAATTTATGCTTCTTAATGTTAAATGGATCTTTGCAGTTGTAAGCAATTCTTTTATTAATCTGTCATTGATTCTAACACATTTTCCACAATAGTTTTTTCATACATCCCCTTTCAATACTTCATGTTCCCTTCTTTCAGCATGCAGCTTTTTACTTTACTGAAAAGTTTCAGCCATCTCATGCCTTTAAATTGCTTTACCTTTTTTTTCTCAACAGTCTTTTTTTTTTTTTTAATAACTTTTTATCGACAGAACCCATGCCAGGGTAATTTTTTACAACATTATCCCTTGCACTCACTTCTGTTCCGATTTTTCCCCTCCCTCCCTCCACCCCCTCTCCTAGATGGCAAGCAGTCCTATACATGTTAAATATGTCACAGTATATCTTAGATACAATATATGTGTGCAGAACCGAACAGTTCTCTTGTACAGGAAGAATTGGATTCAGAAGGTACAAATAACCCGGGAAGAAAAACAAAAATGCAAATAGTTTACATTCATTTCCCAGTGTTCTTTCTTTGGGTGTAGCTGCTTCTGTCCATCTTTGATCAATCAAAGCTCTCTTTATCGAAAAGATCCACTTCCATCAGAATACATCCTCAAATAGTATCGTTGTTGAGGTATATAATGATCTCCTGGTTCTGCTCATTTCACTTAGCATCAGTTCATGTAAGTCTCACCAATCCTCTCTGTATTCATCCTGCTGATCATTTCTTACAGAACAATAATATTCCATAACATTCATATACCACAATTTACCCAGCCATTCTCCAATTGATGGGCATCCATTCAATTTCCAGTTTCTAGCCACTACAAACAGGGCTGCCACAAACATTTTGGCACATACAGGTCCCTTTCCCTTCTTTAGTATTTCTTTGGGATATAAGCCCAGAAGTAACACTGCTGGATCAAAGGGTATGCACAGTTTGATAACTTTTTGGGCATAATTCCAGATTGCTCTCCAGGATGGTTGGATTCGTTCACAACTCCACCAACAATGCATCAGTGTCCCAGTTTTCCCACATCCCCTCCAACATTCATCATTATTTTTTCCTGTCATCTTAACCAATCTGACAGGTGTGTAATGGTATCTCAGAGTTGTCTTAATTTGCATTTCTCTGATCAATAATGATTTGGAACATTCTTTCATATGAGTGGTAATAGTTTCAATTTCATCATCTGAAAATTGTCTGTTCATATCCTTTGACCATTTATCAATTGGAGAATAGCTTGATTTCTTATAAATTTGACTCAGTTCTCTATATATTTTGGAAATGAGGCCTTTATCAGAACTTTTAACTATGAAGATGACTGCTGCTTTATAATATAATTTTAGATTATATATATACATATATATAATATAATTTTAGATAAGATAATTTTAGATTAAATAATATAAATTTAGATACAGCTAGGCCACCTTCATTTGATTTTTTTTTCATTAATTCCCTTGAGATTCTCGACTTTTTATTATTGCATATGAATTTTGTTGTTATTTTTTCTAGATCATTAAAATATTTTCTTGGAAGTCTGATTGGTATAGCACTAAATAAATAAATTAGTTTAGGGAGTATTGTCATCTTTATTATATTTGCTCGGCCTATCCAAGAGCACTTAATATTTTTCCAATTATTTAAGTCTGACTTTATTTGTGTGAAAACTTTTTTGTAATTTTGCTCATATAATTCCTGACTTAAAAACACACACACACACACACACATGCAGTGTTTGGAATTGGTCCTATAGATTGTGGGGAACTATGGTAGTTTTTTAAATAGTAAGGTGATATGATGAAAAAGAATATTTTAGAAAGATTAAGTTTTTTTCTATCTCTCATTCTGTCTCTTTCTCGGTGTATACATGTGCTTCTGTCTGTCTGTCTCTGTCTCTGTGTCTCTATCTCTGTCAGTCTGTCTGTCTGTCTCTCAGTCTCTTTCTCTCTTTTCCCTTCTCTCTCCTCAAACATGCAATAGCCAATCTCCTGTCTGCTTCTGATGTTGCACCTGCTTCTTTCTCTATGTGAAATATCCTTTTCCTCTCTTCTAATCCAACTTCAATACTTCTTTTATAGCTATATTCAAGATCTATTTAAATTCTCCATAAATTCATAAATAAGCTAGGCAAACCCCAGCTTATTGTGACCATATTCCCATAGAGTTTAGAGGTAGAAGAAATTAAATGTCACACAGTCCAAACTCTTTGTTTCATAGTTTCAACATATTCAATATCTCCCTTCCCCCAAGATTTCTATATTCTATTGAGGGCCAAGCCTAGGCAAAATTAGAAGGGAAGTCATCACTTCCCAGCTTCTTCTTTCAATCTCTATCCTATTTCTAGCTAAAAATCTGCTCCTAGAAAGGATCCAGGACCAATGACTTATGCCTTGATTTTAAATCAATATATTGGATTAGAAGGGAAGCAATAAACTGGGAAAACATTTTTACAGTCAAAGGTTCTGATAAAGGCCTCATTTCTAAAATATATAGAGAATTGACTCTAATTTATAAGAAATCTAGCCATTCTCCAAAATAATAAATGGTCAAAGGATATAAATTCTCAGATGAAGAAATTGAAACTATTTCTAGCCATATGAAAAGATGCTCCAAGTCATTATTAATCAGAGAAATGCAAATTAAGACAACTCTGAGATACCACTATACACTTGTCAGATTGTCTAGAATGACAGGGAAAGATAATGTGGAATGTTGGAGGTGATGTGGGAAAACTGGGACACTGATACATTGTTGGTGGAAATGTGAACACATCCAGCCATTCTGAAAAACAATTAGGAACTATGCTCAAAAAGCTATCAAACTGTGCATACCCTTTGATCCAGCAGTGTTACTACTGGGCTTATATCCCAAAAAGATTTTAAAAAAGGGAAAGGGTCCTATATGTGCAAAAATGTTTGTGGCAGACCTGTTTGTAATGGCTAGAAAATGGAAAATGAATGGATGCCCATCAATTGGAGAATGGTTGGATAAATTGTGGTATATGAATGTTATGGAATATTATTGTCCTGTAAGAAATGACCAACAGGATGATTTCAGAAAGGCCTGGAGAGACTTACGTGAACTGATGCTGAGTGAAATGAGCAGGACCAGAAGATCATTATTTACTTCAACAACAATACTATATAATGATCAATTCTGATGGACGTGGCCCTCTTCAATAATGAGATGAACCAAATCAGTTCCAATAGAGCAGTAATGAACTGAACCAGCTACACCCAGGGAAAGAACTCTGGGAGATGACTATGAACCACTACATAGAATTCCCAAGCCCTCTATTTTTGTCTGCCTGCATTTTTGATATCCTTCACAGGCTAATTGTACACTACTTCAAAGTCCAACTCTTTTTATACAGCAAAATAACTGTTTGGACATGTATACATATATTGTATTTAATGCATACTTTAACATATTTAACATGTATTGGTCAACCTACCATCTGGGGGAAGGGATGAGGGGAAGGAGGTAAAAAGTTGGAACAAAAGGATTTGCAACTGTCAATGCTAAAAAATTACCTATGCATATATTTGTAAATAAAAAGCCATAAAAAATTTTTTTTAAGTAAATAAATAAATATGTTATACTGCTCAGGACAATGAAGATTTTGTACCTTGTAATTAGAGAAACTTTTGAGGTGGGAGAGAGGCAGGGAGATCTCTCTAATCTTCATAACACATTCTCATTTCAATTACTTAAATTACTATATAGCTGGATTTTTTTTTTAATGCAAAGTACAACTATAAACTAGTAAGTATGATTCCTTAAGGTGTGTGAGAAAATCAGTCTCAATATTTTTGGTTACATCTATAGTTATGTCTTGCCTTTAAAATCACATAAATTTCTCAAGGACAAGGACCATGTCTTCTACTTTTTTATTTCCCAATGTGCCTGGAGTAGTGCTGGATATATCTGGTGCTTAATAAATGCTTTAAGGTATATAAGACTCCATCTGAGCTATTCCTTCCAACCTACACTCACTGGTTCAATCAGGTTCAAAGTACTCTGTGCATACATAGTTCCAAAACTATAGACCACAGGCCTCTATTATTACCTTTACTTTTAATAGTTACCAGGATACTTAATTAGATTAAAACAAAGCCATTTACTAAGATGGCGCTGTAGGAACAGTGGCTTTGAAACATTCCCCTCAAACCTGGAAATTAGTATGGCAGAACCTAGGCATTGACCCACCTAACAACCTATATCAAGATAAGGTAGAAATGGGTTCATGATTTAGGCATAGTGATATAAACAAAGAACAAAGGATAGTCTACTTCTCACATCTGTGGAGAAGGAAGGAATTTGTGGCCAAAGAAGAACTGGAGTACATTATGGAATACAAAATGGATAATTTTGATTATATTAAATTAAAAAGTTTTTGTACAAACAAAATCAATGCAGACAAGATTAGAAGGGAAGCAATAAACTGGGAAAACACTTTTACAGTGAAAGGTTCTGATAAAGCCCTCATTTCCAAAATATATAGAGAATTGACTCTAATTTATAAGAATTCAAGCCATTCTCCAATTGATAAATGGTCAAAAGACATGAAGACAATTTTCAGGTGAAGAAATTGAAACCATTTCTAGTCATTTGAATCACTAACTCACTATTGATGCAAATTAATGCAATGCAAATTAAGACAATTCTGAGGTGCTGCTACACAACTCTCAAACTGGCTAAAACTGCAGGAATAGGTAATGTTGGAAAGGATGTGGGAAAACTGAGACACTAATAATTGTTGGTGAAATTGTGAACTGATTCAACCATTCTGGAGAGCAATTTGGAACTAAGTCCAAAGGACTATCAAACTGTGCATACCCTTTGATCCAGAACTGCCTTTGCTGAGCCCATATCCAAAGGGATCATAAAGCAGGGAAAGGGATGCATATGTGCAAAAATGTTTGTGGCACCCCCTTTTGCAGTGGCAAAAAAACTAGAAACTGATTGGATCAGTTAGAAAATAACTGAATAAGTTATGGTATATTAATGTTATGGAATATTATCATTCTATAAAAAAAAAAGATCAGCAAGATGATTTCAGAGAGGTCTGGAAAGATTTACATGAATGCTATGAGATGATGCTAAGTGAAGGTGATGTGGGAAAACTGGGACATTGATACATTGTTGGTGGAATTGTGAATACATCCAGCTAAGGATTTCACTCTTTTTACTGTTGTTGTTTGCTTGCATTTTGTTTTCTTTCTCATTTTTTTCCTTTTTGATCTGATTTTTCTCCTGCAGCATGATAATTGTGGAAATATGTATAGAAGAATTACACATGTTTAACATATTGGATTATTTGCCATGTAGCCAAGGGGTAGAGGAAAGGAGGGAAAAAAATTGGAACACAAGGTTTTGCAAGGATGAATATTCAAAATTATCTATGCCTATGTTATGAAAATAATAGGCTTTAATAATAATAATAATAAAGAAACATTCTCCTCACAGATTTGGGCATATTGTGGGCACACACAAAGAATATCTTAATAGAGAGGCATATAGGGAATACAGGTAGTTGAGGTAACTCATGCCTCTGATACTGCAGGACATCATTCTTTTTTTCATTATGCCTTTTTTTTTTAAATGACTTTTTATTGACAGAACCCATGCCAGGGTAATTTGTTACAACATTATCCCTTGCACTCACTTCTGTTCTGATTTTTCCCCTCCCTCCCTCCACCCCCTCCCCCAGATGGCAAGCAGTCCTTTACATGTTAAATAGGTTACAGTATATCCTAGATACAATATATGTATGCAGAACCAAACAGTTCTCTTATTGCACAGGGAGAATTGGATTCAGAAGGTATAAATAAACCAGAAAGAAAAACAAAAATTCAAACAGTTTATATTCATTTCCCAGTGTTCTTTCTTTAGGTGTAGCTGCTTCTGTCCATGCTTGATCAATTGAAACTGAATTAGCTCTCTTTATCAAAGAGATCCACTTCCATCAGAATACATCCTCAAACAGTATCGTTGTTGAGGTATATAATGATCTCCTGGTTCTGCTCATTTCACTTAGCATCAGTTCATGTAAGTCTTGCCAGTCCTCTCTGTATTCATCCTGCTGATCATTTCTTACAGAACAATAATATTCCATAACATTCATATACCACAATTTACTCAACCATTCTCCAGTTGATGGGCATCCTTTCATTTTCCAGCTTCTAGCCACTACAAACAGGGCTGCCACAAACATTTTGGCACATACAGGTCCCTTTCCTTTCTTTAGTATCTCTTTGGGGTATAAGCCCAGTAGAAACACTGCTGGATCAAAGGGTATGCACAGTTTGATAACAGTTTGATCATTTTTTTTGAAATTGCTCTCCAGAATGTCTAGATGTGTTCATAATTCCACCAACAATGTATCAGTGTCCCTGTTTTCCCACATCCTCTCCAACATTCCACATTATCTTTCCCTGTCATTCTAGCCAATCTGACAGGTGTGTAGTGGTATCTCAGAGTTGTCTTAATTTGCATTTCTCTGATTAATAATGATTTGGAGCATATTTTCATATGTCTATAAATAGTTTCAATTTCTTTGTCTGAGAATTGTCTGTTCATATCCTTTGACCATTTATCAATTGGAGAATGGTTTGATTTCTTATAAATTAGAGTCAATTCTCTATATATTTTGGAAATGAGGCCTTTATCAGAACCTTTGACTGTAAAAATGTTTTCCCAGTTTATTGTTTCCCTTCTAATCTTGTCTGCATTTGTTTTGTTTGTACAAAAACTTTTCAATTTGATATAATCAAAATTTTCTATTTTGTGGTCAGTAGTGATCTCTAGTTCTTCTTTGGTCATAAATTCCTCCCTCTTCCACAGGTCTGAGAGGTAAACTATCCTATGCTCTTCCAATTTATTTATAATCTCATTCTTTATGCCTAGATCATGAACCCATTTTGACTTTATCTTGGTGTATGGTGTTAAGTGTGGGTCAATGCCTAGTTTCTGCCATACTAATTTTCAATTTTCCCAGCAATTTTTGTCAAATAATGCGTTCTTATCCCAAAAACTGGGGTCTTTGGGTTTGTCAAACACTAAATTATTAAAGTTATTGGATGTTTTGTCCTTTGAGCCTAACCTATTCCATTGATCAACTAGTCTATTTCTTAGCCAATACCAGATGGTTTTAGTAACTGCTGCTTTATAATATAATTTTAGATCTGGTATAGCTAGGCCACCTTCATTTGATTTTTTTTTTCATTAATTCCCTTGAAATTCTTGACCTTTTGTTTTTCCATATGAACTTTGTTGTTATTTTTTCTAGGTCATCAAAACAGTTTTTGGGGAGTCTGATTGATAAATAAATAGATTAGTTTAGGAGTTGTCATCTTTATTATATTTGCTTGCCCAATCCAAGAGCATTTAATATTTTTCCAGTTGATTAGATCAGACTTAATTTGTGTGGAAAATGTTTTGTAGTTTTGCTCATAAAGTTTCTGATTTTCCCTTGGCAGATAGATTCCTAAATATTTTATACAATCAGTAGTTACTTTAAATGGAATTCCTCTTTGTAACACTAACTGTTGGGTTTTGTTAGTGATATATACTGATGACTTATGTGGGTTTATTTTGTATCCTGCAACTTTGCTAAAGGTGTGGATTGTTTTTAATAACTTTTTTAGTAGAGTCTCTGGGGTTCTCTAAGTATACCATCACATCTTCTGCAAAGAGTGATAATTTGGTTTCCTCATTGACTATTCTTATTCCTTTAATCTCTTTCTCAACTCTTATTGCCAAAGCTAGCATTTCTAATACAATATTAAATAATAATGGTGATAGTGGATTTTTGTTTCATTCCTGATCTTATTGGGAATAGTTGCAGTTTGTCCCCATTATATATGATGCTTACTGCTGGTTTTAAATAGATGCTACTGATCATTTTAAGGAAAAGTCCATTTATTCCCATACTCTCAAGAGTTTTTAATAGGAATGGATGTTGAATTTTATCAAATGCTTTTTCTGCATCTATTGAGATGATCATATGGTTTTTTGCTAATTTGATTATTAATATAGCCAATTATACTGATAGTTTTCCTAATATTGAACCAGCCCTACATTCCTGGTATAAATCCCACTTGATCGTGGTGTATTATCCTGGGGATGATTTTCTGTAGTCTTTTTGCTAATATCTTATTTAAGATTTTAGCATCAATATTCATTAGGGAGATTGGTCTAAAATTTTCTTTCTCTGTTTTCAACCTACCTGGTTTAGGTATCAGTACCATGTCTATGTCATAAAAGGAATTTGGTAGGACTCCTTCATTCCCTATTTTTTCAAATAGTTTATAAAGCATTGGGGCTAATTGTTCTTTGAATGTTTGATAGAATTCACATGAAAATCCATCTGGTCCTGGGGATTTTTTTTTAGGGAGTTGATTAATAGTTTGTTCTATTTCTTTTTCTGAAATGGGACTATTTAAGCAATTTACTTCCTCCTCTGATAATCTGGGAAGCCTATATTTTTGGAGGTAGTCATCCATTTCGCTTAGGTTATCAAATTTATTGGCATAAACATATTTAACATATATAGGACTGCTTGCCATCTTGGGGGGGGAAGGGGGGAGGGAGGGGAAAAAACGAAACATAAGTGATTGCAAGGGATAATGTTGTGTAAAAATTATCCTGGCATGGATTCTGTCAATACAAAGTTATTATTAAATAAAATTAAATTAAAAAAAATTTATTGGCATAAAGTTGGGCAGAGTAACCCCTTATTATTTCTTTAATTTCCTCTTCATTGGTGGAAAGTTCTCCCTTTTCATTTTTAAGACTACTAATTTGATTTCCCTCTCTCCTTTTTCTAATCAGATTTACCAAAGGTTTATCAACTTTATTGGTTTTTTCATAAAACCAACTCTTAGTTTTATTTATTAGTTTAATAGTTTTTTTTTTACTTTCTATATTATTAATTTCTCCTTTTAATTTTAGAATTTCAAGTTTAGTAATTGATTGAGGGTTTTTAATTTGGTCTTTTTCTAGCTTTTTAAGTTGCAGGCCCAATTCATTGATCTTCTCTTTCTCTATTTTATTCAAGTAAGCCTCTAAGGATATAAAATTTCCCCTTATTACCGCTTTGACTGCATCCCATAAATTTTGGTATGATGTCTCACCGTTGTCATTATCTTGAGTGAAATTATTAATTGTGTCTATAATTTGCTGTTTCCCCCAATCATTCTTTAAGATGAGATTATTTAGTTTCCAATTACTTTTTGGTCTATTTACACCTAACTTTTTGTTGAATGTAGTTTTTATTGCATTGTGATCTGAAAAGAAAGCATTTACTATTTCTGTCTTCCTGAATTTAATTTTGAGGTCTTTATTCCTAATATATGGTCAATTTTTGTGTAGGTTCCATGAACTGCTGAGAAGAAAGTATATTCCTTTCTATCACCATTCAGTTTTCTCCAGAGATCTATCATACCTAATTTTTGTAATATTCTATTTACCTCTTTAATTTCTTTCTGATTTGTTTTGTGATTTGATTTATCTAAGATTGAGATCTCCCACTATTATAGTTTTGCTGTTTATTTCTTCTCACAATTCTCTTAACTTCTCCTTTAGGAAGTTAGATGCTATACCACTTAGTGCATATTGTTTAATACTGATATTGCTTCATTGTCTATAGTACCCTTTAGCAAGATATAGTTTCCTTCCTTATCTCTTTTAATTAGATTAATCTTTGCTTTTGCTTGATCTGAGATAAGGATGGCTACCCCTGCTTTTTTGACTTCACCTGAAGCATAATGGATTTTGCTCCAGCCTTTTACCTTTACTTTGTATGTATCTCCCTGTTTTAAATGTGTTTCCTGTAAACAACATATTGTAGGGTTCTGACTTTTGATCCAGTCTGCTATCTGCCTCCTCTTTATGGGAGAGTTCATCCCATTCACATTTATGGTTAAAATGACTAATTCTGTATTTCCTGCCATCCTAATATCCCCAGATTATACTTTTCTTTTTCTTGCCCTCCTTCCCTTCTTCCCTAGTATTAAACTTATTGGTCCCACTTACCTCACGCAGCTCTCCTTCTTTAGTATCCTTCTCTCCTCCCTTTGAATCCCTTCCCCTTTCTTGTACCCTTCCCTTATTACTCTTTTTCCTTCTCCCTTTTCCTCTCCCACTTTTTAATGAGGTGAGAGAAGAATCTCTGTAAAACAAATATGTCAATTATTTCCTCTTTGAGCCAACTCTGATGAGAGTAGGATTCACACAATGTTCCTCCCCCTCTCTAAGTTCCCTCAAATATGATAGGTTTCCTTTGCCTCATCATCACATGTAGTTTCCCTCTTTTTATCTCCCCTTTCCCCTTTTTCTGACACTATCCCCTTTCTATTTCTACTTCCCTTTTTTATGTTATATCGGTAAAATCAAATTATACATATGGTTTTTATGTATACCCACAACAGAAATACAGTTCTCAAGAGTTCCTTTTACCTTTTTCTACTTCTCTTGAGTCCTGTTGTTGGAGATCAAATTTTTTGGTTAAGTCTGGTTTTTTCCTTAGAAACAAATGGAATTCCTCTATTTCACTAAATGTCCATCTTCTTCCATGGAAAAAAATATTCAGCTTAGCTGGGTAATTTATTCTTGGCTGCATTCCAAGCCCTTTTGCCTTTTGGAATATCTGATTCCAGGCCCTTTGATCCTTTAATGTTGAAGCAGCCAGATCTTGCGTGACCCTTATTGTGGCATCTTGGTATTTAAACTGTTTTTTCTTGGCTGTTTTTCTTTAGTCTGAAAATTCTGAAGTTTGGCCACAATATTCCTTGGAGTCTTTATTTTAGGGTCTTTTTCAGAAGGTGTTCGATGAATTCTTTCAATGCCTATTTTCCCTTCTGGTTCTATTACTTCTGGACAGTTCTCTTTGATGATTTCCTGTAAAATAGTACCTAGGCTCCTTTTTTTCATCATAATTTTTGGGTAGTCCAATGAGCCTCAGGTTATGTCTCCTAGATCTATTTTCCAGGTTTGTTGTTTTTCCAAGTAAATATTTGACTTTTTTTTCCCAATCTTTCATTTTTTTTGGTTTTGCTTGACTGATTCTTGATGTCTCAATGAATCAGTCATATCTATTTGTTCAGTTTTGATTTTTAGTGAGTTATTTTCTTCATTAGCCTATTTTACTTCTTTTTGTATATGTCCAATTAGTTGTTTTTCTCTAAGGAATTTTTTTTCCATTTCACTATTTTTTTTTTTTTAGTGAGTTATTTTCTTTTTCCAATTCACAAATTCTGTTTCCCTGCACTTCTTGGGAGTTTTTTATCTTTTCTAACTCACATTTTAGGAAGTTGTTGCTCTCTTGCATAGTTTCTCTTTCCTTTCCCCATTTTTCTTCTCATTCTCTTTTAAGGTTTTTAATAGTCTCTTCTAGGAGAGCCTTTTGTATTGGAGACCAACAATTGTCTGGAGACTGTCTGCTATTAGTCTCTTCAGGGTTGAAAAGCTGTTCTCTTTCTGTATAGAAACAATCAATTGTCCTTTTGATTTTTTTACTCATTTTGTTAAAGCCTGTAGGGTCTGCCTTCAGAGCCAGGAGGTTACCAGCTTCCTCTGCAGAGCAGTGAAAGGTGTATGGTAGGGTAGCTGTCCTGCCAGCTAGCTACAAAAAACAGTGAGGTACTGGAGTGCTCTGGGAAAGAGTTCCCCACCTGGAAGTAACTCCGGCCTGCAGGGTGGAGCTGGAATAGTGCCCTGCAAAGAACCACCTCTGTGTGAGATAACGACTGCCCTGGGGCTAGACAACTGAGCAGTGAGAGTTTCAGTTCCCAAGCCAAAACCTGCCCCGGGGCTGTGGGTGTTAGCAGTTGAACAGTGAATGGATTTGCAGGGACCAGAAGTGTCTGCCTAGGAAGCACAGTCTGCTGGGGAAGTTCTATTGCCCCAGGTCCAGCCCCTCTCTGTGCCAATTAGAGGCTGCCCATGCTGTGCCCCCCTGCCATGCAGATTTATAGCTGCCCCTGCAAAAGCCCCAAACTGTAGGATGTGGCAGTAGGGCTGTGTTACAGTCTGCCTGAGTCATTTCCGGGTTTGAGGGGTTACAGACAGATCTCATTAGGTTCTGGCATTTTTTAGAGGACTCTTTGTTTTAGGCTTTAATTTCTCTGCCAGTTTACTGCTTTGTATTCAAGGCAGAGCAGTTAGCCTATAGCAGAGTCGTCTCTATAATTTCTCTAGCCACAGAGATCACCCTCGCCCCTGATCTGCTCAGGACGCTAGTCGTCCCTGCCTGTGCTAGTCTGTTCCTGGACCCTTAGGACAAACCTTTCCTGGCAATCTTCCAGATTGACTTCGGCTGATAAATTGTACTGCTTCTAATCTTCATGAATTTAAGCAGTGAAGAGCTATTTTTGAGGCTGGATTAAATAGTTGGTTATGAGGGGAATGAGAGGAGCTTAGAGAGTCATGTGTGCCTTCTCCGCCATCTTCTTGTTATGCCTTTATGCCCAGTCTGGGCATGATGTCTCTGCAGGCCATATTGTTCCATTTGGTTCTTCATTCTCTGCAACTATTCCCTGCTGTTTGTAGTATATCTTATACGTTTACTCTAGACATTTTTTTCAATGGGTTTGGAGAGAGCGAGATCTCCTCTTTCCTGCCAAGTGGTAGGTTCCTCTTCTATGGTTGGTTCTCTTCTCAAATGCCAGAGTTCACACTCATTGGAGTTGACACCTACCTTGGCTCACTTCAGAGCATGATCATTCATTCTGCAAGCCAAAGGCTAGCTTCACTCGCATTTAATTGAGGTTGAAGGAAAGAAATAAGCATTTGTTAAGCACTTACCATGTGCCAAACTCTGTAGAACCCTCCCAGCAAGATTGTCAGCTTCTTCCTGAGGAATGAGAGTAGTGAGGTGTATGTCACATGTGGGCTTATGAAGGTTAGAATAGGAAGTAAAACTTTCCAAGACCGTAACTACCAAGTTATGTTTCAAGAACATAGCAATGCATTTTCATGCCCTTTTTTCTTGTATTTTTTTCCTCAGTTTTTCTCTTTTGTTCTGATTTTTATCTCATATGGAAACATGTAAAAAAAGAGTGTACATATATAATCTAAAAATACATAACAATGCAAAAAAAGACTAAATCAAGTATTGATTGAGCCAAATGTTTTACAGATACCTATGCTCAGGGAAGGACCAGAGGACCAATTGCTAGTATAATTTCAGATCCTCAGAGTGACTCAAATGGACCGCAGGTCTTATAGAAGGGAGTAATTAGTTAGGAGAATATTTCTTTCTATGTCCCAGTTAATGAAGCAGTCTTTTTAATCTTGGTAGTTAAATGAAAACTTGGTAGTTGGTAATCATATGTAAACACTCCTTTTAGGTTACCCCCTCCAACACATACTCAGTGGGGGAGGTGTAATTACCCCAACTTCAAGGTGTTCTATGCATGCACAGCCCTAAAACTACAGATCATAGGCCTCTATCACAGATCTAGGTTACAAAATAGAGATATTTCTTTGAATGTCATTTAAGACCTTAATACCTCATTGTTTCCCTGTCTCTTACACTCTGTAACTTCATCAGCTAGTTTAGAGGGTTTCATAATCAACTTCCTACCCCTCAATATAATAGTAAAAGTATTTCAATCATTAATAATATGAAGTTATAAAAACCAAGTGAAAATCCACAGAGCTCTCTCTTTTTTCTTGTTTCACTTTTTATACTTACAAACATGAGCCATAGAATTTAGAGAAAAGGAATCTCGTAGAGGATGCAGTTCAACTTGCAGATAAGGACATTGAGAACAAAATAATTTAAATTATCTGCCAAGGTTACATAGGTTGTAGTAGACACTGCCTGTCTGCTAACAAAAAAATCTGTGCAAGGTAAAAACTGGCACTAAAAATTATATGAATTTGCACAAATATTTTTTTTTATTTTGCTACAATCTGCACATTGAAGAAGTGTGATAATGAGAAACAAACAGAATAGATTAAATATTTCTCTGGTCTCCCATTTAAATATTTAATAGCTACCAATCTCACATGGAATCTTTTCTTGACCTAGATCTTACAGCTAATAATGCACAGCTAAAAGTTTGTTTATATAAAGTATATAATGGCTCTGATATAATTTATAAAGAATTCAGTTCTAAGATTTCTCCCTCTTTCTTAGTCACCTGTAAACTACACAAAGAACTGGGGAGATCGTGTGTTTTTTCATCAATCTTTTGTATCACAAAACTAAACCAAATTCAGGGCGGTGTCCTTTTTCTAAAGAAGGAACTGAAATTATGCGCAATGCAGTAGTTCAGTAGTGTTGGAATTTATGTTACTCTCAGAATGTTAAAAGAAGCACTTGAACCAAAAATTCAGCTAATTTGTGCCCTTTATTTTTTATTTTATTTGTTACTTGCATTTCTGGAATAAGGGGGAATGTATTCAGGGGATTCTATAGCTTTCTCTTGGTCTTGTCTTTTTACTGAAAGCTAGCTGAAGACAAAGAAATGAAACCAAAATGAAAAGTTGAAGCTGTTCTTATGGAACACAGAACTAGATAAAAAAAACTTATAATTTTTTCCTGTATGTACAAAATTTGATCTAATGAAGAAAATCTGTGAATTACAAGCTAGAAAAATAGCTGGTTCTTAGACTACAACCTGCACCAGCTGTCTCGCTTTGACCCTTCTTTCTTTCCTCTGTGCCACTCCCTGCTTGCTAGTCCTAAGGGAATTAATGGGGTCTGCAGAACACTGCAAATAATGCCTGGAACTCCAATATGTCTCTGACAGAATGAAAAAAGTATCTGCTCAAGAAGAAAATATGGCCAGTTGAGGTAAATAAAATAATTAATCCTTTTCCTTTTTTTTAATTTTTCATCTGCATTGTCAAAGTACTACCCTAGTTTCAACACTAATTCTGCATTTACAATCAATATTGACAATATAGCATTTTTACATAGAAAAAAAAAAGAACAGCAATCTGGTTTCTGAGAAGCAGAGCCTGTCTGGATGATTTATGGGGCTCATAAACAATTCAGAGCCTATTCAATAGCAATATGTATCTCTAATACAAATCGTCAAAACACAAATCCAGAGCACAAAAGAATCTGAAATTTGACTAAATTAAAAACTACAAATTTCAGTGTTGAGATTTACACAAATGCCAAGTTATTCATTCCTGTATACTCAAGCATTCTTTTTTGCAACCCATCTCTTGTTCTATATCTTGGTTTCAGTTCTCTAGTATTTATTATTTCCCCAGCACATAGAAAGATAGACAATGACTGTTCACACGGCACAGTTGTTTTACCCAATCATTCTTTTATTTTATTTTATTCAGTACTGAGCCAAAAAAAAAAGGGGGGGGGGTTGATTTCTTTTAAGGTGCAATAAAATAAACACAATATTTTCAAATAGACTACTGTTAAAGGAACATTTTCTATTTAGTAGAAACTATTCCCTTTTCTTCCCATTTTCAAAATATATTCATTAAATCTAGATCATTCTCTCTTTGGATTTGGGGTGGGAGGATTGTGTACATATTCATGTAGAGACTTCTTATTTGGTATTCTTGAATGAAATTATTTTATACGTATACTATCTATTTACCTGGCCATAAAACAAGGCTCAGAAATATCTTGGAATGGTTTGGAAATAATTCTGCAATAAAGTTACAGCTGGAGCTGCACCTTAAAAAACAAATAATCTTTTCCCAGATCTTCCCAGGCATCATTTGGCTTCCCTTCACACTTCATTTCTAAAGCTTAAAAAAAAGTTTCAATCGTGACCCTCACCTAATGGCTACTGCAATTTATTTCCTAAAAGAGGGAGAGAGGGCTGAGATAATTGTTTTGTTCATTATTTTACTTCAATACAGACATTTTGCTTTTCAAGAACTAATCTTCCTACAAAGGTGGCTTCAACGTTTTGTGGTTTAATTAGTACAAACTCTTCCAACCACAATTTTCTCCTTTCTCTTCTCCTCTCTTCCACCCAACCCCCCCTCGCCCCTTCCCCTCCCTGACACTCCCCATGATGGATGCTTGCTTGGCTAACTGCTTTGCTTGGTCTCTTTGTCTGAAGGATGCAAACAGACTACGGATGCTAGAGGAAAAGGGGTGGGGAAAAGATTACCTCATCCCATTTCGTGTGCACCAATCACAATTCTCTGGACTCGGCTTCTCCGGGCAGATTGAGGGATCTGGACCAACTGGAAAAAGCCCTGGCCCATCCCCATGGTGACAGAATTGTATATAGGGAGCTGTATTGGACCATGTGCAGTAAGTTCTCTTACATCGACCGCCTAAGAGTCGCGCTGTAAGAAGCATCGGCCTCTCTTCTTCTCACCTCTCGACTCGGTAGCAGCAAAGCAGCAATCATGGTAAGGTTCCCTTTCCTTTCTTGCGTCCTCCCTAGGGACTTTAGCTCAGTGAAGGGGCTGATTGTGTTACTTGCCAACCTCAAGTCCATTTTATTTGCAACTTCTTAGGACCGATGCTTTGTTTGTGCTTGTACCAGACTTCTTCCCTTAAGCCTTAGTACATAGACATGGCGGTGCGAAACAGAATGGGGACAGAGGGCCGGAAAAGCAGGAGGAAGAACAAAGGAGAAGGGAGGGGTTTGGGAGTAAAGGCTAGAGACTTTTCAGTGCTGCACAGGGCTGGTCACTGCAGACTATCTGTATGGGATGATGCAATGTCTTGCGACTGGGAACCTGGGATAGTTCTACTGCCTCATGTATATTTATGTGCTCTTGTTACTTTCAGGCTGGCTGCTCCCATCCCCCCAGACTGCTGTCTTGGGTGGGGCTGGAGAGAGGCGGGGGGCGGGGACAGGAGCATTAGAGAGACTAAGCAAAGAATAGAGTTCATAAAAATCAAATCAACAAAAATGAGATTGTCATGTAAAAAAAAATAAAGAGCAAGAACACACATTTTCCCCGTAAAGTGCTGGTTTTGCTAGAGAAAATATGGGTGGAGTAGGGAGGAGGAGTTTTGTTCGCTTTTGTGTGTGTGTGTGTGTGTGTGTGTGTGTGTGTGTGTGTGTGTATTCTCTTGGAATCGCTGTGCTCTTGAGCAGGAAATCTTTATTATTATTTGTAAAAAGTCTGTTAATAAATTTGATTAACGATCACATAAAAGTAGCCTTTTCGAATGAGCGAGTTTTTTTTTTTTTTTTCTCCCTACCCCAACCCCCAAATTGTGAAACGTCTGGGTTGCTAATCTCGGTTCAGCCTGGCAAACCCAAAGGTTTTCTGCCTTGACAACTCACCCAGAGCAAACAAAATGTTCATTTTGCAAGGCCGGGTAAAGTGCAGTCCTTTCAGGACCCTGGGGAACTGTCTTGTCTCTGCTTCCACCAGTTCGAGAAATCTGTCAGTGAATAGACAGTAGAAATGGATGCCCTAAAAAAGATGGAGACAAAGAGAACTCTCTAGTGGGTGTGATCAAAATATTCCACAGAAGGCAGGATATATTGAAATGCACCAAAAATTTGAAACAATCCAAAACCTTGTGATAGCTGCTTCTTTTTTTTTATTCTTTTGAGTTTAGGAAGGATAAAGGAATTCTGTTTTAAAGAAATTGTCTTTTTCTAAGCACTTATAGAGAAATATTTGGAAAATAGAAAAAGAAAAAAAACAATAAAATACTGATGTCGACAAAGAAAGATTACATTTTTCTTTCCAGTTCCATCGTTTCTGGCATATAGTATGAAGGTTGTCTTTTGTTCTGGTGCCACTTCATTGATTCATTTCAATTATTCACATGCAAGATCTGAAAGGGGGTGAGAAGAGAAGAATTGGCAAAATAATATAATGAGATCATTCAGCCAGTTGCTGGAATTAGAGATGGCTATGTTAAAATAATACAGTAGGTGCAAAGCAGACACCAAGTAGAGAAAATCCAACAATGCAGCAAAGGGACAGTTAGCTTTTATTGATTTTTAGCTCTGATTGAATCCAGTGTTTCCAGATTGGGTGTGGCCTTCCCTTTTCAGTAATAAAACAGATGGCTATACTGAAATATATTGAAAAACCCTGCTTAAATGGAAGTCCCACCCTTAAGGATAAAGGAATAGAGTGGAAATCAAGATTTCTTAGACCTTGGGGAAAAAATGTAAGAAAAATAAGATGTGGCGGACCAATTATATAATCCATAATTAATATCTATATAATCCATAATTAAAATCCATATATCCTTGTCTTGTGCTTCTTCTCCCATAAAATATTTCAAAAATTTTCACAAGTTATTTTTCATGATTTATTTGTACACTGCAGTATGAACAATAGATTTGGACAAAGTGCTGCTGCAGCCAATAAAAGGATTGTTCAGACCACACCCAACTATAATATTTATAGAGATTGTTTTCTAATATTTATAATGTGTCATTTCTCAAGTAAACCTGAAGAATAGCAATACCTTTTTAAACTAGTTTAATTTTTCAATTTATTCTTTTTTTTTTTTTTTTTTTTTTTTTGCTTTTCTGCAGCGTGAGTGCATCTCTATCCACGTTGGCCAAGCTGGTGTCCAGATTGGCAATGCTTGCTGGGAGCTGTACTGTTTGGAACATGGTATCCAGCCTGATGGTCAGATGCCAAGTGACAAGACCATTGGGGGAGGAGATGACTCCTTCAACACCTTTTTCAGTGAGACGGGAGCTGGCAAACATGTCCCCAGAGCAGTGTTTGTAGATCTAGAACCAACTGTTATTGGTATGTTTAATTATAATTCCCTAAATCCCAAGTGTCAATTTATAATAAACCAATCCTAAAATTAAACTTTATTGTAAACAATTCCATTTGTCTTAGATGAAACTATGTGCAGAATTGGTTCCAGCTTTGACTATGTAAAACCTAGAAGAAACCTTTTAAAGCAAAACAAATATCTCCTTTCAATTGTTGACCATTGTCTTTATCTTGTTAATAAGATAAATCAGAATGACTCTTACTCGAATGATTTTATACCTTCTTAATTTTCTCCTTTTCTGTCTTTCAGATGAAGTTCGCACTGGAACATACCGCCAACTCTTCCACCCTGAGCAGCTGATCACCGGAAAGGAAGATGCTGCCAATAACTATGCCCGTGGGCACTACACTATTGGAAAGGAAATCATTGATCTAGTTCTAGACAGGATTCGGAAGCTGGTATATTTCATTTCAAAATGGTTTGGGGGGGATAAGGGGAAAAGGAGTGAGGTAACCTCCCAACATTTAAAAAAAAAACCATTACTGTATAAAATAGAATGAGGTTTTTGACTCTTCAGAATTGCTTTTTATGAGAATTGTAGTCACACAGGGAAGAAATAGGTTGAATTGCCATTATCATTTTATCAAAAAATTAAGTTTTTCAATTAAGGGGAAATTAAGACCATGTAAATTTCTCCAAATCAAGGAAATCACATATCGAGGCCCCCTTCCCCTGACAAAAGAGAAATAACAGAAAAATAAAAATGTTTTGAATAAGCTCTATTTACAAAGGAGTAGGTTATAGTCCATGAAAATGCCTTGTAAC
Organism: Antechinus flavipes; assembly: GCF_016432865.1. Taxonomy (NCBI): domain Eukaryota; kingdom Metazoa; phylum Chordata; class Mammalia; order Dasyuromorphia; family Dasyuridae; genus Antechinus; species Antechinus flavipes. The sequence goes on from NC_067402.1 coordinate 229,273,653, forward strand.
AAGTACCAATTATTTATTCCTTTGTTTCTTTTCTAACAGGCTGATCAGTGCACAGGTCTTCAAGGCTTCTTGGTTTTCCACAGCTTTGGCGGTGGGACTGGTTCTGGTTTCACCTCTCTGCTGATGGAACGTCTGTCTGTTGATTATGGCAAGAAGTCCAAGCTGGAATTCTCCATCTATCCAGCCCCTCAGGTTTCCACAGCTGTAGTTGAGCCCTACAACTCCATTCTGACCACTCACACTACCCTGGAGCACTCTGATTGTGCCTTCATGGTAGACAATGAGGCTATCTATGATATCTGCCGCAGAAACCTTGACATTGAACGCCCAACCTACACTAATCTGAATAGGCTGATAGGTCAAATTGTGTCCTCCATCACTGCCTCTCTCCGATTTGATGGTGCCCTGAATGTTGATCTGACAGAATTTCAGACCAACCTGGTGCCCTATCCCCGTATCCATTTCCCTCTGGCCACATATGCCCCAGTCATCTCTGCTGAGAAAGCTTACCATGAGCAGCTTTCTGTAGCAGAGATCACCAATGCTTGCTTTGAGCCTGCCAACCAGATGGTGAAATGTGACCCTCGCCACGGTAAATACATGGCTTGCTGCCTGCTCTACCGTGGTGATGTGGTTCCCAAAGATGTCAATGCTGCTATTGCCACCATCAAGACAAAGCGTACCATCCAATTTGTGGATTGGTGTCCAACTGGCTTCAAGGTTGGCATCAATTACCAGCCTCCCACTGTGGTTCCTGGAGGTGACCTGGCCAAGGTACAGCGGGCCGTGTGCATGTTGAGTAACACCACAGCCATTGCTGAGGCCTGGGCTCGCCTGGACCACAAATTCGATCTGATGTATGCCAAGCGTGCCTTCGTGCACTGGTATGTAGGGGAAGGCATGGAAGAAGGAGAATTCTCTGAGGCACGGGAGGATATGGCTGCCCTGGAGAAAGATTATGAGGAGGTGGGTGTGGATTCTGTTGAAGGAGAGGGTGAAGAGGAAGGAGAAGAGTACTAAAGTATCACAGGGATGCTGCTTCACAGGGAATCACATACTATTTCAAACATTGACAAGTTTTGGTTGATCAGTTAATTTGTATGCAATAGTGTATACTTGAATATACAATTACTGATCTATTCTTTAAAATGTGGAAAAGTTGCTGATGACCCAGGCTGGCCAGTTTTCTGATGGGTTTTGAATAAAAATATTCCCTGTCTTAGATTACAGTGTCTTGTGTTTCCTATTTTGGTCGCCTGAAAAATATTCTCTAACCAAACACTAAGGAATACTGAAGGAACAATTGTGACATGTGATTTAGACTCTCAAGCCTCATCCTTCTTGATCTTTTAGCAGCACTTGCCTTATTCACTATTTTTCTTCTTATACTACCTCAGGTCCCTTTAAAATGAAGGATCTGGACTAGATGGCTTTTTGCTTTCCCTTGGTTCCTTTCCTGCCTTTCTGACACTTATTCTCAGGCTCCTTTACTGAATCATTATAAATATCATGTTCCCTTCCCCAAAATTTAGGAACCAAAGTTTCATCCTGAATCCCTTTCAACCTATACTTTCATTTTCACTAATTCCTATGAGTTCAATTATTATTTCTAAGCAAATGATTTCCAGATCTATGTATACAATCCCAATCTACTCCCTTGAGCTCCAGTGCCACATCAACACTTGATTATTTAACTGGCTGCCAAATACAACATGTCCAAAACATAGCTCATTCCCAAATTTCCAAAATGCTTTTCTCTTTCAAACTTCCTATTACTCTTACTGGCATCATCATCCTCTCATACATCCAGGTTCTCAACTTTAGTATCATCCTTGACTTCTCACTCTGATTCACCAACATTACCAGTCAGTTGCCAGATCTTAATATTTTATCTCCATAATATTTCTTGAATCCATTCTTTTCATGTTGAATCCATTCTCACCACACATATAGCCAACATTCTAGTTTAGATTCTTATCACCTCTTTTCCAAACTGTGTTTAAACTCTTAATTGGTCTCTCTTCTTCAAGCCTCCTCCATATTCAGACCATCCTCCACACAAATATCAAAGTAATTTTCCTGAAGTAAAAGCCTGACCATGTCACTACTCAACTTAAAAAAAAAAATCCAATGTCTCAGTTGCCTCCAGGATTAAATATAAAATCTTTAATTTAGGTTTTAAAGTTGTTTACAACCTACTTTTATAATCCTAGTAGAATATGCATTATTTCTTTTCCCAAATGCTATATTCCATCCAAGTTATTCCTAATATTTATCAAATATAACACTTCATTCTCCTAACTCTGCACTTTTGCACTTTGTCCCCCATGCCTCAAATATACTCTCACCTTTTTATAATTATTTGTTTGCTTCAAAACTCTACTCAAGCACTCTTTTAAGTGAATGTTTCCTAGTTCTTTCTCTTCCCAAAGTGCTAATACCACCCACCAAAAATTTTAGTTTGTATTTATGGGCAAATCATTTAATCCCTCAGTGCCCTAGACAACTCTCTAATACTACAAGTCACAGAAAAGATGATAGATAGCCTACACTGATAAAGGGAGTTTCCTCACTTTGAAGTTCACTATTCCAGTGAAATTCTAGGTCTAGTCCCTATATATTTTGCATATGCTTACTTACATACATGTTGTTTCCCTCAAATATATACTCCTTAAGATTAGGGACTTTTATATTTGTTTTTATAGCCTTATTGCCTAGTACAGAATTTGGCGTATAAAAGTAGATTCTTAATAAAAGCTTATTAGTTGATTCTCTGACCAGTATCTCAGTTTTTCTAGAACTAGAATTTAAGTATTACCATCTCAATTTCTCTAGGGACTAGAACCTATAGGCCCTAATGCCTGTTTTCTGTCATCTGCCTATTGCTAGTGTAATCCTCATTATATCTCCCATTTTGATACATCTGTCAAATCCTTATGTTCCTGTCATTCCTTGATTTGGGCTATTAGCTGACCACACTTTAATTGTGATTCATCTTTTTAGTAGTCATCTCCTCATACTTTTGATGCTTTCTTAATATGTCCTGTGACCTCATGCTGTCCAGGACCCCTGGTTAAAGCTGACCTTGCACTGATACTTCTCATGCTCTGGACATATTTCTACATCCTCTCTCCCTTTTCTCAGATATTTGTTTCATTGGAAAAGACCTGAAAAACAAAGTCTTATCTTAAGATGCAGGGTATCTTAATCTGAGGAATTTGGAGAGATTTTAGAAGATCCATGGACATAGGTGAGGAAAAATTACACTTTTATTTTTACTAACCTCTGACACTTACCATGGTGTTCAATTATTTTAAAACGTTCTAAGAATGGGACTATGGGGTTTGCTGGATGGTGAAAGGGCTCCATGGCATACAAAAAAGTTGAAGAGCCTCTCTAAATTATTAATGACTTATTATGGTTTTTCTTTGTTGCTCTTCTAGAATTATTTGTCATTTTGAAAAAGATAATACCTTTAACTTCATGATCAAGAAAAAAATTAAGGCTGATATTTTAGGCAATAAATATAAATTGGGAGCTAAGGATTTTATCTGTGTAGCTTACATTATAATCGTGAATTCAAATATATTTTCTACATACAATAACAGGGCCTTCACTTTGCCCTGAAACAGCAAATTCTTAGTACCATCTTCCATCAACTAACCAACTAATGAATAAACATTTTTATTTAATATTTGTATTTTCCCTGGTTACATGTAAAACAATTTTTAATATTTATTTTTAAAAACTTTGAGTTCCAGATTCTCTCCCTTTCTTTCCCCTCTCTTTGGAGGGGAACATTGAGAAGGCACATGTAAAGTTATGCAAAACATTTCCATGGAAGTCATATTGTGAAAGAAAACATAGATCTGCCCCCCCCCCAAAAAAAAACCCTTAAGAAAAATAAAGTTTAAAAAAAGTATGCTTCAGTCTGTATTTAGACACAATCAGTTCTTTCTCTGGGCATGAATAGCATTTTTCATCATGTCCTTTAAAGTAGTCTTGTTTTGCTAAGAAAAGCAAGGTCATTTATAGCTGATCATCCCCCATCATTTCTATTACTTTGTACATAATACGTTTCACTTTGCTTGAGTTCATAGAGAACCTTACAAGTTTTTCTGAGAGCATCCCACTCATCATTTCTTACAGAGCAATAACATCCCTTCAGTTTCTAATTCTTTGCCCTTTATTTTTGTACATATGAGATCCCTTTTTTAAAAAAATCTCTTTTGCAATAATGAATAAACATTTATTAAGTATCTATTATATGCCAGGATATATATTAAACACTAGTGATAAAAAGAAAAAAATTCCTGTCCTCTAATTTTCTAAATAGAGAAACAGCATGCCTATATATAGGTATAAACATGTATAGTCCCGAGGATACTCTGGTTCCCTCTCCCAGAGCCAGGATGCTACACATACTTGTTCAGAGTGCCAGGGGTTAAATCTCAAGGCTTAAGATCTTCTCTAATTTCCCCACTATCTCTGTCTTCCCTCTTGTCAGGGGACTATAACTAGTGCCCCAATTCCAATTAATCATTTAATATCAATTAACTTTATATTTGCTTCAAAGATACAGCAAGAACAAATTGTCAACTTTCCCCCAGTGTCTTCAGATATACTCTCTTCTAGATCATCTTGGTCTCTGGAACAATTAGATCAAAATTTAGTTTAATTCCTGGATAGAATTGGTTCAGATGTGACTGGCCTGCCAGATAAATCCTTTCAATAGCCTGAGGGTTCTGAAATTCACTTATGAAGATCACTCCTTGCTTCTTTTTATGGTCTCAATACTTCTCTGGCTACAAAGCCTAGCCTGGATTCCAGTTGCAGGTTCCTGTAGCTTGTTCTCCTAAACTGTGAAATACCCAAGGTCAGAGACTCCAATCTCTTCACCTAAAATTGAAAAAAAGCAAACAAAAAGGTTAAGGAATTTAGGCCTGTTTCTTGGACTCATATGGTCTCAAAGAGAGAAGTTTCTAAGGCCCTGACTCTTACAGCATAGTTACTCACTAGGCTCCATAAGCATCAAACTCTCCCCAAAGTGAATTCGGCAAAAAGAGAGTCTGAAGTGGACTTGGGACTTTTCAAAATATCAATAGTTTCAGCTATGCAAACAACTGAAAAAGCTTCCTTTTAATCATGTCATTAACCAATTTGAACTAATTACAGAATGTCTACACATGCTCCAGTTTACACATGCATATCACCATAATTTTCACAGAATCAAGCTGCTTATAATTTTCCATATGGAGAAATTGCATCAGCCAAACAAATTGATGGAGTCTGTGGGTATACCAGACCCTCCCCCAATTATATATGGCACACACAAATCAAATGTCAATTGACTGTAAAGAAGCAGTCACTATAAAAGAGTGGAGGAAAAAAGACCAGAAAAGACCTCCATTAATAGATAGGATTTTTAAAAGAAATCAGGGAAGCTAAAAGGCAAAAATAAGAAAAAGTATTCTAGGCAGGAAGCATAGTCAGGATAGTGATGGGAGAATAGTACATGGAAGAAATAGAAAGTAGGCCGGTATGGGTGGGCTGAAGGGAAAGGGGAAAGGAGAATAATGTACAAATAGTCTGGAAAGGTAATAATGAACCAAGGTTTACCAAGCTCTATTGGTAAAAAGCTTTAAATGTCAAAGAGAGAACATTATATTGGATCTTAAAAGTATTACAGAGCAAGTGAAGTTTGATTAAAAAGGAGAGGGTGGGGAGATTGTGTGACATAGTCAGAGCCGCACTTTAGGAACATCATTTTGGTTATATTTAGGATAGATTAAAGTTGGGAGAGATCTGAGACAGAGAAATCACTTAGGATATTATTGCAATAGTCCAGGTAAGAGGTAGTGAGGTTTAGAAGTAGCATATTGATTATACAAGTGAAGAGGACGAAGCACATACAATAGACAATATAGGACAGAAACAATAATTGTTTGGCTATAGGAGTTGAGCAAGAGTAAGAAGTCTAGGAGTCTAGACAACAAATATGTGAAACTGAAGGACTAGGAAAAAAAAGTGGTACTTTCAACAGAAATAGGGAAGTTCAATGTGGGGTGATTTTTTCCTTTAAAAAAAACCATTTATTTATTTATCTCACCCCCACCCCCACCCCAGATACATTCAAAACAATTTTTTTTACATTTATTTATTTTTACATTTATTTTTAAGAACATCATTGATCACAAAATAGATAATTTTAATTATATTAAATTAAAAAGGTTTTACACAAACAAAACTAATGCAGATCAGATTAGAAGGAAAGCAATAAACTGGGAAAATACTTTTACATATAAAGGATCTGATAAAGGCCTCATTTCTAAAATATATAGAAAATTGACTCAAATTTATAATAGTTCAAGCCACTCTCCAGTTGATAAATGGTTAAAGAATATGAACAATTTTCAGTTGAAGAAATTAAAACTATATGTAGTCACATGAAAAAGGTATTCCAAATCACTATTGATCAGAGAAACACAAATTAAGACAACTCTGAGATATCACTACATACCTCTCAGACTGGATGACAGGAAAACATAATGACAAATGTTGGAGGGGATGTGGGAAAACTGGGACACTGATACATTATTGGTGTGAACAGATCCACCATTCTGGAGAGCAGTTTGGAACTGTGCTCAGAAAGTTATAAACTGTGCATACCCTTTGATCCAGCAGTGTTTCTACTGGGATTATATCCCAAAGAGATTTTAAAGGAGGGAAAGGGAGACACATGTGCATAAATATTTGTGGCAGCCCTTTTTGTAGTGGCAAGAAACTGGAAACTGAGTGGATGCCCGTCAATTGGAGAATGGTTGGGTAAATTGTGGTATATGAATATTATGGAATATTATTGTTCCGTAAGAAACGACCAGCAGGATGATTTTAGAGAGGCTTGGAGAAACCTACATGAACTGAGGATAAGTGAAATGAGCAGAACCTGGAGATGATTATACATGGCAACAACAAGACTATATGATGATAAATTCTGATGGACATGGCTGTCTTCAACATTGAAATGATTCAAACAAATTCCAATTGTTCAGTGATGAAGAGAGCCATCTACACCCAGAGAGAGAACCATGGGAACAGAGTATGAACACAACATTCTCACGCTGTTGTTATTTGCTTGCATTCTGTTTTCTTTCTCAGTTTTTCTTTTCCTTTCTTCTTGATCTGATTTTTCTTGTACAGCAAGATAACTATATAAATGCATATACATATATTGGATTTATCATATATTTCAATATATTTAACATGTATTGGACTACCTGCCAGCTAGGGGAGGGGGTGGGGAGAAGATTGGGAAAATCTGGAACAAAAGGTTTTGCAAGGGTGAATGTTGGAAAAATTACCCATGCATATGCTTTGTAAATAAACAAATAAATAAAAATTTAAAAATAAAATAAAATGCCTGTGGGATGTCAATTTGAGATGTTTAACAAGCACTTCATGATGTGGACCTAAAAGACTAAGATTAGAGATATTTATGTAGTTGTAGAGGTAATAGAGAGGGAGGGACTGAATATTAGAGAGGGAGGATAATAATGTGTTGAAACAGATGAGAAAGGATGGGATCAAGAGAATATGTAGAGAGTTTGGCTTTAGTAGGGACAAGAGCTATTTCACCAGAAAATAAATGAAGAAATAGTAAGGTCAAAGGCCTTTCAGATGAGAAGAAAGGAGGAAAAGAAAGTTCATTGGATGGTGCTCTCAATTTTCTCTATAAATATAAGGCCAGGTCCCTAGCTGAGAAAGTATAGGTATGTTGTGGGAGGCTTGAAGAAAAAAAAAGAGAGAAGAACTTAGAACTGCTGTTATAGTGACTCCTCAATTGAGGAGAAAAAAGATAATCTTGTGAAGATTTAGTTGAAATAGAATAATAAGTTTATTGTGTATCAAATCCAGTCAGCATGATTATGTCACTTTCTTAGTTCTATTCAACAGCTTTTGAGGAGATGGATGGTGAGGATTTCAGATAAAAAAGCAAGAGATTAAAAAGTAGAAGATAAGCATTTATTAATAACTTAATATGTTCCAGGCACTATGTTAAGTGCTAGGGATACAAAGAAAGACTAAAATACCATTTCTACTCTCAAAGAATTCATATTCTAACGGGAGAAACAACATATAAGTAATTACCTACTTAGAAGAGATATACATAGTGTAGAGAAGGTAATCTCAGAGAGGGTCCCAACATTAGAGTGGTAGTTTTGTTTTTTTTTTTTTTTTATGGAGGAAAGATTTATTGAGGTTTGCAGTCAAGTATCTTGTTCTGCATCTTGTTGGTGCTATTTTTTTACTGTCTGATTACTGTGTTATGTTTTATGGGAATCGTCATGAAGTAACGTGATGTCGTTACAGAATATGCTGGCCTATACAGTATTCTAGTGAGACTCAGGATTACTTATTTCTGTGGTGCTCTAGGCTGGGGACAGGTTCAGGCTGGGGTGGGCTAGGGCCAATTATCAGAATCCCATTATTGTGCACATATTTACTATCTATCTTGATTTCTTTGCTAAAATACACACATTTATTAATTCTACTGTCTACTACTCTAGAATATTAAGAAAAATACTAGCACCTTTAAGAAATTTTGAATTGAAAGAATCCATTTTTTAAACAGCATAACATTTTAAAATACCTGCATAGCTATAGACCAAGTTTTAACATTTGTTTGTTTGTTTGTTTAATGATGGAAAATGACTTTGGCTGCCTGTTCAAATTTGTTCTCATCAACTTTGATGGAGAAAAGACAAAAAAAGATATTTTCACTTGGATAGATTAAGATTAAATGATTATGATGGATGCTTCATGTGGGAAGTATGAAGAATAAGGTAACTTCTGAATTTTATCTTAGAAATTTCTTTAAGGCATTTGATTTCTTTCATGTAAATCTAGTTATTCAGAAGCAATAGTAACATGTTCATCTTTTAAAGTTATGTTTGAAAGAAAACTCACTTATTTCAAAGGCTAAATTTTAGTTAATCTGTTACAAGTGAATTGATCACACTGGACCAATATAGGAATATGTGACATGGGTAAAACTTCACTTCAGTTTGCTTAATTGTGAAATGTAGCTAATACTGTTTGTATTTTCCATCTCGTTGTAGGATGATAAAGACAGTATTTTGTAAACATTAAAGCAAATATAAATGTAAGCTACTCTTTTATTATCATTCCAATCTTCATTTTTTCCCAATGGATTTCTAATAAAAGTAGTTTCAGAACAAGTAGTTATGTTGTTATTATTCTTTTACATTTAGAGGTAGATAGGTAGCTAAGTAAAATAGATTATTGGGCCTAGACTGAAAAAAATCTGAATTCAAATTTGGCCTCACACACTGGGCAAGTCATTTAACAGTTATTTGTCTCTATTTTTTTTTCAACTGTAAAATGAAGATAAAATGTAAAATGTATTGTTTTGAGAATCAAATGATATAACATTTTTAAGTGTTTAGCAAAGCATACAGCATATAGTAGACCCTATATAAATGAATATTCCATTTCCCTCTCTTATACGTGAGTCTATAAATTGTTGTGCAGGTAGATAAAATTGAAATTTAAAAATAATTAAATTGAAAAATAATTGAAAAAAGCATTTGGACATAAGGATTCACTGTAAACATATTTAGGATAACTCCAGTAGCAGACAGCATGATAAAAAGGATATGTACCTCATCCTGTCTTCATGTGGTTTGATTTCCTCTGCTAGGTTTAACATTTTAAAAATTTTCCACTAATGGAAGAATTTTCAGGATCTATCTGGAAGTAAACCACTTTCTGTATTTATAGTTGATATTTTTTAAAGCCTTTTTATCTTGTGATCCAAGAACATTCATCAAGCAAATTCTATGTTCTTGACAAGTAAGTGTTCCACATCAACAGTTGCCTTGGGGGAGTGAAATCTTATATTTCTCTCTCTCTCTCTCTCTCTCTCTCTCTCTCTCTCTCTCTCTCTCTCTCTCTCTCTTAGAGTGGTAGTTTGAGGAGGATTGAGGTATATATATATATATATATATATATATATATATATATATTATATATATATATATATATATATATAATTGCTAAATGGTCCAAAGGATTAAATGCACAATTTTCAGATGACATTAAAGCCATTTATAATCATATGAAAAAATACTCTAAATTACTATTGATTAGAAAAATGCAAATTCAAACAATTTTGAGGTACCACTTCACACCTTGGCTAAGACGACAGGAAAAGATACTGATAAATGTTGGAGGAGATGTGGGAAAACTGGAATATGAATGCATTGTTGGGGGAATTGTGAACTGATGCAGCCAATCTGGAGAGCAATTTGAAGCTATGCCCAAAAGGCCAACTGTGCATATCCTTTGATCCAGCAATATCACTACCAGATCTGTATCCCAAGGAAATCATAAAGGAAAACATGTGCAAAAATATTTGTAGCAATTCTTTTTGTGGCAGAAAAAATTTGAAAATGAGTAGGTGCCCATCAACTGGGGAATGGCTGCATAAGTTTTGGTATATTAAGATAATAGAATATTACTGTTCTATTTAAAAAAATTTTGAACAAGATAGTTTTAGAAAGGCCTGGAAAGATTTACAGGACCTGATGCTCAGTGAAATAAGCAGAGCTAGGAATACATTGCACATAATAACAGCAAGATTGTGCAGTGATCAACTATGAAGGACTTGGTTCTTCTCAGTGCTTCAGTGATCCAAGGCAATCCCAAAAACTTTGGATAGAAAACACCATCTGATCCAGAAAAAGAATTATAGAGATTGAATGTAAATCAACACATGCTATATTCACTTCTTTTTTCTGTTTTTTTTTTTTCTTTCGTGGTTTTTCCCTTTTGTTCTGATTTTTCTCTTCCAACATGATTAAAAAGTTAATATACCTGTGAAACCAGAAAAAAATTCAACAATTAAAAACAAAAGGAACTATGCCCAAAAGGCTTTGAGAATCATCTCAAAAAGGTGCATACCCTTTGATCCAGCAATGTCTGTACTGGGTCTGTGGAAAAAGATAGCCATGTGCAAAAATGTTTGTAGCAGCTCTTTTGTAATAGCAAGAAATGGGAATGTGAGTGGATGTCTGCCAATTGGAAAGTGGCTGAATAAGTTATGATATATGAATATAATGGAATATTATTGTTCTACAAGAAATGGTGAACAGCCTGATTTCAGAAAAGCCTGATGCTGGGTGAAGTGAGCAGAACCAGGACAACATTGAATACATAATAATAGCAAAATTATGTGATGATCAACTATGATAGACTTAGTTCTCAGCAAATCAGTGATCCAGGACAATTCCAATAGATTTGGGATAGAAAATGCCATCTGCATCCAAAGAAAGAACTTTTGTCTATTGAATTTAGATCAAAGCATAGTATTTTCATCTTTTTATTTGTTTGTTTACTTGCTTTTTCTTTCTCAAGGTTTTTTCCTCTTTGCTCTGATTTTTTTTTACACAATATGACACATATGAAAATGTTTAAAATTGTTATATATGTATAACTTATATCAGATTGCTTGTAATCTTGGGGAGGGGAAAGGTAAGAGAGGAAGGGAAAAATTGGGGACACGAAATCTTAGAAAAATGAGCATTGAAGATTATATTTACTTATATTTGGAAAAAATAAAATAATATTGAGAACAAAAAACAGAAAAAGGTATAGGGAGATATGGAATAATAGACGATTAAAGTCAGACCAGATTTTTTTTCTTCAGGAGCAGAAAGCAAGTTTATTTGGTAAAAGCAGAGAGCAAATAGGCCAAAGAAGACATATGGTGGTGGTTGGAAGTAAGGATTTTGGTAATCCTGAAAATGTAGTCAGTTGTTTCAGGGGCAAGAAGATGATTTTCATACTGAGAAAGTTAGGGAGTATTTGTGGAAAGGTGAATTGTTCTCAGCCATTCACCACCATCTGGACTAGCTCTTCATAGCTGATACAACTATTGCTGTCTTCATGTCTTGCCAACAATACCTCTATTTCTTCTGTCATCTTCTTACCCAGGATGATGAGGACTTGTTGGATTTCAGCCCTCATGACTGTGACCCAAAGCTGCTCTACATAGTCTTCATATGTACCCTGATCCTTATTCTTTGTTACAGTTTGCAGCATTGGCAGAAAATGTTCAAAATCTAGTGCCTTCCCATTCATCTCATAACTCTTAGGATTCCCTAAGACTTTGAGCACCTCAGCATATATTTTTTTTTTGGTCCAGGGCTCAAATCATGTCCCCATACTGGCTGTAGAAGATCTTTCCATCCTGTGTTCTGTCAAACAGCTTGGAAAGCCTCCTTGAACTCTGCTGTTTGATCTTTTGTGAAATCACATATTTTGACCGTGCAACCTGATGCTCCTGCTGCCACTACTGCTGCTGCACTATGAAATGACTCCCAACTTCATATTTTTTAGGTAGGGAAATGAAACATTTGTTTCATTGAGTATACTCAATGACAAATGTTTCAATGAGTATATTGAGGAACTAAGAAGTTAGTGTGTTTGAGAAAACATCAACATATATGTTGAAGGTCTCTAGCATAAGGACAAGATTTGGGATGGAGAGAAATACTTTGAGCCAGGCCTGAACACATTGAAAAAAGAATAATGTCCTCAAAGTTGGTAGATAGTTTCTAAGAGTTGGACCAAGTGATAAACTGGATATAGTTATCCTCAAAGGAGAAGAGATTGTTGTATGATACATTATGGTAGGAGACAGAGACAGAGACAAAGAAACAGAGAAGGTCTGAAAAAGTGCAATAGGGAGCAAAGAACATTGACAAAGTGGAGACAAAATAATCTTTACATTTTTATTATCTGATCATTTTTTCTTTCTTGGTACTGGCAAAAAAAGGTTAGACTAAAAAGCAAAAATCCTTATGATGTGAACCAACAAATATTAAGAATAAATAAAATAATAAAAAGTTATCTAAATTAATATAAGCCCTGATTGCTGTAGACCTGATTCATGGTTCAATAGTTTTGTGTCCTCTTACTAATCATTTGATGCCTCTAATTTCTATTATTTTGGTGAGTTACATGAAAAACATTGTTTAAATTAATCCATAAAAGATAGTTCCCTTATTAGAAAAAATAGACTTCTCTTTTTTAATGAACTGAATTTTTATTTACTGAAGAACAATATACATGCATAGTAATTTTTCAGAATAAAGCAAAAAATTCATATGAAATATAATTTGCTTTAACAAACACCTACAATGTTCTAGGTATTAGAACTATGAAGACAATGAAAACAACAAAAAGACAGTCTTTGTCTTCCAGAAGCTCTCCCTATGTTGGAAGATAGGATTGCAACATGTATACAAGTAGATAAATACAGAATATATATTATTAATTCATTCTAATATGTAACTTAGATGATCCAGTCACACCCTAGCCTGTTATTTAACTCACAATTACCAATTTTATTCTAAAGTAACACAAGGACATATTTAGATAGTTTTTTATTATTTACTAAAATATCAATACTCACTCATTAATAAATAAGCTCTGTACTCCAGCTCTTGTTTTTAAAATATTACTTATTAAATAAATATTTAACAATATTATTTATTAAATAAACTAGAAAAGCTTCTCTTCCTATAAGCAGTTGCTCATTTCTGATAAATATCAAAGTCCCTAATCTCCTAGATTTAAGGAAATATCAAAGATACCAAAGTTACTGTCTATACAAAGCATTACGATATAAACAATATTAACCAAAAACATAAATGTTTATAATGTTTTATCTTTGCAAAAGATCACAGCCCCTAATTATTATTGTGACTCTTGACTTCTCACTTGAGAAACACAGTCTCATCATTCTGATCGCAAGCATAACCAAAGTCTTCCCTTTCATCTACTATTAATAAGATAAGAGTTAAAACAGTTCTTTCAGGAAAGAAATTTTCTTCATTTGTTTTTTTCTGTTCCCATAGTTTATCGCAAGATATGATTATTAAAAGTCTCTCTCAAAAGATGGCACATAGCTAAATAAACTTCTTCACAGATAATTGTGAAACTAAGTCTCTTTACTGATGGCAGTTATAACTCACACTATTTATAAATGATAGTTAAACATTATCTCCTCACAGATTCACATAGAACAAAATAAAATCTTTACTTTTATCACTACTTTCTCAAAGAATCAAAATTAAACTGTTATTATTCAAGATTCCAAAGCTTCTTTAAATATAGGTAGATATATAAATAGATAATTTTATTGTTTACCTTGCTGTCATTTTGAAATAATTCCCCTCCTCTTAGAATCCTCCTGTGAAACAAAATGTAAGGTATTCCACTAAAATAATTTTCAAGAAAACACTAAAATAATTTTTAATGGCTTTTCCTCAAGCTTGGCCTTCCTTGAATTTCTCTGTGGCATATGTGAATATAAACAGCAATTGTTGCTCTTTTGACTAGAAATCCTAAGGTTTTCCCCTTCCAGATTAATTCTTTTTTTTTTAATTAGGTAAAAAAGGTTATTCTCTGACTCATTTCTTTCTTGCCTAGCCTAAATCACTGAATGAGTATTTCCCTCAATCAAACTGAGACCTGTTAAAGACCTTAGCTTAAAAAGATCAAGATCTCCTACTGGATCCAGGACCATCTCTTTTCATCCTGATCTATGTTTTAGCCACTGGATGGTGGATCCAGAAGAGAAAATGAAGTTAGTGACTTTGTAGTGCCCTTCCTCACTCAAATCCAATTTACTTGCATTCATGGAATCACCTCTCTGAAGTCATAGTTCTCTTTGGGGACAAAAGACAAATGATAACAACATGGTAGGTGACAGAGCTGACTAAACATTCCTCTGTCTCCCTTATATGTCTGTCCTCCAGGGTCCTCTTCTCACCTCTATTTTTTCAGAAAACATACAATTGATTTACATTCAATTCCTTAAACTCCCACAACTTAACTTGTCAAAGTTGTGCTAGCTATGTCTCTGGCTTAACAGCCAACTATGCTCCATTCTAGTAGTACTACTACTAAAGTCCAAAGTATAAAAGTACTACTGCCTAAAGAGCTTTTATTTCACTCTGGATATAAACATGTACTCAGTAAACTCAAAAGCAAATTGATATTTCACACATCAAAAAAAAAAAAATCAACTAGTACAACAAAAAGGTATTTCCTTCACGACCACTTCATTTTTGTCAATGGTACCATTAATTCTTCTAGTTTCCTAAACTAGTTATTTTAAGCTTTTTTCTCTCTTTGCACCTGTTCCCTTCTTTACAAAAAAAAAAAATTAATGAAAAGAGATATTTCTGACTCTTCTTGATTCTTCCCTCTCTATCATCTCCATGTTTAAAATGTCCTCAACTTGCAATTTTTTTCTTCAAAATGTCTCAGATTCATCTTTTTTTGTTTTGTTTTGTTTTGAGACTTTCCTTTTGATTGGGTCTCTCTATCTTGCTCAGGCTGGAAAGGCAGCAGTCATTACCTGGCCTAATCTCACTGATGACTGACATGGCAACTTTGCCAACTTTGACCTACTTTGTTTATTAACCTGACATATTTATGTTTCTTTAAGCAATGTGGATAGTTTTCCCATTCTAGGTGTCAATCAATACAGAATCAATTGTTGTTCTACTGAAGCTCAGAACTCCTAAGTACAAACAATCTACTAGCCTCAGCCTCCCACTAGCAAGAACTACTTGCCACTATGACCAGCAGATTTGCCCATTTTAATTCCATCTCACAACCATCACTAATGCAGTCCCTCTTCATCTCATGCCTGAATTACAGCAACAACTTCAGAACTAGTATCAGTGATTCATCATTTCCTCAGACAAACCAGAACTTTCTAAACTGGTTTCATTCCTTCAGTCATAATCTTCTAAACTCATGAGATTAAATAGTTCACTGTCAATGGCCATATAATAGATTAACATAATTAGCAAAGCCTCAAATAACAGGCTGCTATAAGCTCTGAGAATAAAATAAGGAAGAGGATTGGGCTGGTTAAAAACAACAATAATGATATAACTAATTGGAGCTCTCTTAACTGAGCTTTGAGGGAATAGAGAAGAAAAACTCTGAATTGAAACTGTGCTCAGCTTCCAGCTTGCTTTTCTCTGATCTACACTGAACCTCCTGGAAGTTTCTACCATTTCAATCTCTGGTCCACTAAGCTTCTAACTCTTCTACCAAATAAATTTATGGCCTCACAAAACAATCTCCATTTCCCTTTTGCCTTCTTATTCATGGATGCTGAGGCAGCATCCTTTTGCTCTATCCCTTCTAAAATGACAGGAAAAGCATGAAGTATTGAGGTGGCTTCTTCCTCTTTCTAAGAAGACAAAAAATTTGAGCAGAAGCTGCTCCAAAGCCAAAGAAAATGGAAAACAAAACTTTGGGAAATGTTGTTATTGTTCACCCTTTGTTTTCAAAGAGAATCAATGACTTGTGCATAAAATAGATTTAAGTGAGGCAAAGTTGCACAAAGTCATCAGCCTTACTCTCTCTTCCTAAGTCATCAAATTTCAGGACAAAAGTCAGGATGACTGGCAACAGCTCAGGATGTAATCAGTGTCTGACTAGTCTGACTAATCTAAGAGTAATAAATACTCCAGAGTACCTGGTTCAGTTGCCTTCCTGGTTATTAGAACAAATTGTTCTCATCCACCCCTTTTCTGGAGGTGGGGGAGGAGTCTTCATATGTCTGGGATGGACATTTCCCTAATTCACTGACAGGTTTGGGGCCCTATTAGTTACCCTGATCCCAGTTTAGCCCATCTACTTAGATAGTTTCACTGGAGGGTGAGCTCTGCCTATGCTACAATTTCTTTGAGCCATAAGTGAGAGTTGGGTGACAAGTGGACACCAAAGGTAGATAAGCAGGCCTGAAAAGGCAATTCCTTATCCCAGAGGCATTCATCTTTCCTTAACACTCCATGCACCTCTTGGAAAAAGTATATCCATATACATCCCCCAAATTATACAAGTCTATGATCCCTTTATCCTGGCCCTACTATGCAGGCTTAGAAAACCAGGTGTTAGGAGTATCTAGATGGCACAATGGATAGATTAGTCCTGGAATCAGGAGGACCTGAGTTCAAGTCCTGCTTCAGACAACTTATTAACTGTGTGACCTTGGTAAGTCACTTAATCCTGCTTGCCTTAAAAAAAGCCAGATTCCAAATCTTTTGAATATACCATTTTAATAATGTCATTCCCCTATTCAAGAAACTTTAATACTGAGATTCCCTACTTCCTACTATATGTCAAGTTAAAATATCTTTACTTTCCTTAAAGGCCCTTTATAACTAACTTTACTAGATCTATCCATCTTCATTTTCCACTATTCTTTAATATGTAGCCCAAATTCTAGGGCCGAACTCCTCACTTTCCTCCAAATTTTTGCCATGTTTATTTCTCACCTCTATGGTTTTGACCAATCAATCAATTAATATTTATTAAACACTTGTTGTATGCTAGGCATTGTGCTAAGCAGAAGGGGGCAAAAGACAGTTCTCAAGAAGTTTATAATCTAATTTTTATTTTCTCTTGGTACTCTCTTCTAAATTTCCATGACTAGTCTATTCTGGTTCTCTTCCTACCTGTCAGACAGCTCATCAGTCTTTTTTTTTTGCTAGATCTTGATCCAAGTCTTCAGGCTAATTGTGTGTGTCCCTGAAGGATCTGTTCTAGGTCTACTTCTCTTTTCCATCTATACTATTTCACTTAATGATCTTCTTAATCTCCATGGACTCAATTATCTTCATGTAGATGACTCTCAGATTTATTTATCTAGCCCTAATCTTTAAATTTACATCTTTAACTTTTATTAGACATTTCAAACTATGTCCCATAGGTATCTTAAACTCAATGTATCATTATTTTTCCTCCACTAATCTCCCTTTCCCTTTCAAACTTCAAAAATATTACAATTGAGGGTAAAATCATTCTCTTAGTCATCCAAGCTTCCAACCTAGATATCATCCTCAGCTTCTCTTTCTTTCATCCCCATCCCTATAACCAGTCAGTTACCAAGTTCTGTCATGTCTACTTTTGCATCATTTCTCATAAATAGCTCTGCTACAAGACTAGTGATCTTGAGACTACAGTGACAGTTTCCCTTTAAGAGAGGCTGTAAGTTTATAAAACATATATATATGAAAAAATACTGAAAATATTTTTCAAATGTTAATAACTGCTGTGTCCCCCAAATAATATTTTATCTATTACCAAAATTATGAAGAATAAGATTAACAATCTAGTATGAGAGAAAAAAAGATCCCCCAGAATCTCGTTTCCCCTAAATTATCATTTGAATAACTTTGAGGCAACAAATTGAGTGTAGATTATGAAGAAAACAATCTTAAATTTTAAATTAGCCAAAGATTATATAAGGGTCTAATATATGCTGGGATAATTAAAAATCAACCCTATCTCCATTATGGGAGCTGAATTTTCTTGGGCACGACTTGCCATTATAGAACAATTTTTAAAAAAAGAAAAGAAAAGAAAAGAAAAATATACTTTTGTAGTTAAATTTCACAAATGTGTTTCTTTTTTATTTTATTGATGTTTTTGAATTTTTAAAAATCATCTTTTAACTCTGATTTCTCTTCCTCCCCTAGCCAGCAATCCATCTTTTGAAACAAAGTAGGAAAAAAAGCAGCTCAGCAAAAATGACTAACATATCTATCACTCAAGCCTGGCTATATAGAGCATGTTGTACACCCCATTTCCCAACTCTTCTGGCAGAAGCATTCTTTCCTCTCTTCTTCAGGGTCAAATTTGGTCATTATAATTACATAGTGAAGAAATACTCTTTTGAAAAATACAAATATTCTATGAAGACTAAGGACAAGTGATTCACACATCAGAGTGGGTTCAAGCAAATATATTCTTTCTCTCATCTAGACTGCTGGACTGAAGAAATAGGATTTTCAGGAGGAGAGGAAAGGAAGATGAATCCATTTCAGAGATATAGAAGACCTAAATGGGGTGCCACCATACGTAGCAGTAAACTAGAATGGGGGCCCTAGGAACCCACAAACTAGGCATAGAGGATATAAACAGAGTTGACAAAGGCTTAGAGAATAACATGGGGTAGAGGGGCAGGGAGTGACAGAGAGGAAATTATTTAACATGACATTTTATAAGCATACACATTTTCAATGCCACAAAAATTCTTCTTTCCATTGAATGTAGGCATTTTGTTAATAGAATAAATCTTAACAGATACACATCTTAACAGAAAAGGGATGTTCATCTGATATCACAAAATGCTTATCTATAAGGAATGTTCCCCTATTAAAAAGAGGAAACCTTTACATAGCATTTTAAAGTTTAGAAAATGCTTTACAGATGTTAATCTTACTTGAGCCTCACAACACTGTGAAATAGGTATTATTATTATTATTATTCCTATTTAGGAGATGTGGAAACAGTCTGAGAAAAGATCAAGTGACTTGCTCAAGGCTTTACAGATGGGAAATGTATGTGGTAAGCTTTGAACTCAGCTTCTCTTGAATCCAAGTTCAGTACTCTCTCCATTATAGTACAACATTTATCCAATTATCTGAATCTGGGGAAGGGGACACTAGGAAGGAGGGAGGGAAAAAGAAAACAAACATTTATTGAATGCATGATGTGCAAGGTACTGTGCTAAACACTACAAATATCCCATTTGATCCTCACAGCAACACTGGAAGATAGATGGTATTATACCTATTTTGTAGTTGAAAAAACTGAGGCAGAAGTTAAATAATGTGCAGAGGGCCATATCACATAATCAGTTAGTGTCTGAAGTCAAATTGTAACTCAAATCTTCCTGACTTTACATCTAAGGTTATATTCCCTCTGCTACTTATATGGGAAGATTTCCCTCTTTTGCCATTTTATCCAAAGATTGGTCTCGTACCCATGAAAAGAGAGGAAACCCCTCTTCCTCCTTCCCTCCTTTATTATATGTCTTGCTACTTCCATCTAGTACAATTAGAACCACAATTTAGCAGCCTTAAAGTCTTCTATGAACTAGTCTGACCTAAGCACCATTTATAAAAATCCTTTAGTGGGAAAATGTTAAGTTTCAAGCAGCAGCCTTATAAAAGAACTTTTAGATAACAACCCATAAGACAGCAATTGCCTGTACTGAGATATTATGATATGTAGAAATAATTATGTTAGCACAAATAGTAAGAGTTGAGCTCTCCCCTCTTCAGAACAAAGCAAAAATTTTTTCAATATAATGAACAACCTTAGTTTAAAACTATACATGTGAGCATATAAATTAATTCAATAAGCTATGGCATTTCAAAAGCTTCTGGAAAGAGCTAGTTTTTCTCAAGTAGGGGGAAAAAAAGAATTAAAGTCATCTTTACCCCACCTAGCACATTTCATAGGGATTTGATATGCAAGAGAATTCCATTTCAGTGTATTCCCTTCCACACAGGTGTCATCAAGACCTGGAAGGGTAGAAATGCTCACACACAAGCATTACCCAATGTTTTCAAAGTTTCTTGGCCTTTTCACCTGGCTGGGAACTCCTAGAAGTAATAGGATTGAATCCTTTTGACCTTTAAACTTCTCCTATAGAACAGGCAGTGAAGGTAGATGAGGAGAGATCTCAAAGATCTCTTGGTATATTGGCATGTGCATGGAGATAAGGAGAAGCAAGAGAAGATGCCAGCAGATTTGAGTGGACAACAGACTAAGCCAAGCCGGAAGATTGTGGTTGGTGAGGTGACTGAAGTCCAACCTACAATTTTTTTTGGCCTATTTCTCTGGAAAGCTCCCTTCACTTTTCTAAAAAACTTTACTTCCTGTTCGCTATCTGACCAGTGGGATAAGAGAAACAAAGGAAGCGAGTCAACAATTCTAACCTGAACTTTTGAAATTCCCTACTGAAATTCATATTATAATCTGTCATTTTATTTAGTACTTCTTTTATGTCTCTATGCTATTTGAAGTTGCTATTAAAGTATATACTTAACTAAGTGGAACAGTGCATAGGGCACCAGACCTGAAGTCAATTAGATTCATTTTACTGAATTCAAATTCAACTTTAGACACTTATCAGCAGGGTAGGGCTCATCACTTAATCCTGTTTTGACTTAGTCTCCTTACCTGTAAAATAGCTGGAGAAGGAATGGCAAACCATTCCTGTATCTCTACCAAGAAAACCCCCAATGAGGTAATATAGAATTAGATAGGACTGAATAAACAATTATATTGTTGACTAAACAACAATAAAAAATTAAAGTATATGGGCACTCAACATTAAGTAGGGAATGAGTAAACAAATTGTTATACATGAATATAATGTAATACCATGGAAGGACTTACATGAATTTGGTGAAGTAAGCAGAGTCAAACAATATACACAATGTCTACAACAATAACTATAATAATATAAATGAAAAGAATCAAAAGTGAATGTAGCAAAATTACAAAGAAAAAGCTTAGTCCCAAAATAGTAGATATGAGAAGATAGCTTCCTCTACTGCTTTGTAGAGATGGCAATACAAGAGTATGGAACATTGTATACACTTTCAGATATTTTTGATGTATTGATTACTTTTTTACTGATTTGTCCTCTTCTCTATAAAGTCAGCTAACTTAAAATTGATTATTCATCCCTTTTTAAATTATCTTTATCACTTTGTGCTGAGCTCCTCTTCTTATAAATAAAACTTGCATGCTGGACTTGATATAAAGTCTCTGTAAATGCTGCACTTATGTTTTAGGATCATGTTTTAGGAAATAATTAAGGAGATGAATTGATGGATTCTCATGCTCATATAATATTTGTAAAACATAGTGGCTGGTACACAATAGGCACTCCATTGCTTCCTATATTTAGTAACAATTGCATTCTAAATGGGTTTATTATTTTAAAAATAAATAAGAAGTGATATGCTCAAGGAGGAGAGAAACATAAACCATGCACAGAACTTTTGTATATAGAATTGTTTTTTATTTTATTTCAAAAGGATATTCTTTATAGCCAGTAGAGGTCTCAGGAGGACTGGAGACAGGACCAAACCATTGTGGTACTCTGGGTCTTGAGTTGGTCTTCCACTAGGTACTGGAACACTGCAAAGGCCTTTGGTCTCAGATCGGCCTGGAGAAGGGCCAAGGGAAGTTTCCAAGGATTGTAGCAATATATTGAGTGACACTATAAGCACCTCAAATGTGATAGTAGCACCAAAGATGGGTCTGCAATTTCCCTTTTATTCAGAAAGGTCCTATTTCTGATGCATGTTAAGGACAAATCAATCAACAAGATGGGGATAGTTTTAACTTTTTTTTTTTTTATTAGTTCCAAATTCTCTTTTTCCTTCTACCCCAATGAGAAGGCAAGAAGTATGATGCCTATTATATATATGAAGTTAACAAGGATGTACTAAAGTTTATTATGTTTTCCAGTTCACAAAGATTCTATCTAAATGGTAGACATAAAATTAGAATATAAATCTTTCTGATCTTCCCTTAGGACAAGTTTGTTATCTCTAGGACTTACAGTGCTACAAAAATAACTACTTCTTTTGGACTAAGATACACATTAGTGGGGGCTAGGGGCAACAATGTATAAAGGAAAGAATTGTTACTATTGTTTTTGTTGCTGTTATGGTTGTTTTTATTTGTCCTTCATTCTCGAAGAGGACCATTACATCAGGAAAATGATACCATGACATGCCAGGGAACTGGATTTATATGAGGGAGGATTATGCAAGGTCACCTGCCTTATTTTCCCCTTCAGAGTCATCTAGGTCCAGTGGCCAGACATAGATCAGGACAACTGGAGATGGCTCTGGATAGATACCTTGGACGGGGAGCCAAAAGCCCTGGGTCAAATTATAATATAACTCTTGTCACTCTGTGATTTTGTGCTATTTACCTTTGACCAAGTTGCTTTATTTTTCTCAGAATTCTTATCAGTAAAATGAGATAAATTTACTAGACAACATTTAAGGCCCCTTTCAAATCTAAATCTACAATCCTAAAATAATTAAAAATGGAGAGATTGTCTCAGTTTTGAGTTATACACAAAATACTGAAGGATAACAAATGATTTAGGTGAACTGAAGAATAAACAATTAGTATGGATTCCAAACAAAGAACTCTTTAGAATACCATATTATCTCTAAATAGCTTTGACTGGCCAAGAGGAATAGCCTTGAGGCATGTTCTTTGATAAAAGCACAATAGAGTCTTTGCTTTAAATGTTACATCTTTTCCTTTGAAATTTCTGTGTGAATGGTAACCTAGATTATATGAGAGAAAAGCTTTAACAGTATCCTAAATTAGAGAGAAAGAAGCCTCAATTTATCAATATTACTATGTATAGATTTTGTAAACATGTATATATTTTCTAACAAAGCAACATCCTCAAAAAGAGGTGATACTTGTGATGGGGGTGTGAAACTGTGTTCCCTTTTGAATTGTAAAATTAATACTCCGAAATTCTGTCCCCTTTGATTCCTGACTAGACTCCAGAGAGTCTATGAGAGCATATCATCCTGGTTGGGCCATTTCTAAGGTAAATCATTGATAGCCAGATCTCTATTCAAATTCAGGCTGAAAAAGCCTTCAAAGTGATTTCAATTGGGAGATCATGGTCTGATCAGCTCAAACTGCCCTCAACCCCACACCAAGATCTGCTCAAGTTTCTGTTTACTCATTTCTTTGCAGAATTTCCAAAATAGCATTCTTTGTCTCTTTGGCATCGCTGCCAGGACCCTGCGCTGTGAAGACATTCTCTTCTCAGTGCCAATCTCCATTTCCCTAATAGGATTTTGCCACTGAAGAAGTCAGTTTTAGTAGCAAAGCTGATTTCTCATCCAACAATAAATTTCCATTTTTGCCACCTAAAACTCTTTGGGTTCGCAAATTCTTTCACAAAGGACCTGTGTCGCCATTAAAAAGGGGATTTCCACAACTCTGTGACTTCCACTAGAACCCTATAATTTGGTTCCCTGACTGGGAATGATCTCATCATTTGGTTCCCTGACTAGGAAGAACCCCATCATTTGCAATTACATTAACCCCAAATAGCAAACATATCCTCATGTATATTATGAAAAGAAATATG
This sequence comes from Antechinus flavipes, assembly GCF_016432865.1. NCBI lineage: Eukaryota > Metazoa > Chordata > Mammalia > Dasyuromorphia > Dasyuridae > Antechinus > Antechinus flavipes. The sequence continues at coordinate 229,297,708 of NC_067402.1, forward strand.
GCAGGTGCTATGGAATACACTCCAACAACCATACTTTTGACAGCCCTAACAACCTTACCATAGGAACAATAGATTCCAAGGCAGCATCATAATTCCATTCAGGACTGATTCTCTATCCCAGTAAATTGCCTAAAATAGGGATTCTTAACCCAGAACACATATATGACTAATGCAGGACTTTGCATGACTATATGTATATTTGTAATTGACTGCTTTTCTTGTCTTTTTAATTATCTGACCCTTAAAAGGTCTCCATACTCAAATGATAATTTAGGTTATCATTGTATCTTCCATTTATTTTATTTTTTTTTAATTTTTTAAATTTTTTATTTAATAATTACATTATATTGACACTCGTTTCTGTTCCGATTTTTCCCCCTCCCTCCCTCCACCCCCTCCCCTAGATGGCAAGCAGTCCTTTATATGTTGGATATGTTGCAGTATATCCTAGATACAATATATGTTTGCAGAACCGAACAGTTCTCTTGTTGCGTAGGGAGAATTGGATTCAGAAGGTATAAATAATCCGGGAAGAAAAACAAAAATGCAGATAGTTTACATTCGTTTCCCAGTGTTCTTTCTTTGGGTGTAGCTGCTTTTGTCCGTCATTTATCAATTGAAACTCAGGTCTCTTTGTCAAAGAAATCCACTTCCATCAAAATATGTCCTCATACAATATCGTTGTCGAAGTGTATAATGATCTCCTGGTTCTGCTCATTTCACTTAGCATCAGTTCATGTAAGTCTCGCCAGTCCTCTCTGTATTCATCCTGCTGGTCATTTCTTACAGAACAATAATATTCCATAACATTCATATACCACAATTTACCCAGCCATTCTCCAATTGATGGGCATCCATTCATTTTCCAGTTTCTAGCCACTACAAACAGGGCTGCTACAAACATTTTGACACATACAGGTCCCTTTCCTTTCTTTAGTATTTCTTTGGGATATAAGCCCAATAAAAACACTGCTGGATCAAAGGGTATGCACAATTTGATAATTTTTTGGGCATAATTCCAGATCGCTCTCCAGAATGATTGGATTCGTTCACAACTCCACCAACAATGCATTAGTGTCCCAGTTTTCCCGCATCCCCTCCAACATTCATCATTATTTTTTCCTGTCATCTTAGCCAATCTGACAGGTGTGTAGTGGTATCTCAGAGTTGTCTTAATTTGCATTTCTCTGATCAATAATGATTTGGAACACTCTTTCATATGAGTGGTAATAGTTTCAATCTCATCCTCTGAAAATTGTCTGTTCATATCCTTTGACCATTTATCAATTGGAGAATGGCTTGATTTCTTATAAATTTGAGTCAGTTCTCTATATATTTTGGAAATGAGGCCTTTATCAGAACCTTTAACTGTGAAAATGTTTTCCCAGTTTGTTGCTTCCCTTCTAATCTTGTTTGCATTAGTTTTATTTGTACAAAGGCTTTTTAATTTGATGTAATCGAAATTTTCTATTCTGTGATCAGTAATGGTCTCTAGTTCATCTTTGGTCACAAATTTCTTTCTCCTCCACAAGTCTGAGAGATAAACTATTCTATGTTCCTCTAATTTATTTATAGTCTCGTTCTTTATGCCTAGGTCATAGACCCATTTTGATCTTATCTTGGTATATGGTGTTAAGTGTGGGTCCTCTTCCATTTATTTTTAATTCTACTAAATTTTAATTTAGTAAAGTTATCAAATCTCATTTTAGAATTTGGTCTAATGAACAGATAATTGGTCTAGAAGTCAATGAGACCTAGGTTTAAGTCCTATTCCTGACACATACTAGCTATGCAATCCTGGACCATCACTAATTGTCTTGATCTTTGTCTTACAAATGGATTCCAATGATTCTGAAGGAAAGATCAAGGTTGACAACTTTGCCCAGCTCTGCTTCACTCATATTCAACTCATTCACAAATCAAAATATCATCCTTTTCATATCATTGATTCTCTTTAAGAAAAAAGGAATGGGACAGCTAGATGATGCAGTGGATAGAGCACAGGCCCTGGAGTCAGGAGGACCTGAATTCAAATTCAGCCTCAGACACTTAACACAAACTAGTTGTGAGACCCTAAGTCACTTAACCCCATTTGCCTTGCCCCCCTCCAAATGAAAGAACAACAACAACAAAGAATGAAGAAACAACAAAAGCTTAGAACCTCTTAGTTCCCTCCCCATCATTTTCCCTATCCCAACAGTATAGATCTGCACCAAATAGAGGGAGTTACTTCACAAGTATTCCCTTCATCCATAAAGTCATAGTTCTGGACCCTTAAAATTATTTATTAAAATTTTATTAATTAAATGTAGAAATTGCAGAGAAATTTGGCCGGTATATTTGTTATACCTCAGTTTCCCTGAATTGTTCTGTGTCAGTTTCCTTGGTGGCAATTTCCCCTTCCTTCTATTAGGCCATTAGGACTGAGATAATTAGGGCTGGGAGCCCTGACCGCTGTTATTCCAAAGAGTCATAAAATTCCAGATTGTTCATCTTAGATATTTAGACATCTTCTGTCTCAGACTTAATGTCTCTAGCTTCTTCACTTGTTAGAATTTATGATCCTTCCTCCTAACTCCCCCAACATGTTAGAACTGAATTTATGATCCTTTCCTGGATATTCCTACTCATCAGTGTTCTACCTACCCTTGCCTCTGTTTCCCTAACCTCTGGAGCCCTATAAGATCTCGGTACCTAATAAATGTCTATTAACTGACTGACTTATTGCCTCTATTGGTGATCTCTTTATATTGAGGTTCAGTGGTTGGAAAGTGGCAGACATAGTGACACTCTTCCAGGGCATAGCCATCACACCATAAAACATTATACCATGAAAGAGATCCTGCAAGACCCAATACAATCCTGGAAGACTAAAATTGTCTATTCTTTTATACTGTTTGTAGCATCCCTTAAGACTATCTGCCCACCCATCGGTAGCCACAACTAGGCCAACTCACCTGCCTTCAGGCTCCAACCCGGATCATACAGAGACAGACAACCAGGAGGTGTAACCATTCTATCTTTATCCAATCATCTTCTCAGTGGGGGTAGCAGGAAGCAAGAGTTCAGGAGAGCAAGAGCAAGAGAGCAATTCTGTTCAAGGCTATCTATTTATGCTGCCTTTCTTCTGGGATTTTCCATGCCTTGCCCACTCAGAACTGTGTAGGTGGAACCCTCAGAAGAGAGGCTTCTGGAATTAGTGTTGCATCCCAGGAGGAGATCTAGCAAGAGGACATCTCAAGAAACCTATAGCATCCTTAACTCCTGCCAGACACAACCTCCTGCCTCAGAGGCTAAGCACCTTTTTACCTTCTGGGTCTGCGCTACCAGCTGATGTGGCATACAAGCTCTGTGGCACATCTCAAAGAGAGACCAGTGCTTCATTGCCCCTAATAACTTCCCCTTTTTTATTAATAACACTTAGTGTTCTTATGTTTATGAATGAGAAGTTCCTTCCATAAAAAACTCTCTGGAATTTTTAAAGACTACATATAAAGCATCCTAGCAACTAGGCAAAATCAAAAGAAGTAATGATACAAAAATGGCTACATAGAGTCCATGGGATACAATAGAAGGGGATGGGAAAAGGAATTTGTTGGATCCAATCACTAAGTTGGTCTGGCAAGGGTAGTCATCTCCCCACTATGGCACTGTGTCTGGGCATTTCTTGGGTCATCTCCTCTTTTTCTTTAGCCCCTGTTTTAAGAGGAACAACTTTCCTTGTTCTTTCTGGAATCTAGTGGCCTTCCCTGTTATGGGCCAGAACTCTGAAACAAGGATTCTTACAATGTGTTGTCAGTGGAATTGATAAAGACAATGATTATCTAGTTTAGCATGGTGCTTAATAGTTCTCTAGTTCAGTACATGTACTTAGTACTTAATATAGTTCTATAAGATTCACACCTATGATAAGAGAGCATATAAGCTCAGACAAACTCAGCCAGATTTAGAGGCAGAGAAACCAAAGGACTGGGGGTGACAGCTCAAGCTCTCGGAACCAAAGAGAGAGATTATCTTCCCTCAGGCTCCTGGTGGCAGGCTCTCCTGTATTTCTCCACTCAAACCAAGACTCTGGAAGGCCTCTAAGAAAGCTGTCCAGCTCCAGGCAAGGAGACAATAAAGGATTTGGACTTTAACTCCTGGCTACTCTTGTGGTGATTACTGAACTGAAATGAAGGCTGCTCCCAGACATCCCAAGAAAATCGAACTAGAGAACACTATACTTCCCCATCAGGATCTGCAAGACATAAAGATCCTGGCCTCTCTAAAGTACTAAGGATGGACCTTGCCAATGTCCTTCCTCATCCTTCCAAAGGATCTTTTGAATGTTCTCTGGTGCTTGATGCACTGTTTTCATAGGGTCTAGTTTTCCGTCCTGTCTATAAGATTGTGCCAAATGTATCCTTCCTGGAGAGAGGCCAGTATCCCTGTCTAGGCACAAAAATTTATAAGTATATAAGGTCTTATCCATGTCTGCCTGTGTGGGCCATGGTGAATTCTGTCTACTTCCTCCCCCTTTCTGTTTAACAAGGGTAGTCTTCAGAGTATGATGGGCCTGTTCCATTAGGGCCTGATTCTGTGGATTATAGGAAATCCCTGTAATATGTTTAATAGTGAATGTGGCAAAGAAGGTGTCCATCTGCTTAGAGGTTATTGGTCTTTATGGTATTAGGAACTCTATGAGAGGAGAAGCAACTACACAAATGTTTAATGACTAAAGGAATGTTATCACAGAAGGCTACCGAGGCCCAAAAGAATTTAGAAAAGATGTCAATACAGACATGGATGGCCACATGGACCACATGTGTCACATCCATTTGCCACAAATCATTGGGGAATAACCCCAGGGAGGGAGAAATGGAACACACTGGATACATTGCTTCACTATCTGTCAGGCTTGTTTCTGGGTGAGGCCATAAAAACAACATAGAGAATTAGCAGGTAAGTGGAGAAAATCATGGGCATGTTCAGGGGCAGGTTTCATGGCAACCATGAAAGAGAGCATTGCAAAGCATGGTCCACCATCTTATTGCCTGCAAATATGCTTCCTATATAGCATTGGTGAGAGTATACATGCAGGATGTAAATGGGATGTTTCCTAGTCTGTTAAATCAGGGCAAATCAGCAAGAAGGTTAGCAAGTGAAGAATTTTGAGGTTGTAGGATAGCATCCTCAATGCCTCTGAAGCATATAAGCTATCTGATATGATATTAATGGGCTCAGAGTATCTTTTACAGGCCTTGAGGATAGCAAAAAGCTCACTTTTCTGGGTGGATTCATAAGGAGTCTCTAACACCAGAATCTCTTTTGAGCACTCATGATAAATTGAGGCCTTGTGGTTCTTAGGGCTGTCAGTAAAGACATTTGCACCTTGCACAGGCTCATCAACAGTTGTCTTACGAGGGGGCTGTACCATAATATGGAACAGCAAGGGAAGGAATGAGCATGTAGAATGCTGGCTTGATGTAGCCCATTGGGCATAATATGTCCAAGACCAATAAGTTTGCATCATGACTTCTCTAGCTCCCAGTTCAAAGGGTAAATGATGAGAAGCTCTTTTTCCTGCCTCAAGGGCAAGTTCTCCCAGCATTTCATTATGGTTCAGTAATATCTTTTCGGGTCTTGTCATGTACACATATTTCAAAATTTTATTACCTTGATGTAATACCACGGAAGGACTTTTTTGGTCTACTAAAGAGATCTCTATAGGATACATGGGGTCCCATCTCGCTGTTTCAGATTTAGAAGCGAGAGCAATGATCTTATAAATCACGTCCTTCACAGAGGAGGTCCATTTAGGAGGGGAGTTTAAATGTCATATAAAGGCTGCATTAAAGAAATAGGAATAGGGGCACAAGACCTTAACCATTGAATTTGTCCAACTAGTTTATGAAATAAGTTCAGAGTATTCACCTTGTCTGATTAGTTAGGTATCTGATTAGTTACTGCAGAAGTCCCCATGCGGAGTCCCGGGTAAATGATGGGATACTTATGTTGGATCTTTTCTGGGGCTACCACCAGTCCTGTTGAGTGAGAATGCTTATGGTCTCTTTAAGCAAGGCAGAGAGATCTTTCCCACTGCTCATTGATAACAGTATACCATCTATATAATGCAGTATCATGGCATGAAACCACACTTTCCTAATTGGCTCTTGCACTTGTGTTAAGTAGGCCTGACACAAGGTGGGGCTACAACACATCCCTTGGGGGAGAACTTTCCATTGGTAGCACAGATCAGGTCCTGCATTGTTTATAGAGAGGATGGTAAAAGCAAATCTTTTCTCTGGGGACAGAGGGATGGAGAAGAAATAATCTTATATATTGCTTACTGTAATTGGCCAACCAGTAGGTACTAGATTAGGAGATGGCATGCCAGGCTGTAGGGCTCTCATAGGTTCAATCGTAGCATTAATGGCCCTAAGGTCCACTAACATTCTGAATTTTTCAGATTTTTTTCTTTATGATAAATACAGGGCTATTCCATGGGCTGGATGTTAGTTCTATATGTCCGGCCTTCCATTGTTGTTGCGCAATTTCATGTAAGGCTTGGGCTTTGTCCACTAAGAAAGGCCATTGGGGTACCCAAACTGGGATGTTAGATTTCCACGTTAATGTTGTGGGCATGATATGAAATGTGGTGCCCAAGCACCCAATGACCCCAGTTAAAAATCCTGTGGAGATGGTATATAAATTGAGGCCCCACAAGCCTTCAAAATGTCCCTGCCCCATAGATTGTACCTGAGACCTGGGACCACCAGGGGTTAGAATATCCCCTGTTTGTCTGCAAATTGCCAGGGCTGGTCTTCTGCTGTAACCCTTTTAGATATAGCAGCTGTGAGGGCATCCATTTGGAAGTCACTGGAACAGACATTCTTATATCTCTTTATTATCTCTTCCAGGCCAGCCTCCCCATCTAAAATAAACACGACCTTCTGGCAGTTTGTTAATTAACATTCTCCCATGCCAATTTCTGTATAAGGAGGCCGAGGCTTCTCCTCTGCCCACTGAACTCTCAACAGCCGCCTGTAAGAGGGCCACAAAATCAGGAAAAGGTTCATCTGGGACCTATTTAATTTTAGTCATTGAGGGCTTCTGCTTTCCAGAAGCTTGAATTTTGCTAAATGCCCATTGGGCACATTGGGACACAGCTGAATATACTGCTGCATCATATTGCATTTGATTCTCATTTCTTTCATACCTTCCAGCTTTCTGTATCATTTGTCCTAATCTTGTCTGGGAATCTCCAAAGCCTCCATAAGGGGGTGCAGAGGGAGCAGATGGGAGATATATCTCCTCAGGGAGGGCAGGGGATGGGGGAGAAGGCCATGCTTCAGAGAGGGAGGTGACCTTCCCTCTGATTGCTTTCTCCTCCCTCCTCTTATCACTGTCTTTTTTTACAAGGTCATATGTCCCTCTGTTTACTTCCTCATTTCTCATTTTATCCCTGCCCCCTCCTGTTCCATCATATCCACTTCCTGCTTCTTCCTCACTACCTCTTCCTTTTTCATCACATCCACCTCCTTCATCTTCTTGTTTGCTTCCTGATTCTTTCCCACAGCTAACTTCTGCTGGCTCCATTTTATGGGCATGGCTGGTCCCAATGAGAGCCAGTTTACAACCCTCATTTGTTTTATGATTCTCTGTTTGCACTTCATTATCTACTTTTAATGGATTGCAGCTTGCACCTCTTAAAGTGCTTCTAATCACTTGATAAATAAGGTGATGCTGTACTGGGATGGCTCCCAGTGTTTTCTTATCATAGGAAGTCATCTGATTATCTACTACCTCCCACTTTTAAAATCAATTTCCAATCCTGCTTGCTTTACCATTCTATAAATTTCTTTCTCTAGCACCTCCTGGTCTGAGACCTTCACTATTGTTTGTCTCATACTGAACATTCCACTCACTAGAGCAGAGATCTGTCTTCTTTCCCACCCTGTAGACCTGCTACATGGTGAGGTCTTAGCCATGTGTTCTCTATTCCAGTGCCACTTGTAGTGTCCTTTAAGGCTACTCTATCTGTCCACCCATCAATGGCCATGACTAGGCCAGCTCACCTGCCTTCAGGTTCCAACCCAGATCACACAGAGACAGACTGACCAGGAGGTGCAACCATTCTGTCTTTATTAGTCATCCTCTCAGTGGGGATAGCAGGAAGCAAGAGCATAGGAGCACAAGAGCATAAGAACAAGAGAGTGCAAGAGTGCAAGAGAGTGAGTTCTGCTCAAGGCTGCCTATTTATGCTGCCACTCTTCTGGGATTGCCCATGCCCAGTCCACTCAGAACTGTGTAGGTGGAGTCCTCAGAAGGGAGGTTTCTGGAGTTAGTGTTACACTCCAGGAGATCTAGCAAGAGGACATGCCCCTTGCATGTTTCTCAAGAAACCCATAGCAATTCCTTAACTCCTTCCAGACACAACCTCCTACTTCAGAGGTCAAGCCCCTTTTTACATCCTGAGCCCACCCTACCAGCTTATATGGCATACGAACTCCATGGCACAATTTAAAGAGAACAGTGCTTCATTGTTCCGAACAATCTATAATTGTATTTAGTCCTCAGCACCACAGTTTTATTTATTATTTATTTTTGGGTTAAGGAAATTGAGCTTAAATGACTTGCCCAGGGTCACACAGCTAGAAAATATTAAGTATTAAGTAAGTATTCAAATCTTTTGAACTCAAGTCCTCTTGAGTTCAGAGGTGGTACTCTAACCACTCTCCACTTAGCTGCCTCAGTTCCACAGTTTTAGAAAAACATTGAAAAATTGCAGGATCCAGAGACAGACAGACAATCAAGATAGTCCATATGAGGACTGAAGAAACCAAAGAGAAAACTCTGGGGTGACATAATAGTTGTCTTCAAGTATCTGAAGGGCTATCATAGGGAGGGAAAATTAGACTTGGTCCTATTTGACCCTAAATGGCAGAACCAAGAACACCCAATGGAAGTTGAAAAGAAACAAATTTAGTCTTCATATCAAGAAAAACTTCCTAACAACTGGATCTGTCTCCAAATAGAATGGGCTTCCTCAAAAGTTGATGAATTGAAGCATCTATGTGGAACCATGGATAGAGCACCCCCCTGAAGTTAGGATGACCTGAGTGATCCTGGGCAAATTACTTAATCCCAATTGCCTCAAAGAGGAAAAAAATGTAGGTGGATTGAAGTGACTAGCAAGATTCATGATCTCTCAAACCTCTCCAAAATTGAAATGATATACAAGAGATAAAATCATTTCAGTTTTCTCAAAGGTCTAGTGCACCAAGAATCCTAAGGATATAAAACACCACTGAACTAACAGCAGGGAAAGCTAATCTCTAACCCCTAAACAAACCCTCCCTGACTACCCATGGCTTCACAAATAGACTCACAAGCTTGACTCAATTCCCTACCTTCTTTTTCCCCAGGGGGAAAAGAAAAGCAGAAAGAAGTTTTCTTTAATTATTTCAGGTTCCTTGCTAAAACAGTACTCAGCTAGAGAACTGAGGAATACAAAGAATTAAGCAGGATGCTTGAGAAGAATGTTTGATTATAGAGCTCCAAACCTGTCTGAAGTAAAGGGCCTAGTATCCACCTTGGGCAAGTTCTGCCTCTCCATAAATCTCTTGAAGACTATAGAGGCTGAAAGGAACCACGGACAACAAACCAAAATCAATATTAAATGCATATGCTCCAAACAATAGCGCCTACATTTATAAAATAAACATTAACTGGGGCAGCTAGTTGGTGTAGTGGATAGAGAACCAGCCCTGAAGTCAGGGGAACCTGAGTTTAAATCTAGCCTCAGACACTTAACACTTCCTGGCTGTGTGACCCTGGGCAAGTCACTTAACCCCTATTGCCTCAGAAGGAAAAAAAAAAGACGACCTAAACAATAATACAATAGTAGCAGGAGATTTCAATATCAATTTTTGAACAGTCTAACAGAAAGACAAATAAAAGAGAAAATACAGAACTGAACAACTTGCTGAGTACATTAGAGGTAAAAAATTTATGGCTTCTTCTAAATGAGACAACTAATAGTTCAGAGGACAAAAACAAACAAACAAAAAAAATACAGACTTCAAAGAAGAGTTAATCAAATCCTAAATAATGAGTAGATCAAAGAACAAATCACAAAAACAATTAAAAATTATGTTAAAGTAAAATGACATGGATAAAACAACATATCAAAATTGCTGGAATACAGCTACAGCAGTCCTCAAGGGAAAAAACATGTCTACACACATACAGTAACATAATAGGAAAAGAGTGAATGAATGATTCAAATGTACAATTTAAAATGAGAAAGCTCACACATAAATATAAAATCAATGCAAAAGAAAAGGTATTAAAAATGGAAACCAAAAATTATAGAAAAATAAGTAAAGCTATAAACTTGTTCTTTGAAAAAATAAAGTTTTTTTGAAAAGATAAACGTTTTTAGGCAATATGCTTAAAAAGAAGAGAGTAGAAAGTCAAATCAGTATAGCAAACAAGAAAAAATCAAAATAAAACCAGAGGAAATAAAAAGAATTATCAGAACCAACTATGCTAACGAAATTGAGAACACAAAAGAAATAAAGGAATACTTTCAAAAATATTTTTAAAATACATACATTAACAAAAAACCAAATAAACACCTTAAATTATTCAACCTCAGAAAAAGAAATAGAACTAGTGACAAAAGGAATTGGTTCTGATGGATTTAGAGAATAAATACGATACAATGTAGCCTCAAAAATTGATTAATGACATCTGTTTTATGTAGGTAAATTTGTTTTATTTTTTCTCAATACATATTTTGTTTTTCCAAATATATGTAAAGATAATTTTCAAAATTAATTTTTATTTTTGTTAATTAAAACTTTTTATTTTCAAAAACACATACACAGATAATTTTCTTTTTTTTTTAAATTTTAGTTCCACTGATAACTTTTCTTTCTTTTTTTTTAAATTTAATTTAATTAATTTATTTTTTTAATAATAACTTTTTATTGACAGAACCCATGCCAGGGTAATTTTTTTTTACAACATTAACCCTTGCACTCGCTTCTGTTCCAATTTTTCCCCTCCCTCGCTCCATCCCCTCCCCTAGATGGCAAGCAGTCCTATATATGTTAAATATGTTGCAGTATATCCTAGATACAATATATGTTTGCAGAACCAAACAGTTCTCTTGTAGCACAGGGAGAATTGGATTCAGAAGGTAAAAATAACCTGGGAAGAAAAACAAAAATGCAAATAGTTTACATTCATTTCCCATACACAGATAATTTTCAACATTTCCTTTGCAAAACTTTGTGTTCCAAATTTATTTTTCCTTCCCTTCCTCCCACCCCTTCTCTGGCAAGTAATCCAATTTGTTAAACATGGGCAGTTCTTTTATACATATTTCCACAATTATGCTGCACAAGAAAAATCAGATCAAAATAGGAAACAAGAAAAAACAAAATGAAAGGAAACAATGATAAAAAAGGTAAAAATACCATTTTGTGATCCACACTCAATCTCCCCAGTCCTCTCTCTGGGTGTCAACATTCATTTTTGTAAGATTTTGTGTTCCAGATTTTTTCTCCCTCTTTCCTTTATCTCTCCCTTCCCTAAGACAGCAAACAATCTGATATAGATTATATATATATATATAAACCTTTTAAGCATATTTGCCATGTTGCACATGCGCGAGCACACACACACACACACACACACACACACACACAATCTGAGCAAAAAGGGGAAAAAAACATGAAAAAGAAAAGGCAAATATACAAAATAGGTGAAAATACTTTGATCCTCATTCAGTCTCAATATTTCTCTTTCTGGATATGGATATATTTTCCACACCAAATATATTGGAATTGTCTTGGATTGTTAAAAAAAAAAAAAAAAAAAAAGCAAAATCTATCATAGTTGATCATCACATAGTCTTGCAATTACTATACATCATGTCCTTTTTCACTTAGCACCAATTCATGTGTTTCCAGCTTTTCTGAAATCAGCCTGCCTATCATTTCTTATAGAACAATAATATTCTATTACATTCACATATTATAATTTATTCAGCCACTCTCTAATTGATGGGCATCCACCCAATTTTAAATTCCTTGCCACCACAAAAAGAGCTGCTACAAACATTTTTGCATATGTGCGTCCTTTTATTTTTAAAGGGGAAAAACTAAGGGCTGTCCTTGGGACTTCAGTGATCCAAGAGAGTGGGGATTAAGCCTTTGGGATCATTTTACTGTCTCTAAATAAAAATAAAAACATAGATAATGTTAATACGTAGTTATAAGTTAATATGCAGCAGGGATCCTCATGTATATTTGTCTCTCCCTACCCCTTCACCTGTCACTCACAATTCAAAAGTTTCTCCCTTGCTATTTACAAACATTGATGACTATCTCCATCCTAAAGTAAGCCTCCTTTCATCTCAATCTCTGCTATCATTCTTCCTCTCTTCTCTTTTTCTTGACTGACCTCCACAAGAAAGTCAGCTATAATCAATCTCCACTTTCCTCCTCTCACATTTTTCTAAACCTTAGAATCTAGGGTTTGATCTAGCTTCATTTAACTGAAACTGATCTCTCCAAAGATATTCTTTAATTGTTTAGCCTAATTAAGTTTTCTCATCCTAATCCTTCTCTACCATTGATCACTCTTTTATTCTGAATATTCTGTTTTCTAAGTTTTCATGAGACTTTTCTCTCCTGGTTCTCCTACTTGTCTGACCATTCCTCAGTCTTCTTTGCTGTATCTTCATTTAAATCACTCCTACTGAGCATGGGTAGACTCCAAGGCTCTGTCTTCTCCCTCTATCTCATTTCACTTGATTATCTGATCAACTGCCACAGATTCAATTCATCCCCAAGTAGATAGATAATTCTCAGATTCACTGTTCCAGTCCTACACTCACTCTTGACCTGAGTCTCACATTTCTAATTGATTACTGAACATCTTAAATTATGTGTTCTTTAGACATCTTAACTTATCATGCCCCAAACTAAACTCATTATTCTTTCTTCCCTTTATGTCCACTTCCTTCTTCTTAATTTCCCTATTATTTTTGAGGGTACCACTATTCTTCCAGCTATTCAGGTTTACAACTTATGTGTGTTCCTTACCTCCTCACTTTCTCTCTCATATCCAAAAAGTTTTCAAATTCTACCAATTTTACCCTTATAACATCTCTTCTACACGTCCTTCTCTCTTTTGATACTGCTACCACCCTAGTGCAGGCCTTCATCCTCATACCTCTATTACTATAAATAGCCTTCTGGTTGGCCTTCCTGCCTCAAATCTCTCCTCATTCCAACCTCTCTTCTACTCAGTTGCCTAAGACAATTTCAAATTGACCATGTTCCCTTGTCCAGTTCAATGATCTCTAGTGTCTCCCTATTTCGGACAGAATCAATAAATATTTATTAAACACCTATTATGTAAGACATTGGGTCAGACTATCTGCTTATGATGCAGTCTCATATGTGCTTATGATATGTCACAAGGAGCTCATAATCTAATAAAGGAATGCAATACTTAAAAAGAAACTGAAAAGGGTGGGTGTGGGGGGTAGAGGTAAAGGAGGAGGGAGTTACCCAGTTTGATGAAGTTCTATGTCAAGGAAGGAAATTATCTGAAGAATGAGAGTTTCAGGATTTACTTTGCCTTGCAGAATGACTTTATGGAGAACATGTAGTCAAGTAGGAAATGATGAATTAAATATTAATCTGTTTGACTTTCAAAGTCCTTCACAACCTGGCATTTTCCTACTTTTTCAGTCTTCTTACACCTTCTTTTCACGAGGGCTACTTGCAGTTGTCCTGATCTACATATCTGGAAGAAGGCTCTGGAAGAGAAAGCAAGGCTGATGATATTGCCCAGCTCTCTCCCTTACTTAAATCCAATTCACTTGTATGTCATTGGCATGACCTCGCTAACATCAAAATCCTCTTTGATGATGAAGACAAAACAACAACAATCCCGCTATGTACTTAACAATCCAATCACACTAGTTTTCTTCAGTTCCTTCTACATGATATTCCATCTCCAAACTCAAAGCATTTTTACTGGTTCTCCCCCCTACCTAGAATGTTCTTCCTCCTGTCTTACCTACCTTCTTTCAAGATTCAGCTCAGAGCTCACTTTCTGCAAAAGGCTTTTTAATTCTCCTATTCTCCCAAATACACTTAAAATCTACCCTTTGATATTACCTCCCATCTGCATTGTATAAATCTTTTGTATATGATTGTTTTTATGTCTCAGCTATGTCAGTTCCTTGAGAGCAGAGGGCATTTTTTTTTTTTTGCTTGTCTTTGTACCACTAGCACTTAACACACTGACTAGCACATAGTAAATACAATTGGGATTGTGTAACTTGTATAGGGTTATGCAGCCAGTTTATGAGGCTGGATTTGAATTCAGTGCTTTCTGATTCCCGGGCTGGTGTTCTATCCATTGAGCTACCTAGTTGACCTATAAATTCTTGATAATATTCATTTGCTGCTGCTGATACTGATGATGTTGAAAGCATAAGGCATGAGGCATAAGAAGTCAAGGCTCTTCAGATTTGACAAAATCTCCATTGCCTTCTAAGTCAACATATCTTTATTTTTTCACTAAACCTGGAATCAGGAAGACCTCAGTTCAAATCTACCCATAGGCACTTTCTGGCTGTGTGATCCTAGCATCAAAAATCACTCTGCCTCAGTTTCCCCAACTTCCTTTCCTGGGTTGTTGTGAGAGCGAATGAGATACTATTATTAAAGATTTGTAAAGATAATATTTGTAAAAATTTAACAGTGCCTGGCAGATAGCGATTTTTTGACATATGCTTCTTCCTTCCTTCTTTCCTTCCTTTCTTTTTTTCTCTTTGCTTTTCTTTCTTTCTGGCAGAAATGGAGGCATAGTGAAGCTGCATCATCTAGAATCAATGTGATATCTTTACTGAATCTCATTTTTATCTTTGGTGTACTTCTCTTTTTAAAAAGTTCCATGGCCCATGAATGATTCCTTTTTATTATGATTTCAAGTTTGGACTATTAAATTAGCCTGAGTTCGGTCTAGCCCTGCATACTAATCTATTGACACAAACTTTTTGTCACAAATTTGATAAGCACACACTTTTATCTTCATTCAAGTAACTGATAAACATTTGAACAGAGCCAAAAAGAAAAAAAAAAAAAAAAAAAAAAAAGAGCTCTGCGACCCATCACTACAGACCTGCTTTCAGGTTTATGCTATTTCCTTGAATTCAGTCATTCAAAGAATTCTGAAACCATTTCTTTTCCAGACCACAGTCTGTATCTTGTCTATAAAGATATGATAGATAAGAAGTAAAGAATGTTGATTTCACTTACTTTATTATGTCTGGAGAATAAATTATTTAAAATATATAAATATATGGTGATCTTTTTATTTTTAATTTGACTTGATTACCACAGTTAGTTAAAGGAAGGTAGGTAGCAAAATAGACAAACTTGTAGGACTTGAAGTCAGGAAGTTCTAAGTTCAAATCCCTCCCTCCTTAGAATTTACTAGCTATGTGATTTCTCAGGTAACATCTTTCAGCCTTTCAGTTATCTCTAAAGTGGGGATAATAATATCCTCTACCTTACAAGGTCATCATGGTTTAAATAATATATGTACAGTACTTTGTGAATTTTTTCATCATTCCATAAATACTGATTATTATGAAAGAAGAGAATCTTAGAACAAGATGAGTTGCTTTTTTTTGCATTTTTTGTGAGAGCAAAGAGTTAAAATTGTCTATCAACCACTTTACTCTTTAATCCCTATTATGTATGAATAAAAAAAGACATTAAAATGTTTTCCAAATCTCCAATTAAGTGTACTCATGAAAACACATGAAGAGTAGCAGAATGTTTGCCTCTTTGTGGAGATATACAATGAATTCGATAGGAAATTATATGGTATTTTAAATGTCCATCTTGTAAAAATCTAAGTTTGAAGGTAAAAGCAATAGTAACAAATGCTGTTGATTTTCTTTAAAATATTTTAAATGGTCCTTTTTTTCAAAGAGGTAAACACATGCTTTGTCCCATTTAAGTATCCTCTGGAAGGGGCTTCCTAATGTTATCACTGCAATTACAGAAGCAGACTGTGATTTTACATTCATTAATAAGCATTAGAAAAAATCTCTGCATATCATGAAAATACATCAAATCACCATGGTGAAAGAACCACAATGGGCCTCTGATGATTAAGAGTATGCTCTGTTGTACAACAGTACAAGACAATAGTGTCAATTCAGGCAATGCAAGATAAAATATAAATAAGAAATCTAGCGTGTTCTCAAACAGATAGCAGCCAGAAACAATGAAAGAAAACAGAAAGCTGAAATGGGGACTTGTGAAGGTACAAAATAGAATCTTTTTTTTTTCTTTATAAGGGATTATTTAGTGTTTAAAATCATAGTTAGCAGCAGAAACACAGCTACTTCCAAAATATTATTAATCTCTACTACAGTGTGGTCTAAGGACAAAGGGTGGGGATCAGTTAGGCTCACAAGTAGATGGCAGCTGTTTATGACTATGTAATAAAAATATCTGTTCTACCACTTGTCAGAGTGCCTGGAATTCTACCATTGGAAAGACCTCTATGTAGAAAAAATTGCTTAGTCTTCCAGGAGAAATGATCCTAAGGTATTAGCTCATATCTTATCAGGGATCAATGGATAGCTAGCAGAAAGCAAAACTGGAAGGGGTGGGGCAGAGTAAGTGTTTTCAATCACCCTAACCTGTCCATTATCCTTATACTAAAAATGCCATATGGCTACAAATTATAAAACACCACAGTCTGAGAATAATAAAAATTGATGGGGATCTAAAGGGCAAAAGAAATATGCATGGTGGGTGCATTCAGACTCGAGCATATGATCCTAATATCATAGCATCTCTTTTGACATATGGACCCAGACACAAATATAATAAGAATCACTGGGATCCTCAGACTTGGACTGGGTTCAATCTTGGGGGAACACAGTCTCTAAAAGAGAGAAGTTAAGCTCTATCTCAAACTCTCTGACTTAGGGAAAATTAGGTTAGGCTCAGGTGCATTCTGGTGATGACTTCATTCCCTGAGCCTTTTCCTACTTTCCTATGTATGGTTGTTCAAGGAGGACTAGAACCTCTACTATGAGGGTTTGCTGAGTCCTTTCATGCCTGCTTAACCATCTTTGGTGTTCCCTTGGCACTGAACTCTCACCTGTGGCTCCAAGAAGCTGTAGAATTCTCAGTGGCCACACCCGGGTAAATTGTCTTGGCAGACCAGCTAAACCAGTTTTAGGACAACTAATAGGCCACAAATCTCCAGTGACTTGGGGAATGGTGGTTCACTTATTCAAATAAGTGAAGACTCCCCTCCACCTTCCCAGGTAGCATAGGCAGATGAAAACAATTAATTCCAATAACTATGAAGGCAGCCAAAGCAAGCACTGTGAGGAACTTTACCCAAATTAAGTAACTAAAAAAATGTTGAAAATTAGAATACGAGAATAAGCAAAGAGGAGATAAAGCTATCACTCTTTGCAAATGATATGAAGATATACTTAGAGAATCTTAGAAAATCATCCAAAAACCTAATTAAAACAATGAACAACTTTAGCAAAGTTGCAGGATATAAAATAACCCACACAAATCATCAACATTTTTATATATTACTGACAAAGCTGAGCAGCAACAGATAGAAAGAGAAATTCCATTTAAAATAACTTCAAAATAAAATATTTGGATGTCTACCTGCCAAGACAAACCCAGAAACTATATGAACACAATTACAAAACACTTCTCACACAAAGATCTAAATTGGAAAAATATCATTTGTTCAAGGGTAGGCTGAACTAATATAATAAAAATGACAATTCTACCTAAATTGGTCTACTTGTTCAGTGCCATATCAAATTGCCAAAAAAATTTTTTATAAAGTTAGAAAATTAGAATATGACACACCATCTTTCATCTACATTCCCTCTCATCAATCCCTGGAATGCTCCGAATCCTTACCTCCACATCTTAAATTCTTTGGCTTTCCTTCAAGACTTATTCAAAATCTACTTTTTGGAGGTTATTCTCAGTCTCTCAAGCTGCTAATTCCTTGCCTTTTCACATTATTTACATTAACTCTGCATTTACCTATATGAACCTAGTTACTTAAATGTGTTTTCCTCTATTATAATGGGAACTACTTCAAAGAAAGAGTTTTTCAGAACAGTCAGACACGTAGTATATAAAAAAAGTTTATTGAGTGACTGAATAAAACAAACAACTAATAAAAGTGAAAAGTAAAGGGGGGAAAAACTCTTAGAAACTGTGGTCTCAAATGAACTTCAAAAGTACTTATGACTCTATAGGGAATACCATTAAACTAGAAGTCACCCCCTCATCTGGAGGTGAGAAATGGAATTTTCCTGGGTAAAATACAGCAGATAGGACAACCCATAAATCTCCCTCAATAAATTGTAATGTAAAGGGTAATCTAAATGGAGATTCGGGTGGGGAGGGGGAAAATCTCTCCAGGTTTCTCTGCAACATATAGTTATCTCAACCTGGGATTACTAATATAAAGATAAGTCGAGAGTTCAAAAAGAAAGTAAATAATCTTAGACAGGCTCTAAACACAGGCAAGAGTCCCCAGAAATGATTAAATATTCAGGGCAGGTTGGGATTATGTGCTCAAAGTTTGCAAGCATGACACCAAACCATTGCTGGATCCTGGGGACAGAGGTGCTTACTCCCTTCAGCTCTGATCCAAAGCATGTAGACAAAAATCAGGGACAGGAAACCTGTCCCTCCAGAAAGAGGGATTAGACTCTTTTTCTCAAATTCTCAAATCTTTATGTTTCCATATGAGGGCTTCAAGGAAAAATTAAAGTTTTGGTTTGGCTCACATTTACCCCAAAAAATAGCAGTAAAAAGGCATTCAGTGTACAATGTAGACTATCTCCAATGCAATCCCAATAAATTTTGGATAGAAACCACCATCTACACCTAGAAAAAGAGCTATGGAGATTGAATATAAATCAAATGCTATGTTCACTTCTATTTCATGTATTTTTTTTTCTCTCCCATGGTTTTTCCCTTTTGGTCTGACTTTTCTCTCCCAACATGATTCATAAAGCAATGTATATATTTTTAAAAAAATCTGTTGGATGCCTTACACCAAAGAAACACTAAACAAAAAGACTTTCAAGTACACATTTATTAGATTTGAACAAACAGTAACTAATAGCTATTGTTATGCTCTTCTGGGAAATTGAAAATTAAAATTATAAAATGTTAAGCATTTTTTCAGGACTTATTCACCTAAGCTCTGTGCTGTTCAAACACTTCCCTCTTGGTCCATGTCTTCTAGCAAAGTAGATCAGGGCTTAGTGCTTCTGCTAGTAGCAATTTCTGAGAAAAAAAAAAAAAGTAGTTCTAGAACATTCTTCCTGCTTGCAGTCAGCTCCAATTGAGATATCTAGGCTCTCCCAATAGTTTGAATTTACATCACCACCTCCAAAGCAATAAACATTCATGTGGGCATCATGGTTCATATGGACATATCATATCATATGGGTATGCATTCTCAAAGATGGAACATAAAATAGAAGAGACCGTTTGGATTTTGAGATCTAATCTCAATCTCATCTTCTACTTTTAACCAGTTTACCATTTCTGACTGGGTAAAAAAGATCATCCTCCTCTTGTTGTGCCGACATTTCCCTAAATTGTCCTGCCTCAGTTTCTTTAAATGGTCCTGCCTCAATTCCCCTGGTTGCAACCTCCCTTTCCTGTTCATTAAGACTGAGATAATTAGGGCTGTGGAGATCTGGCCACTCTGGCCTTCCAAAAGAGTCATAAACTGTAAATGTATAATCTCAGATAAGGGAAGATCTAGTTCAGACATCCTGGCTCCTAAGACCTCCTAAGTTATCAGACTACCCCTCACCTTGTCAGAACCGGATTGATGGTCTGTTTCTGAAAATTCCCACTCTCACCAATGCTCGGACTCCACCTCTTACCCTTGTCTCCCCTGAGAGCTACATATATAAAAGTCCAAATGGGATCCTTTGGTTCCAGACAAATCCAAATAAAATATATTTTTTTAATTTAAATTTTATTTTATTTAATAATAACTTTGTATTGACAGAATCCATGCCAGGGTAATTTTTTACAACATTATCCCTTACACTCGCTTATGTTTTGATTTTTTTTCCCCTCCCTCCCTCCACCTCCCCCCAAGATGGCAAGCAGTCCTATATATGTTAAATATGTTGCAGTATATCCTAGATACAATACATATTTGCAGAACCGAACAGTTCTCCTGTTGCACAGGGAGAATTGGATTCAGAAGGTAAAAATAACTCGGGAAGAAAATCAAAAATGCAAATAGTTCACATTCCAAATAAAATATTAAAAACTCTCTAATCTCTGTCTTGTCTCAGTTTCTCTGGCATTTCACATTTACCTATCTTTTGGGAGACTTTATGGAGAAGGAGAATGTAAGATGCTGTACATTTTGGAGAGAGAGAAAGGGAAAATAAGAATGGAAGCTGTCACTTGTTTTTAACTTATGCAATAGCCTATCACACTGCTGCTGTCATGGATAAGGAAGAGGACAAAAGGACCACCTAGGATTGATCTACATTCTGTGAACAATCCATGGGATATCTCTTACATATTGCCCGGGGTTTACTCCAATCCAATACTCACTAAACATTTTTGAAGGGCTTCTCTCTAGCTTGTGTTTGTACTCAGGGAGTGGGAGTATCAATATCATTCATTTTGCTTTTCCCAAAAGGAAGGAGGAAAGAAAGTAGATGCTCATATTTTGGAGAATGGCTGAATAAATTGTTATTTTTGAAAAGGATGATCTTGTTCAGAGAAACTCAGGAAGACTTATGTGAATTGATGTAGAGCAAAATGAGGAGAAGCAAGAGAGCAATTTACACAATGACAACAACAATATAAAGGAAAACAACATCTAAAGATTGCAGTCCAAAACACTAATAAGATAAATGAAAATTAAAACAAACCCTGAAATTTCATTTCATGCCCAATAAATTGGCAAAAATAATAAAATGGGGGAAGCTAGGTGGTGCAGTGGATAGAGCACCTGCCCTGAAGTCAGGAGTATCTGAGTTCAAATTTGGCCTCAGACACTTAAAACTTCCTAGCTGTATGACCCTGGGCAAGTCACTTAATCCCAATTGCCTCTGCAAAAAGATAATAATAATAATAATAATAAAATTGGAATATTCAATGTGGAAAGAACTATATAAACACAGGCATTGATGTTGGAACTATGAATTAATGCAACTGTTTTGGAAAGTAATTTCAAACTATATAAATTAAGTTACTGAAAAGTCCAATGCCCTTGACTCAAGAAATTTCACTGATAAGTATATTCATACAAGGTTCACTGACAAATAGAAAAGCTACATATGTAAAAAATATTTGTAATGTAGCAGCATATTTTTGTGATAAAGAAATAGAAACAAAGTAAATGTCTAGTTATCGTCATTTTTTTTTAGTTATATTCAATTCTTCATGACCCAATTTGAAGTTTTCTTGGCAGAGATACTAGAGTGATCGGTTTCTTATTTTTTCCCCAGTTCATTTTACAAATGAGGAAACTAAGGTAAATGGGACACAACTGAATAACAGCATTTCATGGGCATTCACTGAATTTTTTGGTACAAAAATTCAGTTAAATCACCCTCTGTGTTGCAGGGATCCAAAGGGATTTTTACTCAATTTGGTTTTTTACCTGAACACATCTAATCCAACCCCAAACCCCTATCCATCACGAGAGTTTTGTAGGGAACAGGCTTTCCCTAATATGAAGTTCACTTTTCTTTCTCCCTACCCCCTTCCTTGTATTATTGTTGTTGTTGTTTTTGGATTGGGGAGTGTAATCTAAGAGGATATTGTAAATGAGGACTATTTGCTACATTGTACAATCATAAATTTTGGACTGATCTTTAGGTCTCCTAACCAAGGTAAGTCTGCTTCTTTCTGAAACAATGTTAATTTCTGGATTGTCTGAAAACTATAGTGCATAGACTTTGACAAAATATTCAAAGCTGATTTGCTAAGGGCAGTAAATGTTTAATGGGTGTGGTGGGGGGTGGATAGTTTTAAAAGAACCTCTTCAGTTGATACAGACAAAGAAGAATCACAGAGAAGTGGAAGATAACTCATTAACAAAGTATTAACATCCAGTTATGCCTTTACAAAGTGTGAACACCTTTCTCTGATGGAATTACTGGAATCCTGGCCATAGAACAGTGAAAATTAGTTACATCTGTGGAACTAAATCTAACAAGAGCTGGGAATATTCCAGAGTTCAAGTTAGTATAGGCTTGAAAAGAAACTCACCCCCTAATGAGGAGCCCAGAAGATGGAGAAGAAAAGTTTTCAAGAAAAATGAATTTCAAGGAACTGGAAAGTAGAAAAATGGGAAGAGGCAGCTACCATAAAGAGATGAGGGTCAGGATTCCAGAGTCCAAGACTTGTGGTGTTGTGCCACAGTTCTCTTTTAATTGTCCTGACTCAGTTTCCCTAAATTATCCTGCTTCAGTTTCCCTAAATTGGTTCTGCCTCAGTTTCCCTAATTGTTCTGCCTCAATCCCTTTAGTTGCAAACCCCCTCTCTAGTTCATTAAAACTGATATAACTCAGGGCTATTTGCTCTACAGTTATAAAATGTCAATGTGTAAACTCAGAAAGGGGGAATGCAGACATTATCTCTAGCCAGACACTTTCTTACCTCCCAGTTAGTAAGAATTTATGGTCCTACCCCCCAACCTGTCAAAACTGAATTAATGGTATATTATTGTATAAATATGTCATGGAGAACTCACATTGACTGCTGGATGCTGGATTCTTGGAGATGGTAGTCTCATTTAGTCCTGGGACCAAACCATGGATTCATTTGGTCCCAGTAAATCTCTCCCTTTCAACTAAAATATTAAAAACTCTCTAATCTCTATCTTGCTTCAGTTTCCCCAGCATTACAGTGGGAGCCAAGACAGTGAGAGAGTAGGACAAATGCTGTTTTACCTAGACTACAGACTCCCAGGTGGTACCTCTGCATCTCTTTTTCCCTAAGGCTCCCTTTAGGGAGCTTGTAGCCTTAGGTCTCAGAAAAATATGTGTGACTTACTGTTTGTTTTAAGCCTTTACTCTGTCTTTAAAACTAATGTTAATCATAGCCATTTATTAGTCTTTACATACTCTTTAGGATTGTAGCTGGGAAAAGCAATTGAAGGGAAAGCAGCTCTGGAAAAGAGTAAGGGATTTAACACTGAGGAATTTTGCCAGAATACTGTCTTAGGCTAAAATTTTGGAGCTAAAAATAGAGAGAATTATAGTTCCTTTCGTTATAATTCCTTATAGAGAAAATTTTAAACCAGGAAACCTAACTAGAAAATGAATTAGTAGTAAAGTAGAGAGCAAATAGGAGTTTAACAACCTCACTATACCACAATAACAATACTCACTATACCACACAACCACTGCTAAACCAAAATAACAAAAAAATAAGGTAACAAACAAAAAACCTAAATTCACACAGAAATTCTGAAAAATAAAAAAGATTAAATTAAAAACTAGTGTCTGCTTTTTTAAAAAAACTAATAAAATATACAAAATATTAAGTTAATATTAAATTAAACTGATAAAAAGAGAAAAACAAATTGCTAATAAAAAAGAAAAAGGAGATTTCATAAACTATTAGAAACTCTTTTGCCTGCTTCTCTGCAGAGAAGTGGTACAGTGGATATGTAATTGCAAATGCCAAAAATACCACCAAATGCCTAAATTAATCAAATGAGAAAGAGAAAATTTAACTAATTTTAAAATTTAAATAACCCAACCTCAGAAAAAGAATTGAACTAGCCACAAAAAGAATCCTAAAATTAAAAAAAAACACCCATCTACACTAACTGCACATGAATATTATTTTAAAAATTCAAAGAATTCACTCTAATCTTACATAAATTTACAAAAATAAAGTGATGGCATCTCAAATTCCTTCTCTGAAAAAAAACATAGATGGCTTGATACTAAACCAGGATGCCATATTCATGTTGAACTTAGTACAAACATACTTAACCCATTGCAGCAGAGAATTCCCAGGTTTAAGAGATCTCCTAATCTCAGCCTTCCCGGTAATGGAAATTGCTACCACAATCCATTCCCTTTATGTTGAAAATATTTAAAAGCATACAGACAAGTGGATTATTTCTTAATAAGGAAAATAATGTCCTCCAAAACCAAGAGAGTTATTTATACTGGAGAAATGCTAGACCTTTTTTTTAATTAAAAATTTTTAATTGAAAAAATTATTCTTTCCCTTTCATCTCTAATTGAGAAAGAAAACCAACCTCCTATTAAAAATACCTAGTCAAGCAAAACAAATTTTCAGATTGACTATGCCTTTAAAAAAATAATAGTTTGCATTCTGTGCTCTGAGTCCCTCATCTCTCTTTCAGGAGGTAGGTAGTATGTTTCATCATTTGTCTTCTGGAATAATGATCAGTTATTCTGCTGATCAGAGTTTCAAAGTTGTTTTACATTACCATATGTTAAGGAGCATGCCTGGGTGAAAGGGCAGGTCAATTCTCTGAGAGCCTCCACAGCTGTGAATGATAATATCTGAAGGAGTTGCAAAGCAGCTTTACTGACATAGGTGCTGGTTATGGATTGGGAATGAAATAAATTAGAGGCAGAGGGAAGAGAGAGGTCAGACAATGCAACTGCCTGTCTCCTTGTATTATCATCACCATCCACTCACATGAGTTCTATGGTCTGAGTTAGACCTCTAGCAGCCACTGGCAGGTGGCTCTCATATCACAACAATCATATTGTGGTTTTGGTATAAATTGTTTTTCTGGTTCTGCTCAGTTCACTTTGCATCAGATTATATAAGTCTTCCTAAGTTTCTCTGAAACCAATCCCTTCATCATTTCTTTTTTATATATATATATATGTTGGCCCTTCATCATTTCTTACAGAACGTTAATATTCCTTCACATTTGTATGTAATGTAGCTGTTTCAATGTGACCTGAAGGCAAGAATAAGACATTCCCAGCATTTTCTTCTTCACTCTTCTCCAAGGAGAATTTTAATTTCCACAAGGCCAGGGAAGCATAAAATTTAGCACAGGGAAGCATAAAATTTATGCCAGAGGCTGATGTTCTCAGAGAGAAGGAGTAGCAAATTAATATTATATCTGCTCCCTTAAATATTATTAGTTTAGTATAGGGGTGGAGAATCTTTTTTTTTCTGCTAAGGGTCATTTGATTATTAATAACATCATTTGAGAGAAGTACAAAATTATTAAGTTAGAAAACTCAAGCAGTGGGAGGTTGTTGTATCTAACTCATCAGTTGCAGTTACCTTAGCAAATGATTTTATGGCCCCAAAGGCCAGATATCCCCCACTGCTTGTCTAGTAGATAGAATTTTCATGTTCAAGATAAATTCCTGATTGCTATTTCCTAATGGAGAAAGGGAATTTTAAGTTTTATATCCAATAGAGAGAGTGCCAGATCTTACCTAACAGAAATTTCCAGAGTTCTTTAGAATAAAGAATGTTTTTCCTCAGATTTTCTGGGGAAACATCCCCATCTTTTCTCTCAATATTGGAAGCTAGAAGAACTGAAGAGGCTGAAGAGTTGGCATTTCTCTTCTCTCAACTCTTGTCAACTCTCCAGGTGCAACTCCTAATATTAAGTAATTAATTTCTCCACTAATGAGGAAAAAATCCCAAACAACTGGCCCTGTGAGTGAGGGTTATATAACATGTCCATTCATTCTCAAATTGATTATTCCTTCCCCTTCAGTTTCCAAATCTTTGCCACCATAAAAAGAAGAATAAATATTTAGAGTTCATTTTGCTGAGCTCTAATTCCTTCCTTCACCTATCCTGTTGAGGACTTTCTAATGAGAACAAGGATATAATAAGGATGTCTTATTTTGATGGAATTCTTAAAATGCTAACTATATGACTGAAAAAAGAAAATGAGGGAATGGCTTTCTGTAAGTCCCAACTAAATTCCTATCTTTACCTGTAAGTCTTCCTCAACCTCTTTTAATTCTAATTCTTTCCTTCTGTTAATAATTTCCTATTTATCCCATATGTAGCTTGCATACACACACACACACACACACACACACACACACACGGACATATCTATATATACATATATAGGCATAAACACACATGTAGACATATATTTATACATATGTATATATACATAGAAAGATGTACAGAGAAATATATGTATATAGACATTTATGTATGTCAGCATGTATTAGCTAACACTTATTGGCTATGAGACCCTAGGCAAATCACTAACCTCTTTCTCTCCCTTCCTCTTTTTATCTCTCTTCCTCCCTCCCTCTTTTTTTTCTTCCCTCCCTCCCTCCCTTTCTTTCTTCTTTTCTGTCTGCCTGTCTCTCACATACACACAAAGAGAGAAAGAGAAAGAGACAGAATAGGAAACAGAGAAACACATAGAGAGAGAACATCTGGGAATTCAGCTTGTAAATCACACATAAGACTATAACTGCAACTACAAAATGCTCTTTAAAGAAAGTTTTAAATAACAGGATTGTTGTCTGAGGCAATATTCAAACCCAGGTCTTCTTGACTCTGAGTCTAGTATTCTATATATTATATCATGCTCATATCTATAACTTCGGAAGTCACTGCAAGCAGGAGAGAATGGTGGAAAAGTAGGATATGCATATATTGAATTTGGGAGATAATGAATAGATCAATCTAGCCATATAGATGATATTATCTTGGGAGTCATTGGAAATAAAGTTGGAAACAAATGGTAGAGACTCCTAAACATCAGACAAGAGTTTGACTTTTGTTTTTAATTTTTTAAATGGGAAGTCAGTGAAAAATTTTATTAGGATGATGTTAGGCAGTCCTGGGCTGTAGCCATGACTAGGGAGCAGGCGTCCCTCAACAGTGACAGTTCACCAATGGTATCCCCAGTGTGGAGAAAGGGGGGGCACCTATCACACCAGGGACAGCCAAGACTCCAATGTTTTATTTTGTTGGTTCCCTCTCCAGGAGGAGCACCCAACTGCTACGCTGCTTACCCAACATCAGACCAGGGGCTTCACACCATTAACTTGTGGTGTCAAAGAAGCACACTAGAAAGTACAAGATTTATCCTTAGTGGAGAAAATGGTTGTTACTGTTGGAAAAATCATTCTTCAGCAGATTCAGCAGATCACTGATCTAAGTGATGTGAGAATGGGCTTCCACTGGCTGAGGCTTGAGTTGATGCACTAAGGTCCCAAGCATGTGAGGCTAAATAGTAATTGGACCATACTCTATTAATATATATGCTTGAAGAAATAATGGCCCCCATCCACTCTTTGTGCAAGTCCTGATGTTTTTATAGGAAATGGCGATTTTGGTGGGTGGAGGCAAGGGAGTGGAAGAGGAAGCAGAAAGAGAGACTGCTGGCTGGTGTCTTGACACAGCTGCTCACATTGCTATTGTGATCGCCCTTCACCTGCAATCCCCCTTTCATCTGCAATCCCCCTTCACCTCTGCTAGCTGGCTTCCTGTCGCAACTGCCCATATTGCTTTGCAATCTTTCTTCACCTCTACTGAGAATAAAGATTGAAGATTTTCCCCTTAACCTGAATTCTTGACTCCGGCTGATTTTAAATACGTGGTCATCACACGGGCCTCCATTCTGTTCCATAGCCCACTTGTGTCTCCATGTCCTAGTAGTGGCCAGTCAACTGGGCTTTTTAATCCAGATTGATTTATAGACTCAATTTATACTAGTTCATCACAGCTGATCAGCTGATTGAATGATTACAGACTGGATCTTGATTCACAGTTAATTTAAAATTTTGTTGCTTAGGAATCACTTCATCCTGTAATGCCAGAGAAACTGAGACAAGATGGAGATTAGAGAGTTTTTAATATTTTATTTGAGAGGGAGAGATTGTGCTAGGGGCAAAAGAGGATCCATGTTGTCCCTAGAGCTGAATAAGTCTCAAAGTATCCAGCAAGGAGTAAAGAATTTCAGGGATTTTTATAGGGCTACAGAGATCAGGAGAGACAAAGGCAAGGGAGGGAAGGTAGAGCATTGGTGAGTGGAAACTTTTCAGGAATGGACCATAAATTCGGTTCTGACAGGTTCAGTGTAAGGACCATAAATTCTGATAAGCTGGGAGTGCAAAAGGTAGTCAAGCTAGAAACAGGAAGTCTGGAACAAGATAGAGGTTGCCAGGTAGGTATTTGAGATGAGCCATCTGCAATATGGAATGCTAATGGTCAGGGATCCCAGCCCTAATTTATATCAATCCTAATGGTCAGGAAAAGGGTGAGGGGAGGACATAGCATACTAACTCAAGGAAATTGAGATATTATAATTCAGGAAAACTAATGCAGGGAAGCTGAGGTATTATAAATCAGAAAACTGAGGTATGGAAACTGAGGTATTATAATTCAGGGGAATTGAAGCAGAACTATTATAAGGAAACTGTGGCATAACAATCCTTAAATAGTTCGACTTAGTGACAGGCCATATAAAGCAGTATAGAATCTTCTGCTCTGAAAAGATATGAAAAACTAGGTTTGAATCTCAGTGAGTTGTGATAATAATTCATATAAATACCTACTTAGGAATTACTGATCAGCCCATCTTTCAGGGAATGTGACCTTGAGAATGTTTTAATAGAAAATGTCAACCATGTAAAACATTCAGGTAAAATTACTATCTACCTATACACAATAAGTTATTTTTCATTTCTGAATAGATGGCTTCTAACTAAAGTTTTTTTAAATGTTTCTAAGAAAAATCACACTACCAAAAAATTCTGCTCAAACATTTTTCTTTAACTCACTTTTATTATTTATTATTTCTAAGTTACTTTTTTGTAATAGTAGTGCCTGCTTATGTGCTGTTATATGACAGCACACACAGGTTAGAAAAGAAAAGGAGACAAACTAAATTATTTATTCCTAGATCTGTTTTCTAATTTAATAATAACTATTTCTCAATACCTTTAACTTCGTCCCACTTAAGCATTATCTTAATACACCAACAAAAAATCACCTAAGGATTCTAGTAACTTGAATTAGAAAGGATTGCTTTGTGTGTAATACCATTTATTTTTCTCTGGGATTAGAATGTGTCCCACTTCTTTAAAGTTCAGCTTTTCTCCAGATATTTCAGCTTCAGTTTCCTAAAGGCTGTGATTATGATTTCTAGCAATTTATTCATTAATTTTTTAAAAAATTAAATATTAAAGTTCATTATAATGGACAAGATTTTACCTGTAATGATATGGATTAGAGAAGAAATCTTTATAATATATAAATTAATGATATACATATATTACAAGCGGAAAGAATTGTTTTTAATGACTTTTTTTCTTCTAGCTGAAGGTAGTTGAATCAAAAATAAATTTGTTCTTCCTTTTCCAATTCTTCCAACTATCCCTATAACCCTTCCTTGCCTTCTCCCCCATCTTCCCACCAATATGCGTAGGTTTTATGGGATCTTGTTTGATACCTATAAAATTAATGAGAAGCAAAATGTATATATAGAAGACTGACCTTAGAAATAGATGTGATTATTAATATATGCAAATATATACTAGCTGTGTGACCATGGGCAAGTCACTTAAACTCTCACAATCTCTTGAGAATTCTTAGTGTAAATCTCTAAGATGAAATTTAGAAATGTGTTTCCAATTGCATTGGCAGACTTTCCACCCCAGCAGATCCCTACATTGATGAAATCATAGGTCTGGACAAAAATAAATTAAATTCCTATTCCTGATAGTTTTTTTGTACATCTCATTCTAGTTTGCATTCAAAATGGTAAGAGTGAATAGCAGCATATTGTTTCCAAAGGATTATTATATTATATGATGAATATAAGTGCATATGTAAGGATTAGATCTTCTGTGTTGTAATTGAATGGTATTTGGTTTTATTTATTAATGTTTACCTACTTGTTATAAAGAAACATTACTTTTAATTAATGGAACTATTTATATCAAACAAATCTGGCATTTAATGAAGATAACTTTGTGAAGGATTTCATTCGAGTCCTGTTTTTCATTATTATTAGTTCAAGAATGAAATAAGTTTCAGTATTTAATTTTAGTTACCTGGTTTGGGAGACTTGGAATGGACTCATGGGTCCATCACAGACTTAAAGAATGTTTGAGTTTGAAGAATCTTCAAATATCATCTAATTCAACCTCCTCTTTACATGAAAACAAAGGTCCAGAATAGTTAAGGAATCTGCCAACGTCACAAAGCAAGATTTATAATGGTAGAAGAAGAACTGGAATTTCCAAGTTCTTCATCCATTAATGAGTTGAGAGGCCTGGAGCTAAAAGCAGCAGATATGGTTAAATATGAAGTATGTTTTGACCTGGCTTTCTGGAGAGAGCTCAGAGCAAACATTCCTTGTTCAAGAAAGCATTGTCAGTGTCCTTGTCTTTATCATTTGACAGGAAAGGATCTTTGTTCTTGCTTTCATCTTTTCAGCACTTTGCAAAATTTTTCAACTTAAATTGATTTAATGGACTCCAATGGTTTTAGCTAGATTTGCATATTTCACAGACAATGATAAGGTGCCGTTTATGTAGTTTTGTAAATTTTCCCAACTAGTGTAAGCTCTTCCAAATGGCCCATTGATGTGTGTATTGAAAGCCCTTCATGTTTCCTGCCAGAAGCAAAAGTTTTTCAGTTTACTAAGTTTTTAATTTGGTCTTTTCAGTAAAATAGATTGAAAAGGGCTCACTAACTATCTTCAAGATTTGGCAAACAAAATAATAACAATAATAATCTATAAGTTTTTGCAAAAATGTTATGTTAGTAGTGAAGATATTACTTATGAATACTGTGGTACTTTGTAACTACTGAATTGTGAGATAATGCTAGAGTATCTATAATGACCACAAAAAAAAAAGGTGAAAGAGGAAAAGTAAATAAAAAATTTAAATACCTTGTGTCAAAAAAATAAAATATTTTAATTAGGTAAACAACATTATGAAATTATTGCTTTAGGAAGATTTACTTGACATTTGCATGCCAGATAGATGAGAGAGAAAATAAATCAGTGACAGGGAGATAGGATGAGTGGCTATTTCAACAATTGGATGTTAAGTAATGAAGCTATGAACTGGAATAGGAATGGAATTGGAATGGAAATGACAATGTTAACAATGAAAATGGAAAGGAAGAAATAGAAAAGAAAAATATCATAAAATCAATTTTAACAAGACTTTAAAATAATTGACTGAATATAGGGAAAGAAAGAAAAAGGGGAATTAAAGACTACACCATTAAGCAAATGTTTATTGAGTACCCACTGTGTGAAACACTTTACTAGTATGGATATTACTCTCAAGGAGTTTACAATCTCTATATAATACAATAAAATAAACACTTATTAAACGTCCATTATATGCCAAGCATTAAGAATTAGGGATACAAAGAAAAGCAAAAGAGAGTTCATACATAAAAAAAAAAAAATGGTGAAAAGGATTGAGGTGGGGGAGGGCAGTGTGTAGAAAAGAGAAGACCTGAAGCTGGGTGGTAAATCATGAGAGAGATGCAAAGGATCCTCTTTTTAAATGCACGGTCTGAAAGGAGCTCTCCTCCAATCAGAGGGCCAAAGGGGTACTGAGAAAGTATTTTATAAGACATTTTGTAAGATATGTGAAAAAAAAAAGTTAAATAAGTTGTACACACAATAAATGCCAGAGGAATTCAATTGAGGAATAATTTACAGTTACTATAGTCAGGGAAATGAAGCAATGGGATCACTCCAAAGTTTTCACCCTGGGATAATTAGTACGTTGGCAACAATAGAAAAGTTGGGAAGAAGAGTTTTAAATTGCTTTACATTTCACAACTGGAAGAGAGGGAAGAACATGAAATCCAATATATTTTATGTTTTAAACAAAACTTAGAAAGGTTAAGTGACTCAACATTTGTTTGAGTTAATGGCAAAGCTAAGACATGTTGAAAAAAAGGATGTTTATATGAAAATATCCAGTAGAAAATAATACTCTTTGTTGCTCTACTACTCATAATGCTAAAGTTCTGTACAGAGTAGGAATTGAATGATTTACCAAAATCATGTATCTGAAAACATGAAAACATGTATCTGACAAGCTTTAAATTTTTTAGAAAAAATTTCTTCTAAAATAGGACACATTAGATCTCTATTTTTACTCAAAATACTAATTTCTTTTGGAGCTGAATTTTTACATTTCCTTTATCCTTTAAGGTCTCCTATTAGTAAAGGAAATTAAGGAACCTAAATGTGTAAAATATAAGGGTCCAGTATACAGATTCTAGATTAGGATCAATAAAAAACATAAATTTCAAGAACTTTCATTTTCATGCAAAAGCATAAGGCAATTACGTATAGAGATCAAGAAACAATTTAACTATAAATCATAATATCCATAAATGATTTCTATTTTGAGGCAGTCAATATTGGCTTCCACTGAAAATAGCTACATAAAAAATTGTTATTTTCCACAAGTTTCTGTTCTGCCTTTCTGGTTCTGATATCACTACTAGTACAAAACAGAAAGTAAGACAGGGTTAATCATGCCACAACCATATGCAAAGGGAAAGATATATATCTTAAGATTTTAAAAATGTATTGTTTGATCAAGGATGTTATCTGATCAACCTGAATGAGCTTAAAGAAAGTTAAACTTTAAAAAAAACTTTTCAGACTATCAACCTATGGATATTATGGGCATGAATGCTGGCATCTTTAATCTCCTGATTAAATCTATGGCTGGGCTAACCCTGAACTCATAGGTTCAAATTTTCATGAGGAAGACTGTGAGATAAACCACCCTTTGTGCTAGCCTATACAAAGGAGTGTTCATTGGGAATTCAGCTTTCTTTTTGCCAATTTTAATTTATTCTCAAGATACTAAGGGGACAGCCTCACAAAAAGCAGATGCAGGAGAGTCTGATGGGGAAGAAGGTGGAGGAATGGTGCTCATTTGACCTAAGAGGAGAGTTCCTGATGCCAAACCTTGAGGAACTCCTTCTAGAGTCTTACCTACTTTTAATCAGAACAACTAATATTAATATTTTCTATAATAATATTGTCAAATCAATTAAATAAGTCCCAGGCCCTCTCTAGCTTTGTCATACCCTCAGGATTTCTTAATGAAGAATGGTTTTGTTTGTTTGTTTTTTACAATTCAGCATAGGTTTTTCTTTCCACCATATAAATCTCCCAGGAATTCAAACACATCAATTCTTCATGAAGATACTTCTGAACATAGTGCCATTAGGTATACCTACACCCTCTATTAGGCAGAAGCTCTCAGAGCTATAAAAATTCATTCTCTATATGTTTGAGTTAACTAGAGCATTCCCTTAATCAACCTAAAAAATAAAAAAAAATGAAGAGAAGAGAAAAATCCAGGAAAACAGCAAAAATATACAAAGAAGAGGAACAGAAAGCAGTATAAGAAAAGGAAGGAGAAATATGGAAGTAAATAGTAAAAAACAAAGTAGACAAAAATTTTAATGAAAGTAAATTAAGTAGAATTAGGTCTCCAAGAGAAAATAAAAATAAAAATAAAAAAGTAGAAAATGGATCAGGATTAAAATAGTCTTTTAATGTCTGCAGGCATTGAAAAATGTCTCCAGATCACCAGCTCTGCTTTTAGTCTGATCCCGGAAGTCATTTTCCTTCAAGGGAGGAACTTCTGTGGTGAAGAGCCCTCCATCCCCAACACAGCCAAGAGACAGTCAACTATCTTGGATTCCAGCCCAGCCCAAGAGCTCTGGGAATATCAACTGATCTATGTCCTATGATCTTCAACTATGGAGAAGTAATCTTGCAACTGACTCCTCAGGTGCTGTAGCTCACCTCCTGCCCGACCCCTACCCTAACAGCTATAGTTATTAGTGACCCTGAAAAGAAAATTCTGAACACCAGAATCATCAAGATTCTGGTCATCAAGATAATATATCAAGAAATTGATGTTAATGGAACTGATTAAAAATAAAAAAGTATATTACCATCTATCTGTTTTGCTACTATACTCTAAAGACTACTGGATCATTCCATTTGACTTGTAACTGAAACCTCCAATATGTGTTATATTTCCTTTTTACTATGTGAACTCGTTGAGAAAAGGAAATGTCTTAATTTTGCATTTGCATCTCCAATACTTAACATAGTGCTTTCCAAGTCTTAGTTCTTAAAAAATACTTTTTTCATTTATTCATTCATTTGTAGCTTAACAATATTAATTACAAAACATCAGGAAAAAAATAATGAAGAACAATTGAGGGAAGAACAAACAAACAAAAAACTCCAATATCCTAATTCCTTCCATGAAAATAAGGCTAAAATTATAAATATTTATAGGCTGTTGACATTATTTCCTGGCTATCTGACTACAAAACCTCTAGAAAGAGTTCCAGATCCTCTTTGATGACTAGCAAATCAACATCAAGTACCCTTATTGAATATTCTCCTGCCATGGCCAAATCAATCGTTCTGTTAACTGCTGAATCATCTAGGAGGATCTCTTTTTGTTTCAAGATCAAATACAAACCAATAGAGGACTGGCCTGAGTCATTTTAATCTGTGAAATCTGTGGAAAAGCTAGAAAGAAAGAAAGCCCAGAACATTTCCACAAAGGGAGACTAACAAAAAGGAATTAGAGATACATAATTAGAAACAAATGGCTGTACCCAATTTTCTAGAAGACAGATAGAGAATGGAGAAAATTATACTTCCCTATGAAGGGAACTAGATGGCTCAATGGATAAAGTTCTGGGCCTGGATTCAGGAAGACCTGAATTCAAATCTAGCTTCAGATGCTTCCCAGCTGTGTGATCCTGGGCAAGTCAGGTTTGCCTTAATTTTTGAAATCTGTTTGCCTTAATCCACTACAGAAGGAAATGGTAAACCATTCCAGTTAAAAAAAAAAAAAAAGCCCATGGACAATACAGTCCATGCAATCATGTGGCATTTGGAATAAGAAGTGTTGGAAAATAAAAAGGGAAAGCAATCTTTATGCTTGAATGCTTCAGCATGTAAAGTTTATATCCTCTCTTCCTTTCATTGATCCTGGATCAATCCTCCTGGTTGCTATAAGAGCAAACAGAGTAAATGAATGTTTGGGTTCTGTTTGCTATGGCTTTCATGAAATTCAGGGAAATGATTTGGTCACTGGCTGTAGCCTGATGCCATTGTTGTATCCAGAAATATAACTATGCAGCCAGTAAGTGAAATGACCAGAAACCAGCAGTATGGGAAAGTCCTTTAAAGAAAATACACAGAATAAGACTAAAGTTTGGGAATTGATGATAATGATGACGGGATAAAGAGGCACAAATTAACAATGATTGCAAAAAAAATTTTGGTGCAGAAGACAAGCCCAGTTCAGACAGTATTGACCAAGTTTTGTAGCAGCTGATTTATGCCTTGCCTTAACATTAAACTCTCATTCTCCCAAGGAGAAAAAACTGTCATAATTTTTCCCAGCAGTTATGCCTGAAACCAGCTATGCAGCTTTCTCTTCTCCTACCAATCATATTGGGTGAACCTCATCACTCTTATTCTGGTCTGAACTGGACTTGACTTAATTTTGACAGGTTTTTCTTTGTTAGTATCTAACTACAATCTGATAGTTTAAAAACAAGACAAAACATTTCCAATTCAGGATGCTTATGGAGATATATTTTCCTTGCTGAGGAGAGGGGATGAAGGCT
Organism: Antechinus flavipes; assembly: GCF_016432865.1. Taxonomy (NCBI): domain Eukaryota; kingdom Metazoa; phylum Chordata; class Mammalia; order Dasyuromorphia; family Dasyuridae; genus Antechinus; species Antechinus flavipes. The sequence goes on from NC_067402.1 coordinate 229,333,461, forward strand.
GACTAGCCACAAAGAGTTCTGTGTAAAAACACACTAAACCCAACAAACAACCAAGGACACTGAAGTGTAATGTCTGGGCTAGCTCTCTAGAGGATCTTGTGACTAGCCTTGGTCTTAGTGGATGATCAAAGATGGAATGTTTCTATTTCCAGTCCTTTCGGCCCTTAAATACCTCAGTATGATTACATCATTACAGTACACTAAATATGTGTGAGCTCGAGAACCATTATATCACCATATTAAGTACTAAGTATATATGAACTATAGAACCATCATCTCATTAATCACACCAAATATCTTTGCTTCAAGTATACTTTTCTCAGAATTCTAAAAAGGGATTAAGAGGAGAAAGTAGGAAAATAGAACTGAGAAGAGAATAGTCACAAGCAAACCAAACTTTTACTTTGATGGACAGATGATAAGGGGTTGTGAAGTGGGAAAAGAAGAGAAAGAACTAGTTATCATGGTATGTGTGTGTGTGTGTGTGTGTGTGTGTGTACGTGTGGACATGTTCTTTCTCAACTCTTTTCAGGTTTGTGACGTGAGCAAAATGGGGGGGGGGGGAATTATGAGAAAATATGGTGGGGAGCCAAGATGGCAGAGAGTAGACACAACTCTCTATAACCTCCTCTAACTTTCTCTCAAACCAACAGCAGATTAAGCCTCTAAATTGGTTTTGAAGTCAAAGAATCCACAAATATTTGGAGTACAACACATTTCTAGAAAAAAGATGTCTTAGAAGAACTTCAGAACAGATCTGTATAAACTGGGCAGAGGGAGAGTCTGCTGAACCACAGCATAGGGAAACTGGGGAAAAAAACTGGAGTGCAGAGTCAGAGCATTGTAGCTTCCATGCACCTGGGAATCTTCTGTGAGCCTCTTTGAACACTCTGTCCTAGGTGCAAATAGGTGATTTGGCAGATTTATCTTTTATAAAAGAAAAATTGTAAACCACCGAGTCCCAATAGAACACCTGACCTAGCCATCATTACCCAGAACTGGAAATCAATCAGCAGAACTGTCCCAGGACAAATTAAAGCAATTGTCACTCCTTTGCATGGAACAGACCTCAAACCTTAAAAAAAAAAAAAAAAAAAAGAACTCTCACCATAGACAGCTTTTATGGAGAGAAAGAAGAACAATCCTCAAATACTGAGATTCTTAAAAGCAAAGCGACTCCAGAAGAAGCCCCAAAGACAGACATGAGCTTGGCCCCATTTCACAAGGCTTTCTTCGAAAACTGCATAAAGGATCTTAAAAGAGAGAAGAAAAAAATGGGAAAATGAAATGAGATTATTGCAAGAGGGAATGGAAAAAATGCAATGAACAAAAAAATTTAATTGGCCAATTGCAAAAGGAGTTAAAAAAGGAAATGAAGAAAATAATACACTAAAAATTAGGATTGAAGAAATGGAAGTGAATGATTCAATAAGACTTCAAGAAGCAGTCAAACAAAAACAAAAAATAGAAAAGAATAGAAGAAAATATGAAATATCTCCTAGGAAAAACAACTGACCTGGAAAATAGATCTAGGAGAAACAATCTAAAGATTATAGGGCTTCCTGAAAGCCAAAAAAAGAACCTACATATTATCTCACAGGAAATCATAAAAGAAAACTGCCCTATTCTTTTAGAATCCAAAGGTACAATAGCCATTGAAAGAATCCACCAATCACCTCCTGAAAGAAACCCCAAAATTAAATCCCCTAGGAATATTGTGGCTAAATTTCAGAACTATCGTACCAAGGAAAAGATATTGCAAGCAGCCAGAAAGAAACAATTTAAATACCAAGAAACCATAATTAGTATTACCCAGAACCAACACTGATACATTGTTGGTGGAATTGTGAACACATCCAGCCATTCTGGAGAGCAATTTGGAACTATGCTCAAAAAGTTATCAAACTGTGCATACCCTTTGATCCAGCAGTGTTTCTACTGGGCTTATACCCCAAAGAGATACTAAAGAAAGGAAAGGGACTTGTATGTGCCAAAATGTTTGTGGCAGCCCTGTCTGTAGTGGCTAGAAGCTGGAAAATGAATGGATGCCCATCAATTGAAGAATGGTTGAGTAAATTATGATATATGAACGTTATGGAATATTATTGTTCTGTAAGGAATGACCAGCGGGATGAATACAGAGAGGACTGGCGAGACTTACATGAAGTGATGCTAACTGAAATGAGCAGAACCAGGAGATCATTATATACCTCAACAATGATACTGTTTGAGGATGTATTCTGATGGAAATGGATCTCTTCGATAAAGAGAGCTAATTCAGTTTCAATAGATCAAAGATGGACAGAAGCAGCTGCACCCAAAGAAAGAACACTGGGAAATGAATATAAACTGCTTGCATTAAAAAAAAAAAAAAGTATTACCCAGAACCTAGCAGCTTCTACCTTAAAGTATTGAAGGGCCTGGAATCTGATATTCTGAAAAGCAAAGGAACTGGGGTTACAGACAAGAATAAGCTATGCAGCTAAAATGAGCATTATCTTTCAGGGAAGAAGATGGACATTCAATGATATAGGTAGATTTCACCTATTTTTAATGAAAAGACTAGAAATGAACCAAAAAACTTGATCTCTAAACACAAAATTCAAGAGAAGCATAAAAAGGTAAAAAGGAAAGAACTCTTGAGAACTATATATACTTAGAAAATGCGGGTATAATTTGATTTTATTATGATAATATGAAAAAGAAACTAGAGGTAGAAAGGGGATCCTACTGGAAGAAGAGGAAAAAGGAGGTAAAATAAAGGAAATTAGGGGCAGTTGGTGGCGCAGTGGATAGAACACTAGCCCTGAAGTCAGGAGGACATGAGTTCAAATTTGATCGCAAACACTTAACACTTCCAAGCTGTGTGACCCTGGGCAAGTCACTTAAGCCCAATTGCCTCAGCGAAAGAAAGAGAGAAAGAGACATAGAAAAAGAGAAAGATGAGAAAAAAAATAAGGGAAATTACATCCCACAAAAGGCAAAGAAAACCTATTATAATTGAGGGAAATAAGGGAGGGTGATGAACATTGTATGAATCTTACTCTCCTCAGATTTGGATCAAAGAAAGAATATTAGACATATTTGGTTTCACCAAGAAACTTCTCTCACCTTATAGAAAAGTGGAAGGAGAAAGAAGAAAAGGGAAGGGGTTGGCTAAAGAGAAGGGAAAACAAACAGTGGGGGAAAGGTATAAGAAAGGGGAGGGTCTCTAAAGGAAGAGGACTGCTTGAGGCAAGTAGTGTTCATAAGTAAAATACTGGGGAGGAGGGAAAGGGAAAAGGAAAGAGAAAAGTATAATTTGGGGTTAATAAGATGGCAGGAAATACAGAACTGGTAGTTTTAACTGTAAATGTGAATGGGGTGAACTCCCCCATAAAACATAAATGGATGACAGACTGGATTAAAAGCCAGAATCCTACAATATGTTGTTTACAAGAAACATATTTAAAACAGAGCAATACATACAGAGTAAAGGTAAAAGGCTGGCACAGAATCTATTATGCTTCAGGTAAAGTAAGAAAAAAAAAAAAAAGCAGGGGTAACCATCCTGATCTCAGATCAAGCAAAAGCAAAAATTGATCTAATTAAGACATAAGGAAGGAAACTATATATTGCTAAAGGGTACCATAGATAATGAAGCAATATCAATATTAAACATGTATGCACCAAGTGCTGCAGCATCTAAATTCCTAAAGGAGAGGTTAAGAAAGTTGCAAGAAGCAATAGACAGCAAAACTATAATAGTGAAAGATCTCAATCTTGCTCTCTTAGAACTAGATAAATTAAACCACAAAATAAATAAGAAAGAAGTTAAAGAAGTAAATAGAATACTAGAAAAGTTAGGTATGATAAATCTTTGGAGAAAATTGAATAGAAACAGAAAGGACCACACTCTATTCTTGGAAATTCATGGAACATATACAAAAACTAACCATATATTAGGCCATAAAGACCTCAAAATCAAATGCAGACAGGCAGAAATAGTAAATGCATTTTTTTTCAGATCTCAATGCAATAAAAATTACTTTCAATAAAAGGCCAGGGGAAAACAGACCAAAAAGCAATTGAAATTTAAAATCTTATCCTAAAGAATAAATTGGTGAAACGGCAAATCATAGACACAATCAATAATTTCATCCAAGAAAATGACAATAATGAGACAACATACTAAAATTTGTGGGATGCAGCCAAAGTGATAATAAAGGAAAATTTTATATCTCTAGAGGCTTACTTGCATAAAATAGAGAAAGAGAAGACCAATGAATTGGGCTTGCAACTAAAAAAGCTAGAAAAAGAACAAATTAACCCCCCCCAATCAAATACCAAACTTGAAATTCTAAAAATAAAAGAAGAAATTAATAAAATTGAGAGTAAAAAAAAAGTATTGAATAAATAAATAAAACTAAGAGTTGGCTTTATGAAAAAACCAACAAAATAAATAAACTTTTAATTTGATTAGAAAAAGGAAAGAGGAAAATCAAATTGTTAGTCTCAAAAATGAAAAGGGAGAACTTTCCACCAATGAAGAGGAAATTAGAGAAATAATTAGGAGTTATTTTGCCCAACTTTATGCCAATAAATTTGATAACCTAAGTGAAATGGAGGAATGCTTAAAAAATATAGATTGCCCAGATTAACAGAAGAGGAAATAAATTACTTAAATAGTCCCATTTTAGAAAAAGAAATAGAACAATGCTATTAATCAATTCCCAAAGAAGAAATCCCCAGTAAAAAGATGGATTTACATGTGAATTCTACTAAACATTTAAGGCATAATTAACTCCAACATTATGTAAACTATTTGAAAAAATAGGAAATGAAGGACTCCTACCTAATTTCTTTTATGACATAGACATGGTACTGATACCTAAACCAGGTAGGACAAAAATGGAGAAAGAAAATTAGAGACCAATCTCCTTAATGAATACTGATGCAAAATTTTAACATAAAATATTAGCAGAGAGATTACAGAAAATCATCCCCAGGATAATACACCATGACCAAATAGGATTTATATCAGGAATGCAGGGATGGTTAAATATTAGGAAAATTAATAGCATAATTGACTTTATCAATAACCAAATTAACAAAAACCATATGATTATCTCAATAGATGCAGAAAAAGCATTTGATAAAATCCAATCCCCATTCCTATTAAAAACACTAGAAAGTATAGGAATAAATGGACTTTTCTTTAAAATAGTACCATTTATTTAATACCATCAGCAAGCATCATATGTAATGGAGATAAACTGGAACCATTCCCAATAAGATCAGGAGTGAAACAAGATTGCCCACTATCACCATTACTATTGGATATTGTATTAGAAATGCCAACTTTAGCAATAAGAGAAGAAAAAGAGATTAAAGGAATTAGAGCAGATCATGAGGAAACCAAATTATCACTCTTTGCAGATGATATGATGGTATACTTAGAGAACCCTAGAGAATCAACTAAAAAAGTGTAAGAAATAATCCACAACTTTAGCAAAGTTGCAGGATACAAAATAAATCCACATAAATCATCAATATTTTTATACATCACTAACAAATCCCAATAGCAAGAGATACAAAGAGAAATTCCATTTAAAATTACTATCAATAGTATAAAATATCTGGGAATCTATCTGCCAAGGGCAAATCAGGAACTGTATGAGCAAAACTATAAAACACTTTCCATACAACTAAAGTCAGATCCAAACAATTGGAAAAATATCAAGTACTCTTGGATAGGTTGGGCAAATATAATAAAGATTAGAATACTACCTAAACTAGTCTATTTATTTAGTGCTACACCAATCAAACTCCAAAGAAATTATTTTATTGACCTAGAAATAATTACAACAAAATTCATCTGAAAGAACAAAAGGTCAAGAATTTCAAGGGAATTAATGGGAAAAAAAGCTAATGAAGGTGGCCTAGCTGTACCACATCTAAAGCTACATTATAAAGCAGCAGTCATCAAAAACATTTGGTACTGGCTAAGAAACAGAGCAGTTGATCAGTGAAATAGGTTAGATTCACAGAACAAAATAGTCAATGACTATAGCAAGCTAGTGTTTGACAAACCCAAAGATACCAGCTTTTGGGATAAGAATTCACTATTTGACAAAAACTGCTGGGAAAACTGGAAACTAGTATGGCAGAAACTAAACATTGATTCACACATTGTGCCAAACTGTCCAAGCACTTTTCTCCTAAATGGAGCAGGCTGCCACAGTCCTACTTATCAGTTTTTGGAGCCCATCTAAATAAACACAGAAATACTCAATCAGGAGGTGCAAGCAGTCTATCTTTATTCTGTTATGCCACAGTTCTCTTTTATTGTCCTGACTCAGTTTCCCTAATTATCCTAACCCAGTCCTGACTCAGTTTCTCTAATTGTTCTGCTTCAGTTTATAATTATCAGCTTAAAGCTCAGTCCTGCAAAATCTCCCCTCCCTCTTTATCAGAATATTTGATAAGGACAAAAGATCTTATGTTTTAGAATATCAGAATGCCTCTCCCCATCCCAAGCTATCAGAATATCAGATACTGTCTTATAAGATGACTCTCCCCATCTCCAGGGTATCTCCCCCCATCTTCAGTGGCTCACTCCACCCTGTCAGAGTCCTGTTCCAACTCTCAGCATCCTGACTCCACTCCTGCCTCAGTCCACCCCCTGAGTTTGAGCCATGTGTATATAAGTCATTGAGAACTCACAGTGTTTGCTGGATTCTTGGATTCTAGTCTCATTCAGCCCTGGGACTAATACATGGATCCATTTGGTTCCAATAAATCTCTCCCTTTTAAATAAATTATTAAATACTCTCTAATCTCTATCTTGCCTCAGTTTCTCTGGCATTACAATTCAGATACTATCTCAGCAAGTGAAGCAGGAAGCACGAGAGAGAGTTCACCTCAAAGCTGTTTATTTATGCGTCCTCTCTTCTGGGATTAGGATTACCTGTACTCAGTTCAACCACTCAGCATACTGTCATAGGTAGAACACCAGGAAAGAAGTGTATGGAGTTGCAGTTGCACCAAAGGAGATCTAGCAAAAGGACATGTCCCTCTCTCCCTCAAGGAGCCTATCAAGTTCCTATACCCTTGTGGGGCACAACCTCCTGCCTCAGGGCCGCACCCTTTCTACTTCCTCAATCCCACTCTGCCCAAATTAAAAAGCTATGTGGCATGTAAGGCTACATGGCTAATCTCAAAGAGAGGAATGCCCTTAACAACACATAATACCATATACCAAGATAAGGTCGAAATGGATTCATGATCGAGACATAAAAATGATATTATAAACAAATTAGAAGAACATAGGATAGTTTACCTTCAGATTTATGGAGGAGGAAGGGATTCGTGACCAAAGAAGAACTAGAGATCATTATTGATCACAAAATAGATAATTTTAATTATATTAAGTTAAAAAGGTTTTGTACAAACAAAACAAATGCAGAAAAGATTAGATGGGAAGCAATAAACAGGGAAAACATTTTTACATTCAAAGGTTCTGATAAAGGCCTCATTTCTAAAATACATAGAGAATCAACTCAAATTTATAAGAATTCAAGCCATTCTCCAATTGATAAATGATCAAAGGATATGAACAATTTTCAGATGAAGAAATTGAAACTATTTATAGTCATATGAAAAAGTGCTCCAAATCACTATTGATCAAAGAAATGCAAATTAAGACAACTCTGAGATACCACTACATACCTCTCAGATTGGCTAAGATGACAGGAAAAGATAATGATGAATGTTGGAGGGGATGTGGGAAAACTGGGATACTGATACATCGTTGGTAGAATTGTGAACAGACTCAACCATTCTGCAGAGCAATCTGGAACTATGCTCAAAAGCTATCAAACTGTGCATACCCTTTGACCTAGCAGGGTATCTACTGGGAATATATCCCAAAGAGAGCTTAAAGGAGGGAAAGGGACCCACATGTACAAAAATGTTTGTGGCAGCCCTTTTTGTAGTGGCAAGAAACTGGAAGCTGAATGGATGCCCATCAATTGAAGAATGGCTTAATAAATTATGGTATATAAATAGTATGGAATATTATTGTTCCATAAGAAATGATCAGCAGGATGATTTCAGAGAAGCCTGGAGAGACATACATGAACTGATGCTAAGTGAAATGAGCTGATTATACACTGTAACGACAAGACTATAGGATGATCAATTCTGATGGATTTGGCTCTCTTCAACAATGAGATGATTCAAACAAAGTCCAATTGTTCAGTGATGAAGAGAGCCATCTACACCCAAAGAGAGGACCATGAGAGCTGAATGTGGATCACTACATTCTCACTCTTTCTCTTGTTGTTTGCTTGCATTTTGCTTTCTTTCCCAGTTTTTTTCCTTCTTGATCTGAGTTTTCTTATGCAGCAAGATAACTGTATATGTATACATATATTGGTTTTAACATATATTTTAACTTATTTAACATGTATTGGAGTACCTACATATCTAAGAGGGGGAAAGGAGGAGATAATTTGGAACAGAAGGTTTTTCAACGGTTAATGTTGAAAAATTACCCATGCATGTTTTGTAAATAAAAATCTTTAATTTAAAAAAAAAATTGAGAAAGAAAAAAAAAAAACAAGCAAGCAAACAAAAACAACCACAAAAAGGGTGAAAATACTATGTTGAAATCCACATTCAGTCCCCATAGTCCAGATGGTTCTCTCCATTACAAGTCTATTGGAATTGTCCTGAGTCACCTCATTGTTGAAAAGAAGTGATCATTACATAATCTTGTTGCTGCTATGGTACAATATTTTCTTGGTTCTACTCACTTCACTTAGCATCAGTTCATGTAAATTTCTCCAGGCCTTTCTGAAATCATCCGTTGTTTCTTATTGAACAATAACATTCATATATCATAACTTGTTCAACTATTCCCCACCTGATGGGGATCCATTTAGTTTTTAGTTCCTTGCCACTACAAAAAGAGCTGCCACAAACATTTTTGCACCTGGTTCCTTTTCCCTTTTTTATTATCTCTTTAAGATATAGACCCAGTAGAGACACTGCTGGATCAAAGGGTAAACACAGTTTGATAGCTCTTTGGGGATAAACTATTCTATTCTTAAAAATAGAACAAATAATTAATAGTCATGTATGCTCCAGTGCAGATTGCTTGAATTTTCATTGACTACCCATCCTCCTCCCAATATTTGGAATTCTTTCACTCTTCATTGCCCCCTCTTGTCTTCCCTGGTTTTTATCAAGTCAAAGATGTTAAATACCACCTTATAAAGGAGGATCATTCCCTCTTTTGATGGTTAATCCTATATATATCTTATTTGTGTACAGCCAGGGGTATTATGGTAATTTTAAAAAATATTTTATTTGTTTTTATCAGTTAAGATCTAACTACCCTCCTATCCCAACCCTTCTACTCACAATCGAAAACATAAGGAATGCAAAACCCATTAAAAACATGTATCATCAAAGTAAATGTCTAGGTGTGCCATCTTTCCCCCAAAATGGGCTCATTCTATATTATGAATCTTGCACCTCTATTAGGAGGTGGGTAGTGGGTTCTATCATTAATCCTAGTCATTCAGTACACTAATATGAGTTTAGCATAATATCATTCATATAGTTAGATATAAACAAACAATACCTTGTCTATCTAGTTATGGGTATCCCTTCAGGTTCCTTGGCTTTGCTATCCTAAAAAAGAGTTAACAATATTTTGTACATTCTTAGAGTTTGTTTTGCTTAGGATTAATCCCTGCCTTAATATACTCTCCTACTTTCTTTTCCCCTTCCTCCCCTGGAGAAAAATTTATTTCCGTATCCAGTTTTGTGTGTAGGCAAATGTATTGTTTCTTTTGACTAATTTGGATTAAAGCAAGATTCAAATGTCAGTTTTTACCTCTCATCTTTTTGTATAGTCTAGTTATGTTAGATAATTTCCTCCTAATATCCTCCCCTTGTTATATTCTTTTTCCTTTCTCTATTTTTCTTTCTTTCTTTTTTTAAGTTCTCTATTTTGTTAAAGTTTTTTTTTTCTATTTGCTAAATTCTTCTCCTCTTCCCTCTGCTCATGTAGGATTATGCTCAGCTTTGCTGAGTGTTAGGGACGTTTCTCTCTCTCTGAGTATTGCCATATATGCCATTGTTAGTTGGTAGGGTGGGCCCAGGAGGTAAAAAGGGGGTTGGCTTCTGAGGCAGGAGGTTGTGTCTTGCAGGTGTTAAAGGAACTACTAATAATTTTCTTGAAATAGTGAGGGGTATGTCCTCTTGCTAGATCTCCACTTAGGGTGCAGCACTAACTCCAGGTGTCTCCTTTCTGTGGATCTACCCACAAAGTTGAGTGGGATAGGCATGGGGTAATCCTGGAAAAAAGTAAGCATAAATAGCTAATTTTGAGTCAAACTCAGGGAGAGATGCAGGCACACATACACACATTTGCTCTGGCACTTTCTTGCTCTTGCTTCCTGCTAACCCTTGCTGAGATTACTAATACAGAAAGGCTGTTTTGCACTTCAAGATCGGCTCTTCTTTGTGTGTCTCTGGAAATACCCTGAAGACTGGTATGTATGGCCCTGATAGTCTAGAATAGTGTTTACAACATATATTGTATCTAGGATATACTGTAACCTATTTAACATGTATAGGACTGCTTGCCATCTGGGGGAGGAGGTGGAGGAAAGGAGGGGAAAAATCGGAACAGAAATGAGTGCAAGGGATAATGTTGTAAAAAAATTACCTTGGCATGGGTTCTGCCAATAAAAAGTTATTTTTAAAAAAATAGAATAGTGTATACGGATGGTCTGGCACATCTGGGCAAGCTATTCTTGGCTGTAAACTCCTTTGCCTTCTGAAATATCAATTTCCAACTTCTCTGTTCTTTTATAGTGATGGCTACTAATTTCTGTGTGAACCTACTTATGGCTTCATCGTTTTTGGATTTTTTTTTTCTTTTTGAGTCCTCGCAGTATTTGTGTGTGTGTGTGTGTGTGTGTGTGTGTGTGTGTGTGTGTGTGAACTTGGAAACTCTGAATTTGGCTATGATATTCCTAGACCGTTTTATATAGGGATTTCTTTTAGGAGGTGAACAGTGAACTCTTTTTCTTTCCACTTTGCCTTCCAATTCTAAAAGATTTGGGCAGTTTTTGTTTAAGATTTCTTGGAATATATCTGATTTTGGTCATGATTTTCTGATAGTCCATTCATTCTTTTTTTTTTTTAATTTAATTTTATTTAATAATAACTTTGTATTGACAGAATCCATGCCAGGATAATTTTTACACAACATTATCCCTTGCAATCACTTATGTTTCATTTTTTTCCCCTCCCTCCCTCCTCTCCCCCCCCAAGATGGCAAGCAGTCCTATATATGTTAAATATGTTGCAGTATATCCTAGATACAATACATATTTGCAGAACCGAACAGTTCTCCCGCTGCACAAGGAGAATTGGATTCAGAAGGTAAAAATAACTCGGGAAGAAAATCAAAAATCAAATAGTTCACATTAATTTCCCAGTATTCCTTCTTTGGGTGTAGCTGTTTCTGTTCATCATTTATCCAATGAAACTCAGTTAAGTCTCTTTGTCAGAGAAATCCACTTCCATCAGAATACATCCTCATACAATATCGTTGTCGAAGTGTATAATGATCTCCTGGTTCTGCTCATCTCACTTAGCATCAGTCCATGTAGGTCTCTCCAAGCCTCTCTGTATTCATCCTGCTGGTCATTCCTTACAGAGCAATAATATTCCATAACATTCATATACCACAATTTACCCAGCCATTCTCCAATTGATGGGCATCCATTCATTTTCCAGTTTCTAGCCACTACAAACAGGGCTGCTACAAACATTTTGGCACATACAGGTCCCTTTCCCTTTTTTGTTATCTCTTTGGGGTATAAGCCCAATAGAAACACTGCTGGATCAAAGGGTATGCACAGTTTGATAACTTTTTGGGCATAATTCCAGATTGCTCTCCAGAATAGTCGATTCATTCTTAAATTTTTTTTTCCTAAATCTGTTTTCCAGGTCAGTTGTTTTTGCTGTGATATGTCTTATATTTTCTACTATTTTGTTCAGCATTTTGATTTTGTTTTAATATTTTTTATTGTCTCGTGGAATTATTGGCTTCTTTTTGGTCCATTCTAATTATCAGGCAGATTATTGCTTGGACAAGGTTTTGTACCTCTTCTACAAAGTCATTAATTCATTTCTTTCTTTTTTCTATAGTTCTAATTTCTCTTCCATATTTTTCCCTTGGGCATTCTCATTCCATTTATAAAAACATTTTCACTCTTTTTTGAAAAACTCTTCCAAAAAGTCTAGATAAGTTTGTGCCCAAGCGATATTTTTATCCAAGGCATTGTTTATGAATGTTATAGAGTCATTTTTTTTTCTACTGGGTTTGTTATCTTAAATATTCTTGCCATTGTAAAAACTCATTATTATGAGGTTTTTGTTGTTGTTGTTTATTTGTCCATTCTTCCAGCCCACTTCCTGGCTTCAGACTTGATGTTTAGGCTGAGCTCAGCCACACATCTGGAAGGAAGGTCTAGGGTGGTCTGGTTGCTGCTTTTTTGGGAGTACTGAATATTGTTTTATTCTAGGATCCTAGGAATAGATTGGGGATTTGTGAGCTTTAAATGCTCCTTATGAAGTTAGTGGCAGGTTTGCTTCCCTTCGATCCCGATGGTAAGGGAACCACATGAAGAGGTTTAAGGTTCCTGGAGGTCAGGGAGTTAAATGAAGAGGTTTGGGGTTGTGTCCCCAAATGATGAGGTTTGGCGCAGGATCCCCTCGATTCCCCTAGCATTTGGTGCAGGGCACGGAGTTGTGGGAACCCCATTAGTCGGCACAGAGGTCCTTTGTAAAGAAATTTATGAACCCGAAAAGCTAGACTGGCAAAAAGAAGTTAATTATTGGTACTGGGAAATCAGCCTTTACTATGCATGAATAGAAAGACTGAATTCCTTGGTGACAAGGTCCTGACAGAGGGATATAAAGTTTCTAGTGGAGAAGTTCTAGCAGACAGAGTTTCTATCAGAGAAATCCTATAGCAGAGAATGTGAATAAGGTCTTGTTAGGGAAACAGAGAGATAAAGATAAAGAGGGAGTAACACTGAAAGAGAATATCATTTCAGCGGGCAGGGGGTTGCAGCTTAAGCCAAGGGGAGAGAGAGATTCCTTGGCACGACATGGCATGTTAGGTCCTCTGCAAGAAATGAGCCCAAGTTGGCTTTTTATAATTGAAGCCTAGGCTAGAAGCTGGGGGAAGCTCTTGATGGGGGCTGGGTGCAGTTTGAGCTATAACCAGAATAGAAAATCTTGGAATTGAATGAGTGTCTCTGGGCTAATCTCCAATTCAATGGTCCTGAACTTAACTAGTCCCATCCAGATAACAGAATCACTTTATCTTGATTCCCTAGGGCAAGTCTCTCAGAGGAGAGGTTAGCAACCCCCCTCCCCCGCCCAAGTCAGAGAGAGAGAGAGAGAGAGAGAGAGAGAGAGAGAGAGAGAGAGAGAATGTGTGAGTGTGTATTGGGGTTCCCCTTGTCACTCCAACAAGTAACTCACTGTCTTTTTGTTTGTTTGTTTGTTATTTTTTAGATTTTCCCATAAGGATTCAGTCTAGTGCACTTTTTAGATATGTTGGGAGAGATCATAAAATGGAGCTCATCATACTGCTTTCTGTTACACTGCTATCTTGATTGACACTATCATGCTGGTAAATGTTTAAAAGACAGCTCTCCTCCCCAGAGGTATGCATGATATACTTTTAAAAGTTTACTTCTCCTTGATACTAACACCTTTCTTTTGTAGTTAGCTCTAATGTATTGTATATACATCTTATTTGTTCACAGATGTGTGCTAATAAATATTTAACAATTGGTTCTCCCACAAAACACAGGATCTACATAGTTTGATCTACATTACTGACATTTTCTTTACCATTTTCTTAAGTCTAAACAATCAACAAAACAATAAATCAAGTGGTAGATTTACAATTTTATGTGAAAGCATCTTTTTCTATTCTACTGTGTTATGGAAATGCTTGGGTTTTTTTCCAAGAGTTGAAAATAAAATAAAACAATAAAACAAGTGCTGATTTGTAGTGTTTGCTGAAATCACATTAAAAAATAAACAGTTCTCACAAACTATTACAGGCTGTCTCCAGCCCACTCCTGTGTAAAGTTGTTTTCAAGTTGCCTTCCTCAATATGAGATGAACTCCTTAAGAGCAATAACTGTTTTTTTTTTAATATCACCAGTGCTTAGAAGAGTGACTAGCACATAGCTCCTGCTTATCAAGTGCTTACTGATTGTCTGAACAGCAATGTTCTCTAAGTACAAAGATGATAGACTATAGGTACAGAATTAGATTTATAATTTCAGACACAATCTAATTTGTTTTGATTGAGTGTTTTTATTTGTTAAAAGGGAAGGGATTTTATTTAGGTAGAAGGAGAGAAGTAAGGTAATCTATAGGGATATAAAATGAATTTAATATATTTTAATAAGTGATATGTTTATATCAATTTTGAAAATCTTAAGAACTCTGATCAGCACAATGACCAGCCACAACTTCAGAGGTCTCATGATGAAACAAGCTACTTACCTCCTAAAAGAGAGATAATGTATTCAGAGGGAAGACTGGAACACTTTTTTGCAGATATGGATAAGGGAATTTATTTTCCTTAACTATACAGATTTGTAATGGGAGTTTGCATTTCTTGCTTTCTTAACATGGGTGGAGGGAAAGTGAAAGGGAGTTTTTAATTTTAAAAAAGAATTAAAACAATAAATATGTTCATTATTCTATAAACAAATTTTTTCTGGCTTTCTTTATAAATGGAAATATCCTTTTTAAAAATGCTCTTCTGGAGCAGCTTGTTGGTGTAGTGGATAGACCGCCAGCCTGAAGTCAGGAGGACCTGAGTTCAAATGTGGCCTCAGACACTTAATATTTTCTGGCTATGTGACCCTAGGCAACTCACTTAATTTCAATTGCCCAAGGGGGGAAAAAAATTAATGCTCTTCTGCTTCATAATTTAAAAAAAAATAACCTTTTGTCCTAAACAAACATCACCTTTCCATTTGTATACTTGATTCAAATAGGATGGGAGTAGATCTGACTATGGTTGTAAGTAATAGGGGAGGTACTAGGAGACAGAAAAATGTTAAAGTTAAAAGGGAAGAAATGTTTGGTCAAGATTCAGATAGAAAGGGATGGGATTGCTGTCACAAGTAGAGATATTGTTCTTAATCATATCTATCTCAGACATTGGAAGAGGGAAGTTGTGAGGGGATGGCGGTTAGAGGGGAAAAAAATGAGGGAGCGCATAAAAATGACTTCAATTTCCCCAACAAAATGCATAAAAATATTTACTGAGAAAGAGAATAGGTGTGATGGAAGCTTTAAGAGAGAAGAGAAATTTTGGAAAAATCATTTAGGAGAATAAAATAAAAAAAGTGAATCAAGAAAGAATAAAAAGACACAGTAATACAATTAGATAATATAAATCTTTAGTAGATGTAGAACAGTAGGGGAGCTGCTCCAGCCTTCCAGCCCCCACCAAAAAAAAAAAAAAAGAAAGAAAGAAAAACACACATACACACCCCATCACCACCACTACCAACAACAACAACAAAAATCCTCCAAATGAAAGCAGAAGAATGGACACTTAGAGAGACTGTCATAGCCACTGCTGTGGCTGTAGCCAGATCAGGGTTTGGCTTGATACTCTGGAGCTAAGAGAGGAGACTGTTGCCCTGCTTCCTTTCTCCAACCCCATCTGTCAATACTTAGATATTATCTGTGTGGAATGGAGAGATAAGGTGAAGAATTTACAGGAATGTGTGAATTCTTTTTCTGTATTTTATTTTCATTATTTCTGTGTCTCCCTATGACCTGCATAAATATATGTCCAGGCCTATATCTACTTAACCTAAGTGGTGACATTTATCAGTGTTTGACATTTATCAATATTTAGTCTATTAGCTTGATCACTGTTGGCTCAATGATCTAAAGCCTGAAGGCCTAAGCCAGAAAACTTCCATTCCAATCTCTCCAGATAGCAACAACCAATTAGATGCCTCCCCCTCCCCTTCTCAATGCTCTCTTACTTGTGATATAATCTCTTGTAACAAAATCTATAAAAGCTGTGTATCTTTACTAACTCTTTAGCCCTCCTATTGTGAGCTTTCACTTTCCCTTATCTTGTGGTGAGACTGCTTATTCTCTTGAGAATTAATAAACAATTTTTTTGTTTTCTACTTTGAGTGATCTCTGAGTAATCATTTTGGAAGGGGTCTTCCATGTCCCACACATGCCTGTCTGTCCCTGCCTACCTCTCCTAACTGTATCCTTGTGAACCCCATATGTCTTCTCTAGCCCCTTCTTCCTCTAGAAGAAGATCAATTTTCAATGATTGGTCTCAACCTGCCTATTCCTCTTCCTGCTTTTGTTTTATTCATATTACACAAAAAATCTCTTTACAGAGCTCTGCAAAATAGAAATATAGCTAGAACTGTATGCAAATTAGACACATGGGAATAAGGTAATTCAATTTAACCAAGAAAAATGGTCCTGGTAAAGGGGAACCTCTTCCCCCAAAATCTCTATTGTAGCAAGTTGGAAACAGACATGACCAAGACGGCATGCTTTCATTCAGCAACCTGAAATAGGATTGGCCTCTTCCTATGGAAGACAACTCAACACTGGAAGAAAACGTGATGTATGACCAGTTCCAAAGTTGGGACTGACCCTGAGGAGTCCTGAAGGGGGAAGTCCCAAAGAAGCACTCCAAGTCCCTAAATTCCCTAAAGTGAGAACTGAAGCTCTCTCACCTCTCATCAATTCCAGAAGGTATTCTTCTCCACTAATGAAAGATTCTCATGCCAATAGCCTTAGGACAGGTGTTACATGTCCCAATGCTGGTTATGATTGTGTTCATGATAGAGATTAAAAGGTGCACAGCAACCTGGAATTTGACTACCAAACTACTACATATCTATATAACAAACTGGGAGGTCCAGTGTGAATGCCATGAATCTCTTTACTCGTTGTACTGTGAAATAAAAATATTTCTCAAGATCAAAGGAAAAGAAAATGAGAAATCTTGAAATCTGTACATCTATGTGTAAACTTTGTCCTTTACCCAGGTTTCATCAAATCTCTTCCTCCTATAAGAAATTCTAGGTGTCTCCTCTACTCCCCACAGTGGTGAAACCAATATATAAATACTTGCTTTAAAAAGAAAATTATCATCAGAGAGGGAGATATTATAGTTCAGAATGGTCCCATTATGGGTAATGGTGGGAGTTAAGAAATGACCCTCTCTGTGGGTGAGTAAGGTAGAAAGATGTAGATTATATCAGCTGTCACTACTAATGAACAAGGTAGGCAGGATTCTGAGGGGATATCAACATCTATATCAAAATAAAAAGGCAGAAGTTGGGATACAATCAATAATGAGTCCGACACTTGATAAAGAAAGGAAAATGAGCTAGAGGCTAGTAGATTCCAATAATCAAGCTTTGGATGAGGTAATACAGATAGGTGGAATGAATCTAAAAGGAAGAATGATTAATGAATGATAGGAGCAAAAGATCTACTACTGGCAGATTTCTGTGAGCCCCATAAGGAAAAAAGTGAAATAGATATGGAAGGAAAGAAAAATTGTTCATCAATAGAAGTTTCAGAGAGAATAATGCAGAGGGTAAAGGAGGAAAGATGCTGAGAAAAGCTAGGGCAAAGCTAAATAGAGATGAGAATATGGAGATACATAACAAGGAATGTTGGTTTTTATCTCAGAGTACCACAACTCAGAATTATGAGGATTAGGGAAATAAATGAAAATTTGTTACCCTCTAGGATACCATAGTTATGAAAAGTTGGCTATACTCTAGTTCCAAACACTGAGGACATAAAGGTGGACAAAATAGGGATGTTCCAACCAGAGATCTAGCTACTCAAAAACTGAACTAAATTCAAATATACCAATAGCTTCATAGCTATGTTCTAGAATAAGAGATGATGAGACATACTATATTTAGAAGATAACTCACACATGGAGCATCCATCACACATGGAATATGAACTTCAACCAAAAAGTATTTATTGAGCTCATACTATGTGCCAAACATTAGGCTAAGTGCTGGGAATACAACAAACTCTTCTCCTCCTCCTCCTCCTCCTCCTTCTTCTACAATTGGGTTTAAATGACTTGCCCAGGATCACACCTTTCTAAAGTGGAAAACAGCATCAGTTGGAGAATGGTTAAATAAGTTATGGTATGTGAAGATAATGAAATATTATTCTATAAGATATGATGAGCAGGCTGATTTCAAAAAAGCCTGGAAAGAATTATATGAACTGATGCTGAGTGAAGTGAGCAGAACCACAACACTGTATACAGTAATAACAAGATTATGTGATGACCAATTGAGATGGATTTGGCTCTTCCCAACAATGTAGTGATTCTAGGCAACTCCAATAGATATGGAATGGAAAATGCCACTCGAATCCAGAGAGAGAATTAGGAAGACTGAATGTGCATTGAAACAGTATTTTCACTGTTTGTTTTTTTTTAGGTTTTTTCCCCCCTTTTTGGTCTGATTTTTGCATAACATGACAAATATGCAAATATGTTTAAAAGAAGTGCATATATTTAAGCTGTATCAGATTGCTTACTGTCTTAGGGAGTGGGAAGTAAGAAAATTTTAGAACATAAAATCTTATAAAAATGAAGGTTGAAAACTATCTTTACATGTATTTGAAAAAATAAAATACAATTGAAAAAATAAAATAAAAAAATTAATGAAGTGGGAGGCAGCAAGTAAATAATTAGTTACCACAAGAGTAAATGAAAAGTAACTTTAAAAAGGAAGGCAACTGAGTGGGAAAACAGAGAAAAAAGATGGTGTTTGAGCTGATTGGGAAGAAAGGTGGGGAATCTAAAGGGTGGAAAGAAGGAGGAAAAACATTCCCACCATAGAGACAGAGATAGTTTTGCATTGAGACATTAAGATGGGGGATGAGAGGGTTGTATTTGAGCAAGTTGGCCAATATATTTGGATCATAGAATATGTGAAGTAAAGTATAAGTATAGAAGTATAACTTTAGCAAAGCATAAATATGTTTTAAAAATACATAATATGTAAAGTAAAACATAAAAACACTGGTAAGATAAGGAACCAAGATGGGAAAAAAATTTAAATGTCAAACAAAAGACTTTACATTTCAGTTTACTGAATGAGAAGGGTAGGGGAAGTCAGGTCTATGATTTAGCAAAATCACTTAGTTCTTGGCTCTAAGTCTGGAATTGTGCCAGAGTGTGTCTAAAATCTGTTTGGGGGAGGAGGATTAGGGAGAAAGGTTAGATAATTTCCAAGACAGGACAGAAACTATGGAAATGGGATTCAACAAATGAACAACTACATAGGCAAGGGCTATATTCACATGTATTGTTTGCTCTACTGCACTTCATATCTTTCCCTCATGATGACTGATGACTTCTCTGATGATTGAGGATTAAGTCTACTAAATTAAGAGCTTTAGTGGCTGAAGGTAGTGGGCTTACTGGATTATTATAAATTCAGAATTTCCACTGAGTGTTTGGTGCTTTTAATTTGAGTTATCTTTTAATATGTCCAAGTCTCTGAGCCATAAAGGAATTGAGCTCATCGGGAACTGAAGAGGGTGCTTCCCTCCATCCCAGCTAGAGTGGGGAATCGGATTTCGCCTCCATATCCAGGGCTTAGGGAGAGGCGCCCCGCCTTTGCAGCTGCAGCTGCTTAGCCTGGATGGAGGTTTGGAGCATTGGCCTGGCCCATAGAAGGAGGAGCTGGACAATCTAGCCGTTTTATCCCCGCCCCTTCCTCGGAGCTGACATATAAGTGGCTTCTGCACCTCCCCCATCTCAGTGTGTTACTTACCTCGACTCTTAGCTTGTCGAGGGCTGTAACGAGAACCCGGGTATCTCTGCTTCTGCCGTCATAGTCGCTGCTTAACCCACTGACCACCATGGTGAGTGACCAAGGCTGGATAGGGGTGGGTTATAGATAGGACGGGGTGCACAGGGACTGGAAGTTCAGGTTAGGAGGGCCGTCTCCTTCTCTAAAGCTGGAGGCTGGGGGAAGAAAGGTGGGGGTGGGGACGGCGGATGATGGAAGGAATGAGGCTGAAAAATGTTAGGGGGGGGCTTCTGGTTAGAACTGGGCTATTTGATAAAAGGTTTGATTGGACTAAGAAAAGGAGAGGGAGGGTGGCCCCATTTTCATGCCCAGAGCTACGCTGTCGACTGCAATGCGGCGTGGAGCTTCCGCAACCCACTGACTTGCATGGATAGGTGGGGCGCGCACTCTTTCAGCTCTGGCCACTGGCTGCTGCGTCTTTTCCCGCGCGCGCCCAGGACGACGCCCTGCTCCTCCCCTCCCCCTCCCTCTCTCTGTCGCGCGCGCCTCCAGGCTTAGTCTTCGCGCCTCCACTCTAGCTTCCGGTGCCTCTCCCGGCTCTTTCAGGCTATGGCTGAAGAGCCTGACTGACAAAACCAGTCGCGCGTCCGCGAGCGCACCGCCCACATGCGTAGAGCGCGTGCCCGGCTCGCGGGCTCGCGCCTCTGCAGTATTTTTGGGCTGCAAAAACCGCAGTCCCTGAGAAAGACCCTCCCCTGAGGTAGTGGGTGATACCCTGTATTTTTTTTTCAATTTTTAAAAAACTTAATCTAATGAAAAATAGCATAAGTAGCATGGTGAGGGCCCTCCCTACCTGTGTTCCCCTGACCCCAGGCAGAACGCACTGCCAATTCCAGGCCACCCTTGGAAGGACAATAGCATCTCATAGCAGGAAGGCCATCTGTTCCTCCCTGGCCCGGCCTCACTAGCTTTCTCAGTGCTAGGAATTCGAGTGGGAGCAGGTGGTGGGAGGAGACGGCTGAAGCAGGAGTGGGAGATTTTAAGAGAGCAGAAATCGGATCTGGCTCCAGATCTGGGCCGGAGATAATCCTCTGCCTTGCCCTGGACAGATGTGGAGGGGATGAGCTGTGCAGAGCCTCCCTAGAGAGGTGGGAGGGGCCAAAGTAGCCTCTGCAGACGTGGACAGCCTCAGTTTTTTGTAGGGAGGAGGGTGGTACAGTTGCTCTGAACAGGAGCCTTCATTCTTCCTCCTAACTCCTCTCCCCTTTACGTCTGAGGGCCAGACATTTCCTCTTTGCAATTCTATCCTTGTTTCCTGTTTTGTGCTGGTTGCTTCTCACAAATCTGGTCTTCCTTTGCAGAGGTAGAAGGATGGACACGTGCACAGGCAGGAAGCCGTGACTAAGCTCCATTTTTAGACTATCTACTGCAGAAATATGAAAGTTCTTGGCCAGCAGAAAGGGGCCAAATTACAAAATGGTACAAAGGAAATGGCAGCATATTCTCACTTTCCAAAAAGAATTATTGTATGAGGACTGAAGGGAAGATGCTGATTCCAATATGAAGTCAAAAGAAAAGCCCCTATTTAGTAAAAACAAGAGAAATGGTCTTACTAAGCCCCCAAATTCTTTGTAGGTAGGGTTGGTAGCACAAGTATCTTGATGAGAAAGTAGGTGGTTCCAGGGAACTCAATTTTTCAAAACTTATGTCTTTGACAATTTTTTTCCTTCTGTTTTCCTGCCATATAAACTCCCATAATAAGATTATTTTAAAATATTTATTTTATAGAACTTCTTGGTACCCACTGTTGGATTTTTAAGCCTTTGAAAAATTAAAATATGTTTTATAAATGCAATTTGTTATGAGAACTTTGGAAATCCTGGGATTTCTCTCAAGAGTCATGCAGGTTTTTCTGTAATATGAGACACATTACAAAGTTGGACTTCTTTGCTTTTATCCCATAGCGTGAGTGCATCTCTATCCACGTTGGCCAAGCTGGTGTCCAGATTGGCAATGCCTGCTGGGAGTTGTACTGCCTGGAGCATGGTATCCAGCCTGATGGTCAGATGCCAAGTGACAAGACCATTGGGGGAGGAGATGACTCCTTCAATACCTTCTTCAGTGAAACAGGAGCTGGCAAACATGTCCCCAGAGCAGTGTTTGTAGATCTGGAACCAACTGTCATTGGTGAGTCTAGTCATTAACAGTAAAGATTTCCTTAAGATGACATTTCTTTTTCCTTCCCTTGACCATAATTATGTTTATATCTTTTTTCTCCTAGATGAAGTTCGTACTGGAACCTACCGCCAGCTCTTCCATCCTGAACAGCTGATCACTGGCAAGGAAGATGCTGCCAATAACTACGCCCGTGGGCACTACACTATTGGCAAGGAAATCATTGACCTGGTTCTAGACAGGATTCGGAAGCTGGTAAATATAAGGATAACAAGAAAATAAAAATTTAATCCTAATAGTTATGATGAGTCAAGAATAGAGAAACTTAGCAATTTGGGGAATAATTTGTGGTTGTACACAACAATGGATTCCTAAAATAATTGTTCAGCAGTTAAACAGAAGATTTCAAATCTCACCAGAATGGGTAACCTTGACAATTGTACTAAGCCAACTGTTTTTTAGAGATAGGACTGTTGTTTTTTGTTGACTATTACTGACAGCTGTGTAGACTTCTGGAATCCTATCTTCTTGTTCCCCCAAAATTGCAATTCTTTTAAGATAATTACATAATTTCCCAATAATTGGGAAAGAGTCTTAAAATATCTAAAATACTATCCATATTAGTTTGACATCTTTGAGTTTAGAAGTGTTGCTGGCCTGGACAATTTTTATAGTTAAGATCCTGCGAATTCCTTGAAATTAGCATTAAACATGACGTAAGTACAAATTAAACAAGACTTCTGTGAGGTTGCTCTAGGAAGAGAGAATATCTTTCAGTATGTTGCATATTGTCTAAGACCAAGGAAACAAAATTTCTTTCTTTATCTATCTTTAGATTCCTAGGGTCTGTGGCTAGATCCATGTAGTTGTACTTAAGGATAGCTGTTCAAATACTTCTCTGAAGGAAACTAGAGACATTGTTTCATTTAGAGCTAATAGTTGTTCTTTCAATAAACTCAATAAATCAAGGTGGATTTAGGTCTGATGATGATAAGGACCTCCCTCAGTAGAGTGGAATTGCTTTTACCAAATCAGTTTGGTTTGAGATATTTCTTTGTAGTCCATAATCCAAAAGTTACAATTTTGGTAGCAGAAAATAAAAACAAAGTAAATGCAGAAAACACAGAGTAAGAATGTAGCCTAGTACCTAAACTGATTCTTGCTATTATTTTCCTTTCTAACAGGCTGATCAATGCACAGGTCTTCAAGGCTTCTTGGTTTTCCACAGCTTTGGCGGTGGGACTGGTTCTGGTTTCACCTCTCTGCTGATGGAACGTCTGTCTGTTGATTATGGCAAGAAGTCCAAGCTGGAATTCTCCATCTATCCAGCCCCTCAGGTTTCCACAGCTGTAGTTGAGCCCTACAACTCCATTCTGACCACTCACACTACCCTGGAGCACTCTGATTGTGCCTTCATGGTAGACAATGAGGCTATCTATGATATCTGCCGCAGAAACCTTGACATTGAACGCCCAACCTACACTAATCTGAATCGCCTTATTAGCCAAATTGTGTCCTCCATCACTGCCTCTCTCCGATTTGATGGTGCCCTGAATGTTGATCTGACAGAATTTCAGACCAACCTGGTGCCCTATCCCCGTATCCATTTCCCTCTGGCCACATATGCCCCAGTCATCTCTGCTGAGAAAGCTTACCATGAGCAGCTTTCTGTAGCAGAGATCACCAATGCTTGCTTTGAGCCTGCCAACCAGATGGTGAAATGTGACCCTCGCCATGGTAAATACATGGCTTGCTGCCTGCTCTACCGTGGTGATGTGGTTCCCAAAGATGTCAATGCTGCTATTGCCACCATCAAGACAAAGCGTAGCATCCAGTTTGTGGATTGGTGTCCAACTGGCTTCAAGGTTGGCATCAATTACCAGCCTCCCACTGTGGTTCCTGGAGGTGACCTGGCCAAGGTACAGCGGGCCGTGTGCATGTTGAGTAACACCACAGCCATTGCTGAGGCCTGGGCTCGCCTGGACCACAAATTCGATCTGATGTATGCCAAGCGTGCCTTCGTGCACTGGTATGTAGGGGAAGGCATGGAGGAAGGAGAATTCTCTGAGGCACGGGAGGATATGGCTGCCCTGGAGAAAGATTATGAGGAGGTGGGTGTGGATTCTGTTGAAGGAGAGGGTGAAGAGGAAGGAGAAGAGTATTAGCTATCCCTTCCATACAACTGCAGCATGTCTCATCCAAAACTCATCAACCTAAACACTTAGCTTATCTGTAATCTAGGCAACTATTGAGAAGGCTCCATGATGGTATGAAGGCAACCTTGATAGAAAAGCTAGCTGTCTAGTTAGTTTGTCTACGCTATCAAAACTATGATCATGTCACGAGTTTTTCATGTGTCTGTTAAAAAAAAATTCCATCATGTCTATGAAATTAAAGGCTTTAAAGAAAAATGCAGTCTTGACTTCTGTCTAGTCTTTTAAATGACATATCTGATCCTTAAAATGTGTTGTGCTACTTCCTGTTCTCTGAGTGCTCCTACCAATTTAATTTTGGGTACTAATATAGGCTGTCTGCTTGGTTCTTAAAAGAATAGTGCTCTCTGGTAGGCTTATCATTTGAGAAAGGGATACTGGAGAAATTTTGTTTCTGCCATGAACTTACTGGGATTATGCCAGTCACCTACTCCTTTTCAGTTTCCCTGTTTGCAAAACAAGTATTGAACTAGAGGAACTCTTGAGGTACCTTAAATTCTTTGATCTTATGGAGAAGGAAATTATACTACTGAGACATTGGTAATGAGTCATTCTTTGCTTTCCAGGGGTCCTCAAACTACTGCGGGCCAGATGCGGGAGCTGAGGATGATTATCCCCCTCACCCAGGGCTATGAAGTTTCTTTATTTAAAGGCCCACAAAACAAAGTTTTTGTTTTTACAAACATTTGCCTTCCTTATATTTAAAAAACCTTTACTTGACCATGTTAACCCCTCAAGCTAGTATCCAGTATTTTTCTTTCCTTTTATAGATATTTTTAAAACCTTAATTGCACTGTTCACTTCAGTGCTTGCTTGCTGACTTTGAACCCAACAGTCAACAAACTTTCAGTCAAGATTACCAATGATTGCAACAGCTAATTAAGATAGCCTTTTTTTCAGTTTTCATTCTTGATCTCTGCAACTTTTTAAATTTTATAATCCTCTTCTCTAATATTCCTCCTTTGGTTTTCTGACACTCCTCACATTTCTTACTATTCCTTTACCCTATTATCCCATGTCTTCACTATTTTTTTTAAAAGCCTGTTTTCCAGAGCTATATCTCAAGAAGTCAAACAAAAACTGCACAGGATATGAAGTATATTATCCCAGCTTTTAGGAAAAATTAGCTCCCAAATCCCCAAATATTTTATAAAGTATTCTAACTTTTATCTCAATTTTTACCTAATACTTAATTATGGATATTGCCTTACACAAACTAAGACATGGGAGAGACCTTAATTTAGAAAGGCCAAGGTCATCCACTGCAACCTTGGTCATTGTCCTTCAGCTTGATTTTTGTCTTGCTACTGGACTATAATTATTCTGAAGAAGGTGAAGCTGATCACTTTGCACATTTCTACCTCATTCAAATCTAAGTTATTTGAAAATCAAAGCATCACCCTTGTGATGTCATTGGTCCTCTTCAAAATAAAGGATCAACAACAACCTCTCCAATCTGTAGGTGATTTCATTAGTTCTCATGAATTTGTTTATTTCTATGCAGATAATCCTTAGAATAGCTAGTCATTCATAGTTATTCTTTAAACAATATTGCTGTTACTGTATTTACTGTTCTCTTGGTTCTTGTTTTTTACTCTGCATTATTTCATGCAAGTCTTTGTTTTTGTTCATTCTTCTCAAAGAAGAGAATCAGCTGCTTGTTATTTCTTATAGCATAGTAGTATTCCATCACAATCATATAGCACAACTTAGCCATTCCCCAATTGATGAACATCCCCTCAATTTCTGATTCTTTGTAACCACTAAGAGTTGATAGGTAATATATTCCTTGTCCTAATTATGATTATCTCCCTTTCTGTCTATAATATGTATTAATTTTTACCTTATTTTTGGTAAATGGTATAAGATATTGGCCTATACATGGTTTCTATCAGAATACTTTCCAGTTTTCCAAGCACTAGATATCTCTAACAGCCTGTTAGATATCTCTACCATCATGTTCCAAAGCATCACAAATATAACATGATTAAAATGTGACTTATCATATTCCCCCACCTCTTCCCCAAATTTACTAATTTTTTTAATGTACATAAATTGCAAAAATAGAAAGGATCTTGCCAAACTTCTGTGAAATATAGTCCTGATACCTAAAACAGAGGTAAATCATAGAAAGAAAATTAAAGACCAAGGGTTCTTAATCTTTTTGTGTGTCATAGAGGTCTTTGGAATTCTGGTAAAACCCATGAACCCCATCTTGGAATAATTTTTGTTGCTTCATTATTGTTCAGTCTTTTCAGTCATGTCTGAATCCCATTTGGGATTATTTTGGCAAAGATACTGGAGTAGTTTTCCTTCACTAGCTCATTTTACAAATGAAAATGAAGCAAACAGGGTTAAGTGACTTGCCCAGGGTCACAGGCTAGTAGGACAGTCTGAGGCTGGATTTGATTCTAGGCTAGCACTCTATCCATTGGACCACTAGCTACCTCTTTTGCTGCCTACATTCATAATAAAGGAAATATTATATTTCAAGTAGAGGTTAATGAAAATAAAGATGTAATTTTTCCTGTCCAAATTCGCAGAATCTCCTTTCCATATTGATTTTTTTCTCCAAAGTTTCAAGTATGACATTATCACCCTGATGCTGAACTGGGCTGTTTCTTTAAAGAGTATCATGTTTCCAGCAGACAGGAGGCTCAGCTAGTCTTTTCTTGGTATCTTAGCTCAGGTCAATCTGATGCTGAGCTGGATCAAAAAGTTTGCTTATCTGCTCCTCTCTGTGTCCTCATTGAACCAGGTCAGGTGGATCTCTTTGTAATTGGGCTGTTAATGCCAGACTGACCCAAGGAGGTTAGTTAGCCACTCAGCTCTTCTCAGACAATGGTGTCTCTATATTATCCAGGTTAACTTACTGAACTCTACAGGTTTATTTAACAATGGGAAGCCAAAGAATCTTTCTACCTTTTGTGGTTGCCTCAGCTGGGTGATTTTACATTCTATTTAGTTATATTACAGTGTTCTTTACTGGAAGAATGCTACATTGCTTATCTAGCTAAGGCAAGGATAGACACAGGGTTCTTTCCTTTAGCTCCCTAGGAAATACTCTGAAATTGTTTCTTATCTGCAGACAGGTGGCAGAAGAGATTTGGATTCAAACAATTTTTATAGGTTCAAAAGTTATTTTCCTGAATAAGACTTTCTACCTTGCATGATAGTTCCAATTCAGTTAGTTCCACTTCTCATACTGCTTTGGGGATTTTATGCAGATAAGCAGCCAGGGACAAAGATATGAATGTATGCTGTATCCTTAAGATAGTTATATTGTATCATTGACTTCATCTGTCACTAAGCCATTCAAGCTTCAGAGTCTTTCCAGGGAGGCAAATTCTTTTCATCTGAAGGCCTTTCCCTTTATATTCCAGTATTTTTTTCTTTATTTTCTCCAACTCTCCAACTTTTGTTGAAATTCTAACTGGGACACCCCTCTTATAGAATATTATTAGCACTGAAAGGAATAATGAAAAATGCAGATTCAGAAAAATCTGTAAGGACTTATATGAACTGATTTATTGTGAATTGAGAAGAACAAGGAGAATAATTTTATATAATGCCTACAATATTATAAGAGAAAACAACTGTTAACAATTTCATAACTATAATCGATGTAATTAGCAATCATGGCCCCAGAAGACTCTTTATAAATCACACTTCCCACCTCTTTTCAAAGAAGGCATGGCAGAATGAAACATGGGTTTTTGAGCTGGGCAATGTATTGATTTGTTTTGTATATGTGCCAGACTGGCCCTGCACACTATCCTAGACTGCCAGGGCCATACATACCAGTCTTCAGGATATTTCCAGATACACACAAAGACAAGCTGATCTTGAGGTGCAAAACAGCCTTTCTTTATTAGTAATCTCAGCAAGGGTTAATAGGAAACAAGAGCAAGAGAGGGCAAGAGCAAGTGTGCAAATATGTGTCTGCATCTCTCCCTGAGTTTGATTCAAACTAGCTATTTATACTTTCTCTCTTCTGGGATTATCCCATACCTAATCCACTCAATACTTCATAGATAGATCTGCAGAAGGGAGCCTGGAGTTAGTGCTGCATCCTAGGTGAAGATCTATCAAGAAAACACACCCCTCGCTATTTCAAGGAACCTATTAACAATTCCTTTAACACCTGCAAGACACAATCTCCTACCTCAGAGACCAAGCTCCTTTTTACCTCCTGGGCCCATCCTACCGTACATGGCATACATGGCAATTTTCAAAGAGAGATAAATGTCTCTAACAAATATACTTATTGGTTATAAGGTAGGATTTTGGTATTTGTTTTTTTAGGTGAGAGAGGAAGAAAGGGGAAAAGAATTATTGATAATACCCCCAAAAAAGAAAACATCAACAAATCATTTAATAAAACCGAAGAAATTTCAGAAGACACAGACAAGCAAGGTAGTTGAATTATACACACACAAACATATGCATACATATATATACAAATTGAAGGTATTGATATAAAAATATTCAAGAATTCTTTTATAGATACTCTTGCCAATAGTATTTATAAACTGTTGGAATATACAGAAGCTGTTGGAATACACGGGAGCTACCTGACAGTGCCTGCTGGAGATCCAATCCAGACCTGCAGAATGGATCTCCTCCTGCAGAATGGATCCTTCTGGGATTACTAATGGAAGAAGTGTGAGACTTCTTGTCAGTCTCCTCATACAAGGAGACTGAAAGGCAGTTGCTGTTGTCTGACCTCTCTCCTCTTCCCTCTGCCTCCAATTTATCTCCTTCCCAGTCCACAACATCTGTGTCAACAAAAGCTGCCTTGCAATTCCTTCAGATATTATGATCACAGCTGTGGAGGCTCTCAGAAAACTGACCTGTCCCTTAACAATAAACATGCAGAGACTTTTTAATTGACAATTTATTATGTGCTCAACATAGGCTCATGGTATGCAAAAACCAGTCAGTAGACTTCAAAGAATCAATAACAGAAAGGGAAGATCTCTATCAGATAAAATAATAAACTCATCAATAAATGTCAAAACCAAAGCTACTTCAAGTTGGAATTTTGCAAAGAGAAAGAATAGAAATTAACCAAGTAGAAGCAAGGCTGAAGTTGATATCTCAGCTTGATTTTGCAGATTCTAGGTAGTTGATATGATTAGCCATCTTCCAGAAATGTCTTATAAAGCCAATATAGAAAAATTATCTTACCATAGTGTAATGTTCAATCTCTCTAAGATATAATTGTTCTCTGGGGCAGATTTCTTGTGGGGCTTCTGGAGGCAGCCTTAGTTTCAGTTCAGAGTAATAATCACTTCAAATGCAGCCAGGAGTTCAAGTCCAGTCCTTTATTGTCTCTTCCAAAATAGTCCAGTTAGCTTTCTTAGAGTCCTATCTCTCTCCTTGGTTTCAAGAGCTCCTGTTGGTAGTCCTTTGCTTCTTCACTATAGTGTGAGGATTCACCATTCCTTTTTTTTTCTTTCTATAGGGAAATGTTCATATTTGCCATTTTTGTCAAGTTTATAATAGTATAAAAGAAAATGGTTTTAAAATGAAAGTCCTTGAGAAAAGCTAATAATATGTAACACCTCCCTCCTGGAAGTAGTTGCCCCCAGAGCAAAGTATTTTATACATTAACAGACAAGGAATCTATATTAGATGCTTTTGCTTGATGACTTAACTTTGTTCAGTTTCAGACTGAACTTTTAATATGACATATATTACACATAAATAAAAAATATATCTTTTTTTATTTTAAAAAGTAGAACTTAAAGTTAATTTTAAAATAGAGAATAAATATAAATACTGAATACAATCATCATTTATCAGTTTAGAGTAGCTTATATGGTTCATAGGATAGAGTGCTGGCCCAAGATGAGGAAAACTTGGATTCAAATCTGGCTTCAGAAACTTAGTAATTATGTGACCCTAGGTAAATCATCTAACTCTGTTTATCACAATTTCCTCATCTATAAAATGAGCTTAAGAAAAAAAAGGCATACTACAATATCTTTGCTAAGAAAACCCAAAATGGGATTACAAAGAATTGCACATAAAATGTTTATAGCAGCTCTTTTTGTAGTGTCAAGGAATTGGAAACTGAGTGGATGCCCCTCAGTTGGAGAATGGCTGAATAAGTTATGGCATATGAATGTTATAGAATATTATTGTTCTATAAGAAACGATCAGCAGGAGAGTCTTGGAGAGATTACATAAACTAAGTGAAGTGAGTAGAACCAAGAGAACATTGTGCACTGCAACAACAAGATTATGCAACAATCAATTCTGATGGATGTGGCTCTTTTCAACAGCCAAGTGATTCAGGACCATTGCAATGGTCTTGTGATGAAGAGAGCCATCTACACCCAGAGAGAGGACTGTGGGAATTGGATCACAATATTGTATTTTTACTTTTTTATTGTTGTTGTTTGCTTGAATTTCGTTTTCTGTCTCATTTTTTTTCCTTTTTGATCTGATTTTCTTGTGTAGCATTATAATTGTAGAAATATGGGTAGAAGAATTTCACGTTTAATATATATTGAATTATTTGCCATTTAGGGGAGAGAATGAGAAAAAAAATTTGGAATGCAAGGTTTTGAAAGTACACAGTAATCATGAATGTGAATGGGCTGAGTTAAGCCAGAAAATGGAAATAGATGGCAGAATGGATTAGAAACCAGAATCCAATAATATGTTATTTCCAAGAAACACATTTGAAAGAGACGCAAACACCAATAAGGAGTTAGAGTAGAACCTATTATGCTTTAGTTTAAGTAAGAAAAAAAGAAGGCATAGCAATCATGATTTCAGACAAATAAAAGCAAAAAAAAAAAAAAAAAACAACCTAATTAAAAGAGATAATCAAGGAAACAATATTTTTCTAAAAGGTATTATAAAAATGAAGCAATATTGTGGATAGAGCACTGGCCCTGAAGTCAGAAGGATCTGAATTCAAATCCGGCCTCAAATACTTAATATTCACTAGTTGTGTGACTTAAGTCACTTAACCCCAATTGCCTCAGAAAAAAAAATGAAGCAATATCAAAATTTTTTACAGCAAATTTCACTGATAAAGACCTCATCTCTCAAATATATAGAAAACTGAGACAAATTTATAAAAATAAGAGCCATTTCTCAGTTGATAAACGGGTATGACCAGGCAGTTTTCAGAAGAAATCAAAGCTGTCTATAGTCATTGGGGAGGGGGAAGGGAATGCTCTAAATCACTATTAGACTAGAGAAATGTAAAATGAAACAACCTTGATGTACCACTTCATACCTATCTGTTGGAATCTTTACAAATTGTTAAGTCATTAGAGTTGATAGAGACAATAATTATCTAATTTAGCATAGTTCAACATCCTTGATCTGATCTTACAAGGAGATGTTTTGGTCCAGAACCTGAAACAAGGTACTAAGTAGAACTAATTGATACAATGCTTGTGTTCACACCTTTACTCATTGGAGTGCACACATTTGGGAGATTTCAGGATTTAGTATGAGATATCTGAATTCACACCTCCCTTGAAGCTCTTAGGGCCAAAGAGCACACTGGGAGATATCCCACAATCCCACTTTCTCATATATAAGAAACAGACAGAGGCTCTCAAAAAGAGTTCAGCTGAAGATTGAGAAGGGAGCATCAGTTCAATTGAGGAGAAGCACTCTCTCGGAGGCACAACCAGATTCATCTTCATCTCACACCACTGTGGTGGCTGGGCTCCTGCACTTCCCATTGAGACCAAGCTGGTCTGAAAGACTCTCCAAAAAGCTAGGCAAGCCCCAAGTGAAGAAGAGAAGAGATTCATTCCATCTTTGTGCTGGCTGGAGGTTGAAGAAAGCAGAGGCAG
This sequence comes from Antechinus flavipes, assembly GCF_016432865.1. Classification (NCBI taxonomy): domain Eukaryota; kingdom Metazoa; phylum Chordata; class Mammalia; order Dasyuromorphia; family Dasyuridae; genus Antechinus; species Antechinus flavipes. The sequence continues at coordinate 229,365,579 of NC_067402.1, forward strand.
AAGCAAAGGACAAAGCTGCAAGAGCTCTTAGAACCAAGGAGAGAGATAGGTCTCAACTAACTGGGCTATTTTGGAAGGAGAAAATAAACGTTTGCATTTTTACCAGCTGGCTGCATTTTGAGTGATTATTTACTTTTAACTGATACTAAGACTGCCTTCAGAAAACCTCCCTGAGAAACCTGCTTTCTCCCAGAGAGAACTATTATTTTAAAGAAGAAAAACACCACACCTATCAGAAATGACAAATGCTGTAGGAAATAAGGAAAAACAAGCACAATAATGTACCCAAAAATTTTTTTAAAGAAGAATGTTTTAATAAATGAATGCTGAATTTTTCTTTTTAATTCTATTTTGCCCTTCCTTCACCTCTAAAAGAAGAAATCACTCTAAATTATAGTTTGAAGATTTTAAGTCAGAAGCAAAAATATCTTTTATAGTTTTACAGGGAGGCCGTAGGATCATTTCCTGGAGAGCAAGAAAAATATGATTATTCCTTATTTATTTAGAATGACTTAAGAATCTTTCTATGATGCAGAATGTAGAAAACAGAGCCAAGAGTATAATATATTCAGTGACTGACTAAAGAATTTGAATAGAGCATATTCAGTTTTGACTTTCCTAATCTGACCTACCAGAAATCTGGCCAGTAAACAAACAAAACAAACAACAACAACAACAACAACAACAACAACAACCAAAAAAAAAAAAAATGATTCAGTTGGATCTTGTGGAGATGGTGGGAGAATGAGAGCTTGTTCTTTTCTCTATCTTGAGTTCCAAGTGGCCATGAACACATGGCAGTCAAGACTCATTTTCTAACTAGGTAGTCTTAATCCTGAGTTTTAGATTCTCTATTATGTTTTCCTTCTGATGTGAATGAACATCAATCCCAAAATAAACATAATCATGCAAAACAAATCCACATAGTGACTATGACCTAAAATGTATCTACATATCAGCTCTGTAGAAATCTGGTTGGGCATTGCTTAGATCAGAGTTTGATCAGTGTTTTTCTTAATGTTATTAGTTATTGTATAAATTGTTTTCTTGGTCCTGCTCTTTCACTTTATCTGAAGTGTTCTCTTTCATTATTTTTTTAATCAGATTATATGCCATTATATTCATTTACCATAATTTGTTTAGCTACTTCTCAATTGATGGATTTCCCTGACCCTACCTCTCAGCCCCAATTCTAATTTTCTACTTTTCTTTCTTTTTAAAGTTTCCTTTTATTCTTCTCTGCAAGCTCAGGAAAGTTGTTTTGTTTGTAGCTGTTCTCTTTCTGCTATTATTTTCCTTTTTAATTAGCACCCTCAATCCCTACTTGTTGATTTTTTTTTGTATTTCTATACTTTCTTCTAGCTAACTATATGGTACAGTATTTAGTACACAGAATCTATGATATTGAAGATCTGAATTAAGATACTAAGTGCATGACCCTTAGATAATCACTTAACTTCTTTTTACTCAATTTATTCAGTTTGTTCAAAAGTAACATTTAACATATATTGATTTACTTACTCTTAAGGGAGCAGATGGAGGGAAGGCAGGGAAAAAAAAAAGTTTGGAACACAAAGTTTTGCAAAGATGAATGTTGAAAACTATGCATATATTTTGAGAGAAAAAAAGTAAAATGGATTTAATAATAATCTCTACCTCCCTGGATTGTTGTGAGCATAAAATAATATGTTTGTAAAGTACTTTGCAAATCTGAATGTTATATAATAATAATATGTAAATACAAACAACTACAATATTGTTATACCAAAATATGCATGTATTTAACCCTTCTTAGTATTTTTTGTATGAATGATGCCTGCTCCCTCTACTTCTTCTTTCTCCTTTAAACACTTTTTGTGTATATGAAAATTATGAGAAATAGCAAGCTCCATCTCCATTTTCCTCTTTCCTGTAATAGTATGATCCTTTTACCTTCCTTCTCTTTCCTCATTTAAAATTCTTAGAATCAAAGCAATCTATTGCTTTCTCTCCTTTTTCATAATTAATTCCCTCAACTTCATTAAGTACCTAAAGAGATACTTATTTCTTCTGACCCTATTATAATATTCATGCTATATAATTATATGGCCCCTTCTGAGTGCTCAAATGAATTTGCTTTTTTAGGTTTCTCTTAAGAATTGTGTTTGCACTTCAGAGGTCCTATTCAACTTGGATTTTTTCCTCAGGAATGCTTTAAAATCCTCTGTTCCATAAAATGAACTGGAGAAGAAAATGGCAAACCACTCCAGTATCTTTGCCAAACCCCCCCCCTAAATTAACATCTCAAAGAATCAGACACAGCTGAAGCAACTCAACAACAATAATTCCATGAAAAGTCTATTTTCCTACCTACAATAGGACTTAACTTTGCAAAGTAAGTGATTATTACTTGTCTCTATATCTTTTGCCTTTCAAAATATTGTATTCTAAGGTCTTCTCCCTTTTAAGTTGAAATTTCTAGATCTTATATATTCCATACTACTTTTTCTTAGTACTTGAACTCTTTCTTTCTTATTCTTTGCAATATTTTTATTTGTTGTAGAAGCTCTGGATTTTGGTTTTGGCATTCCTGAGATTTCAAGGAAAGAAGAAAGGAAACAAGCTCCTACTGTGCTAGACATTGTGCCAAGGATTTTATAAATCCGATTTCATTTGATCTTTACAACAATCCTTTGAAGCAAAGTATTATTATTAGCCCCATTTTATAGTTGAGGAAGCTGAGGCAGGCAAAGATTAAGTGATTTCCTAAGGGTCACACAGTTTGTTTCTGAAGCTGAATTTGAACTTAGTTCTTCTTGACTCCAGATCCATAGTTCTATCCACTATATCAACAAGTTCTTCTTTCAGGTGCTAATTGATAGATTCTATCAATTTTCATTGTCCTCTGGTTCTAATGAATCTGGGAAGTTTTTATTTCATAGTGTTCAGGATTGTTAGTTTTGTTTTGTTCTCAAAATCTTGGTTATCAGAAAGTCCAATGATTCTTAAATTATCTCTGCCTTGTTTTCTAGATCAGTTTTTTAAAGTAGATACATTACATTTTCTTCTCTTTTTTTTTTTTTGAACTTTTGACTTTGTTTCAATATTTCTTGTTGTCTCACAGTCAGTGATTTCTACTTGATCTATTCTAATTTTCAGGGAGTCCATTACTAAGGTAAGTCTTACTACTTTCTATTCTGAATTATTTATTTTCTTTCCAATTCCTTTGTTTCTTTCCTTTCATGGAGTCCTAATGGAAAATCCCTTTTTTCTTTTATGTCTTTGCTTGCAGTTGTTATATCATTATTCATTCCTTCTAGGATGATTCTGGGGGTATTTCTGGATATATGATAATTCGTTATAGTAGTCATTTTCTTCTTGCTTGTTCAAAACTTCAGACTTATTTCCTGAATTAGAGCTTTATATCAGGGAGACTGATTCTCATCATTCATGAGGGACCCCAAAGAAGATCTTGGAATTTTGAGATTGTTTAACAACTGTATTAAGGAATTGTTTGAATTTTATTGTATTTTTTAAATTTGGAATTTGAAGGATCAACTGCAATACTTTGCCATATGAACTTTGGTATGATTCTTTGATGCAATATTAATTTTCCCCAGAAGCCCAGAGATATTTCTGGAATTGGGGTAGGAGAAATATGCTAGTTGAACCTCCATTTAATATACTGTAATTAGGCATAGGTGCTTAATCTGTTTTTAAAGTTTCCATTCTTGCCCTGCAACTATTAATTATAATTAATTCTTTTTCTCTGAAACTTCCAATAACAGTCATCTCAAGAGTACAGAGCTTGAGGGCCCAAGAGCATTTTCCCTATTTCTATAGAAATGCCTGCTGCTTGCACATGCATTGCCCCAGAGGAATTTCTGGCTTTAATTACTTTTTTGTATTGCTTGAGTCTTTCTCCTAGCATAGGAAGACAGAGTCATGCCCTGCAACAACAGTACCTGGAACACTCCTGCCAAATACAGGAGAGCCAGGGTAAGACAGACCATTATTAGCCTCCTATATGGAGGAATAAAGTCAGACTTGACATAGGACAGTAAAGTCAGGTCCTAGTTGTGAAAACTGCTCAGAATGACCACAGCAATGAGCTATTATATGCTATTCCACCCTAAATACAAAAATTCATGCCTTGCACAGATATGGGTTTCAGCATCAGCGGACAGCAGTGAACAGTAGGCACAGATGTTGGCCCTGCTGGCAGGAGACAGATGATTTGCTTCCAGAAGCAATGGAAATCTCATAGCCAAAGAGTGGGCACAGTCATATGAAGTAATAAAAGCCAAGCATACTATAATCTACTATGAACAATAATGTAGTTTCTACTGGGCTTATACCCCAAAGAGATACTAAAGAAGGAAAAGGGACCTTTATGTGCCAAAATGTTTGTGGCAGCCCTGTTTGTAGTGGCTAGAAGCTGGGAAATGAATGGATGTCCATCAATTGGAGAATGGTTGAGTAAATTGTGGTATATGAACGTTATGGAATATTATTGTTCTGTAAGGAATGACCAGCAGGATGAATACAGAGAGGACTGGCGAGACTTACATGAACTGATGCTAAGTGAAATGAGTAGAACCAGGAGATCATTATATACCTCAACAACGATACTGTTTGAGGATGTATTCTGGTAGAAGTGGATCTCTTCGGATAAAGAGAGCTAATTCAGTTTCAATTGATCAAGGATGGACAGAAGCAGCTACACCCAAAGAAAGAACACTGGGAAATGAATATAAACTGCTTGCATTTTTGTTTTTCTTCCTGGGTTATTTATACCTTCTGAATCCAATTCTCCCTGTGCAACAAGAAAACTGTTCGGTTCTGCACACATATTTTTTTTCTAGGATATACTGTAACTTATTCAACATGTAAAGAACTGCTTGCCATCTGGGGGAGGGAGTGGAGGGACAGAAGTGAGTGCAAGGGATAATGCTGTAAAAAATTACCCTGGCATGGGTTCTATCAATAAAAACTTATTTAAAAAAAAAAGAACAATAATGTAAAAATATTGGCCCTCCACATTGTGAGGGATTTAGAAGACCCTTACCCAAAATGACTAAAATGACTACTCAGAGATCACTCAGTAGAAGGCAGAAAAGTTGTTTATTTAAAACCTCTGGAGAATGAGCCATCCCATCACGAGATAAGAAAGAGAAAGCTCGTGGTAGGAGGGCTAAAGAAGTAGTAAAGATACATAGCTTTTATACAAGAAATTACATCACAAGTAAGAGAGCATTGAGAAGGGGAGGGGGAGGCATCTAATTGGTTGTTGCTACTCGGGGAGATTGGAATGGAAGGTTTCTGTTTCCCTGAAATCTCCTGATTTCTAGGAAACAGAAAGTCAGACCTTCAGGCTTAATCAAGCAGACAGTGGTCCAGCTAATAGACTAAATATCGATAAAAGTCAAATACCAATAAATGTCACCAGCTCAGGTTAAGTAAATATGTTTCTAGCTGGCCAAGGCTCAAGTAGATATGAGCCTGCACATATTATACAGGTCATAGGGGAGACACAGAAATAATAAAATACAGAAAAAGAATTCATACATTCCTGTAAGTTCTTCACCTCATCTATTCTCCACAACTCCCCCCTTCTAATATGTAAATGATTTTTATCATATTTCTATGAAGAACTTACACACTGTTCAAAATCATTTATCATATCTATACATTGTTTAACAAGTTCACAATCAAGATCATCCCTCTTTAATACATTCCAGTCTTTTCTCCAAAGAATCATCATTTTAATAGCATCTTCTGTATGCAATATTTTGACAGGGACCATTGAACTATTCTGGTTACTAATGTAATTATACAGGGTAGACATAGCAGCAACAGGATAATACCACTGATTGCAATAAGTTCATACCATAAAAATTGCTTCCACCAACTATCTTAGAAACAGTTATCACAGAACAGATTGGCATTTGGCAAACATAAAAATACAAAGATAAATAAACAAAGATGACAATCTAGGGAAACTGAGGCACAACATTACACACTCTCCTTCTGAATATTTGAATTATTGAATCACCTCCCCTAGATACCTGGGAGATCTTAGCACCATAATTTTGACCAGTCCAATGTGAGGCAAATAAATCAAAATGAAACTAGAAAATGCAAGGACTTATGGCAAGGACAAGTCTCTTCCTGACAACCCCAGAGTTATCAGCAATACAAAAGCCCTCATCTCAGCCAGAGAATCCAGTTTGAGATGGACAATTCACTGTGTTAGGTGTGCACTTAACTCAGCTTCTGCTTATATAGGGAGTAGCAGGGCTCGAGACAGTCATGTTGCCCATTCAGAGAGGCAACCCACTCCAGGGGAGAAAGGTGAGGCTCCACCTGTCCCCACCCAGAGGCCCAGACAGGGCTGCTACTAGAATACGATTTCTGAGCAGAGCTATCAGAGTATGCACAGTTGGACCATGAAGGCAGGCAAACCCCAAACTTTAGAGGTTTGATCTCAAAACTGCAATGTTATTAAAAATGCTGAGATACCAATTAAGAAATTAGGGTTACAGAGTTGGAGACTGCCAGTCCCAAGACAGGTGTCTATATCTTGGAGATTTCCTAAAAACAAAATAGTCCCCAAAACTGAGTCTGCCAGGGCAATTCCACAGAATAAGGGATTTCAAAACTAAAGCATAGTAAAAACAAAAAGGACTGCTTAAGGACTTCCAATTCAATCTGAACTGGTGGTATAGGGGGTGGGGCAGAAGTACCTAAGGCAAAGTGAACAGAAAACTAAAGGTTCCCACTCTTTTAGGCATTTTGAGAAAAATCCACCAGTTTCCCTAGTTCCCTATCTCTTCCTCTCCTTTTTTTCCCTCATGGAAAAGAATCATCAAAAAAAAAAAAAAAAAAAAAAAAAGTAAATAGTCAAATAACCATCCACATATAAATCCCAAGAGTGAATTAAAGTTCCTATACATAACAGACTAGTACAAGAGGAGTTTCCTCAAAAAAAAAAATAAATAAATAAAAAACAACAAAAAAAAAAATCTCTCAAACAATTACATATTCTGAAGTGAACATACATAGATATTATAAACATATTATAACTTCCTTAACAGCAACAGTTACCAATTTTAATAATTTCTATCCCAAATCTTAAACACACAGTAATATTTGCATTTTTTTTCCTAACTCTAGTAATAGAGTTGTAATTTTAACAATAATTCATCAACCATTTTCCCACTTTCCCCATATCAGTCCAAATTACATCAGGAGCACTGGCGATGGTCTCAATCTTAGCTGCTTCAGGCTGAGAAATGGGCGAAGGCGCTCAATCCATGCAGGGATGTGGGTGTGGTGTCAATCTAAGCTTCAGATGGGCCAATCCATGTCTCAGAAGAGATTCAATAATCTGTAATTTGACCAAAATCTAGAACAATAAAAAACCAAATCTAACAAGGTTAGAACAGTCTGGAGCTGCAGCAACATGTGGGGAGGCCAGTATAGCTTGGCCAGCAGTTCCTATGTGAAGGAATAAGTTTGCTTCACAGAACAGGCAGACGGCTATAGTCCCAATAAATAGCAGTTAGGTTTCACAGACCATTGTAAATTGTCCTCTTATCATTTAAAAAAACACTGTAAAAATAAAACACAAATATCCAGTAACAGACAGATAACCAGGCTAAATACTTATTTGCCTAAGTATTTAGGATATAATGATTACATATAGCCAGATTGGAAACAGCAAAGTATGACATATTTGAATTGCCTTAACAGTTCTTATTAACTATTGTTCTTATCATAGAAATCAGTCACAGGAGGAAAAAATGCAAGAACATAATTATTACATGATATAAGCAGTTAAAACTCAATCTTCAGCACATCAAAGAGTGGGGCTTTAAAACTCCCAAATAGCATTAATTACAAGCCCAAAGAATTTCATCTCCAAAGTTTCAAATAAATCCCAAACAGTTATTTACCATAAACTTATATCAGTAACAGTAAGAAATTTATCCCAGAAAATCCACAGAATTCTTATATACCCAAGTAGATGTTGCATCTTGAATAAATTTAATATTATGCCAATCATTTTGCTTTTAAAATACCCAATATACAGAAAAATCCCAAGCTATATATGGTTCACAACAAAAACATTTTCAAAAGGAAGAAGGCAAAAACTATTATCCTTGTAGTCCTATTTCAGATAATTGGCATCAATACAGTTAATTAAAACTTCCTATTTTCACATAAAAAGAATCTGAAAAGTTCTTGAAAACATCAATTAAACTTTTTGAAATAACCCTTTCAAACTATATATCACATTTCTGATCATATTCTTTAATATTCATAACCATTATGTATCTAAAGAAACAAATATTCAATCAATTAACATCTTGTAAGAGCAGTTTGTCTCTTTAAATAACCATTTGTTTTCTTCAGCCAAAGGAACCAAGCAGCTGCCACTTTCCCCTGCTGTTCTACTGCTCTCCTTCCTCTCTGCTCTCCTCCGCCCCCCCTGCAAAATTACATCCCATCTCACAGCCATCTCTCTGTGACTACCCTTTCCAAACAGTTCCTTCTTTTTCCCACTGATTTCTTCTTGAAATCATTTGCTTCTACTAATCAATCCTTCTTAAATCTCTCTGTCTCTCTCCTCCCAGTGCCTACTTGCTCAAACTTTATCACATACTTTAAACACTCCCAAACCAATAATCCTTCTAACTAGATGCTCTATTTAAATTATTAATTGCTTTTGTAAATCAATCTCTTTTCTCTTGTCTTTAAATCACCTTTTTTTTTAAACTTTAAACTTCAATTAATTCACAATTAATTTTGAATCAAATTTCATAAAACTTATAATATAGTTTACAAATTACCCAATACTTTTAAAAAGCAACATACCATTTAAGTAGGGAGATACAAACATGAGTTCCCCCGAAGGTAAGCTACTGGCATTTTGTTTAATAACCTATATTTCAATTTGAAGTCCAACCAAATAATAAAAAAAAGAAGAAAGAAAATTTTTTCTCTTCAGTTGTAAAGGCCACAATATTCGAAAAATTCTTAAGATTTTATACTCAGAATAAATCTAACATGTGCAAGGCAACAGTAAATTGTTTCCTCCAATTTTAATTTTATTTCAATTTCAAAATTATAGTACCTCTTTAAAATATAGTAAATTCCCCAAACTCTTAATCAAATATTGCAGACAAACAATTACCCAATTTAATCTTCTTAAACTTTCTGTTCTCTAATTCCATGGAGGCAAATTTACTAATAATGATTTTTCTTTCTTTTCCTGAAAAATTTTTTTTCTTTAGAAGTATGCCTAATTTTCCTACAGGTCCAACAGGTCAGAACGCCCTGTGTTCAACTATTTACCTCTCTTACTCTACTTTTATTCCTCCCTTCCAATATCTGCAGTTTCTTATTTCCAATCTTAAATTTTCCAATCTTAACACACAAACCAATTTAAAGTTATTTTAAAATTAACCAGTACTTTAGTTTGTGAAATTTACTAAAATCTACCTAGATACTTCATTCCCCCGTCTTTTCTTTAGTCATCAGGAAAGAGTTAAGCACCAATCCTTGCTTTACCTTGAGAATTCTTTTCTCTGGCTGAATCCTGATAACAGGTTCCTTGTTTACAGGAGTGATAGCCACTGTTCTTCTATTTTCTCAAAACTTTCCAAACTTTCAATCGATGTTTTTATTTTTTTCCCCCTTCTTTCCCCTTTCCTGCAAAGCCACTGCCAGAGACAGAGGGAGAGAAAGAGAAAAAAGATTTTCTTTTCTTGGAAAGCCCAAAACTAGTTCCCAAATTACATTCTGAAGCACTTTGAAAGAATACCACTTCCCACAATTCAACCTGATATTTTTCTAAGCCTGTAACACAAAGGCTGAATTCTTATCTCTTACAAGCTTGCTAACTTTTAACAGAGAACAAAAGCAATGCAAAGCAGACATACACACAGACATTCACAAAACTGTATTTTCACCTTTTACATACAGATTTAAGTCTGATATACCCAAATAGTCCTGGGATATACATCCTCCCAGTTTTCTTCCCTTTTATATTTGGGAAGTTCATTCTAGTCTTGAATTCTCTAGCTGACATCCTAATACAAATTTTTGGACTGCTTCTATAGCACCCTGGACCCAATCCAGGTGTTGGCAGAGGCCCTATGTTACCTTCACGCCCGGGTGGAGGCCCTATGTTACCCTCATGCCCCCACAGCCACCCGAGAGCCTCCTTAGGAAAAGTCCTTTATTGTTGGGGTCAACAGCAGTCCACGCCAAAAATAAATTTAAGAGGGCTAATCCCTCAGGGTTTCCCTCGACCCAGCCAATAAACTCCCAGACTTCCCAAGAGCTTTACCTCGAGAACATATGTTTCTTTTCAGGCTGCAAATGCCGGCCATCAGGACTCTACTTCCTTCAATCTTCAATTCTGCATTCCACTGAGTATCCTTGTCTCGGGTCATTGTCTAAGAGGGGAGGAAGGCTGCTCACCCAGAGCCAGAAACCATGGAGAAAACTACTCCGTGGGTGCCTGTCCCTGTTCGGGGTGCACATAGCCGTCTCCCCCCAAAGACCCCATCCCGGACGAGCCCCCAACTGTGAGGGATTTAGAAGACCCTTACCTAAAATGATTACTCAGAGATCACTCAGTAGAAGGCAGAAAAGTTGTTCATTGAAAACCTCCGGAGGATGAGCCCTCCTACTGTGAGCTTTCTCTTTCTTATCTCACGATGGGACAGCTCATCCTCCGGAGGTTTTTAATAAACAATGTTTCTGCTTTCTACTGAGTGATCTCTGAGTAGTCATTTTGGGTAAGGGTCTTCTAAATCCCTCACAACATCACTGTCAGTACAACACACAATGGTTATTATATATCGCTTCCCCAAAAAGAGTCTGGAGGATAAAGGGATATCATCATTGGGAAGGAGCTTAGATACTGGTAACAAGGATGTGATAAAATGTCTAACTATGAAGGAAGACATTCCACCAGAGGTTTTTCTTGCATGCCTCTCCTTGCAAATATAGCAGTTCTGCCTGGTAGCTGCCATTTTTGGAGGCTTCTGAAATCCATACTGGGTTTCCAAACATCATGAAGTTTTTCTCAGAAGAGAAAATTCTTTTTATCTTTTTACATACTTTTTGCTTCCAGATACAGAGCTTCAAAAGTTATATATATATATATATCTTTGACCATCTCTGTTCTAGCTTAGAGGCTGCTGCTCATTTGCCTGAGCATAAGTGTAGCTTTTGATAGCACTTACTTTTTGCCTTGGGCTTCTGGCTGAATTCTTTTTTTTTTTTTAATTAAAGCTTTTTATTTACAAAATGGGTATGCATGGGTAATTTTTCAACATTGGCCCTTGCAAAGCCTTCTGTTCCAAATTATCCCCTCCTTCTCTCTCCTGCCCTAGATGGCAGGTAGTCCAATACATGTTAAATGTGTTAAAATATATGTTAAATCCAATATATGAGTACATATTTCTTCAGTTATCTTGCTGCACAAGAAAAATCAGATCAAGAAGTTAAAAAAAAAAAAAATACAAGAAAGAAAACAAAATGCAAGCAAACAACAACAGAAAGAATGAGAATGTTATGTCCACACTCAACTCCCACAGTCCTCTTTTTGGGTGTAAATGGCTCTTTTCATCACTGAACAATCATTATCTTTTCCTATCATCTTAGCCAATTTGATAGGTGTGTAGTGACATTTCAAAGTTGTCTTGATCTGCATTTCTCTGATCAATAGTAATAATACCTTTCATGTGGCTACAAATAGTTTCAATTTCTTCACCTGAAAATTGTCTGTTCATATCCTGTGACCATTTATCAATTGGAAAATGGCTGGAACTATTATAAATTTGAGTCTATTCTCTATATATTTTAGAGATGAAACCTTTATCAGACCTTTGGATGCAAAAATGTTTTCCCAGTTTATTGCTTCCCTTCTAATCTTGTCTGCATCAGTTTTTTGTTGTTGTTGTTGTTGTTGTTGTTGTTTTGGTACAAAAACCCTTTAACTTAATAATCAAAATTATCTATTTTGTAATCAGTAATGATCTCTAGTTCTTTTTTGGTCACAAATTTCTTCCTCCAGGAATTTGTTGCACAATTTTGATTATATTAAGTTAAAAAGTGTGATGGGCACCAAGTTATATCACCTTTTGGGGCTTTATCTGGACATGATCTGCTTTTAGTCTCCTCAGGGTTTGAAATCTGTTCTCTTTCACATAAAAACTGTCTATGATCAGAGTTCTCTTTGCTTTTTTTACTCATTGTTTTAAAAAGTAAAGGCCTGTTTTTAAGGGTAAGGGAGGTTTTCCATGCTTCCTCCACAAAGCAGCAGTGGCTTTCTCTACAAGTGGTAGCAGCTGAGTTGGACCTATGCTGACTCACTCCTGGTTTTGGGTGGGCGTGGTCAGGTCCTGTGAGATTCTGGCATTCACTAGTTACCTTTTGTGTTTCTGTTGGATGTTTTATAACTTCTTTGCTGGCTTGCAACCAGGTCAGAGTAGCCAACAACTGCTGTAGATTCCTCCCTGTAGATTCTCTACCATGTGGGTCTGCACCACCCTGTGGAGTCTGTACCTCCCTGCAGAGACCACATCACCCTGGCTCTGCACTGTCTGCACTGGCATCTGAGAACAGCCTGTTTGTGCTTGGCCCACCTCCCTCCGTTTCCTATTGAAACAGATCTTTTCTGGTGATCTTTGAAATGATCTTCTGCTGGTAATTTGTTGCAGTCCTGATATTCATGGATTCTGCCATTCCAGAGCTAATTCAGAGGCTGGATTTACTAATTAGTCTGATGATTGTAGGAGAAGGTCAGAAAGAAATGTGTCCTCTCCAACATCTTGGCTCCCCTGGCTGTATTCTTGTACAATTCTGGAGTGGGCTTTTAAAATATATATAATATTTTATTTCCTTCCAATTCCATGTTAAAACAATATTTTTTTTTAACATTTTGGGATTTTTTTTTAAGTTTTAAAATTCTCTCTTTCTCCTTCCTTCTCCTCACTCTTCCCTGAGATCATAAGCAATAAGATATAGGTTATACATGTGCAATCATCCAAAATATTTTCATATTAATCTTTTTGTACAAGAAGATCCAATTTAAAAAAAAAAAAGAATGAAAGAAAGTGAAAATAGCTTGCTTCTGTCTATATTCAGACAATATCCATTTTCTCTCAGGAGGTGGATTTACTATGCTTTTTCATTAGTTCTTTGGGATTGTCATAGACTGTTGTATTGCTGAGAACAACTAAATCTTTCGCAATTGATCTTTATCTAATATTGCTATTTCTGTGTACAGTGTTTTTTTTGAGCTACTCATTTCACTTTGCATTCTATGTAAGTCTTTCCACATTTTTTGGAAATCATCCTGCTTGTTGTTTCTAATAGCAATCACAATTATATATCACATAGCTTCTTTAGCCATTCCCCAATTGAAGGGCATCCCTTTGATTTCCAATTTTTAGTCACTACAAAAAGAACTGCTATAAATATTTTTGTACAAATAGGTCTAGAGTGAATTTTTAAAGCCCACTTGAATGGCAGGAAGAAAAAAAGGAATCTCTTTCATTAAATAAACCCGATTGGAAAGTCCCTTTTAGTCAGTGACTAAAGTAGACCTCTACCTAGTAGACAAACTACATGTTAAATTCCCTCGTTGGTTAATTAATTAATATTCCCTTGTTAGTTAATTAATCAATGGCCTACTTTTCTGAAGGATTGTGGAAAGCAGAGAAACAAAGTACACTACAAAGTGTACACTAGCTCACACTTCTTTTCAAAACAATTAAAAGTAGTCAAACTACTGAATTATAAGGAGCAATTCAAACTGAGAAAAATCTCTAAGGTAATAATGTTCCTCTTTTTACAAGTAGAAACTTTGCCTGTAGACCTTCAAGCTTCCTATGAAAGTCAAAACCTATCTTTTTAGTTCTAATATTCTACCTTTGTTGTCATTTGACAAGTGAGACATGGAATAGATAATAAGTAAGGGAAGGAAACAGGTGTTTATTAAGTGCCTGTTATCCAGACACATCTTTATTATACAAAGAAAATGAAGAGGAGGCTTGGTAAGAACTACTATATAGAGCTGTCAGCTTGATTACAATCCTTTTACCTCAATCAAACTAAAAGAGAGTTTGCCAACTACTATTTGAACTCTGCTATAATGTTGAGATTTAAATCTCCTTAGGATGATCTAAGATGAAGCCAAGATGGGTTCCTGAAGTAGACAATTCAGTTTCCAAATCCTTACTATGACAAAACCCTAAATTAGCACTAGACAGAAATAAGATTAGGCAATCTAATGAGCATCTTCAATAAGTGATTTTATTATATCAAGAAAACAATTAAGAAACTTAGTGACCCAATGGGAAATATGAGCAGGTTATTATATATAGCAGATATGAAACCCTGAAGAAAAGGAGTAAAACATTTCTCTTTTCCTAGCTATGCAGAATTATAGCAAAAATTGGTTTTACTGCTGATGCAGCCTGGGGACTCCATTGCTGTTAGGATATCTCTCACCCCACATTTCTCACACCTCAACACTACCACTTCCTAATACTTTTTGGCATCTCCCCCCCATCTCCCATTGTGGCCACGGGTAATCTTATTTCAAATAGTTGTTAGAAGAGAGGAAGGTAAGTGGCTCAGTAGAGCTCTGGGCCTTAAGGCAGGAATACCTGAATTGAAATCTGGCCTCGGACACTTAGTTGTTTGAACCCTGGACAAGCAATTCCCGTAATCTATTTGCCTTATTCTACTAGAAAAGGAAATGGCCAATTACTTCAGTATCTTTGCTAAGAATATCTCATGGACAAAATTAGTGTGCTATAATCCACAGGGCCATGAAGAGTTAGATACCACTCAACAACAAAGTTATTACACTGTTGAGTATTTTTTTTTAAATAATAGGAGGGTTTATTTAAAGGAACTTTCTCAAGGTATTGATTGTATGAGAGGATAAAATGATGTGTCAGTCATTTGGCAAGAACAAGAGCCAGGACTACCGGAATTATCAGTGAACAAACATTTATTAAGCATCTACTATGTTCCAAGCACTGTGCTAAGCTAATTGGTTAGATTTATATGAGGACACAAACAAGAATCCCTAGAAGTTGGATAGACATAAATGAATTGTAATCTGCACTATTGAAGAGAAACCCCATTATTAATGAAACTATTCAATTACTTAGGTATACAGAATCAGACATAGTTCCTGTGTCACTTGGCTTTGCTTAATTATTTTTCTTTGTAACAAGAAAGAACTCAATACAGGGTATTTTATGTGGGGAAAATGTTGTGATGTCAAAACAAAAGGCGACAACTTTAAAAACAAATTCCTGTATATATTTTAAAGATCAAATGCTTCTGCCTGAAATTGGGAGAACAAACTACACTTTTTTCCTAGGTTACATTCAGTCCTAGAATTCTGTAATCATAAAGTAGGAATCTGGATCTGGCTGGCTTCCTAGGCTATAAACTATAGAGGGCAGAAACTAGGGCTGATTGGCATATCTGCTAAAGGAAGTGACCACAAGTGAATAATGATGATGACTGAGGCAAAAAAAAAAAAAAAAAAAAAAAAGTTTTGAGAGGCCTTCCAGCTAAACCAAAAACCAAGTGAGGATTAAAAGTTTTGGTTTAGTGAAGGGTTCAATGAGGAATGAGATCCTGAGAGAATTTTCTGTTTGCCCTTCTTCATGCGATTTTGGAGCAAAATACCCTGAAACAAAGGGTAACCTAAAGAATCTAGAGGCCAAGCCCAGCAGCAATTTGTGGCCCTGATTATCAGTGCCCTAATCCCAAGTATCCATATACAAAAACAGAGTAAATTTCCAAAGTAACTTTCCTGGGGACTGCTGTATAGAATGAATGAATGAATAAATAAATGAACATTTTTTAAGATATTACAATGTGCTGGACATTACTAAGTGTTGGTGATACAGATACAAGCAAGGAGCTTACTTTCTAGGAGCTTACATTTTAATGCAGAAAGTGGAGAAGGTAGGGAAAGAGTACAACAGCATGGTTTGGAATGGCCAGGAAGTCACAGGGAGGCCTGTTTCAGAGAACTGGAACCTGTCATCTCTTAGAACCCAGAGTCCCAAAGACATAGTCTAGGTTTGAGGGTGGGGAGGATAAGAAAGAAAACTGGTTTGTTTTAGATGAAGAAAGTGTGTGGGGGGGATCCCACCAATTGGAAAATTACTGAATAAGTTATGGTATATGAATGTAATGGAATAAGTTGTTATATAAAAATGATGAGGATGTTTTAGAAAAGATTTACATGAATTGATAAGCATAACCAGAAAAACTTTGTATACAGCAGCAAAAAAAACTATGATGATCAACTATAATAGACTTGGTTCTTCTCAGTACTTCAACTATCCAAGGCAATTCCAATAAATTTTGGGTAGAAAACACCATCCAAATCTAGAGAGAACTGTGAAGACTAAATGTGGATCTACACATACTACACATACACATACACCTTTTTTTTCTTCTACATTTTTTCCTCGTGGTTTTCCCCTTTTGTTCTGATTTTCCTCTTCCAGCATTACTCATATGGAAATATGTAAAAAATGAACATGTAGAATAAATAATTAAAAAACAAAACAAAACAAAAAAAGAAGGGGGAACAAAAGGAGTTGTCTTTGAAGAAAAAAATTGCTTACCCAAACATGCCATCAAAGTTGAATAAGTAGCAGAGGAATAAGTATTCCTCTGTATTATTCCTTTCTTATCCCCTGTAAGCTCAAATTTCTCAGTTCCTTATATTTCATCTTACTTGCTTCCCCATATGTAGAACTGTGTTTTTCTCTGTCCCCTAAGTTAGGAAGTTAAGAAGTTTGTTTGAATGGTTTGCCTATATGTGTGGTTTTTTTCCCTTAACATTCTGCTGATAGTTCCAAGTCACTCACTCCCTTTGAGAAACCAGGAAATGGGAAGAGAATGGAAGTGATACAGACTGGGACCAAAAAACAAATTACAATTTATTACCATCCATTTGGTCTCTGAGAATGTGTGGTAGATGGTACTAGTTTTATGACTTTTACAAGTAAGTTAAGCCTCAATTTCTCCATAGGTTAAAAAAAATGCCTGTCACCTATCTCACAGAACTAAGAGGAAAACACTTTATAAACCATAAAGTTATATGTAAATAATAGGTAACATAACAAATAGAGGTGTCACTGAATCACAGAATTTTAGAATTGGAAGGGTCTTTAGTAGCTTGTGTCAACCATACATGAAACTACAACATTCCTGGCAATACTCATCCATCTTCTGTTTGGAAATCTCCAATGAAAGCAAATCTCACTACCTCCCAATGTTCTTCATCCTACTTCTTAACAGTTCTAATTGTTAGAAATTTTTCAAGTCTAAAATTTTCAAGTTCAACATTTCTTCTTTACAACTTCTACCCCTGTCTCATTTTGTTCTAATGGGGACCTAAATTAGAGGACTGAATTTGGTCAAGTACAATCCAACATACTCCCTTTTCTCTACTCATGTAGCTATGACCCTAATTCAGGCCCTCATCTTTCTCACTTGAATTATAGAAAATGGTTCCTGATAAGCTGTTGTGTTCTTTTTCTTCTTTAAAATAATATAAAGGTTCTCTCTGAGAGAGAGCAGGTTTCTCAGGGAGGTTTTCTGGAAGCAGCCTTAGTATCAATTCAGATCAATAATTACCCCAAAGGCAGCCAGGTGATAAAAGTTCAGATCTTTTATTGTCTCCAATCTAGCCCGGTTAGCTTAGAGGCCTACCTCTCTACTTGGTTCCAAGAGCTCCCTCCAAATGTCTCCAAATCCAAAGGTTTGTCCTTCAGTCCTCCTGCCAACCAAGTGGAAAATGGAATGGCCTCGGAGAGAGGGCTTCTGGCTCTCAATCTCCAACATAGCCCAGTTAGCTTTTCTTAGAGGCCTCTCTCTCTCCTTGGTTCTAAGAGCTCTTGCCGCTTTGTCCTTTGCTTCTGCCTTTGCTTTCTTCAGCGTCCAGAGCCAGCACCAAGTTGAATCTGTCTTGCCTCTGAGGAGCTCTCTCCTGGCTCTAGCTCAACTCCGACTGGTGGCTTCTTCTGACTTGACGCTCCCTCTTCATGTATTCAGCTGAATTCTCCTCACTGGGCCTCTGCTTTCTTCTTATATACCAGAGAGAGGAATTATGGGTTTTCTCCCATAGTGCTCTCTGGACCTAAGAGCTTCAAGGGAGGTGTGAATTCACAAAGTTACACAGTTAACTTTGCGAATCTCCCATATTTGTGAATTCCAATGAGTAAAGGTGTGAACACAAGCATTGTATCATTTAGTTCTACTTAGTACTTTGTGTCAGGTTCTGGCCCAAAACATCAACTCTAATGAGTTAGCAGTTTGTAAAGATTCCAACAATAAGTCTCCCTGAATCATGTCTCTCTCCACATTCTCTCTCCATGTTCCCAACTCAATCCATCCTCAATACAGCCGACCAGGTGATATTCTCAAAGCAAAGATTTGACTGTTACCTAACTACTCAATAAATTGCAATGGTTTCCTTTTCTCTCTAAAAGGAAATGTATACTTCTGTTTGATAAATAATATTATTTGTTGTTGAGTAGTTTCAGTTTTGTTTAATTCTTCATACCATTCGAGATATTCTTGGCAAAGATACTGGAATGGCTTGCTCTTTCCTCCAGCTCATTTTACAGAGAAGGAAATTGAGACAAACTGAGTAAAGTACTTGTCCAAGGTCACACAGCTAGCAAATGTTTGAGGTAAGATTTGAACTCAGGGAGATGAGTCTTCCTGACTTCAGGTCCAGCACTCATCCACTGTACCATCTAGCTGTCCTAGGGATGTTTACCTATGTGTTATGTCCCTAGTTTGGATTTATGAATGCCTTAAAGCAGATATAGTTTTACCTTTGCTCAATATTCTCAGTACATAGCATATTACTTAAAAGGTTCATTTTCATAAGTTCATAACCATTTATTATTTGATTGACTGCCCTTAATCTCTTCAGGAACTTCCTAAAATGATGAATCTTGGACATTGGCAGCTTGGGTTTCTGCCATTCTGCCATAGGACAATTCTTTTGCTTCTCTAGGACTTTCCATTTTTCCTTCTTTATAACACCTGCCTTTCTTCAGAGGAGTATTGCAGGGAGCTGGGAGATCATCCTTGAGAGTATCTTGCACTTTGAGAAGAAAGATGGCAAAGTTTGGTGACTAATCTGAATGCATTATCCCTCATCCAAAATGATGCCACGTGCTTGCACCACCCACTTTATAACTCAGAACTCCATTATCTTTCCCAGATATCTAGGTTAGTGCTGCTTCTTTAGACTCTAAAATCCTGTCAAAGGGGTATGGAGCCATTTCTATCAAGCAGAATCAAAGGAATACCCAAACAAGTATTAAATTCAGACAATGATAATTAACTTCAATAGCACTTCGAGTTTTCTGTATTTTCTTTTCTTTTAATGACGGAAGACCCTCTATAACAGAAATTTAGAATTGAAAGACTTCATTAAACCTCTTATTTTCCATATGTGGAAAGTGAAACCCAGAGAGATTAAGCAATTCAGACAGAATCACCCTGATAATAGGAAGCAGAATCAGGAATGAGACCCAAGTCCCATACTCAAAACTCTGCAACACAATGCCTTTCTTCACCAAAATATATATATACATATACATTATATATATATACATATACATATATATATATATATATATAATCTCTCTCTTTTTTTTTTAGGTAGGTATAATAGAGAGATAGGAGAGAGAGAAAAATACATTTTCAAATAAGAAAATTGGCCTGCAAATAGAAAATTGGCTTGCCTAAGCCACAATCATTGGTACAGTCAAGATATTGTAGTTGGCACCAGTCCCCTACTGGCTGAAATGATGACCTAGTAAAAAGAACTACAGGAAAGTTCCATAGGATCGCAGGTCTCCATCCATGCTGTAGCCACGGGTTTTATGTCCACTTGGCATGTGCTGAGCAAAGAGGAGGAGAGTCTTAAAGATAATGTCATTTTTACTTCCCAGTGGCTAATTTCTCACCAACATGCAGATGATGCTACTGACAAGGAGTTCCCTGCCAACCTAAACTGGTCTCTGATTTCTGCATTCTGACCTTCTTGTTACTTTAGCACTGTGGCCTGTAGGAGAACTCATAAACAAGATGGTAATGGCCTGGTACCCTTACACTTTACATGCCTGTCACGTTTCATAGAAAGTCAGAATTTTCCACTGATCTTAAGTGTTTTTTTTTTTTTTCAAGAGCCATGACCTTGGGACTAATGCCTTTCCACTTGGTGCTTCCTGGATGTTGAAACTCTTTCAGCCTTGATAAGACCTAATTAAGAAGTAAATTAGAGGAAAATAATTGAACTAGGAATAACTGTCAGAATTGTCCTCAAAGCCATGACATTGCTACTCAGAAAGCCAAAAACAAGGGAAATCTTCAAACCAAAACCAAAATTAATACAGTCTTGATGGAAGATATACTCAGTGTAGAAGATGTAAATGTGTAAAGGGAGCTTGTAGTAGAAGCCTTTAAGGGTCATTTCAAGTTGTCAATACACATCTTCTGTGTGTCTGATTCTGTACTAACTACTGGGAATACAAAGAACAAAATAACCACCAAAAAAGAACCATGCTTTCAAAGAGTTCACAATCTAGGAAGAGAGACAACATACAAAGAAATATGTGCAAACAAGATATATACAGAATAAATTGGAGATAATCTCAGAGAGCAGGCACTAATGTTAAAGTGAGCCCTCCCTTAATGTTAAATCACCTCAGTGATCTTAATATTTTCCAGAGTATGCAGTAGCAGCTATCAAGGCTGTAAGAGAATATGGAATGAATTTGAATTATTATTATGGGATGAATTCAGGAGCTAATGGATGTGGTAGGAGCAATTTCTACTGGGATTCCTGTTATGCTAGATTTCTCTGTTGATTTGATGACCAAAAACATTTGATCACTTTTTCATGGCCTGAGCCAACATATTCTTCTGATCAAATAAGTTTCTGTATGGAGATAAGGGGATGGTGCATCTATCAGAACACTGTCATATCTTTGCTGAACATACTTTCCATGCTATTACTAACTTTTCTTTTATATACTTGATAGCCTACTAAGAGTGTCTTATTTCATTTGAATCCTGAATTTGATTAGGTACACTGGTCTTAGCTAAACAATGTGATGGTAATTGAAGTGCCAGTTCCCAACTCTCCATCAGACCATTTTGTCATCCACCTCTTACCCATTTCTACCCATGTGGACTAGTATCCTCAGAACTGAGGACCTCTGGAATCTGTCGATAATCTCCCTGAGAATTTAATTCACTTATTTCTGGATGAGTGCCCAGAGTGAGACAGCTAACTTGATTGGTGACAGAGCACAACCTAGCCCCAATAACCCACTATATCTAGCTCTAGACCCCAGATTATGCATCACCTTCTCATCCTAACACATGGTAGAAGCTTAATAGATACTGTTGTTTGATAGATCAAATCTCTACCCAAGACCTCTCCTCCTCCCTCCCTTAAACCAGAAAGTCCAGCTTTCCATCTCATATTCTTGTTTTGAACATTAAATGCATTAAATTAAATCCTTTGCTTCAAAAGGGCTTCTTGGGCTGCTATATGGCACAGAAGATAGAGCACAAGGTCTGGAGTCAGAAAGACCTGAGTTGAAATCCAGCCTCAGATTCTTACTTGCTGAAGTGACTCTGGGAAAGTCACTATTTGTCTCAATTTCCTCATCTGTAACATGAATTAGAAAAGTAAATGACACACCACTCCAGTTTCTTTGCCAAGAAAACCTCAAATGGGGTCATAAAGAATTGGATGTGGTTGAAATGACTAAACATTCTTACTTACAGAAAGGAAAAGTCAAATGGCTACATCATATATCACTTAAATCACTCCATGATTTGCCAGATCAAAACTCCCTTCCCTGATTGTAATTCCCCTATATCTGTGTTTTTTCCCTATTAAGATAGTTCCTTGAAAGTCAGACACTCTGTGTGTCTCTGTCTCTGTGTCTCCAACTGGTTCTCTGTCACTCTCTCTGTCTCTGTGTGTGTCTTTCTCTATTTGTATTTCCAGCACTTATCAAAGTACCTTGAACATTGTAAGTGCTTGGTAACTTTCTTATTCATTCATTTCCATTTTTATGAGAATTATGAGTTCCAAACTGGCAAGTCCTCAGGCTATCTGATAGCTAGCTTTAGGATTTCCCTAGTCTTTCCTACACTTCCATGGAGGGTATAATAGATTAACAGTAGCTTTGGGGCTATTATTTATTGACTTCAAGGAAAATGTTAGAAACAGATTAGTGTCACCTTAATAGAATAAAAATAGTCATGCAAAGTCCATAATCTGAGTGTTCAGATCTTAGTGTGTCAAATTTAGAGCTAGAAGGAATTTTGGAGATTATTTATAGTACAATTCCCTAAATTAAGTTCAACAGGCATTTATTAAGCACCTATTATTCAACCAGTGCTATCATGAATGCTAGAGATACAAAGATTAAAAACACAAGAAGACTCTGGACAATTAAGGAGGTTACATTTTATTGAGAGTGGAAGGATTGGTGTAAGGAGAAAGGAGTATGTAGATAAATAAATACAAAATATTTACAAGATAATTTTAGGGCTGAGAGGGTGTGTTAACAATTGGATGGATCAGGAAAGACCCTTTTATAGTTGAAGAAACTGAGGCCCAGAGGGATGACATAACTTGTCCAATGTTACTCAAGGAGGATACTGATATGTTAGTTTCTTCCTGACTGAATGACTGGTAGGAATAACTGTCAAATACTGTATTTTCCCTAACTACCACAGAGGGAATACGCTTATCTTCTAACATCGAAGATACATAATAAAGCCAAAGACTACTCTTAAACATAAACAGGGCTTCCATTCTTGACTCCAGTGCTAGCTTTATTCTCCTTCCCCACTGATTCTGTTAGATAAGACTTATGGAGGGCCAGGCACTGCCTGAATGTCTAAAGGCAAAAAAAGTCAAGATGAGATCGGGGAACATCAAAATGTCTGATCTGACTAGAACTATAAGTATAAGGAAGGATATGGACATGTGAAATAGGCACCTGAACCATGTCTAGAGCTGCCTTTAAATGATGTTAAAATATTTGTATTAAATAGTATGATTTTGGGATAAGAAAGAGAATGTTGGATCTTTGGATTGGATTGCAGATAGAGACACAATGGAAGTAGAAGAGGAAATTAGAATACATCCATAATCCAAACAAGAGATGATGATAACATAATTCAGGAGATTCAGCATCACCAAAAGTTAGGCCAATGAAGATCATAATATTTAGAACTGGAGGGGAAATCAAATCGTCAACAGGCATTTATTAAGGGCTTATTACATGCCAACACAGTGCTAAATACTGGGGAAATATTGCGGAAGAAAGGCAATAATAATACCTGTACTCAAGAAGGAGACAATAAGCAAACAACTATGTACAAAGATTTTATGACACATATATACATATGTATGTGCAATATACATATGGTATCATTTTAGAGAAAAAGCATTGCATTAAGAGGAACTCTTGAGGGTTCTTGTTTTTTTAACAGAAGGAAGATTTATCTGAGACTTGAATGAAGCTGGGGAAGCCAGGAGTCAAAAACAAGGAAGAAAAGAATTCTAGACAAAAGACTGCCATTGAAAATGTCTTGGTCAGTAAACAAAATGTAGGCTAGTGTTACTCTATAGTAGGCCATGAATAATAAATGAAAAGGCACTTCCTATGTGCTGGATATTATGCTGTATTCTGGGGATATAAATATTTTCTTTTTTTATTAAAGCTTTTTATTTACAAAGCATATACATGGGTAATTTTTCCAACATTGACTCTTGAAAAACCTTTTGTTTCAAATTTTTTCCTCCTTTCCCTCAAACCCTCCCCTAGCTGGCAGGTTAAATATGTTGAAATACATGTTAAATCCTATATATGTATGCATACTTATACAGTTATCTTGCTGCACAAGAAAAATCAGATCAAGAATGAAGAAAAAGAAAAACTGAGAAAGAAAACAAAATGCAAGCAAATAACAACAAAATGAGAATGTTATGTTGTGTTCCACACTCTGTTCCCATGGTTCTCTCTCTGGGTGTGGATGGCTCTCTTCATCACTAAACAAGTGGAACTAGTTTGAATCATCTCAATGTGGAAGAGAGCCACATCCAACAGAATTGATTGTCATATAGTCTTGTTGCTGTGTATAATGATCTCCTGGTTCTGCTCATTTCACTTAGCATCAGTTCATGTAAGTCTCTCCAAACCTTTCTGAAATCATCCTGCTGGTTGTTTCTAAACAGAACAATAATATTCCATAACATTCATATACCATAATTTATTCAGCCATTCTCCAATTAATGGGCATCCACTCAGTTTTCAGTTTCTTGCCACTACAAAGAAGGCTGCCACAAACATTTTGGCACATATGGGATCTTTCCTTCCTTTAAGATCTCTTTGGGATACAGTCCCAGTAGAAACAGTGCTAGGTCAAAGGGTATGCACAGTTTGATAGCTTTTGATCATAGTTCCAGATTGCTCTCCAGAATGATTGGATCAATTTACAGTTCCATCAACAATGTATCAGTGCCACAGTTTTCTCACATCCCCTCTAACATTCATCATTATCTTTTTTTGTCATCTTAGACAATCTGAGAGGTGTGTAGTCGTATCTCAGAGTTGTCTTAATTTGCATTTCTCTGATCAATAGTGATTTGGAGCACCTTTTCGTGTGGCTACAGATAGTTTCAGTTTCTTCACCTGAAAATTTTCTGTTCATATCCTTTGACTATTTAATCAATTGGATAATAGCTTGAACTATTATTAATTTCAGTCAATTGTCTGTATATTCTAGAGATAAGACCTTTATCAGATTTTTTGGATGTAAAAATGTTGTCCCAAAAAATTGCTTCTCTTCTAATCTTTGTTTGCATTAGTTTTGTTTGTACAAAAACTTTTTAACTTAATATAATCAAAATTTTCTATTTTGTGATCAATAATGATCTCTAGTTCTTCTTTGGTCACAAATTCCTTCCTCCTCCATAAATCTGAGAGTTAAACTATCATATGCCCTTCTACTTTGTTTGTAATATCATTCTTTATTTCTAATCATGAACTCATTTTGACCTTATCTTGGTATATGGTGTTAGGTATGGGTCTATGCCTACTTTCTGCTATATTAATTTCTAATTTTCCAAGCAGTTTTTGTCAAATAGTGAATTTTTATTCCAAAAGCTGGGGCCTTTGGGTTTGTCAAATACTATATTACTACAATTATTGACTATTTTGTTCTGTGAAGCTAACCTATTCCACTGATCAGCTTCTCTATTTCTTAGCCAGTACCAAATGGTTTTGATGACCAATGCTTTATAATATAGTTTTAGATCTGGTACAGCTGGGCCACCTTCATTTGCTTTTCTCTTCATTAATTCCTTTGAAGTTCTTGACTAAAAGGTCAAGATGTTCTTCCAGATTAATTTTGTTGTTATTTTTTCTAGGTCAGTAAAATAGTTTCTTGGGAGTTTGATTGGTATAGCATTAAATAAATAGATTAGTTTGGGGACTATTGTAATCTTTATTATATTCATTCAACCTATCCACAAGCACTTGATATTTTTCCAGTTGCTTAGATCTGACTTTATTTGTGTGGAAAGTGTTTTGTAGTTTTGCTTATATAGTTCCTGACTTTCCCTTGGCGGATAGATTCACAAATATTTTATACTATTGACTGTAATTTTAAATGGAATTTCTCTTTGTATCTCTTGCTATTGGATTTTGTTAGTAATGTATAAGAATTCTGATGGTTTATGTGGATTAATTTTGTTTCCTGAAACTTTGCTGAAGTTGTGGATTGCTTCTAATAGTTTTTTAGTTGATTCTCTGGAGTTCTCTAAGTGTACTATCATATCATCTGCAATGAGTGATAATTTGGTTTCCTCATTATCTACTCTAATTCCTTTCATCTCTTTTTTTTTCTTCTCTTATTGTCAAAGCTAGCATTTCTTTTTTTGTTTTTTTTTTTTTAATACTTTTTATTTACAAGATATATGCATGGATAATTTTTCAGCATTGAAAAATTGAAATTGCAAAACCTTTTGTTCCAAATTTTCTCCTCCTTCCCCCCATTTTCTTGCCCAGATGGCTGGTAGACCAATACATGTTAAATATGTTAAAGTATATGTTAAATGTGATATATGTATATATATATATATATATATATATATATATATATATATATATATCCATAGTTATTTTGCTGCACAAGAAGAATCAGACTTTGAAATGATGTTCAATTAACCTGTGAAGGAAATCAAAAATGCAGGCAGACAAAAATAGAGGGATTGAGAATTCTATGTAGTGGTTCACACTCATTTTCCAGAGTTCTTTTGCTGGGTGAAAGCTAGCATTTCTGATACAATGTTGTTATGGGCCAGAACTCTGTACTTAAAACAAGGAGTCTTACAGGGTGTTAATGCAGTGGAATTGATAAAAAAACAATGGTTATCTAGTTTAGCATAGTGATTAATAGTTCTCTAAGTTCAGTATGATTGATTTAATCTTTCAACAAATAATGATTTCCTAGTGATATAATGATTGGTTTATACTCAGTGTAGAGCATATAAGCTAGGACAAACTCAGCCAGGGTCAGAGCCAGATTCATTCACTCCCTCTCACACCACCATGGTGGCTGGCCTCTTGCACTTCCCCACTGAAACCAAGACTCCAGAAGGTCTCCAAGAAAACTGGCCCAGCCCCACATAAGGAGACAATAAAGAATTTGGACTTTAACACCTGGCTATTCTCCTGGTGATTACTCTACTGAAACAAAGGCTGCTCTAAGACCTCCAGAAAACAATCAGAACACTACACAATATTGAATAGTAATGTTGATAGTGGGCAACCTTGTTTTACCTCTGATCTTATTGGGAATGGTTCCAGTTTATCCCCATTACATATGATGCTTGCTGATGGTATTAAATAATGTTACTATTTTAAGGAAAAAGCCATTTATTCCTATATTTTCTAGTATTTTTTAATAGGAATGGGTGTTGAATTTTATCAAATGCTTTTTTTACATCTATTGAGATAATCATATGGTTTTATATATATATATATATATATACACACATATATATACAAATATGTATATATGTATACATATATAAATATATATGTATGTATATACATATATATGTGTGTGTATATATACATATATGTATGTATAATGTACATATATATATGTATGTATATATAAGTATAGTCAATATGCTTTTAGTTTTCCTAATATCGAACCAGCCCTGCATTCCTGGTATAAATCCTATTTAGTCATGGTATATTATCCTGGGGATGATTTTCTGTAATTTCTTTACTAATATTTTATTTAAGATTTTTACATCAATATTCATTAGGAAATTGGTGTATAATTTGCTTTCTCTGTTTTCATTCTAGCTGGTTTAGGTATCAGTACCATGTCTGTGTCATAAAATGAATTTGGTAGGATTCCTTCATTCCCTATTTTTTCAAATAGTTTATACAGTGTTGTTCTTTAAATGTTTGGTAAAATTCACATGTAAATCCATCTGATCCTGGGGATTTTTTCTTAGGGAGTTGATTAATAGCTTGTTCTAAAATGGGATTATTTAAGTAATTTATTTCTTCTTCTGTTAATCTGGGCAATCTATATTTTTGTAGGTATTCCTCCATTTCATTTAGGCTGTTAAATTTATTAGCATAAAGTTGGGTTAAGTAACTCCTAATAATTGCTCTAATTTCTTCTTCATTGGTGGAAAGTTCTCCCTTTTTATTTTTGAGAAAATTTGATTTTCCTCTTTCTTTTTTCTAATCAAATTAACTAAAGGTTTGTCTCTTTTGTTGTTTGTTTTTTTTTTTTTCATAAAACCAACTCTTTGTTTTATCTATCAATTCAATAGTTTTTTAGTTTCAACTTTATTGACCTCTCCTTTTATTTTTAGGATTTTAAGTTTGATATTTGATTGGGGGTTTTTAATTTATTTTTTTTCTAGCTTTTTTAGTTGCAAGTCCAATTTGTTGATCTTCTCTTTCTCTGTTTTATGCAAGTAAGCATCTAGAGATATAAAATTTCCCTTTATTACCACTTTGGCTGCATCCCACATATTTTGGTATGTTGTCTCATTATCATTCTCTCGGATGAAATTATTGATTGTGTCTATGATTTGCTGTTTCACTGATTCATTCTTTAGGATAAGATTATTTAATTTTCAATTGCTTTTTGGTCTATTTTCCCCTGGCCTTTTATTGAAAGTAATTTTTATTGCAACGAGATGTGAAAAAAATGCATTTACTATTTCTGCTTTTCTGCATTTGATTTTGAAGTCTTTATGTCCTAATATATGGTCAGTTTTTGTATAGGTTTGATGAACTGCCGAGAACAAAGTGTACTCCTTTCTGTCTCCATTCATTTTTCTCCAAAGATCTATCATATCTAGCTTTTTTAGTATTATATTTACCTCTTTAACTTCTTTCTTCTTTATTTTGTGGTTTGATTTATCTAGTTCTGTGAGAGCAAGTTTGAGATCTCCCACTATTATAGTTGTGCTGTCTATTGCTTCTTGCAACTCTCTTAACATCTCCTTTAGGAATTTAGATGCTACAGCACTTGGTGCATACATGTTTAATATTGATATTGCTTCATTATCTATGTACCCTTTAGCAAGATATAGTTTCCTTCCTTATCTCTTAATTAGATCGATTTTTGCTTTTGCTTGATCAGATCAGGATGGCTACCCTTGCTTTTTTTTACTTCACCTGAAGCATAATAATTCTGCTCCAGCCTTTTACCTTTACTCTATATGTGTTGATCTGCTTTAATGTGTTTCTTGTGAACAACATATTGCAGAATTCTGGTTTTTAATCCAGTCTGTCATCCACTTATGTTTTATGGGATAGTTCACCCCATTCACATTTACAATTAAAACTACTAATTCTGTATTTCCTGCTATTTTATTAACCCCAAATTATATTTTTCTCTTTCCTTTTCCCCTTTCCCTCCTCCCCAGTATTTTACTTATTTTACTACTTGCCTCAAGCAGTCTGCCTCCTTTAGAGACCCTTCCCCTTTTTTTTACCTTTCCCCTACTATTTTTGTTTTCCCTTCTATTTAGCCTATCCCTTCCCTTTTATTCTTTCCCCTCCCACTTTTCTATAAGGTGAGAGAAGTTTCTTGGTGAAACCAACTATGTCTGATATTCTTTCTTTGATTCAAATCTGAGGAGAGTAAGTTTCCTACAATGTTCATCACCCCCCCTTTTTTTCCTCAATTATAATAAGTTTTCTTTGCCTCTTCCTGCAATGTAATTTCCTTCATTTTACCTCCATTTTTCCTTTTTTTCCCAGTACAACCTCCTTTCCACTTCTAGTTTCTCTTTTATATTATAACAGCAAAATCAAATTATACATGCACTATGTATATCTATAACAGAAATATAGTTCTCAAGAGTTCCTTTCTTTTTACCTTTTTTTTGCATTTCTTGAGTTCTATATTTGGAGGTCAAATTTTTTATTTAGCTCTGGTCTTTTCATCAGAAATAAATGGAATTCACCTGTTTTATTGAATGTCCATCTTCTTCCCTGAAAGAAAAAGCTCAGTTTTGCAGGGTAATTTATTCTTGGCTGCATTCTAAGTTCCTTTGCCTTTCGGAATATCAGATTCCAGGCCCTTTAAGTTTTTAATGTGGAAGCTGCTAGGTCCTGGGTAATCCTTCTCAGTATTGGAATTGTTTCTTTCTGGCTGCTTGTAATATTTTTTCCTTGGTTTGATAGTTCTTAAGTTTAGCCATGATATTCCTTGGATTTTAATTTTGGGATCTCTTTCAGAAGGTGTTTGGTGAATTTTTTTAATGGTTATTTTATCTTTTGATCCTATGATATCAGGGCAGTTCTCTTTGATTATTTCCTGAAAAATAATGTCAAGGCTCTTTTTTTCATCATGGTTTTCAGGGAGTCCAATAATCCTTAGATTGTCTCTCCTAGATCTATTTTCTGGGTCAGTTGTTTTTCCAATTAAGTATTTTACTTTTTTTTTCTATTTTTTTATTTCTTCGGTTTTCTTGACTGATTCTTGTTGTCTCATTGAGTCATTCATTTCCATTTGTTCAGTTCTGAATTTTAGTGACTTAGTTTCTCCATTTACTTTTTTTTACTTCTTTTTGTAATTTCCAATTGAATTTTTAAATGAGTTGTTTTGTTCTGTGGAATTTTTTTTAATTTCACAAATTCTGTTTTTTAAGGAGTTATTTTCTTTTTCTATTTCACAAATTCTGTTTTTTAAGGAGTTATTTTCTTTTTCTGTTTTTCTGGGAGTTGTTTTCTTTTTCCATTTTATCAAATCTATCTTTTAATGAATTATATGCCTTTTCCAAACTCTCTTGCAAAGTTTTCATTTCCTTTCCCCATTTTCCTTCTAGCTCTCCTTTAAAACCCTTTTTAATTTCTTCTGTGTCATGAGAGCCTGTGTCATGGGGACCAAGTTATAGCACCTTTTGGGGCTTCATCTGGGGACAACCTTGCCTTTAATCTCCTTGGGGTTTGATATCTGTTCTTCTCTTTCACCATAAAAACTGTCTATTGTCAGAGTTCTCTTTACTTTTTTACTCATTTAAAAAAAAAAATGTTAAAGTCTGCTTTTAGGGCAAGAGAGGTTTTCCAAGCTTCCTCTACAAATGAGGCATGGCTGTGCAGGGTCAGTGCTGACTCACTCTTGGTGATGGATGGGCATGGCCAGGTCCTGTGAGATTCTGGCGTTTTGGGATTTTGTGTTTGTGTTGGATGTCTTATAACTTCTCTGCTGATCTACTGCCTTGTAACCAAGGCAGAATGGCCAACACTGTTGTAGATTCCTCCCAGTAGATTCTCCACCATGTGGAGTCTGCACCACCCCCAGACTCTGTGCTATCTGGGCTGATGTCAGCTGCTTGTGCTTATCTGCCTCCCTCCCATTTCTGATTGAAACAGACCTTTTCTGGTGATCTTCGAAATTATCTTCTGCTGATAATTTGTTGCACTCCCAATATTTGTGGGTTCTGCCAGTCCAGAGCTAATTCAGAGCTAGATTTTATAATTAGCATGTGGGTTGTAGAGTAGATCAGAAAGAAATGTGTGTTGTCTCTGCCATCTTGGCTCTGGCCCCAAGAAAATCAATATTTTCTAAAGATACCATCCCTACTTTCAGGGAGTTTATATTCTAACAGGGGAAGACAACACATAAAGGTGTTCCAAGTACTCTCTGGGCTCAATCCCAGGGTCAGTTTGTTATTTCTTCCCCTCAGAGTTTTAGGGGTACCGCCCCTTTAATGTCATTGGTTTAAGCCTCCTACAGCTTCCCATAATTAGTGCCCAATTTCATTTAACTAACATCAATTAACTTGTACAAAAATATATTTACTTCAAAGATATAGCAAGAATAAATGTACAAATATTTGTCCTCACCTTCATGATATCAGGGGCATACCTTTCTCTATATATTCTCTGTCCTTTGAGAAAATGTTTACTATGT
The DNA here is from genome assembly GCF_016432865.1 of Antechinus flavipes. Classification (NCBI taxonomy): domain Eukaryota; kingdom Metazoa; phylum Chordata; class Mammalia; order Dasyuromorphia; family Dasyuridae; genus Antechinus; species Antechinus flavipes. Next base: position 229,397,145 of record NC_067402.1, read on the forward strand.
ATATTCTACAATAGTATTAGTCCTACAAAGTTTATATTCCAGTGTGGAATCTTTAAGATCATTGCTCAACTACTGTTAAGCTAGGTCCTCAAAATGGGAAATTTCAAGTTTTTGTTAGTGAAGGTACTAATGATGAAGGGAGTAAGACTCAGCAAAAAGACCAGGTCCTTAGTAGCTCATGAGTCATTAGAGAGGGACATTAATAGGATTATCTTTTCTTTAAGTGAGTCCCTTAAGTGGGCCTTTGTTTCAATGGGCTCTTGTTGAATTCTTTGCATTGACAAAATTATCACAACCCCACAGTTACTGCATTAAATCACAGGGTCAAGTTATATGTGGCAACTCCTCGAGGTTATTTTCTCCTATAAAATAACTAATTGGTTGTTGTTTTTCTTTTCTGAAAAAAGACCATGACATCAAGGAGATGATGCAATGACATGTAAGTATATTGGATTCAAGTGAGGGAGGACTGTGCAAGGTCACCTGCCTCACTTTCCCCTCCAGAACCATCAGATCCAGTGGCCAGATATAGATCAGGATGACTGGAAATGGCACTGGGTGTAGTGAGAGACCAAATATCCTTATATTCCACTTCATTAAAGAACTCCTTGATCCAATGACCTTCTTGCTGTTCCTTGTACATAAATTCCCAACTTTTGTATTTCCACTGGCTGTCCCCCATGTTTGGAATTCTCTCCTCTTCCTCTTAGCTTTTTAGGCTTCCTTCAAGCCTAAAACCTTCTTCAGGAAATCTTTCCCCATTCTTAATTTAGTCTCCTCCCTCTACTAATGATTTCCAGCTAATTTTGTTTATAGTTGGTTTGTACGTTGCTTTCCCCCTTAGACTGTAAGCTTCGTGAGAGCAGGAACTATTTTTTACCATTCTTTGTATCATCAGTATTTGATCCAGTGCCTAGCACTTAAGTGGCTAATAAATGTTACTGATTGACATCTCATAGTTCTCCCTCCACTTTCTCTCTCCCTCTTTGCTAACCCTTTTTTAGGAACTTAATCTGTTTACTAAAGGTCACAATAGCAGGTTCTTTGGAAGCTGCCCCCTTATTGCAGGAAGTTCTCTAGGAACTTTGCCTGTCATACAGCATTTTTCTCTTTATAAATGACCAATTTCATTAGGGAACTTGGCCAATCTTTCCCCTTTTTAATAGCTAACCTCCCCTCTGAAACTTAGCTCACTACCAACAGCACAATAAAATCTTTGCCACTTGATTTGGAGATGGTCTATCTACAAATTCTTTTGAGAAACTTTACCTTGTGTCTTACAAAGGTCTTGGGTTTTGCTTTTTTTTTTTTTTTTTTTTTTTCTTTTGATAGTTGAGGGCGGAGGTGGGAAGCTTTAATCCACTAGAGTCAAATAAATAGATTTTTGGACAGACTGGAAGGCTTTAAAACGAATAAGCTGAGGGGGTTTTAGTTTTGGTTTTTTTGTTTTGTTTTGTTTTTAATCCTAGAGTCAATAGGAAACCACTAATTGTTAGATTGTGCTTTAGAAAGGCTATTTTGGCAGTTACATGGAAAGTACAAATTTTTAAAGCAGAGGATGAATTGGAGAAGAGAAAGACCAGAACGGGGGAGATTAGTCGACTATTACAATACTTCAGGCAAAAGATCAGGAAACCCAACAGTTTTCATGTCCTTTAAACTTCTCAAAGGATGAAATCATCTATTGAGAAAGGGAGGGGGAAGGGATTGAAGTCTTAAGGAGAAAGATGATGTGTTGTGGGGAATGTCCTACGAAGTCTATCGGTCATGAATTATTATTCAATATATTGTGTCTTGTCTGGCAATGGGACGTCCCAGTTGAAAGTGCATAGTTCTTTTGTATTTCATCAAAAAGTTCTGCTGGGCACTAAAACAAATGTGGTTGATTGTGAAGGAAAGGATTGAGGAAAAGTTCCTGTAGATAAGGGAATAATACGTAGATTCCAACACGCTACAAGAAAATAATACTAGGGAGCTGGGCTAGGGGAATGCATTTGCATTAAATAAATGCTAATTAAATTGATAACTCCCAGGCTTTTCTACCAAACTAAGTAAGCTCTTGAAGGCTCTACAAGTGTTTGGCCCTCCAGCTCAAAGGGTTGTCCTCTCCGGGTCAGAGAGGTCTCGGACAATTGGACAAGAGTCTTTTCGCTTTACTGAAACAGACACAGCCTGCAGCCTAGCCTATCCGTGGCACAGAAACATCTCGCCTTCTTCCACGAGGTAAGCCTATCGCAGCACATCCCATGGTGGAAAAAGTTTCCTTGGATTCTAAACACCAATGAATTAAGCGTATTCGGCTGAGATCCCGCCCACCTCTTGTGTCGTCATGCCGTGCCTTTAAAATGGAACGCGGAACGCCACTTCCCTTATTTTGTAGCGAAGTCGACGGCAGATACGCTTTTCGTTCGGAACGTGGTGGCGTCTGCACCTTAAAGGGCCCGGCGCGATCTGGGGCCGCGTCCTGGTTTGCGGTGCAGTGCTTGTCAATACCCCTTTAAGGGCGGAGCTACGCGGGGGAGGGACGAAGAGAGGCGGTTGAATCTGGGACTTGAGTTCGTACGGTGTCTTAGTCGAGGCCGCTGCTGGGATTCCGGGTGCTCGGCGGCGGTGGATTTTTTTCCCCCCGCTTGTCCTCTCCGGACTCCGGAGAAACCCGTTCCCAGCCATGCTGATCAGAGCATGGAAGCGGCTGACTACGAGGTGCTGTCGGTGCGGGAACAACTGTTCCACGAACGAGTCCGGGAGTGCATAGTGAGTGTGGGAGTCGGGAGCAGAGGGATGGAGCGGCTTCCGTCCGTCAGTCGGCCAGTCCGCGTGGGGCCAGTGCTACGGCTTCGGGGCTGTTAAATGGAGAAGCAAGGGAAGGGCGAGGCAGTCATCACTTTCAGGACTTCTAGGAGATTTAAAAAAAAGCCCACCCTTTCTCCAGGGACTCTGATATGTTTTCAGTTTTCTTCGCCATTCCTGTTGTATTACTTTGTGAGTGCCTGAATGGGATGACTTGGTTTGTGTTCTCCCCAAAATTTAGGGGAGCATCCAGATTCTAGTTATCCTAAGCTGAAGAAACCCCTAGTCTAAAGCCTGTTTGGAGGGGGTGAAGAGAAGCAAGACAATCACTCGGAAGGAGTAAGATGGGTGAGGGTGGCCCCCGGGAAGAGGAAGGGTCTGCATTAGCACGGGCTCCACTGTGGTTGCCTTGGGTCAGGTCCGTTGCTATGGGAGTCCTCACGCACTCCCAAAATAAATTTCTCCAGAAATAAGAGTCTGGACTATTTTCCCAGTATATAGAGACACTTTCCACTCCCTTCTCCCCAGCTTGGTTACTGGTTACTGCTTGCTGCTTGCTATGCGGGTGTCTCTTAGAGCAATAGTAGGCTAATTCATTAGGCGCTCAATAGATTATGTTTTTCTGGCTAATGTTGTTCCAAACTCTCCGGGCCTTGTGAGCTAAGCTAAGCTCCAGGTCCTCATATCTAGATCTCCAGTATTTCTTGGCATTCCCGGTGCCTCTCCCTTTTCTGCTCTCTAGTTTTTTTTACTTCAGGTTGTATATATAGAAAAGGGAAGGGAAGAGTAAAAGCTGGGGGTGAGGCTTATTTTTAACTTTGTTCTTGGGTCCCACTCATTTATCCCTCTGTAAACTCAGAAACAGAAGAGGTAAGCTTACTGGGCATATGCCACTGAAAATAGAAAATAGATGAGGAAAGAGTGAAGACTAAAACAGTTGGGTATCATGATCTGGCGTTTTCTCTATTCAGGGAACTAGATAGATAGAACTAGGTAGTAGTTTCAGCTCTAGATATATGACTGTTGGCAAATTTCTGACCCTCATTTTTTTTTCATTTGTAATAGGAGGTAATATTACATATGTTATCCAAATCTCATAAGATTGTTGGTAAATTATTGAGGACCGTATAAAAGTGAACTATTATTAGTGACACTCCTGCTTTCTGCTGAACTGAAAGAGTAGAGTTTTTGGATGCCCCCCTTTAGTCCTCTGTAGAACTCCATGACAAGAGGAGTCTGCCTAGCTATTTCACCTGTTAAGTGAAAGGTTTCTTTGGGAGCAGTTCAGCCTCAGACCAATAAGGATTGCGTGGAACTCCAGCCTGACCTTTTGAGCTCTCCTGCCTTCTTAGGTATGATGCAAGCCAGGAGATTGAGGCATGGGCTATAAAATTGCAGAACTTCTAGAAGATTGCTATTTTACCTGTGGAGGTGACTCTTTACCTTTAGAAATAAATGTCTGAAGCCTAGATTGCTACAAGAGCCTTGGCTCTTCCATGTACCAAAGTCTGTCCTTTGCCCTTTTTACCAACCTCTAGAATAAGGATTATTAACCTGTTTTTGTGCCACAGATCTCTTGGTGAAGCCCAAGGATACCTCAGAATAATGTTTTTAAATGCATAAAATACATAGGATTATAAAGGAACACCAAAATACAATGAAAAAATATATTTTAAAAAAGGAACAAGAACTCCTTGTTAAGAAGTCCCATTGGAATACTTCCACTTCCTCCAAATTGTCCCATCCTCTTGGTCCTCACCCGAACTCAGTTCTAGGTTGTTTTTTCCCTGGCCATCTCTAGGTGAGGAAGGATAGCATATGTTCCTAGCAGAGCCAGAAGTTTACCCTATTAGAGTAAGACCATGGTTCCCATATAGAGCATGGTATTTAATGAAGAGAGTCCTATGCTTAGGAGTCAGGAGATCTGAATTATTATAATTGGTAATTACTCAACTACTTTTATGTTTACAAATAGTTCTTCTCATAATAACCTTGTGAGGTAAATGGTACAAGTATTTCATCCATTTTATATATGAGTAAACTGAGATTCATTGATAAAGTAATTTGGTGACAGAGCAAAGGTAGAACTTAGATAAACCTTAGTCTTCTGTCCACTATATCACATTGCTCCATTTCTCACCCTCCAAGCTCTGTCCAGGCATTTCTATTGTGTGACCTCAGTGACTATTCTGGCAAAATAAATGGTTGAGTCTAGGTGATCTTTAAAATAGACATCTAAATTTATTTAAGAGAAGGAAAAGGCATCGACTGCTGCCACTCCATTGTTCTTAGATTAAAACTATTAAAGCTAGAAATATTAGTTACTAAAGGTAGAAGAACTTAGAGATCAGCTGACTTCCATATTTGAAGAATATCTGACAGCAGTAGTTGTCAATGTTGGAAACAGAAGACAGTATACTTTAAAGCCCTTTCTCCTACTTGGTAGCATAGAAAATAAGCTTTTTTTCCCACATATATAAATATAAAGATGGCTATTGGGCTGTGGCTTAAGAGAAAGGAGTATGAACCTTGAAATTAAGTCTCTCTGTCTTGAGATTGACATCCTAGATTCCTCCTCATCACAGAAGCTCCACATTCACTATCTGCCACAGTAGTTCTCAAGATATCTATGTTGGTATTAGGCACTCCTGCTTCCCAGAGACTCCATTTGACCCTGGGGTTATGCTGAGTTGGAATACCTGTGAGATTAGACATCAGAATCATTGGGGTTAGAGCTGGAAAGGACGGCTGCTTTTTTTTGTTTTTTTTTTAAATTTTTTAATCTTCCCAGGGTCTATTTATAAGGCACCCTAAAAGTGGGAGGAACTCCTCTTACCCATCTGACTATTTTAGAGCTTTCAACATATATGTAAATTTACTTCTGTTTATGTATGATCCCATCCATTTTGTTGCAAGTAAGAGGGATAATTTGGAGTCCCCTTGCTGCCCAGGGAAAATGGGAAGCTCCCCTTCTTTCTTTGCCCCCATCTCTACCCCATATGTGTAGGACAAGTTCTGTTGACCTTGCTTGATGTTTAAGGCAGAAACCAGTAGGATCCCCTTAGCTATGAGAGTAGTTCTGAGGTGAGGATCAGAAAGGAGGAAGGATTTCATTAGGGTGATGTGACTGGGAATATCTGGGATTTAAGATTATGGATCCAAGCCCAAAAGAGGCACCTTGGTACGATAGAAAAATCACGGACTCCAGAGTCCGAGGCCCTGAGTTAAAATTCTACCTCTGCTACTTATTGGGCAAGTTAGTTTATCTGTCAATGCTTCAGTTTCTACATCTCCAAACTGAGAGGGTTGAACTGGATGGTTTTGAAGACCTCTTCCAACACTAGTGCTATCATTACTATGATCTTCCCTTCAGATCTCTACTCTGCTGTTTGCAACACTTTACATCCTCTGCCATGTCGCTCTGACCCGATTCAAGAAGCCAACTGATTTTACCACAGGTATGGGTGGGCAGCTTTTATCGGACTCTTCGGCTGCCATGGTGCTGACAGCCATGCAGGAAACCTTGGGAATGGGGTGCAAGTGTGCTCCCTTGAGAAGGGAGAGGGCTAAATTGTTCTGAGCTATCTTTCCATTGACTTTTCCCTTCTTGTGAGCATAGATTCCTTGTTATTCCCTCTCCCTGGACTGCCTAGATTCTTTACCAGGTGTTCTGCCAATTCTCTCTATTCATCTTTCTGCTCAGTGGACAGTATTCCAGGAGCTGATCTGCCTATGAGGTGATGGGGCAAGTTCTCTGTAGTATATGTTTTGGGGAGAGAGTGGTGCTCTGGGCCAACACCATCCTGTTAGGTAGCTGGCCCTTAAAGCTCCCCAGAAGACCAGGAAATATAGAATCTACTGCCCCATCTTCTTCAATGAACCCAGCCTGTGACTATTGATTTCACCACACTTGTTTATGGTCTTCTTGGTGTCCAAAGGGGAACCTGTGACAGTAATATTATTAGGAAGAGATAGAAAGGGAGGGACAAATTGTGGTGAGGAAAGTGGAGGAGGAAGGAAGAAAGCAATAGTAGATATTACAATGTTTTCCTTTGCTTCCTGGGACCAGAACCTCAGGTGCACTCAACCCCTGTCACTGTGCATCTGAATTCTTTCCTCATCTCTGTAAACTAACTAATAATACAATAGCCCTATTGGAATCATAAGCTGATGTCTGTCTTTCCTTCTGGTGTTTCTGTCTGTTCTGACAGTTGATGATGAGGACGCCACAGTCAACAAGATTGCGTAAGTGTTGCTGTTGATTACCCAGGGCCTATTTGACTAGAGACAATGATGCCCCAGAATTTGGAGTAGGAATCTTAGCTAGCTTACTAGTTTGAGTGGTATGATTTGAGGTGGGGGTGGAGGGATTGATTCTTTTTTTTTTCACAGATATCTACACCCTATCCCCCAGCCTATTCCTTACGTTGATACATTCTGGAAAGACTTAGAAAAGTTGTTGTTCCAGTCTCTCTGATGAGCCAAGTCACTGGAAATCGAGATTAGTTTGGCTTCTCTTCTCTGTGCTCAGTGTGAGAGCTCCTCAGGACTTGAGTGGTAGAACTAAGCCTGTGTTTGTTTGGGATGGAGAGATGTTATGGTCCCCTGAGAATAGGAAGAAAAAGATGGGAGGGGAATATTCAAATATCCAACTAGGAGGGGAAGAGAAACAGGCCTGGGGAACATGACTCCTGCGAGAGACAGCATGTACCCAAGGGCCCCACATTCTTAGGAAAGCAGCTGGCAATGGATGAGGCTAGAAGTTCCTAAGGTAATTATCATCCTACTATGCTTACTTCCCATGCATCCAGGAGAGATGTTCTTAACTTTTTGTGTGTGTGTCACGAATTTCTGGTTAAATCTATGCACATCTTCCCAGAAGATTGTTTTTAAATAATTGAAGAAAATGCTAGATTTCTGTTAGAAGTTAGGAAAAATTAAGGTGTAATTTTTTTCCTGTCCAAGGTTGTATATCCCCTGAAATCTTATCACAATTATCCCAACTTAAGAACCCCTGGTCCTAGGGTAAAAAGTTTTATGAGGGGTAGAGCTGAATATTCCCTTGGTAAAATCCCTCCTAAGCACTTCCTCACTGCCCCAAATTAGGATAGCTCATCTTGTAGGGAAAAAAGGATAGCATTAAAAGGGACTCCAAAGTGGTCTGTGGGACTATAGGGTTTAAGATTAAGATTCCAATTTCTTATGTCCTTAGACTTGGGCTCTGCACCTTCACCTTGGCAGTGGCATTGGCTGCAGTCCTGCTCTTGCCCTTTTCCATCCTCAGCAATGAAGTGCTGCTCTCCCTTCCCCGAAACTACTATATCCAGTGGCTCAATGGCTCTCTCATCCATGGTAAGACCATCAGCTGGGTTTTGCACTAGGCCTTGTCCCCCGGGATTAGGAGTAGAGTAATAATGGAAGTTTCTTCAGCTGAAGGCCAGTCACCAGTTAGTCCAGTTCCCTGTCCTTTTTCTTCTCCTATTTTAATCCAGTCTTTATGTTGTCTCTTCTACCCTAGGACTCTGGAACCTTGTCTTTCTCTTCTCTAATTTGTCCCTTGTCTTCCTCATGCCCTTTGCCTACTTTTTCACTGAGTCAGAAGGCTTTGCTGGTTCCAAGAAGGTGAGAAAATGAGAGAGGGGGTAAGGGAGTTGATTTCCTAGGTGTTCCTTCATTCCTGTCCCTACATCTGGTCCCACATATCCCCTCCCCAATGTTATTCCAACCTCCTCCGATTTTTCCTTCCTTAATCTTCTATTAATCATTCTTCTCCCTCCCTCCCCCACTTATTCCCATCCTAAAGGGGGTCCTGGGCAGGGTATATGAAACAGTGGTGATGCTGCTGCTCTTGTCACTGCTGGTGCTAGGCATGGTGTGGGTGGCCTCTGCTATTGTGGACAACAGCAAGACAAGCCAGGAGTCTTTATATGGTGAGTGATTCCAGTTGGCCCCAGACTTCTCCATTGGCATTTTCATTGGTGTAGTTCTTTCCTCTAGATCCTTCATCTAGAGGCATTGTCTGATGGAGGGGGACAGAAGGAAGGGAAAGGAATTAGAGGAAAATCCTGTGACTTTTTCCTAATCCTTTTTTGCTTTTCTCCTCGCTAGATCTCTGGGAGTACTACCTTCCCTACCTCTATTCCTGCATCTCTTTTCTTGGTGTGTTACTCCTTCTGGGTGAGTTCCTGGTCGCAGTTTGTATAGAATTTTTGCTTTTTTAATTTTTTTTCTAGAACATGGGGCATGGGCCCAGGGTGGAAGTCGGATGAGTGGATTAAGAAACCTGACCTTCACAATTCCAATAGACTTGATGAAAATGCCATCCGCATCTAGATAGAGAATTATAGTCTGAGTATGGATTAAAGCATACTACTGTCACCTTTTTTGTTTGTTTTCTTTCTCTTTTTTTTTCTTTTTTGTCTGATATTTCTTGCACAACATGAAAAATATGGAAATATGTTTAAAAGAACTACATTCTTCCCCCACCCCTGAGGCATTTGGGGTTTAGTTACTTGCTCAGGGTCATACAGCTAGGAAGTGTTTAAGTGTGTGAGGGCACATTTGAACTCAGATCCTCCTAACTTCAGAGCTGGTGCTCTATATACTGCACCACATAGCTGCCTTTTTTGAAATACATTTTTAACCTAGATTGGATTGCTTGCTGTTGGGGGAGAGAGGAGGTAAAAGGAGGGCAGAAGAAACATTTGGAACACAAAGTCTTATAAAAATGAATGTTGACAACTATCTTTACATGTATTTGGAAAATAATAATAATAATAATGAAAAAAGAAATCTGACTTTCAGTTCCTGTGTCTATGGCAGAGGGAAGGGGGAAACTAACTATGGACTTTTCCTGCTTTGCAGTGTGTACACCACTAGGCCTGGCCCAAATGTTCTCTGTCACAGGGAAGCTGCTGGTCAAGCCCAGGGTATGTGGTATCCCTTCCCCCCTCTAACTTGCAGGGAGATTTCAAGCACAGGTAGAAGTGGATAGATAAATGGAGTTTTGTCTCCTTTTCTTCCAGGCTTTCTCTTCGTGGTTTTCTTGGTTCCCTTTCTGCCTTGATTTTAGGAATCCTGTATCTTTCCTGCTCTAAACCTCCTTGTAGGGAAAGGTCTGTGAGGTCAACATCATACCTTTCCAGTGATTTTAGATCTTCATGCTACTCCTCTCATTTGCTTGTTTCCATTTCATCATGTTGTTGGCCTCTTGGTTGGGGGTGACAAATGGGCAAGGCAGGGGACATCCCAGGCAGGTCAGAACCCCAAGGCTGTTGAGACTACTAAAAATCCCTACCTCTCTTCCCACTGCCTAGCTGCTGGAGGACCTGGAAGAACAGCTGCATTGTTCAACCTTTGAGGAGGCAGCTCTAACCCGGAGGATGTGTAGTGAGTGGCCTCCTCCCTTCAGGAAAGCTCAGAGATAGTTTGTTGGAGAGGAGGCAGGATAGTGAGGGCTGGTTGGTAACTTGGAGGTGAGGGGTAGGAGAGCAGTTAAGACAGAGTCACAGAGATCACCTCTCCTCACTCTTCTTCTGGCCCAGATCCCACTTCCTGCTGGCTGCCCCTGGACATGAAACTGCTGCACAGACAGGTCGTGACCCTGCAGACACAGAGGCTCATGCTGGGTATGAAGGGATAAAGAGTATATTGAGCAGGCAGGGAGGTGACCTTAGAGAGAGGAGGAGGAGGTGGGGACAGCTGCTTTGGGAACTCTCCTTCCATGACCACCAGCCTCTTACATATTGTACCTTCCTGTCCTTGCTCAGAGAAACGACAGAAGGCCTCTGCTTGGCAGCGAAACCTGGGTTATCCACTGGCCATGTTATGTCTGCTGTTGCTGACGGTGGGTGTGGGGCTTGGTGGGTGGGGGTAAATCCATTGAGTGAATGCTTTTGTCGCATTGTGCCCAGGAGCAGGTAGGGGTAGGGCATATGAGAAGGAAAAGAGATTTTCATGGTCACAAAATGGGGAGAGAGATTCCAGGAGGGACCTGTGGGGGGCGGAGGTATCCTTTTTTCTGGGACCAGGATAGAAGCCAATGAGACGAGTTTCTGCTTTTTCTCCTTCCTCCCCCACCAGGGCCTCTCTGTGCTCATTGTTGCTATTCACATCCTGGAGTTGCTCATTGATGAGGCAGCCATGCCCCGTGGCATGCAGGTACCAGTTCTTCCCTTCCTCCACAGCCAGTCCCAAGGCCTTTTGCTTCCTTGTATTTTGTTTAGTTTTGTTTAAGACTAATTCCCATTGGCAAACATCCTTGGTTTGCCAGAGGATAGGGATGGCGGAGGAGTAGGTTGGGAGAGGGAACCAAAACATCCATGACCACCGAAGGAAAGTGATTAAGCAGATTCCAGAGGAGAGAAATAGCACAGGTGATGACATCCCCTCTTTCCCTAACCAGGATACCTCCTTGGGCCAGGTGTCATTCTCCAAGCTGGGCTCCTTTGGTGCCATCATTCAGGTTATCCTCATCCTGTATCCTTCCAAAGAAACTTTATCTCTTGTCTTTTTTACCCCTCATCCCTGCTTCCTTTGAAGTGCTGGATTGGGGGGGTTGGGCTACAGATGGTAAAGGAATTGGACAAAAGAGGTGGTAGAGGGGATGGGGAAGAAATTTAACCATTTTGATGCCAGTTCTTCCTTAAGTCATCAGCAGTTATCTGATGCTGTCATCTGTGGTAGGCTTCTATAGCTCCCCATTGTTTCGAGGCCTTCGACCTAAACAGCAAGATACAGCCATGACCCAGGTATTGGGGAGAGGAGGAGCTGGGATTGTATTGGGGTCAAGAGAGTTAACATAGGATATTGGTAGCCGCTCAAGGGATCCTAACCTTTTCCTTTCCTCACCCTTAGATCATTGGGAACTGTGTCTGTCTCCTGGTGCTGAGCTCAGCCCTGCCTATTTTCTCTCGTACGCTAGGTAAGTACTGTTGGCTTTGTGGGGGTGATGGAATCTTTGGGAAAAGTAGAAACAGTACTTCTAGACTAAGTATTTGGAATGAAGTAAGAGGTGAGAATGGGTTCCACTATGGGGATAAAGGAAAGATGAATAGGACAGGGCTAGCTGGTCACTACAATAGGAGTATATGCCAGGGACTTAGCTTTCTTTCCTGTGGGTATATTAGTTTAGCCTTATTCACTTCATTCTTTCAGACTTTAGGTCCATTTTTGACTAATCTTTTCAGGCTGCATTTTTTTCACTTAATAGTACTTTATTTTTTCCAGTTATATGTAAAGATAATATTCCACATTCACTTTTGTAAGATTCTTAATTCCAAATAGACTACATCTCTTAATGGTTTGTAGGAAATGGGAGATAGAAGTGATTTGGAATAGATTGGGGTGGGGGGGAGACATCTTCAGTACTAATGATTGCATTGCTGAGATGTGACCACATGAGGACAGCAGAGAGCCAGCTTCTAAGTTGATCTATGGGCCAAAGGAACCTTTTCTTAATCGGAGGTGTTTTAAGAATTGGTTCCTTTTTAAAAACTATGTAGTTTTCCCTTTTCTATTCATAGGGCTTACCCGATTTGACTTGCTGGGTGACTTCGGGCGTTTCAATTGGCTGGGAAATTTCTATATTGTGTTCCTGTATAATGCAGCTTTTGCTGGCCTTACCACCCTTTGCCTGGTCAAGACAGTCACTGGAGCAGTTCGGGCTGAGCTCATCCGGGCCTTTGGTGAGGGGGGAAGGGATTGGAGTTGGGGATGCCGGGTTAAAGAGGATGATAGGAGGTTTCCGAGGCTGAATGGAGAGTCATGATTGACAGGTAGGGGTATAAATAAACAAATTTTTATCTATTTATTATCTAATGAACCAAACCAAGTAGCTTACTGAGTGAGTGACTTTACTACCAGAGAGCCTTACCTCTGACTGCCCGTCTTTCCCCCCAGGTCTTGATAGACTACCACTACCTGTCTCTGGATTTCCACGTCGAGACAGCAAGACACAACTCCAGTGACCTTGATCTTAGAGTTGGGTGGAATGGAGAAGACTGAATACTGCCAGGCTTGGAATGGAGTCCTGGAGGGGGACTGGGTGCTCTCCGAGGCCTGGAATTTTTTGTGTGTGGGGAGGAGTTGGCAGATAGCTAAAGACCTTTGCACTGCTGTATAATCTGAGCCAAAGTTTGGGGCCCATTTCTTTTCCGTCCCCCTCCCCCTTTTACCAACCCTTTTCAGAAAAATGTGGGCCTCTGGCTGGAAGGCTGGATACCTGCAAAATCAGCTCCTAGCCTCATCTCCGTTTACATATTAATCTGCCTCATTATAGTCTTGGGCACTGTCCCTGGCCATGTTTACATGATCTGATGTGCAATAGGGGAGGGAAGGAATTGGGAAGTGGGGAGAGAAAGGGGAGATAGACCATTTCTCTGGAACACGTTGACCTTAGCCCTCTGTTGTCTTGCCCCTAGCAGAACTGAGCCCTCTGTAGGGCCTCTCTCAATGAGCTGGGTCCTAGGATGGGATGAGATCAAGAAGGGGTTTGTTTCCTCTGAAGCTAATCTTTGTCCTCTTCTTTCTTTTCTCCTATTTTTCCCTCCCCCAAATAAAGTTGTTTTCGTGGGTTCTTTAAAAATTGTTCTCAATATATTTTTACAAAAGAGTATAATTCACAGACATTTTCTAAACACCAACAATGGTATAGGCACTGGGGATACAAATATAAAAGTGGAGCCATCTCTATTCTCAAGGAATTTATTTTTCATTGAATATTTCACCTTGAAGGGTATGGGGAGAAACAGTACTGCTAACTCTTGGTTTGCTTTACCTATTTGCACTGAGTAAAGAAAGTAGAAATCCTCCCTGATCCCTGCTCCAAACCAGATATATTTAATTAATTTCAATTTAAGTTATACCACTTCACCCATTCTGCTAACTTCCCCGTCCTACTCCACCCAAACCAGATTTCAGCCAGATTCAGGACTGAACATACTGTCTCCTAACCTGTTCCCAGTTTCTAAATTTCTATGTTTTCAGTCCTTAGGGGAGGGGGGAGAAATCCTGCCCCTAACTGCTACTTTTTGCTGCCTACATTCATTCCCAATTTGGATCTGGGGCAGAAACTTCATTGAGAGGAGGGATTCTGCAAAAGGGCCTGTATTAAAGTGCCTCCTATGTGTACTGTTTTTGTCCTTAAGGAGTTTTCTCTTCCCAGAATGCAACCTGAGCTCTCAGTTTCAGAATCACATGTGAGAGATTCTTTTTCTCTGACAGTAGGAATAAAGAGTTGATGGACATTGGGACAAATTTCCTCAGCACCTCTGGTCTCCCAAGCTGTGCAAGAACTGGAAAGTTGGGAATCAGTGTGGACTAGGATAACAACCCTTTATGGTTTCATATATTTTATATGATTCTCCATCCCTGAGATGCAAATGCTATTCCCATTTTACAGATAAACAGACCAAAAGATTGAATAACTTGCCCAGTCACTCAGCAAGTAAGGAAGGCAGAATTCAAACTCTGGTCTGGACTCCAGCTCAACACCCTCTACAATGCCATCAACCTGTGAATGAATTATATAGGATGTGAGGGAATGTGAGCAGAGATATCTAGCGGGGTGGGGAATTTTTTAAATTTGGGGAACTGGTATTCTCAGATATTCGAATTCTCCAGAGGGCACTGCAATGTAAAACGTGATTAGAGAATTGGGAGGAGATGCACGCAAAATGCGGTGGTACCCGTAAGGGGTATAGCCCCAGCTTTTATCAGACCTCAAGGGAGAGCCAGGCTGCAAAGCCACTGCCATTTCTCCCTCGCGGAATGTCCCCAGACCTTGCCCCACCCCGGGTTAAGGCCACGCGCCGGGTGCGAACTCCAGTCAGTGACAGAAAGCCGGTTGCATGTAAACTGGGTGGGAGGGGAAGAGGGGAGTTGGGTCTAATGCTTGAGCCATTGGGGGTGGGGCAGGAGAGTGGGAGGGGCATACAGCCACTTAAGGCGGAGTTCGGCAACACTGTCCTGGGTAGCAAGTAGAGCCTGGTCCAAGGCTGGTACCAATTGCCCCTTTCCTAGAGTGTTATGTTATACTCCCTTACTGGCGGGTCACAAACTCTGGGGGACATGAAGGAAGAGCCTCAATATCGTGACCGTTTTGTTCAGCTCCCGACATCAGCGTGAGCCCCGCGCTCCCTGGATAAATCTCCACCTGCTGCTCATCGGAAAAGAAATGTCCAACTGACAAGAAGCCCCTGTGAAGACAGATATTCCATCCCCTTGGGGCTGGTGCCATGCCGCTGCGGGCGAGCCTGGTGCCCGTGTGCTGCCTGGCACTCCTGGCTCTACTAACACTGCCTACCAGGAGCTGTGGACCCGGTCGGGGACCCGTGGGCAGACGCCGATATGTGCGAAAGCAACTTATACCACTACTCTACAAGCAATTTGTGCCCAGCGTGCCAGAGCGGACTCTGGGTGCCAGTGGACAGCCCGAGGGCAGAGTGGTCCGGGGATCAGAACGCTTTCGAGACCTGGTGCCAAACTACAATCCTGACATCATCTTCAAGGATGAGGAGAACAGTGGAGCTGACCGCCTTATGACCGAGGTAAGAAAGCCATCCCCAGCTCTCCCCCTATTCCTCAGGTGTCTGCCTTGACTTGTACTGGATGTACTCACTGCCCACTTACTCTTCTCTGTGGCATTCAGGGATGGAGTTCCTACAACACCTAGAACACTTCTCCTTCACCATTCAGACCTACTCTGTGATTGTTGCAACCTAGAAACGGCAAACCTCATCTTAGAGGAAGATATCTCAATGGAGTACAGAGGACTAAAACTGGTGTGGAAGGGAGAGCAATTGGGAAGGACTAATGAGAGTGAAAGGGAGAAGTTCAGAATGTGGGGGGAGGGGTTGTGGAATAGCAGCAGGCGAGACGGGAAATGACTGAGGCGTGGACCGGGGGTCAGTCACCGAACTAGGCAGGAAGGGCTGAGGTGAGCGGGGGGCCAGCAAGGCCCTGGAGTGATCAGAGAGTCTCTTGAGGAATAAGGAGTAGAGCTTCAAAAGCTGACCTTAGGGTGCCAGGTTTTCTCCAAGACTGCTCAGAACTGTGGCTAAGGAAGTGGAGAAAGGAATTCCTGAACCATAGGGCGGAGGTACTCATGCTGGGGCTTTTAGAAGCTTTGTCCCATTTCAGGATACCTAGCTCCCATTAGAAGATTCCACCCCTCTTCTCCAGTAACAATTTCATGTGCTCATTACTATTTCTGAGAATGTATTAGAAAATTCCTACAAAGGGTCTATGTTCCCAAGAATCCTTTCCCACCTGGAGAACATCCAGGGTGAGGTTGGGGTCAGGATTCTTGCTGAAAAAGCTGTCCTAGCAACTCTCCTGTGTTTTCATATCTGTTTTTTAAACCTAAATCCCAGCTTGTCAGAATCCACTATGTCTAACTTCTCTGGAACTTGGGGAATCTTCCTACTTGAGATCCAGGAAGTCACCAACTCAGAAGTTAAAGTGGAAAGTCTAGAGCACTTGAATCTCATAATCCTGTTGGATTGAGAATCCTATTTCTGGCTAACTGGAAATGTGTACTGGATGTCTAGAAGATGAAAACAACTTTCAACAATCAAATGCTCAAAAAAAAAAAAGTATTGGAGCAATTGTCTAGATAGAATAATGGAATGTTAGAACAGGGAAGAGAACTCGAGATTCACCTCCTCCAATCATCTCATTTTCTAGATTAAGGGACCGATATCCAGAGAAAAGTAACTAGTACAAAGTCACTCAGTTCATTAGGAGCCGAATTAGGACTACAACCTACACCTATTTGAATTTCCATTTTCACTTCTAGAATCCTTTTCACTTATGTGGGGAAAATTACTCCCTAATGAACAATCTTCTAGCCATAAACTTCAAATTTCGAGAGTATATATTGAGAGGTAATTGAAAGCACTTCTCAATTTGGGAGGGCCTACCAAGACTTGCATTTCACTCTCCTGGTCTTTTGAGAACACAAGATTACCTTTGCCCTCTGTGAAGAATTGGAATAGAACTTTAAAAGAGTTGTTTTGTTTTTTTTCTTTTGCCATTATACAACATTAAGAAGAGAAGAAAGGGAGAAGCAAGATCTTTCCTCTGGGTAAATTAATTAGTTTTTCATTTTCCAGAATATTGTGTGATTTTGCTAAATCACAACTTCTGTCTACCACAATTTACTCATCTGAAAAATGAGAACAATAATAGTAATTACCTTTCATGGTGGCTATGAAGATCAAATGAAATACTGCTTTGACACCTTTAATCTCGTATAAATGCTAGGTATTCTAATTCTGGGGAAACTGTCAGAAGAGAATTCATCTTCTTTACCCATTCAAACCCGAGACCCCAAATCTATACTTCCAACAAATTTCCTGCTCAGAATCATTGCCCTGGGATTTGGGGATTCCTACTTCTAGCCAAAGGGTTCCCTCCTCAGTCCTGTGCCTACTCTACCTGATCATAGTTCTCAATGACACCTGTAGCAGGCAGAATTTAAATGGAATCATATATTGTATAGAAATACTTGGAAGTCGCCCTATTCCACACAAGGCTATTATAAGATGTAGTTCTTGAGACCCTCACCTCCCAATGCTTGGCAGCAAAATGGCCCCACTGAACTGAATCCAGTTCTCAGTGGTCTCGTCCCCGCAGGTCAGGGCTTTCGCTTAGCCTAATGGTCACCGTGTCCAGAGATTTTTCTAGCTTTTTTTTATGCGGAACTTTTTGGAGGTGTAGAAGTTATGGGTAGGAGATCAAGAGGAGTATTTACCCCCCACTCTTTTGATAAGGAAAAGCGAAGTTAAAGGTGAATGGGCGGGGCTGAGAAGAAAAGGAGGCTGTCCGCTCTCCGCCTCCTCCAGGGGGTTCCTTTCCAACCCCTCCCTTCTCTAGGAGTCAGGCCAAGGTCTCTTGCTCCTAGACTGTAACTAAGAGCGATAACTGCAGCCTCACTCCCCCAGAACCAAGCTGTGAGTCTTCGCCTCCCTTCTCCACCCACCCGCAACTTTCACCTCAGATCAGGGATCTCCTCATTCTTGGGCAGTCCCGGCTGGGCAGCGCACCCCTTATTCCCAGGTACTGCAGCCCTGCCCTGCCCTGCCAGGCAGTAGCCTGAAAGAGTGAGAGGAAGGAGTGCTTGGAGATCCCTAGCTGACTTTGGGCCGACAAAGAGTTGGCAAAAGCTGGAGGAGGGGGCTGCGGCGCTCCTCCGGGAGAGGGGGGTGCGGCTCACTGCCCTTTATTCTCCCTGCGTTGGGGTGGCTGAAAAGAGTCTTTGTGGCTAGAGCTGCTGAGCTCGCTTCTCCCGCCACTGCCCCGGCCCCGGCCCGGGATTCTCACCCGGTTAAGTCATTCCGGAGAATGGCCATTGTGCTTTCCGCAGCCCCCGCCACTCTAACCTTTCCTGTAGTCTCGGCCCCTCTGGGCGCTCCCTAGGTTCCTCACGCCCACTCTCTTTCCTCCAGGCATGTGGTGCCTGAAGGGGTTAATGCGGGGGAGGGGGAGATGGTGGTAAATCGAGTGGCGAGAGGAGGAGGAGGAGGAAGGAAGGAAGGAAGGAAGGAAGGAAACAGTGCCCAGTGCCAAGGGAGGCAAAGAAACAAAAGACGAATCAGGCAGAGGGAGGTCTGGGCCCAAGCTGAGGCCCAGATGGCTTAAATAGGGACTCTTCTTGGGGAAGTCAGCCTAGCCTCCCCTCACGGTTCCCTGGTCTTTCTTTGTAGAGCAAACTTCTGAGGTGGGGAGAGGGAGAAGAGGGGGCAATCATGTAGATTCTGAGTTGAATCCAGCACTTCTGGAGAGTAAAGGGGAACCAAGAGTGGAGTAAGATAAGATTCTCCTCGGAGCCTCTATTGTAGGAGTTAGTTGAGAAGGGTGAATGGTTCAAAGGTATTGGATTGGGGCCAGGGGGAGACCTTTTAGTTGTCTGTTTCACTTTTCTTCCCATTTTCCTCCCCTCTACTCATACGCTGATTCTACTCCATCAACCCCCTCACACCATCATTTCACCTCAGCGCTGTAAAGAACGAGTGAACTCACTGGCTATCGCTGTGATGAACATGTGGCCAGGAGTGCGCTTGCGGGTAACCGAGGGCTGGGACGAGGATGGACACCATGCTCAGGACTCACTACACTACGAGGGCCGGGCCTTGGATATAACCACATCGGACCGGGACCGCAATAAGTATGGGCTATTGGCACGACTGGCAGTAGAGGCTGGCTTCGACTGGGTACACTATGAGTCTCGCAACCACGTGCACGTGTCTGTCAAAGCTGGTAAGAGGAAGGCTTGAGCTGAGTGCTGGGATCCTAAAAGCATCACTTGCTGGGGGAGGGGAGGGAATGATACCGTACGGGCCTGAAAAGGAGCCCAAGAGAATGGATATCATTGTAAATCACGACGAATGTTTCTCTTCTAGCCAGTTCCTTGCTCGAGGGCTTGCAAGAGGGCTGGAGATGGATTGTGAGATGGGAGTGAGATTGGGTGTCAATGGGGGTTGTGTTGTCCCAGGTTAAGCTTTCTGTCCTTGCTTTCACCACAGACAACTCTCTGGCAGTGCGAGCAGGGGGCTGCTTCCCAGGAAATGCCACGGTACGTCTTCGAAGTGGGGAACGGAAGGGACTACGTGAATTACATCATGGAGACTGGGTGCTAGCTGCAGACGCAGCTGGCCGGGTGGTACCCACGCCCGTGCTACTCTTCCTGGACCGAGATTTGCAGCGCCGGGCCTCTTTTGTAGCAGTGGAGACTGAAAGGCCCCCACGCAAACTGCTCCTCACACCCTGGCACCTGGTCTTTGCAGCCCGCGGCCCAGCGCCTGCCCCAAGCGACTTTGAGCCAGTGTTTGCTCGCCGATTGCGCGCTGGGGACTCGGTACTTGCCCCAGGCGGGAACGCGCTTCGACCTGCACGCGTGGCCCGCGTGGCCCGGGAGGAGGCTGTGGGTGTATTCGCACCTCTTACCGCGCACGGGACTCTGCTAGTGAACGACGTCCTGGCTTCCTGCTACGCTGTCCTGGAGAGTCACCAGTGGGCTCATCGTGCCTTCGCACCCCTGCGTCTGCTCCACGCGCTAGGGGCTCTGCTACCCGGTGGGACCACCCAGTCCATCGGTATGCACTGGTACTCTCGCCTCCTTTACCGTCTGGCAGAGGAATTGCTGGGCTGAGAGTTCAGGGTGGAAACACCTGAACACGGGCAGAGACG
The DNA here is from genome assembly GCF_016432865.1 of Antechinus flavipes. NCBI lineage: Eukaryota > Metazoa > Chordata > Mammalia > Dasyuromorphia > Dasyuridae > Antechinus > Antechinus flavipes. The sequence continues at coordinate 229,417,125 of NC_067402.1, forward strand.
TGGGCGCCTGGAGAGAAGAGGATATAGAATATGAAATATTGGGAAGGAGGAACAGAAAGATGAGGACAAAGGAAAAAGGATTGGGTGTGGGGCTAGGGTTGAGGGGAGTTTGACAAGGTATCCTAAGGAGGGATAAGAAGATTGTACATGGATGAAAACAGTATTTCCCCTAGCCACCATTATCTCCTCAGCCTTCTACAAATTCAATTCGATTTGTTTAAAATTAACAAACATTTTACTAAATATGGGAAAAGATGAAAAGTAGTCCCTGCCCTCATGGAGCATGCAACCATCTTGCTCCTTTCTGAGTGCCCTAATTCCTGGCCGATAATTTTATTTTTCTATTTATAAATGGTAATATACTCTTCCAACTCTTATCCCTGTTTTATGCCCAGTCAGGCATTAAGAAGAGCTGTGATCAACTCTAATACTGTCACAATCCTTTTTTTCACCATGTGATCTAATAAAAGGAACAATCCAGGTATGAGATGTCAGCTCTGAAATATCCTAAATTTCAGCTACCATAATGAGATGTCAGCTCTGAAATATCCTAAATTTCAGCTATCATAACCTCCCCTTCTTCTACCATTGCAGTTCTAATGTTAGCACAATGTTCCCAAGGTCTCAAACTTAAACCTGTAGCCTATCTGTCCTAGGGTTCGCCAGCCCATTTGAAGAAGAAATGCAATAAGTATCAAGATGAAAGGCCTGGACTGGGGTATCTTCTACTCAATCGGGCTGTCTGCTTTTTCTCTTTCCCACCCTCAATCTCCCACTTCCTTGCCTCCTGTTCCTAATCACCCTCCTCCATGAATTCCAATTTCAGTTACTTGCATAATGAAGGTCAGGAGGAGGAGGATGGTTCTTGGAAAGTCATCCTTTCCCTTATTTCCCAAAGACTTCATCCAAGCTGGAATTAGGACAGTGATGGTGTGTGTGTGTGTGTGTGTGTGTGTGTGTGTGTGTGTGTACACAGGACTTGTGCAGGCCTTCTCTAAAAACACCTTACTTCCTCATCTTTTGTAAGACATAAGCTCTTACACAAGGCCTGCTGATTAGCCCCTTTCCCCCACCCCCTCCTAATACATATGGTGTGGGAGAAGATAGAGGTGGAGGCCTGCCTTGTTAATGAATCCCCATTCAGATCTAGAAGATAGGTTTGGAACTTGAACAAAACAAACACTTCAGGTCCTTTCTCAGTCTTTGGGTTTCAACACAGAAGATTCACACCTGCATCCTAAGAAGGACAGAACACTGTAAATACCTCTAGGATCAGAAGTCATGAAAATATCAAGTTTAGTTTTGGTGAGAAAGAGCAAAGGACACCCCTCGGTTTTGTGCTGCCTCCAAAGGCCACAGGATCCTGGTGTGTGCCACCCTCTGATGACTTTGAAAACTCTTTTCTAACAGCCTATCCCCTTTAAAGAAATGATGGTATGTTCCTACCCAAGTCAAAGGAAAGGGGAGACTGTACCACATTTCAAAGTTATGAGTGGGACTGAGCAGGGGAAAAGGGTTTGTTGAGTTTATGAAAAGAACAGCAATCTTAGGGTTAAGATCTAGAGAAGCCTTCCAGAGAGTGTGATCAGAGCTTAACTAAGAGCAAGTAAAGGAAAGTTATAGATAGAGGAAAATTCTCTCTATATCTGTGTTCGCTAGCCTCAGTCAATATATAGCCCCATTTTCCTTAGGAGACAGAAACACAATGAGAAAAAAGAAAATTGGCAGACTGCAGCTCCCCGCCCTATTCAGACTCTTCAATATCAATCATCTCTGTGTTGTACTATGTCTTAGCTACCTTTTTTCAATTCTCATCCTTTTTTTTTTTTTTTTTTTTTTTTTAATCTCTACAGCCTTTGAAACTGTTAATCACTTGCTTCTTGTTCTCTTCTGGTTTTCTTTCTACTCATCTCACTGTTTCTTCTCAGACTCCTTTGCTGGATCTTCATCCAGGTGGCACCTAATAGTGGATTGATCTCCAAGGCCAAACTTGAGCCCTTTTCTCTCTAGTCTATAATGTTTCATTTGGTGATCTCATCAACTCCCATGGATTCAATGATCTTATCTATGCAGATGATTCTCAGATCTATTCAATCCTAACTACTTGGTGTCAGGAAGAATCAGTTTGTATATGCCTTCAGAAACTTACTAGCCGTGTGATCTTGGGCAAATCACCTAACTTCTATTTACCTTAATTCAGCGGAGAAGGAAATGGCAAACCACTTTAGAATCTTTGCCAAGAAAACCAAGACAGTATTTACTATGGTTCAAGAGGTCACAAAGAGTTGCACATAATTAAACAACCTTTCTCCTGATCTCTAGTCTCACATCTCCAGCTGGATCTCTTAAACTGGATGTCATAGATATCTCTTCAATATGGCCAAAACAGAATTCATCTTCTTATCCTCCTCCCACCACCACTACACCATAAAACATTTTACTCTTTTACTAACATTTTTTTATTATTATTCAGAGCACCACAATCCTCCCAGTGATCTAAGGCTTTTCATCCTTGACTCCTCATTCCCTCTCACCAGCCCCCACTCCATCAAATGAGTTGCCAAATACTATTGATTCTACCTTCTCAACATTTCTCCTCTACACCCCTTTGTATACTGTGGTACAGGCACTCCTCTCTTCACGGGCGATCTTGTTGCTCTAAACTGATAACTATTGGTTACAATATGGTAAGTCTCTCCTAACTTTAGTCCATCTTCTATTCACCTATCAATGTGCTCTTCCTAAAGCACAGGTCTGAGGTCTGACTCTGTCTGTTTCCCATTCAATAAGCTCCAGTGACTGACAATCACTTCCAAGTTCAAATATAAAATACCTTGTTTGGACATTTAGAGTCCTTCATAATCTACATATCCAATATTCTTATGGCTTATTTCCGTCTATATATTCTGTAGTCTGGTGACATTGGCTTCTTTGCCTTTCCTTAAATAAGACATCATTCAGTTTTGGGCATTTTTTTCTCCCAGACTGTTACCCGTATCTGGAATTCTCTTCTTCCTCATCTCTATCTTGTCTTCCTGGCTTCCTTCAAGACTCACCTAAAATCTCTCCTTCTACAAGAAATCTTTCCTGATTCCTCTTAATACTAGTTCCTTCACTCTGTTGACTATCTCCAATTTATCCTGTTTATAGCTTCTTTGCACAGTTGTTTGCATGTTACTTTGCCTGTTAATCTATGAGGTCCTTGAGAATGAGATAGTATTTTTTTTTTCCTTTTTCTTCATTCCCATTACTTAGGACATAATAGACACTAAATAAATACTTGTTGACTTGACTTGAGATTCCACATAATCATGATCAATGGGCAAAATTTCAATATAGAAGAAATTTGTCTTCAACTTAGTTGACAAATATTTATCAAATGCCTACTGCATCAAGGTGTTGATCAAGGAGCTTGAATTGAATGAATCCTCCTCATTCCACTTGATAAAATTAAAGGGAAGGGACCTTTGTCAGAAAGAGGAACCTTTCATAGAACCAAACATATCCTTAGTTCCATTCTGAAAGACACAAATTCCAGTAAATCCTGATTGGTCCCCATATCTGAGGAATAGCCTAGAAGATGATTGGCCAAAAAGCAAAGAAGAATGACCTTAGATGAATTGTAAGAACTATGAAAAGCCAATATCTTTTGGATGCATCTCTTTTGAGGTTCTTCCCACCATTTCCCCTTAGACTTCCATTAAGAGGTGGGTATCATGGAGAGGATGAGGGATTTCACTTCCCAAAACCCTAAGAGTGACTTGCCTAAACTAGCCTAAGGCCACACCTTTTATTCCTGGTATCTTTCTTCTGCTTTTCTATTTCTTTCCCTGAACATAGGTCAGGTATTTTGGATCCTGAGAAATAGATATTTCTAGCTTTGGTGGTAACTTTGTATCTTCACTAGTTAAGTTTGGGTGCTGGCTACCCAGAAGAAAATGAAAACATAATAGCATGCTTTTGGGAGAAGAGCACCATGACGGGAGAATTCAGCAGATGAAGGACTAAGGAAAAATATTCTCAGCTAGCCGGGACATCTGGATCTTGTGAGTTGCTCACTTGGGGAGAATAACAAGTGTAATGGGCTATTTAAAATGTTTTGTTTCTTTATTTGTTAATGCTTGTCTTTTGTGCCTTAAGTACATTATGTGGTGGAGGAAATAAATAACTGTTCTATATCTGTTACACATCTTGTATATTGCATACCTTTACTTGAGGGGATTCTGTTACCCACATTTTGGGAAGATACTAAACACAAGTCATACCTAAGTTTTGTTTCCAAGATTTCTCTGAAGAAGTTTTAGTCTGGGTTGTGGTTAGAGTCAGAGAAGAAAAAGCCTGACCACCTCTTTCCATCCTTTTTAGCCAGACTTGTAACCCTGAGATAAATTCTGATTCATTTAAATCCTTTTGTGAGAGTAAGCTGTCCTGAGCCTTAGGGCATATAATTGTGTGAAAAGCATTGTGCTAGGAATAGTTGGGAATATAAATACAGAAATCCTAATAGTCCCTGCCATTCTACTAGAGTAAATATATATATATATATATATATAAAATGCAAGGCAGGCAGGGTGTAATTTGTTCAGTTGTGGTTTTTCAAATTAGGAAACTGAAGTAAATAGGGTTAAGTGATTTGTACATAGATAGCAAGTGTCCAAGGCCAGATTTAAATGCAAGAAGTTGACTTCAGGTTTGGTGCTCTATCTACTATGCCACCTAGCTATCCAGAATATGATGGCGGGAAGGGGGGACAGGAGGGAAAGAGGGAATACAGACAAGATTTTCTAGGAAACAAATCACTATTGATCAGAGAAATGCAAATTAAGACAACTCTGAGATACCACTACACACCTGTCAGATTGGCTAAGATGACAGGAAAAAATAATGAGGAATGTTGGAAGGGATGCAGGAAAACTGGGATACTGATGCATTATTGGTGGAGTTGTGAACAAATCCAACCATTCTGGAGAGCAATCTGGAATTATGCCCAAAAAGTTATCAAACTGTGCATACCCTTTAACCCAGCAGTGTTACTTCTGGGCTTATATCCCAAAGAAATACTAAAGAAGGGAAAGGGACCTGTATGTGTCAAAATGTTTGTGGCAGCCCTGTTTGTAGTGGCTAGAAACTGGAAATTGAATGAATGCCCATCAATTGGAGAATGGCTGGGTAAATTGTGGTATATGAATGTTATGGAGTATTATTGTTCTGTAAGAAATGACCAACAGGATGAATACAGAGAGGCTTGGAGAGACTTACATGAACTGATGCTAAGTGAAATGAGCAGAACCAGAAGATCATTATATACCTCAGCAACGATACTGTATGAGGATGTATTCTGATGGAAGTGAATTTCTTTGACAAAGAGACCTAACTCAGTTTCAATTGATCAATGATGGATAGAAGCAGCTACACCCAAAGAAAGAACACTAGGAAATGAATGTAAACTATTTGCATTTTTGTTTTTCTTCCCAGGTTATTTATATCTTCTGAATCCAATTCTCCCTGTGCAACAAGAAAACTGTTCGGTTCTACATACATATATTGTATCTAGAATATACTGCAACATATTTAACATGTATAGGACTGCTTGCCATCTAGGGGAGGGGGTGGAGGGTGAGAGGGGAAAAATCGGAACAGATGTGAGTGCAAGGGATAATGTTGTAAAAAATTACCTTGGCATGGGTTCTGTCATAAAAAGTTATTATAAAATAAATTTTTAAAAAAAGATTTTCTAGGAAATTTGAGGAGGAAGAAACCACTTTCATCTGAAGAATCAGGGGAGACTTTTCACTGAAGGTAAAAAAAATCTAAGTTAAAAACTTGAAAGAAGTAATTTTACCAGGTAGAAATGAGGAGGAAGTGTTTTCCAGACATGATAGATGACCTGTGTGAATGAAGTAGGACTAGAAAGCTCAGGATACAGTAGGGGAAGAGTGGAGTCTAATAGGCGTGAAAGTGAGCAGTAAGAAACAAAGTTGGAAAGATAAAAAATTGCAGACAGACTTGAATAATCTTGAGCAAAGGGGAAGTGACACAAGAAATACTAACATCTCTGGATGACTGCTTTCATTAAGCTTATGTCACTGTATTAGTTTTGCAGGAAAGGAATAAGATATCTGAGCTATCCAACCCTCAGCACGTGGCCCACAGACACAGATGCAGCATTCTCTCTCTCCTCCCATCCTCACTACCAAGACCATGGCTTCAGTAGTGGTACCATGCAATTTGATTCAACTTCCATTGTCTAGCCTCAAATTAATCAGAGAGATGAAATGGAGTATTATTCAGAATATTAATTTATAAAATCTATACTATATACATAGCTTATAAGCCTCTACTTGTCTTGGCTTTCCTCTCTCACCATAAAACTTTCCCCATATTCTCATATTCAGCACATTGTTATTACATAGTTAAGGTACATAGCATAAAATGAAAGGAAATTTTAATCAACCTTCCCCATATAGATATATTTATCTCTAACCATTTCCTAAACCTCTTGCCATTTGCCATGCTGTATTGTCAGATATAGCTAGGGAGCATCCCCAGCCATATGTTCTTGTAGTTCATAGAAAGGAATAGGAGAAAAAAGTTCATGTCCCTTGCCTCAGGATGAAATGAAATGATATACAATAAACATAATTCTCTCAGCTTACTGGCACAAAAGAATTTATAATAGCTGAAAGATTCAGCAACTCAGAGTCATCTCTCCTCATAGTTCCCAACTTCATCTTTATTATAGCTAAAAATCACTCCATGAGGTGCTGGTATCCATTTATATTTCTTGATAGCTGCTCAGTACTCTGGATGCAACAGCAATCAGCAATCCTGATTATCTCAAAGAGATCCAGAAGAAGAGAATATAGAGCACACATCCCAAGACCTAACTTTTTATATGATTTCTTGCCCTATTTCAAGTCCACATACCCTAAAATTTTTTGGGAAAGAGAAAGGATATGTGTTCTGTAATGTGCTAGCCCAATAAGAAATCCCTTTACCAATTTTTGTATCTGTTTTTGTCTTTCTCATTATTATCATTCTTTCCACCTCTCAAATCCAGAGGATAAACTATTGTAATGCAAGGACACAAGTTATAGGAGTAATAGGATCAAACCTGTGTCAGGAAAATTATTTTGCTACCCTTTCCTTTTTATTTTATCAAGTTCCTACTTTTACCCTTGCTTTCCCTAGGAAAATAGGCTTCCTGGGCTTCTAACCTCTTTATCAACTAGATTCTTCCTTAAACAGCCTATATCCTACCAATTCTGGGATTCTTCATCTGGGAGAGAAGGTTACTCTCCTTAGATAACATGCAGATTTTAACAGGGGTCTTCTAGAAACAATATCTTAACCTTAGGATTAACATTAATATTGAGAGTTTCAAGTACTTTAACAGATTGATGAGTCCAAATGTCTGCTAGACATTTCCATGTAGGTGTTCCATAGGCTTTTAAAGATCAAATATGTCCAAAGTAGAACTCCCAAACTTTCTCCTGACTTCCTAATTTCTGTTGAGAATACCACCATTTTTCTAATCATCCAGATTAGGATATCATCTTTAACTTCATTTTCACTCACCACAGTCACCATATCTCCAATCATTTATCAAGATCCTACATTCTCAATATTTCTCAAATCTGTCCTCTTTTCTTAGATATCACATAATAAGTACGATAATCTAGGACATCATCCTTTTTCTCCTGGCCTACTGAAATAGCTTTCAAACTGGTGTTTCTGTATCTAGTCTTTTTCTTCTACAAGACTTCCATCACATAGCTGCTAAATTGATATTGCAAAAACAGAATTCTGACCATTTTTTTCTCACTCAAAAAACATCCATGGATCTCCAAGGCCTCTAAGTTTGGTTTAAAGCTCTTTAGTTTGGTGTAAAGCACCTTATAATTTTGCATCAGCTTATCTTTACCAGCTGGTCAAAATCACTTCTCATATATTCAGACAATGGTGCCAAATTCAAATGGAAATGGGATATTTAATTATCAAAAAAAAATCTCTGTAGGCTACATAGCAACTTAATTTTGAAATGTGTTGTTTCCTTCATTTTTTAGCATTTTTATTTATTTTGTTAAACATTTTCCAAATACATTTTAATCTGGTTCAAGCTACAATGGGAGTGTTAAATGGGACCTTGGGCCACTTGTTTAACAGCTCATTTAAGATATTTCAGCCAAACTGAACAACTTACTATTTCCTATACACAACATTCCATGTTCCGCACCTATTACTTTGTTCCTATGCCTATTATTTGCTCCTTTCTGATCTCTACTTTTTAGAACCCTTTTTTCTCCTTTAATACTTGGCTTAAGTGGTACCTTCTGGAGGCTTTTCCTGATTCCTCTTGTCTCTGTAATGCTTTCCCCCCATCATTTTGTATTTATTTTGCATGTTTATCTTCAAACACATAACGCCCTAATAGAATGTAACCTCTTTGACATAAAGGCAGAGGTAATATTATCTATTTAACTTATTATTTGACATAAAATGAATACTTAAAAAATGTCTGTGGGTTTGATTTAGTAAGTAAATGAGTCATCATTTTGGACATGTCAGAGAAAATATCCCTCCTGTAACATTACATAGACACCTCTGAAGAAAGAAGGAATCTCCTTTACATAAGTCCTACTAGCAGGATAGTACATTCATGATTAAGAAAGTAGTGTTTAACTCCATTAAAAGTAAAGTACAACAGCAAAATAACTGTTTGGACATGTATACATATATTGTATTTAACTTATACTTCAACATATTTAACATGTATTGGTCAACCTGCTATCTGGGGGAAGAGGTGGGGGGAAGGAGGGGAAAAGTTGGAACAAAAGGTCTTGCAATTGTCAATGCTGAAAAATTACCCATGCATATATCTTGTAAATAAAAAGCTATATAAAAAAAAGTAAAGTACAAGTGAAACAGAGAGATGTGGGACTCTTGGCTCAGTAAGAAGGCAGATGAAATTCAGTCTCACAATGATAGTAACAATCCAATGCCCTGAATGTTATTTATGGGCAAAAACCTATGCTGCATCTTAATTACTGAGTACTGATGGAGCCACATTGATTAGTGGTAAGGATATGATTCTGGAGAGATGGACTAAAGACTTTCATTGTGTTCTCAAGACACCATTATCAATCAATGCTGAAGCTACTGATTAACCTCAGGTTAAAGTCAGTCTCTTAATAGCTGAGCTTCCAACTGAAGAAGAGATTTTGAATGCCATTAAGCTTCTCTCTCTCTCTCTCTCTCTCTCTCTCTCTCTCTCTCTCCACCCTCCCCCAACATTGCTAAGGGCAATTGGTGTTAAGTGATTTGTCCAGGGTCAGACAGCCAGGAAGTGTTAAGTGTCTGCACATTTGAACTCAGGTCCTCCTAACTTCAGGGCTGGTGCTCTATCCACTGCACCATAACTTAGCTGCATTTAAGCTTCTCTTGGGTAGCAAAACACCTGGTGCTGATTTTATTCCAGCTGAGATTTTCAAGTCAAGGGGTCCATTGCTCCTTCAAAAGCTTATTGAAATTTTTCAATATGTAATGGCAAGAAAAGGTTATCCTCCAGGAGTTCAAGGATGCCTCCACTGTACATCTCTACAAAGGAAAGGAAAATAGGTTGTCCTGTGACAGAAAGGGATCTCTTTTAGTCATTGCTGGTAAGAGTCTTTCCAGAGTCCAGAATAGATTGTCATCTACCTGAGAGCTAGTGTAGCTTCAGAAAGAGTTGAGGATTTGTTGATATGGTGTTTGCTGCCCAACAACTCAAGAAAAATGCCAGGAGCAGAACAAAAATCTATATATGACATTTGTTGATCTGACCAAGATTTTGATACTGTTGGTCATAAGGACTTATGGAAAACTATGGCAAAATTTAGTTACTTGGAGAACTGGACAACAGTTTCATTTCATGCTTGCCTCAGTACTGAATAATGGAAAATGCTTTTGTACTTTCTTAGTCACCAATGGAGTGAAACAGGGCTTGCTCCCATAGTTTCTAACATGATATTTTCAGCAGTGTTGTTAGACATCTTCAACAAGGATGACAAGGACACAAGGTTTACTACTGCAATGATGTATAGTTATTTAACTTGAAAATGCTACAAGCCAAGATTAAAGAGGAAGATGTGTTGGTGCATGATCTTTTGTTAACAGATGATTATTTACTCACTGGAGCCTCTGAGGCTGAGATATACCATGGGTTAATTTTCTGCTGTTCGGGTTAATGTTGACTTAACAATTAACACCAAGAAAACAGAGGCTCTCACCAGCCACGTGTGGAAGCATCAATTATAGCAAATAGAGAAATTTTGAATGTGGTGGATAAGTTCACTAACTTTGGTAGTATACTTTTCAGGGATGTACACATGGATGGTGTTGACACAGGTATTGCCAGGGCTAACTCATGTTTGGCAGGCTCTAAAGGAAAGTGTAAGAGAGGAGAGACAGTAAAATGTTTATCAAACTAAAGGTCTACAGAGCTGTTGTACTGACTTCATTTGTTATATGCCTGTGAAACCTGGACAATAAACCAATTCGATGTTAGAAACTGAATAGCTTTTATTTGAATTGTCTTAGGAAGAATCTGAAGATCACCTAGCAGAATAAAATATAGGACATTGAGGTCCTTTCTTGAATTTACCTGACAAGAATTCAAATTCTACTGGAAAAAAGAGATAAACATTGTTTGTTTGGCAAATGTATCTATGTATGTATGCCAAAAGACTATTTTACCAAAAACTCACATAAGGCAAATACTTGCATGGAAGTCAAAAGAATCATTACAAAGACACTTTAAAGGTCTCTCTAAAGAACTCTTGGAATTGATTTTGAAACATGGGTGACACTGATACAGGACCATCCAGCATGGCATGCTTCCCATCAAAGAAAATACTGTCTGTCTTCTATGAGCAAAGCAGGATTGCTGTGGTTCAAAAAGAATGAGATACTTGAATTTAAAGACATGCCAAATTTTCATATGAACTATTTGTGCCTGACCTGTGGTAGAGCTTCCTGAGCTCATATTGGTTTGATCAGCCACATTGTACTTTGACTCCAACATTGAGATGTTTTTCTGGTCCCCTTTGAGAATAAAGGACAACGAAGGGCAGGCTAGGTGGTGCAGTGGATAGAGCACCAGCCCTGAAATCAGGGGGACCTGAGTTCAAATCTAGCATCAGATATCTGCCATTTCCTACTTGTGTGATCCTGGCCAAGTCACTTAACCCCAATTGCCTCAGCAAAAGAGAGAAAAGTTGAGAGAGAGAGAAAAGTTGAGAGAGAGAGAGAGAAAGAGAGAGAGAGAGAGAAAGAGAGAGAGAGAGAGAGAGAGAGAGAGAGAGAGAGAGAGAGAGAGAGAGAGAGAGAGAGAGAGAGAGAGAGAGAGAGAGAGAGAGAGAGAGAATGAGAATAAAGGACAACGACCAACCAATAGATATATGAGGATTTGGGACAGGTCAAAGAAAATGTGGGATATCTCTCTTCTCTACTATAATATCACATAGGCACCTTTGAAGAAAGGAATCTTCTTCACATAGATACTGGTCCTAGTCCTTGATCCTGGGTTTTTTGAGCTTTCTGATGGGACTTTGTCCTTGTCTTTCTTCATATTATTCTATAACATGTTGATTTCTTTGTCAGTCAATAAATATTTACTAAACCCTACTGCATGGCAGATGTTGTGTTGAACGCTGGGGATAAATCCTTATCAAATTGGTTTGGATTTGTAAAACAAGATTAATTAAAAATCTAATTTGTTTTAATGTTTTATAGTATGTTCATTCTAAAGCTAAAATTCTTAATCTGGAATCCATTAACTTTTTTAAGTAATATTTTAGATAATAGTATTTCAATATAATTGTCTTTCTTTGCAATCATGTGTTTTATATTTTATATATTTAAAACCACAATTCTGAGGAGTCCATAATCATACTGCCAAAGGAGATCACTACATAAAAAATGGAGATGATCACCTGATCTAAAAGAAGGTAGGGGAATTTGTTGCAAAATCCACAATTTTGGGGTCTGGTAAATCAGTTTTCAAAAGTCTGGGCATCTCTCAGTTAAGCTGTTTTCCTTGTCTTCTCTTTATTGGTTTTTTTGGTATTTTATTTTTATTATGAACTTATGAAATAATTATGAATACAAACACAAACATTTTGAAATACATAGTATGCATACATTATATATTGGAATTTTAGCTAGGATTTGAAAGAAGCTAACAAGTGAAATAAGGAAAGAGAGCATTTCAGCTATGGGAAACATGAAAAAGGAAAATGCTCAGAGTCGGGAGATAGACTAGGAAGAAAGTCAGCGTTACTGAGTTGCAGAATACAAGAGGGTGGGGTATAAGGTATAGTGGGAAGTATATTATGAAGCGCTTTGAATACCAAACATAATTTTGGTTTTGATTCCAGAAATGATAGAAACTATGGAATTTATTGGGGGGGGGGAGTTTATTAAGAGAGAAAGAGATGACATGATCAGATCTGTGCTTTAGAAAAATCTCTTTAATAACTGAATGGAAGACTACTGAAGAGGAAAGGGACTTGTTTCAGGAAGAGTAACCACTAGTCTATTGCAGTAGGAGATGTGTATTTACACCATGTGGTCTTGTCAGTGGAGAAAAGGGAACATATTCAAGAGATGCTGTAAAGGTGAAATCAACAGGCTTCAGTGACAGAGCAGATATGAAAGGTGAAAAATTGTAAAGAGTTGAAAATGACATCTGAGGTTTGAGTCTAGGGAACTGTGAGGATTGTATTTTGTATGGAAATAGATAAATTTGGAAGTGAGGAGGATTTTGAGGGGAAAATAATAAGTTCTGTTTTAGACATGTTGAGTTTAACATGTTTACAGGACATAAAGTTTGAGGTGTCTAATAGGCCATTGGAAATGTGAGAGTGAAGGTTAAGGTTGGATAAGTAGAGTTTTCCCCCTCTTTTTTGGGTGGGGGATGGGCAATTGGGATTAAGGGATTTGCCCAAGATCACATAGCTAGGAAATGTTAAGTATCTAAGGTCAAATTTGAACTCAAGACCTCATAACTGCAGGGTGTAAATGCCGTTGGAGAAGTAGTTTTGAGAATAATTAGCATACCATTTGTTGGGGAATTGCTGAACAAGCTATGGTATATGAATGTAACAGAATACTAGTGTTCTTTAAAAATGATGAGCAGCAAAAAGCTATCAAACTGTGCATACCCTTTGATCCAGCAGTGTTACTACTGGGCTTATATCCCAAAGAGATTTTAAAGAAGGGAAAGGGGACTGTATGTGCAAGAATGTTTGTGGCAGTCCTCTTTGTAGTGGCCAGAAACTGGAAACTGAGTGGATGCCCATCAATTGGAGAATGGCTGAATAAATTGTGGTATATGAATATTATGGAATATTATTGTTCCGTAAGAAATGACTAGCAGGAGGATTTCAGAAAGGCCTGGAGAGACGTGCATGAACTGATGCTGAGTGAAATGAGCAGGACCAGGAGATCATTATATACTTCAAAAACAATACTATATGCTGATCAATTCTGATGGCCATCTTCAGCAATGAGATGAACTAAATCAGTTCCAATGGAGCAGGAATGAATTGAACCAGCTACACCCAGCGAAAGAACTCTGGGAGATGACTAAGAATCATTACATAGAATTCCCAATCCCTCTATTTTTGTCCACCTGCATTTTTTATTTCCTTTACAGGCTAATTGTACACTATTTCAAAATTCAATTCTTTTTGTACAGCAAAATAGCTGTTTGGACATGTATACTTATTTTGTATTTAATTTATACTTTAACATATTTAACATGTATTGGTCAATCTGCCATCTGGAGGAGGGGGTGAAAGGAAAGAGGAGAAAAATTGGAACAAAAGGTTTGGCAATTGTCAATGCAATAAAATTACCCATGCGTATAACTTCTAAATAAAAAGTTATAATTAAAAAAAATTGATGAGCAGGCTGATTTCAGAAAAGTCTGGAAAGACTTACATTAACAAGATAATGAGTGAAGTAAGCAGATCCAGGAGAACATAGTAATAACAAGATTATGTGATGATCAATTGTAACAGATTTGGTTCTTCCTAACAATGTGGTGATTCAAGGCAATTCCAATATATGTGGGTTGGAAAATGCCATTCACATCCAGAGAGAGAACTATGGAGACTGAATATAGATTAAAGCATGGTATTTTTACCTTTGTTTTTCTTTCTTGTGTTTCTTTCCCCTTTGTTCTGATTTTTTGTGTACAACATGACAAATGTGAAAATATGTTTACAAGAATTACACATATTTGGCCTATAATCGATTGCTTTCTGGCTTAGTAAAGGGAGAGAAAAATTTGGAATACAAAGTCTTACAAAAATGAATATTGAAAACTATCTTTACATGTATTTAGAAAAATAAAATAGTATTAATAAAAATCAGCAGCAGAAAGATGATAATTGAATCCATAAAAGCTGATAAGCTTACTAAGCAAAATAGTATGAAAGGAGAAGGGAAGAGGACTCCCAAAACAGAACTCTGTGGAACATCCACAGTTATTGGTTATGATTAGAAGAAGATTCAGCAAAGAAGACTGAGAAAGAGTCATCAAACCAGTAGGAAGAGAATCCCAAGAGAAAACTTAGAGAGAAGGGAATATCACAGAGAAAAAGATAATTGTCAGTGTCAGAGGCTGCAGAGAATGCAAGAAGGATGAGGATTAGGAAAATGTCAAAATCTCTTTCTCTTTAGCTTTTGTAGGACCAGTTGCTTCCTGATACTAAGTTTAGGATCAATTGAAGGTCAAATACATTATTCCATTACATTACTATATAACCCCAAGTTCTTCTTTCTTTTTTTTATTATTTATGACCCTAACTCTTTTATTTTTTAATTTTAAAAAATTATAGTATTTTATTTTTCCAAATACCTTCACAATAACAACAAAAAGAGGAAATACATTCAGTCTCCATACTTCTCTCTTTGAATGAGGATGGGACTTTACATCACAAGTCTATTGTAATTGCTTTGCATCACATCATTGTTGAAAAAAGCCATAGATTTGGAGATAATGAGGGATGGGGAGGACTTCCAAGGAAGCAAAGTACCAATGTATCTTTGATGAATATCTGTACTACATTTGGCAAAGTAAACTTCCTTTGTTCAATGGCATATAAATACATCATTTCTAATATTAGATCTGACCTAAGAGAGTGTTGGACTTAGAATCTTGCCTACAATACTTAGGGATTATTATAACTTTGACCTTTAAAATATAGCCTTCAAAACAAAAGCATCAGCATTCACATTAATTTTCCCTAACCAATTATGTTACACAGAATTCATAACTATCTAATATTGCTGATAAACTGCATCTAACTTGGTACCAAAATGTCACTGATTTTTTATATGTCAACATTTGAAATTTGGTTCCATATACAAAGTTTTGGAATTTTTCAATGACAGCCCATTTCAAAGCTAAGAACTCCAGTTTATTTATAAGATAGTGAGTTTCATTATCATTAAGTCCTTTATTGGCAAAGGTAAATGATTTCAAATGATCATCACTCTTATGGTATAAGATTGTTCCTAAGACTTTCAGATTACAAAAGCTTTATTTGGATCTGTATACACCAATACCAGTTCATGTAATAAAGCAATTTGTCAAATCTTTAAAGCTTATTCACATTTATCTATCAAATAATCTTCAGATAACTCCAAAGTGTTTAGAATGTACTGAGAAAAAAAATTTCTACCTAGATCTAAAATCTGTTTTATCTGATTTCCTATTTACTTATTTACATGTTCTAATCTATAGCCTAACTTATAGCCTATACTTAAGGCATAAAGTTGCTTCTTTCTATATTAGAAACAGAAAGGGCTGAAGAAAACTAAAGTTATTGTTACTTGTAAACATAGGAAATTGGCAGGATTGTTGTATCACTTATAGACTCTAGATTTGCTGTCCCAATCCATATGTATACTAGTAGTTGGGTCTTTAGAGTAAGACTACCTTTATATTCCCCAGGGTTCTAATAGTAACCCTAAGGAATTATGAAATTTTATCTGATGCTGTTGGTTTATGCTCCCATTTCAATGTGTTTCCCTCAGTATCAATCATCAATTTCTTTTTTTATATACTAATACTTTTTATTTTCCAAAATACATGCAAAGATAGTTTTCAACATTCACCCATGCAAAGCTTTATGTTTCAGGTTTTTCTCCCTCTCTCTCCTTTCTCCCTCCCCCAGACCACAAGTTATCCAATATAAGTTAAGCATGTGCAATTCTTCTAATCTATATTTCCATATTTATCATGCTGTATAAGAAAAATCAGATCAAAAGGGAAAAATAGAAAGAAAAAATAAGCAAGCAAATAAACCAACAAAAATTATCGACATTCAGTCCCCATGGTCCTCTCTCTGGATGCAGATGGCTCTCTCCTTCACCATGGCCTAAATTACCTCGTTGAAAAGAGCCAAGTGCATCACAACTGATCATCACATAATCTTATTACTGGGATACAATATTCTCTTGATTCTACTCACTTTATTTAGCATTAGTTAACTAGTCCCTTAACCAATCTGTAGAATCTTGAATTCTTAACATTGTGTATTGGTGTACTTTAGTTCAGAGTTAGATAGTTCATTCATATTTTTCTATCTTTTTTGTTTGATTACTATACGCAATACACACAAGCTAATAGAAAACTATTTCTGCCAACAAAATTAGACTGTGATGCTGAATTCTAATCAATAGTTCTTCAAGGCAGTTTTCATTCTCTAAAATGTTGGGAGTCAGTAATACATAAGCTGTGAATTGCTTCTTGAACACATCTCATATCACATTCATATAAATGAGAACATTTATATTTTCTCTCTTTCAACACTTGACATCATTATCAAATAGGATCATTTTCATATATGCAGAACAGAAAAAGAGGGTTAATACATAAAGCCATAAATCTATTTTGTACAGTTTTATTTTCAAAAACATATATGATAGATTTGATGTATTAGTTTCAAAGCTCCTCTGATTGTATCTCTTTAATACTGGGTTTGGGTTCTTTTTTTAATCCAACAATGATCCTATTTTTAAAAAAAATTTTTTTAGCATTCATGTGGCTAGTTCTCTTCCTTCTAATCCTATTCCTCAAATGAAAACAAAACAAATCCTCCCTTCTTAAAAATAAATATAGTCAAACAAAATCAGTCAAGCATTAGCCATGTTCATATATATATATTTGATCTCTAAGCAAAAGGCAGAGGTGGTCCAGCTTCCCAGCCATATAGGGTTAGTTTCAAACAATGCAACAAAGTCTTCTTCCAATTCCCACAATTTAACAAAGTTTTATCATGATATATAAATTGGACTAGAATCATAATTTAATTGGAGGGGAACTGAGCTACTTCCAGAATTGAATCATATGCTAAGCACAGATGAGGGAAACTATTCTAGGCATAAGAGACAGCTAGTGACTAAACATAAAGTAACTGGGAGTGATGGTGCATGTCTGGTTTCTCCATACCAAGTCAGCAAGTCAGAGATAGACTGAGAGACAGAGACAAAGAGCGAGCCCTAATGAGACTATAATTTCTTAAGATGCAACAATATTTGTTTTCTTTTAATTAACTAGCCTAATTCGCTTAGTTGTTTTTAATGTATAAAAGTTTGTCTCTAGCTGTATTGAGGATATAAGTCTAAACTGAGGAGCTGTGGTCTGACTTTGTTGGGTAATTGACATTATTGCTTTAACAAATCAAAATGCTCAGAAGCTTGAACCCTTGTTCCCCTCCATCATTTCATCTTTCATTGATCACACCTTCCATTTACTTTGTATCTTTCATGTATATTAATTGCATGTTATCTCCCTCATTAGAATGTGAACACCTTTAGCACTAGAATTGTTTTTTACTTTTCTTTGTCTCCTCAATGTTTTTCTAGTTCCTAATAAGTTTTTGTTAATTTCTCTTGAAAGATCAGTAAACTCTCATGAGTTTACCAATAACTGAGCTTTGTGAGGACTGCATCGAACTTTAGGATCAAACTTAGTACTGAGTTAATGTAACAGTCAAGACACTATCTGGCAACAAGGGAAAGCTTTGCCCACTAGAGTTGCCACATTCAAAAGTAGACTTGGTGGGGAAAATGCTTCACAGCAACCACTTTAAGTTTGAGTCAGTTCTCCCCAGAGATTTGTGTTCTGCGTTCAGCGGGATGTCTTTGGATTTTTAAAAAATGTCTGTTGTTACCATATCTTATTTGTAAACCTTTCATAAAAATGAATTGATATTAACTTGTTAAATTGATAATGGATGATATGAAAGATATATTAACTATCACTGTCCACTGAAAGTAGAGAGAATATACAAGAATGGGGGTTTGACTTAATAGCATTAAACACTTCCATTCTTCAGGGGTTTTGGAGGAGTGATTGTGATGACCACATATTTTAAAATCAGCCAGAGTCAGGAATTCAGGTTAAGGGAAAAATCTTCAATTTTTATTCTTAGTAGAGGTGAAGAAGGATTGTGATAGCAATATGGGCAGCTGCAACAAGAAGCCAGCTAGAAGAGGTGAAGGGGGATTGCAGGTGAAAGGGGGATCTGAGGTGAAGGGCAGTCTCGATAGCAATGAGAGCAGCTGTGTCAAGAAACCAGCCAGCAGTCTCTCTTTCCACTCCCCTGCCTCCACCCAACAAAAATGTCATTTCCTATACAACACATCAGGACTTGCACAAAGAGTGGGCTGGGACCATTCTTTCTCCAAGCATATATATTAATAGAGTATGGTCCAATTACTATTTAGCCTCACGTGCTTGGGACCTCAGTACATCAACTCAAGCTTCAGCCCATTACAGATGATAATAGGCTGCCTCACTCTGGAGATTCAATATGTAAGACCACATGTGATTTCAGAGAA
This sequence comes from Antechinus flavipes, assembly GCF_016432865.1. Classification (NCBI taxonomy): domain Eukaryota; kingdom Metazoa; phylum Chordata; class Mammalia; order Dasyuromorphia; family Dasyuridae; genus Antechinus; species Antechinus flavipes. The sequence continues at coordinate 229,436,022 of NC_067402.1, forward strand.
TCAAGTCCAGATTCTGATCTTCAATTAATTAAAATCTGCCTTTTCTTTCTCCCACCCTCCCTCTCCATTGAGAAAGAACAACAAAATTCCTGTTAAAAACATTTATAATTTAGCAAACTAATTCTGACACTAGCTAAATATGGAGGGGAGGGGGGGAATCTCTCTTTTAGGAGGTGGGCAGTGTTTCCTCATGAGTCTTTTGAAATCTGTTTGCCCATTTTGATCTGATTACCCAAGTCTTTCATAGTTGCTCATCTTTACAATACTGTTGTTATTGTATAAATTGTTCTGTTTCTGTTTGTTTCACTATCAGTTCATTTAAGTCTCCCCAGATTTCTTTGAAATCATTCCTTTGAGCAGCCCTGAAGTGGGAGGACCTGAGTTCAAATCTTCCTAGCTATGTGATGCTGGGCAAGTCACAAGCCCAATTGCCTCAGAAAAAAATCCCTTTGATTATTTCTTACTGCACAATAACATTCTATCACCTTAATTTACCATAACTTGTTTAGCCATTCTCCAATTAATGGGTACTCCCTCAGTTTCCATTATTTTTGCCATCATACAAAAAAAAGCTGCTACAAAATATTTTTGTATGTATAGATGCCTTTCTTCTTTCTTTGATATCTTTGGGGATATAGATCTAATAGTGTTTTGCCAGATCATAAGGTATGCATAGTTTGATAACAATTGGAGTGAAGTTCCAAATAGTTTTTCTTCCTTCCTTCCTTTCTTTCTTCCTTCCTTTCTTCCTTCTTTCCTTCCTTCCTTCCTTTTTTCCTTCCTTCCTTCCTTCCTTCCTTTCTTCCTTCCTTCCTTCCTTCCTTCTTTCCTTCCTTCCTTCCTTCCTTCTCTGCCTCCTCCTCCTCCTTTGACAATCTAATGGGTATAAGGTGGAACCTTAGAGTTGTTTTAATTTGTTTCTCTAATTATTAGTGATTTAGAGCATTTAAAAAAGCAAGACTGTTGAATTTCTTCCTCTGAAAATTGTCTATTCAAATCCTTTAACCATTTATTAATTGGGGAATGACTCTTATTCTTATACATTTGAATCAAATCTCTATATATTAAAAATAACTTTATCAGTGAAAATTGCTGCAAAGACTCTCTCTCACCTTCCATGTGGTTGTCTTGTAGTTTTCTCTTTCTTGATTTTATTTGTGCAAAAATGTTTTAAGTTTGTGTAATCAAAAATTATCCATTTACCCTCCTGTCAATCTACCTAGTCCTATTTTGTCATGAACTCTTCCCTCACCCATAAATTTAAAAGGTAATTTCTTCCTTGCTATTTTAATTTGTTCATGATGTTATTCTTTATGTCTAAGTAATTGGAGCTTATTTGGGTATATGATATGAGATGTTGGTCTATATTTAGCTTTCATATTCTTACCCCAGTTTTTCCAGCAGGTTTTTTTTGAACAGTAAATTCTTACCCAAGCAAGGGTCTTTAGATTTGTCAAACATTAGGCTACTGTGCTTATTTCTTTTTGTATATTGCATAACTGATTGACCTCTCCATTTCTTAACCAGACCAAATTGTTTTGATGATTACTACTGTGTCTAGTTTGAGACTTAGTACTGTCAGGCTCCCTTCCTTCCTATTTTCCCCATTATTTTCCTTCAAATTTTTGAACTTCGTGTTTTTACCTTCTGAATCCAATTCTCCCTGTGCAACAAGAGAACTGTTCAGTTCTGCAAACATATATTGTATCTAGGATATACTGCAACATATCTAACATATATAGGACTGCTTGCCATCTAGGGGAGGGGGTGGAGGGAGGGAGGGGAAAAATTGGAACAGAAGCGAGTGTAAGGGATAATGTTGTAAAAAAAAAATTACCCTGGCATGGATTCTGTCAATATAAAGTTATTATAAAATAAAATTAAAATTAAAAAAAAGAAATTTTTGAACTTTGGTTCATCCAGATGAATTTCATCATTATTTTTTCTGCCAAAATAATTCTTTAGTAGTTTGGCTGGCATGTCAGAATCTGGTTATATATTGCACTGGACTAAAAATTATCAATTTGATTAACCAAAAAATACCTTTGTCATGGCTTCTCTAGGATCAGCTACATGTCTTAGTAGATAGAGCAGTGGATCTGAAGTCAGAAAGATCTGAGTTCAAATCTGGTCTCAGGCACTTACTAATTTATGACCCTGTCACTCAGATCTCAGAATCATTTAATCTCTGTTTGCCTCAGTTTCTTCAACTGTAAAAATGGATGTAATAATAGACTCTATCTTAAAGGATTGTGAGGAGCAAATGAAATATTTGTAAAATGTCTAGCACAATGCCTGGTACATATTAGGTATTTGATAAATTGCTATTAAGTTGTTTTTCATCATGTCTGACTCTTTGTGACCCCTTGAGGAATTTTTTGGCAAAGATATTGGAGTGATTTGACATTTCCTTCTCTAGCTCATTTTACAGATGTAGAAATGAGGCAAACAGGGTTAAATAACTTGCCCAGGATCACACAATTAGTAAATGTCTGAAGCCAGATTTGAACCCAGGAAGTTGAATCTTCCTGACTTCAGACTTGGCACTTGTCCTATACAACCTATCTGATAAATTAATAGGTACTTAATAGGTACTTCAATAACTTGTTCTTTCCTTCCTTCCATCTACATCAAATTATCTGTGTAATCTTTGCAAAACAGGTTGGCTCTAGGCATCCATGCTGGATAGCTTTCAAACTTTGTGTTAGTACAAAAAGTGATATTCATAGGCATTTCATTAAGTTCTCACTTTTTTTTCAATTCAAATGCTTGCTATTTTAGTAATTCTGTCATCTTAGTGACCAGATCTCCTATGTTTGTTCCCAAGAAAGAGATACTTTCCCAGAGAAGTTTTCTAATGCAAATCTATACTCTGTAAATGATATATCTAATTTCAGCCTTTCCCAGACATTATCCATTCCTGTTCTACTCAGGGGTCTTTCCCTTCTTTCATCCATATGTAAGTTAGCTGTGCCACCTTGTTCCTACTCTTCCCAAAGTTATTTTTTTCTGACATAAGAACTCCTTTCAGTCTCTTTGCTATTAGTCTTCCTTTTCTCATTAAATCTTCTACTTTCCTAGCCAATTTCTTCTCAAAATAAGTTCTCAGGAATTATCTCTCTTTATTCATTAAATAATTGGCTCTGAACTCCCATCCTAGTTATTTAATGAAGTGGAGAAAGCCCCTTTCCCCTAAGCATTCTCTAATCTATATTTATATAAACATTAATATTATACCATTTCTTAATATTATAACAAACAACAAAATGTTCAAACAACTATTTACAATTCACTATGAGAAGAACCACAAACAAAATCACTTTTAATGATAGCTGCAACTATAGACTTTTCTATTCTGGAAATATAGTCCCACCATTTAGGATATCAATTCAAGTTTTTTTTTTCTCAGTTATTCTCTTAATGTTTTTCTGAAAGATAAAAGTTAGAAACACAATTCTCTCAGGAAATAAGTTCTCTTAGTCCTTTTCCTCTATTCTCTTTTCAGCAACTATGGCTTGTCCAAAATAAGTTAAACTCTTGTTTCTCAGATTCTTCAAAGAATGGCAAACTGTTACTATTTAAGATCCTGATCCTTTGAAAAGACACAGTAACATTATCTAGAGTCTCTGAGGGATACTATGGAAGTTGGTGTTACATTGTATTAATCTTTCTAGTAAATTTCTCTTTCCTTGACTATATAATCTTAGAATCCATCTCAATATCTAAAACTTCATGAGCCCAGGGGAGGTATATGGAATGGTGGTGGTAATGGAATCCAATTCTTGGCTTTGCTTTTGATTTTGAGGGTATAGTATCAATCTTGCCTTTATAGATTATATTCTGTGACACAGGGTAAAGGAGCAACTATTAGCTCAGATCCAGAATTTAAAGTGGGAATTATACAGGAAGAGGCACCAGTAAAAGTGATGAACACATTGCTCAAGATGGAATAAATTCCATTTCCTCCACAGGCTTTTCTTCTCAGCTTTCAAACTTACCCTGGGTTTTGTCAGTCCCTTAAAAACCCTAGGAGAAAATACATTATAAGAAGAACCTTCTTATATTCTTTTGTGAATTCTGATTTCAGCTTTGTTATTTAGCATTGTAACCTTAAATAGATTTAAGCTGGCATTTCCCAACCCATACAATGTATATATATATTTTTTCTCAGCTCTAATATCTAAATTGGGGCATCTAGGTGGTACAATGGATGGAGTACCAGACCTGAAGTCAGGAAGCCTTATCTTCCTGGGTTTAAATCTGGCTTCAGACACTTACTAGCTGTGTGACCTGATTAAATCACTTCATTCTGTTTGCTTCAGTTTCCTCATCTGTAAAGTGAGCTGGAGAAGAAAATCAGTATCTTTGCCAGAAGACCCCATATGTGGTCACAAGAGAGAGCATGACTGAAAACAACTAAGCAACAAACAACAAAAAGGAAGGAAACTGGATAAAATGGGGGGAAAATGACAGCAAAATAATTTTCCTGCTACAAGTCTGAGTATGCCACTTCTATTACCTGTGCCTTTATTTTGTCCTACCTGTTTGCTTCTCACCTGGGCCTGGAGGATATGATTACAGAGAGAAAGACAAAAACTGGTAGAGGAATTTCTTTTTAGTCTAGCACATTACAGAATATTTGCCCTTCCCCCTCACCAAAGAGAGATTCAGGCAGCTATGTGTCACAGTAAATAGTCTATCAGGTTTGAAGTCAAGAAGACTCATCTTCTTGAGTTTAAATCTGGCCTCAGACACTTGCTGTGTCACCCTAGGCAAGTCACTTAGTCTGTTACCTTATAAAATGGACTGGAGAAGGAAATGGCAAACCACTCCAGTATCTTTGCCAAGAAAACCCCAAATGGGGTAAAGAAAAGTAAGATGTGACAAACAATTGAAAAAACAATAACATCTAAATTCTGCACCAGGTTTTTTTTCTGATCACCTTAAAAGCAATTGAGGGATACATGAGTGCTGTGAGTAAGCTGCAGAGTGTAACAAATGAAGGACTGCAGGAGAGAAACACAAATATTATTAAAGAAATGACTGGCAAAGAAAGTGGATTAAAGATATATCCAGGAAAAGGATAGTATCTGTGCAATGTCAAGAGATATAAAGAAGGTCCTGAGTATGGAGGGTAAATCTCAGTGAAAGATCATGAACAAAATAAAGTATAACTGGTTTGTGCATTGCACTGAATATAAATAAAATCAAAGAATTAATATCACAGGAAATATCACCAGTCTCTTACCTTCAGTAGAGTTGCATTCTAAAAAGGATGACTGTATGACCAAAGGCAGAAAGAAGAATCTTTTTCTAAATTTTTTTTAAGTTTTAAGAAGTAAAGATCCACATGAATAAATTATGACATAGTTGTAGTATAACACTGAGAAGATCTGCTGCTGGATAGATCCACAAAGTTTATTGTGTCTACTACTAGTAGGATACTGCACTTCTTTACTAAGGAGCTTCCCTCCAGGCCCAAACATTCATTTGGATATTTTGTTTTTTCCAATTACATATAAAAACTTTTTTTTTTCATTTTAAGTTCTGAATCCAACCATTCTGGAGAGCAATTTGGAACTATGTTCAAAAAGTCATCAAATTGTGCATACCCTTTGATCCAGCAGTGTTTCTATTGGGATTATATCCCAAAGAGATCTTAAAAGAGGGAAAGGGACCCACATATGCAAAAATGTTTGTGACAGCCCTTTTCATAGTGGCAAGAAACTGGAAACTGAGTGGATGCCCATTAATTGGAGAATGGCTGAATAAATTATGATATATGAATGTTATGGAATATTATTGTTCTGTAAGAAATGACCAGCAGGAAGAATACAGAGAGGCTTGGAGAGACTTACATGAACTGATGCTAAGTGAAATGAGCAGAACCAGAAGATCATTATACACAGCAACAAGAAGACCATACAACAATCAATTCTGATAGATGTGGCTCTCTTCAACGATGAGATGATTCAAACCAGTTCTACTTGTTCAGTGATGAAGAGAACCATCTACACTCATAGAGAAGACTGTGGGAACTGAGTGTAGACCACAATATAGCTTTCTCACTCTCTCTGTTGTTGTTTGCTTGTATTTTGCTTTCTTTCCCAGTTTTTTCTTCCTTCTTGATCTGATTTTTCTTGTGCAGCAAGATAACTATAAAAATATGTATACATTTATTGGATTTAACATATATTCTAACATATTTAACATGGATTGGACTACCTGCCATCTGGGGGAGGGGGTGAGAGGAAGGAGGGGGAAATTTGGAACAGAAGGTTTTGCAAGGGTCAATGTTGAATGCATATGTTTTATAAATAAAAAGCTTTAATAAAAAAATTAAAAGAAAATTTTTTTTAGTTCCATATCCTCCCCTTCGCTCTCTCTCCTCCTCCCTCCCTGATACAGTAAGCAAATTGATATAGGTTATCTACATGTACTCATGTAAAACATATTTCCACATTAGTCATGTAAAAGAAGACACAGACAAAAACAACCAAACAATCCTACAAAAAAAAAAAAAAAAGAAAGTAAAAAATAGTATATTTTGATCTGTATTCAGGCTCTTTTAATTGCTTCTCTGGAGCCTTTTTCATTATGACTCTTTTGGAACTGTCTCAGATCACTGCATTGCTGAAAAGAGCTAAGTCATTCACAGTTGCACATCACCCAATATTGCTGTTACTGTGTACAATGTTCTCCTGGTTCTGCTCATGTCATCCTGCATCACTTTGCATAAGTCTTTGCAGATTTTTATTCTGAAATCATCTTGCTTGTCATTTCTTATAGCACAATAGTATTCCTTTACAATCATATACCACAACTTGTTTATATTGTCTCCTTATTGATGGATATCTACTCTATTTCCAATTCCTTGCTACCATAAAAAGAGATGCTATAAATATTTTTGAACAAATAGGTCCTTCCAAGCATTCATTTGGATGAGGTTCAGTCCTTCATCTGGTTTCTAATGAAAGGAGCTAGGTTCTTTTCTTCAACTCTCTTTGGTTTTTTCACATCCCTCCCCTTTTCATTCTACCATACAACCCAGGAAGAAAAATTTACTTGTTAGCTTAGCTTATGGCTCCTGCCTAGGATTTTTTTCAAAGGAATAAGTAAAAAGATACTCAATACATAATATCATTCAGATATTATGCAAGTCTTTTTTTTCTTTTGAAAAAAATTTCTTTATAACATTATCCCTTGCACTCACTTATGTTCTGACTTTTTCCCTCCCTCCCATAACCCCCTCCCCAGATGGCAAGCAGTCTTATACCTGTTAAATATGTCACAGTATATCCTAGATACAATATATGTGTGCAGAACTGAACAGTTCTCTTGTTGCACAGGAAGAATTGGATTCAGAAGGTAAAAATAACTTGGAAAGAAAAATAAAAATGCAGTTTACATTCATTTCCCAGTGTTCTTTCTTTGGGTGTAGCTGCTTCTGTCCATCATTGATCAATTGAAACTGAGTTAGATCTTCTCTATGTCAAAGAAATCCACTTCTGTCAGAATATATCCTCATACAGTATCGTTGTTGAAGTATATAATGATCTCTTGGTTCTGCTCATTTCACTTAGCATCAGTTCATGTAAGTCTCTCCAAGCCTCTCTGTATTCATCCTGCTGGTCATTTCTTATAGAACAATAATATTCCATAACATTCATATACCACAATTTACCCAACCATTCTCCAATTGATGGGCATCCTTTCACTTTCCAGTTTCTAGCCACTACAAACAGGGCTGACACAAACATTTTGGCACATACAGGTCCCTTTCCCTCCTTTAAGATCTCTTTGAGGTATAAGCCCAGTAGTAGCACTGCTGGATCAAAGGTATGATAACTTTTTGGGCATAATTCCAGATTGCTCTCCAGAATGGTTGGATTCATTCACAACTCCTCCAACAATGCATCAGTGTCCCAGTTTTCCCGCATCCCCTCCAACATTCATCATTATTTTTTCCTGTCATCTTAGACAATCTGACAGGTGTGTAGTGGTATCTCAGAGTTGTCTTTATTTGCATTTCTCTGATCAATAGTGATTTGGAACACTCTTTCATATGAGTAGAAATAGTTTCAATTTCATCATCTGAAAATTGTCTGTTCATATCCTTTGAGCATTTGTCAATTGGAGAATGGCTTGATTTCTTATAAATTAGAGTCAATTCTCTATATATTTTGGAAATGAGGCCTTTATCAGAACCTTTAACTATAAAAATGTTTTCCCAGTTTGTATGCAAGTCTTTTATGCCTACACATAAAAGAAATGCTGACATAAAAGACTTACAGCACAAAGTAATAAAACGTGATTCAATGGCTTAATTTTTGACTATTGTTATAATCGTCTAGTAGGCTGATACTTTAATCTCACCTACTGCAAGACTGTTATTTAGGCAGTTTACATTTTATCTCTGTCTGCACTGTTCAAAAAATTCCCTAGTATAATATGTTGATAAAACAGACAAGCTTGAGCCAATCCTTTTGTTAGTAGCTGTGCAAAATTAGTTGTATGACAGGGGAATTCTTTATTTACCATCATTTAATTCTAACTAAAATCATCTCATACCTCTGAGCTTCTGAGCTTAGACAAGTCCATCTCAGGATAGATGCTCATTCCCTAAGAATCAACACAAAACAAGCAATCCAAATCCAGTCTCAAAGTTTTGTAGGTAGGGCATATGTTAGGGCATGTATTTTAGATACCATATCCTCATGGTCCCATGGAAACTGGGTTGGGGGATATAGCAAGTTTCCCTTTTCCTTCTCTTGGAAAGTGATTCCAAGCATTCCTGACACTGAAGCTAAGAAGGAAGAGCCACTTGAGGTTAGGGTTGCTCCATTTAAATATCTGTTGAATCACCAGATTTTCTGGCTATGATTTTTTTTATCATTTCAAAGTGTAATCTCTTTATTCTTGAGTCAGTCACAAATTGTTAGAAGTAGGCTCCACAGTTCTCACAAGATTGAGCAGAAAATCTAAATAGCAACTCTAGGATTGTTTCATGGGATGGTCCGTTTAGCTACAATAGAAAAGGGTTTTCAGACTAGGAAAAAATTTTGAAAAGAAACAATGGTTGGAAAACACTCTCTATAAACTGCTTGCATTTTTGTTTTTCTTCCTGGGTTATTTATATCTTCTGAATTCAATTCTCCCTGTGCAACAAGAAAACTGTTCGGTTCTGCACAGAATATATGTGCACACATATATTCTATCTAGGATATACTGTAACCTATTCAATATGTAAAGGATTGCTTGCCATCTCGGGGAGGGGGTGGAGGGAGGAAGGGGAAAAATTGGAACAGAAGTGAATGCAAGGGATAATGCTGTAAAAAATTATCCTGGCATGGGTTCTATTAATAAAAAGTTATTAAAAAAAAAAAAGGAAAGGAAAACACTCTCACCATAGAAACCATCACAAAAGACTCAGTGATAATTTGGTTCAATCTTTTCATTTTAAAGAAGACAAGTTTAGGCCTGGGAAAGTGAACTGACTTTCCATAAGTCTAACAGGGCACTGTGGAAGTAATAGGGTTTGGAATCAAACCTGGGTGCTCTAATACTAGGTGTAGTATTCTTGCCATCGTGGAACTGCTAAGTTGTGTAATACCAAAGAAACTGAGGCAAGATAGAGATCAGAGAGTTTTTAATATTTTATTTGAGAGGGAGAGATTGTGCTGGGGACAAAACAGGATCCATGTTGCTCCCAGGGCTGAATAAGTCTCAAAGTAACCAGCAGCGAATATCACGTTCCAATAATATATGTGGCTCTTAAGCTATCAGGGTAGACAGAGGCAGAGGGATGGAATCCAAATTCTGGTGAGCGGGAATTTCCAAGAAGAGAACCATCAATCTGGTTCTGACAAGTTCAGGGTAGGACCATAAATTCTTACTAATTGGGAGTTAAGGATGTGTGCTGCTAGATACAGTAAGTCTGGAGAGACAGAGGTACAGGATACCAATTAGGTATCTGAGATGGGACATCTGGAGTTTTCTCTTTTGGAATATTAGCGTGGTCAGCTACAGCCCTAAGTATCTCAGTCCTAATGAACAGAAAAAGGGCATTGCAACAAGGGGGATTAAGGCAGAACAATTAAAGGAACTGAGGCAGGACAATTTAGGGAAACTGATTCAGAACAATTAAAGGAGACTGTGTCACAACAGTTGAGCCCAAGTCTTCTGCTTCCAAGCCTATTCTCCACATTCCCCTATTCTCTCTGACTCCTGCTTGATGTAGCTATTCAGCATTGCTATTTCTTTTCCACATGGCAACCCAGGGAGCTCATTTGAACCTTTCTAGAGCCTGATGAAGTATGACTATGCCATGGCATTTCCTTCAACTAGGCTTCTACGTTCTAGATTTCCCACTTCAACTCAATTTCCAATTAACATCAAGTTAACTATGACTTGATGAACCTTAAGTAGCTAGGACTTTCAGCTATAAATCCATTCCTTGACGATTTTTTTCATAAGAACCTTCTTCAGTATAATACAATTAGGAAAGCTAGTAGCTCACTTTCTAAGTTCTAGCAATGAATGGGGAGGGCAGTTGAGTATCAAATTTCAGAAAAGGAAGCCTGGACTCTGTCCCCGTGGATCAAAACACTAATCCTTATCAAGGGACTTGCCTACTGAGGGAATAGGGCAGTGAATGAAATTCATACTTCAGTCTCACTGAATCGGTCTATGCAAAAAGAACGGTCAAGCATCTCCCAGAACAGTCTACATCACACCCACAATTATCCCCACCCTGCATCCCCCAATATCCACACTTATTCGACCTTCTTCCTTCACCTAATCAAACCCCCAAGGATTTTCCATTTTCCGTTTCTTTAAGAATGAACGGGCTCAAGACTGCGCACGCGCAATCCTTTGGTCTTGACCTCCGCTAGAGACCTCGCTCCTACTGGATGGCCCCGCCCCTACTCTAATAGACCAATAGACAGCAGACATGAAGGCGGAGCCTAAAAGAGGGCGGCCGGACCTCTCTCTGGGTTCCTTGGCTGACACTCGCTAGGTTGTGGTCACGTGGCCGGCTCCGGTTCTGGGCGCGGCGCTTGTTTTGGTTTATCTTTGGCTCCCTGGACCCCCGAGCTAGATGCTGGGTGGGCTGCTTTCTTGCCCCGGCTTCAGGTCCCACCTGCATCCCCGTCACTAACCTTTAGCTTCCCTGTACCTTCGGAGCCGTTTCGCACCATGCATCTCCTCTACTACTGGAAGGTGGGGCTTCCAAGATACAGCTCGGTAGGTGAGTTTTTGCTGCGCGCCCGGAGCAGGAGGACACCCATCTGCCTTCTGGAGCCTAACGCAGTTGAGGTCCGTGAGTGGGTGTCCCCAGAGGCTGTTGGCGCTGTAAGCGCGGGCACGCAGGGGTTAGTACAGGATCGTGACTCACTCGTGGAGTGTAAGCTGTCTCAGCTACGCTGGGGGGTTACCTGCTTGGGAGTGTACTATTGCGGAGATGAGCATTCCCAGTGTGCCCAGGATGCTTAAACTGCAGCTCAAAATGCCCTGAGGAGAACTAAGTGGTGGGAGGAAGGATGTGTGCAGAGGTGAGGGGAAAGAGGTTGGACCACTAGACATCGTCCTCCTAGGCTCTTAGTTTCCTGCCGCCGGATCTAGTATGCCTTATGTTTTCCTCCCGGGAGACTTCGGGAATCAATCTCTCCACCCCCCTTCTCCCTCACTTGCCTCATCCCAAGAGGTTTTGATTCAAGCTGATCCTCTTAGTATTGAACCTCAGTTGGGGTTTGAGGAAAGGGAATATTTTGCACGTCCAAACCACTATTTCCTTCAGGGAAAACATCCTTGGTTCATCAATTTGGAGAAGTCGAGTTCTTGTGGGGGCTAGGACTCCACAGTGTTTCTCAGGGGCAGGGCTGCTTAGAGTGTGCCGGTAGATGTGATGTAGATTCTTCTGGATCCCACTGATATAACTGGATTCTCCAATGCCAGCAGACTGATCTTTATAATCTCCCACCTTTTTTTTGTTCATTTTTGGAAGTGCGGATTAGAGGTTTGGAAAGGGGCTAATGGATTGGGTCTGTAGACTTTTTGGCTAACCTAGCCCTTTTCCTCTCTCTCCTAACTTTTTCTACTCTCTGGATACTTCTTCCCTCGTCCCCTAAACACTCAGTGATCCATCACCATTTCTTAAAAATATTTGCTGGGAGATCATAGTACTTCGATAATCGAAGAGTCCTTAGCCACTTACTAATCTCACTAATTTACAGCAAGTCACTGACTATGGGAAAGAATAAGTTTCATCTACATTTTGTGGATACAGCAGGGCAGGTATCATTTGGAGAGGGAGGTACTGAGTGTGACAGCACTATCCTTGGGAAAGTGATGTATTACAGCTTCTTTGTCATTCATTTGAGAAGAATGAAAAAATAAAGTGTCAACCCTTAAAAATTACTTTGTATTTATTTATATAATTATATGTGTATATATTTTATTACCTTCTGCTCTCTTCTCATAAGATGCAAATTTCCTGTGGATTGGGACTGTTTTATTTTTGTCTTTGCACTTCCACAGTCTAACACAATATATGTTGCATAATTGTCACTTTAAAAATGCTTGTTTATTGTTTAAAAATGCTAAACCCTTCCTGGATCTTCTTTCTTTTTCATCTGCTCCTTGAGAATCCCCAAACTTGTATTAATTGGAAATGATTTTAGTGGAGAGGCCCCCACAATGCAGTTCTGAGCTGGCTGTGGAGGTTTAGGATAGAGTATACAAGTCAAATTGTAGGTAGGGGTGATGGTCTCTGTATTTCTTGTCAGAATAAGTAAATCATCCTGTACCATTCCTTCATCATTGGAATCCATTGCTGCATGCTGATGTTTTCTGTCATCTCTATGCTAAGGTAAGTGACTAGAACAAGGGAGGGAGGGAGGGCAAGAAGGGCTGTGGACTGACTTGAGGGCTAATGTATCAACTTCTTGGCTCTAAGGCTTCCAAACCATCAAGAGTCTGTATCACAAACTACCAGCAAGTGATCCATGAAAGATGAAGCCAATATGTTTTATCAGTGGTGTGGGAAAGGCAAGTTTCCCTAAAGAGCTGTAGTTTAATGAGGAGGCCACAAAATGGATATTATAGACTGTTCAGGTAGGGGAAAGTGCTGTTAGCTACAGAGTCCAGATCATTTCTTATGAAGGAAATAGAAAGGTTAGATGGACTCAAATTAGTTGAAAGGAAACGGGTCTTTTGGGTCTAGAAAAATGAGTTTTTCTCTTGTAGGGTGTCAGGGGTGCTGTGGGAGGGGCAGATTCTGCCCCATGATGTGGAGCACATTAATTCTGTGGGTTGGAAATAACATTGGATTGGAGGTCAGATGTATTATAATTCTGGCTCTGACACTGTGAACAATTATGTAAAATTGGGCATATAATTTTAACTTCTAAGGCTTAGTTTTTATCTTTATATGGAGTTAATTAAATAGCAGCATAGTGAATTTGGAATCTGAGTACCTGAGTTTGAATCCATGCCTGTCACTTATTAGTTGTATGACTGTGGACAAATCATTTAAGGGTTCTGTGCCTCAGTTTCCTGATCTGAAAAATGAAAGAGTTGATCTCTTATCTCATGATCTCTAACATACCTTTAAATTCTGAAAAACTATAACTTCATATTCTAGCCTCTAGCTTTATATTCAGCCATGAGATTTTTGTTTTTCTCCTTTCCTTCCTTAATTTAGGGATTGTGTCTGGAGATTAAATCAAGGGAGGTTTACCAGACTTGCAGTCCTTCCATGAACTCTTGGTGATAAATATAACTCTTGACACTGTGCCCCAAATCTGCTTCCAGGAAAGTTCAGATAATTGAAAGTTAGAAGCTAGTGGAGGTCTGGGGAGCCATCTTCTTAGAATCATCAACTCAAGAGAACCAAGGGCAGGAGTTGGGACTAGATGGGTGAGAATGGCACTGGCATTTTCCTAGAAGGCAGTAGGGCATGACTCTTTGAATATAAAAGGTCTTTTTGGTGGAGGGTATTAGAATATTGGTCTAAGACACTTTATCCCTTGTATCCCTGCCCCTTTCAGGTGACTCAGAGCATCTCTACAAAAATTATTGAAGAGATTGTTCGAGTATAAGAACTGTTATAGGCAGGAGTGTGACTGCGTTACATGTAATCCATAAAGCACTGGTAGCTAACTTCCTTGATGTTCCTTGCAAATGGCAGATTCCTAGGAGTGATGGGTTAGGACTGTTTCTAGAAGAAGTGCTAGTGGGTACTAGTAATAGTGAAGGGGCAAGGAAGACAAGTGGGCACTAGTTCCTGGTCTTTTACTTCTATTAAAGGAATTCTGTTGCAACTATTGGAATTTGTTCCTTTTTTAGCCTTTGGATTTCTGTTCAGAAGTCATTTAAGACTAAGGCAAGGACCAGAGTTGGTTTCTTTGGGGATCCTTTGAAGGGCATGAGTATGGGCAGGGTAGGGAAAGCTGTGGGCTTCCTCAGTAGAGCAAGCTCCTCAACTGCCTAGTTTCAATTCACAAATAAAACCTTCTATATTTGGGGAAATGGTACATAACTTTTCATTCTGATCTGTGAGCTTTGCCTATGACATAAGCATGGGCCTTCTCTGGCTGTATTAATATTTTGAATTCTCTGCTTCACCTTTTTCTTTTCACCCAAATCCTGCCCCTATTTCTGTTTTTCAGCTCACATTCATATTTTACTCCACAGTATTACATACTTACCTTTATTTCCCATTCACACAACATTATTATTAGACGTTTGCTGATTCTACTTATTGATTGTATATTAGATAAGGCAACTTTCCTGAACCTGTCTGCCCCATTTGTAAAAGTTGCATGGCAATACTTGTCTTAGCTACCTTATAGGGTTGTTGTAAGGAATGTAAACCATAAAGCACTGTATAAATACGTTATTTTCTCTTTTTTGCCCTCACTGGATTTTCTGTGTAGGCTGAGCCAGTTACTTGGGATTTAAGGCCTTTATTCCTCTCCTAAGCTTGGTAGGGTGGAATGAGCAAACTATTGTTTTTCATATTCTATATTGTAGGGTTCCCTTTTATTACTGAAACACTGCCCTCTAGTGAATAACATTTCCAACACGAGTTTATCCCATGAGTTTTGACTCAACTCTGAGTTTTTATATTGTAGTAGAATTTGTAGGGGAATCTAAGAGTGTGTGTGTGTGTGTGTGTGTGTGTGTGTGTGTGTGTGTGTGTGTGTGTACAACAACTAGATTTTGAAATAGAGGGTGGGGTAGAGATAAAGTAGACGGAAAAAAATTATGAAGATAGACCTGCTAACTAGAGAGAGCCCCTCTTTCCCCCTGAGAAGAGGTTTCTGAACATTCTAGACACTATCCCACCAACCCATTTCCCCATTAAATCTTCTCTTGGGCCCCACAGATACTATTCTTTGAATGTTCCTGAGTTCTAAGCCTAAGAAATTAATTTTCTATCTTTTAGATAGATACCAAGTTGGCTTATATAATTACTATGTTGAGAGTCCACGTATTCTTCTCTATTCCACTGGATTATTAAAATAATACTTTAAGAAAAAGCTTCACTAGTGTCAGGTGACGTATATTACATGTATATGTAATTGTTCAACTAGGCATACTAGGGCGAGTAGGCTGGGAAGATGGAATTGTTCCTTCTTCAGAAGTCCAGAGCCTTGCCATCTGACTTGGCTGGACTTTCCTCTGGCCTTTATTTCCAGCTGGAGCTTTCTATGATTGGGGACAAATAGCAGAATCAGAAAACTTGCAACGTACACTGTAGATATCTTTTAGACTTCTGCAGCCTGCCATTAAAGGGTCAAAGGCTCCCGTTTGAAGGATGCACAGAAATCTAGGATCCTGTTCAATTTCTACCTTCTCTTATTAAGGACAGCCCCATTATCTAACTCTCAGATTGTCCTAGGATTCAGAGGGTTTGATCATTAAATAGGGCTTGGAGAAAGGGGGTAAGTGCTGTTGAACTGCCTTATTTTTCTCATTCTTCGTATTCCAGAGTCATAGGAACTTCAGTAACCTAGGCCATTCTCATTTTAGGAAGGACTAAGGTAAAAAGGTAATTAAACATCAATTCTCTTTTAGCTGAGACCTGAACCACTTGCAATAGAGTATTTACTCTCTGTGTCTTTTGTGGTGCCTCTGGGCAGAAGAACAAACACTAGAAATCCCTAAAAATTGTGTAAATATGGAGCAGCCTGAGTGAACTTGCAGATTGTTTCCTGAAAGAATGTTATTCTTCCTGGGCTTCTAGTAACCATTGTTACCATTCCATCTGCTCCCCTCTTCTCTGGGATTAGTATGTCTGTTTAAAAAAAAAAAAAAAGTAATCTGGGCTGCTAGGGAAGTCTTTTCCTGAAGAAAGGCATCTTTGCTTTGTGGGAATGGTTCAAGAGATGAGGAGAGAAATCGAAGTTGGGAGAGGGGGCTGAAAATACTCTCGCTTCACCCTGGCTTCCATATTATACTCAGACCTCTGGTAACTTTGAACTTAGGGTCCAGAAGGACCCTCCTCCCTGCCCGTTTGAAGCTTTGGAAAGGCCCAGACCCAAGATTATAGACCCAAGGAACCTCTGCTGCTCTAATAAATAAGAACCTTTTTCTCTCTTATCCAAATTTACAAGGATTGTGTTTTTCAAAGGATTTTTTCTCAATTGTCCTAGGTAACTATACTTGGGCCAGGAAACGCAGCAAGCCTGGGAAATATTCTCCAATGCCTTTCTATCGGGAGGAAATGAGGGGCACAGCTATCTCCACTCTTCCCCTAGTTCATTCTTCTCCTAGGAGAAGCGGGGGCTTTTGCTCTGATCTTCTACAGTGTCCAAAACATAGAGAAAACCCTTCCTGTGAGAACTAGGAGCCTATTCCTCACTTTCTCCGTTTGGGGACTCCAGTTCCCAGGATGCAGAGCAGTAGCCAATCCCTAGTCTCCTCTTCTCTTCTTCCATCCCCCTCCTTAAGCAAGAATGCCCCAGGACCGGGTGGGGGTGGGGAGAGCTAGAGTTTCGGGTCCTGGTAAATACCGAGGAGAATGAACTGAGAGATGAGGCAGAGGAAATGGAGACTTCTGGGTTCCGGGCTCCAGTCGGATCTTAGGCCTTTCTGGAAAACGGGGGGGTGGAAGGACAAGAGCTTAAGGGAACTTCATTCCCACGTGTCTGCGCATCAGTCCGACCGGCGCCGTCGGGGTTAACCTCAAGCGGAGGGATTTCTCAGCGTGTGCGCAGAACTGCAGAGTCACAGCTTTTCCCCGAAAGAACTGTGTCCCTCCGCTGCTCAGGTCCAACACAAAATAGGGCCTCGTCCTCTCCTTTCTCCCCTTCTCGACCTGATTCCTTCGGCACCAAACCCCACACGATTCTTCCGCAGGAGGCTACCTGGATCGCTACACCCGTCGTCGACATCTTGGGCCAGGGAGCAACCCAATTCGCAGGATCCACCCTCCCGGCCGCGCAGGAGGCGGAGGGGGGAGGCGGAGCTGTGTCTCCGCTGCACTACTTTCCTCTCCGGTTGCAAATGGCTGCCTTGGTCCCCACTTTCCGCTCAGTTTCCTGACCCCCGGCGCCGGGAGCCGGGGCTGGGCCATGGACCTTTAGATCTCTGGTGATCTTATCCTGCACACGATAGTGGAGTGCAAGCCAGTCTGAACCGGCCAGACAGGAGTCGGGGCAGCCCTCAAAGTGAGAGGGGAAGGGAGGCGAGAGCTGGGCCCGGAGCGGCCGGAGAGGAGCGGGCAGAGGGTTCCGACCACCCGCTCCTTCCTCTCCCAACCCTCCCTTCCCCGGGAGGAGTCGACGGTGCGGGGCTCGGAGCCGCGGAAGGAGAGAGAGGTTGGGGCGGAGGCAGTGGGGCCGGAGAGTGTGTGTCAGTTTCACTCCTGAGGCCCTCCCGGCTTCGCTTCAATGTAGCTAAGCTAGCACGGCCTCAGGGGGCCCGAGGCGGGGAGAACCTCTACGTTCCATCCGAAGTCTCAGCGTTCCATCCGGGCCAGCTGGGCTAGAGGCTCTGCGTTCCATCCGGGCTGGCGAGGGGAAACCTACAGCGTTCCATCGGGAGCATTTCAGCTTTCCACCGGGAACCGGGCGCTGGGGAGCGGGGAGGGGGGGGGGGGGTCCCCGGCAGGCCCGGAGCTGGGAGGCGGACCGGCTCGTCGGATGTGAAGACTGTTCGCCCAAAGATCAAAGCAACCGGTGCTCCCCTTTGTGTTGGCTCTGGATTCACCACCCCGAGGCTTTGCTTGGAAAACTAAGCTATTGGGACCGAGGGGAGAGGACCAACTCCCAGCCTTGGTGTTTTCATCCACTTTAAATTTTTTTCGAAGTGGGGGGGGGGGCGCTCCGACCTGGATTTACCGTTCTTGGCCTCTCTTTGGCCCCCCCCGTGTGGGGGGCGCTTGTGATCGTCCTGGCGGGTGGAGGTCGGGGAGCGGCCGGAGTTGTGGCCATGTTCTCGGGTGAAGATTTCTGGATCGCCTTGTGAAGAGGTGAGTGAAGTCCGCGCTGCCCGGCCCCGTTTATGCGTACAGCCAGATCACGTTCCCTAGCAAGTACCAGCATCTAGTCTGGGAACGAAGATGTCAGAGCTCAGGGGAGGGTTTTCCTGGCAGCGTCCACAGAGCAAAACCTGGAGTGAGGCTTGCCTTGCGGCCTGGTGTGTTGGGGTGTGCCTGAGAACCGGGAAAGATGGCTCAAGTCTTCCCGAAGCCCAGGTGTGTTTTTATTTGTGTATGCTGGGAGGATGATCGGCATTGGGGACTGGCTAGAGTTGTCCCAGCTGCACACGCCCCTGGGGCTGCTTCCTCTCCTGCCTTGTTTAGGCTTTTCGTGTCTTGGGGAGGTGGGGACTGGGAAGAACTCCACCACTTGGCTATCCTAAAGTACCTCTCCTCCCTATACTCTTAACAGACGCCATAGACTAGGGGACCCCTCCCGCCTTCACCTCCATTCTGCCTTCACCTCCATTCTGCCTTCACCTCCATTCCCTCTTCCTGTTCGTGTAATAGGAGGAGTTCCTGTAGCCGGACTTGTATGATGGAGGGGCTGGCAAGGTCTAGAAGGAAGGAGAGATGGTCCTGTGCATAATCAAAAAACAAACAAACAAAACAAAACAAACAAACCCCTATCCACTAAAGCCAAATGACCACCCTGAGGCTTAGTGCTGTCCTGTTGCCTTCCTTCTCTTGGGGATGGACATAATCTCCAGAGGATTATAGAGAAGGCTGGAGATTTGTTTCCTGCGAATGTGGACTGGAAAAAATGGCTTTTGTTTGTGGCTTTCTCCGTGTCTGGCCTGGAGGGTCTGTTGCCCATAAGCCCCTGGCTATTCCCGCCTGCCCTTTTTGGCCCCTCCCACACCTCTGCAACCCTTTTCCAACTGGGGACTTAACCTAGTCCACTGATTTGCCCTGCCTGAGCAAATAAGATTGCCTTGCCTTCCTAAGAGGGGAAGTGACCAGATCAATGCTGACTCTGCTAGAGGGCCTATGACCAGGGTTCTGGGCATTTGCTCAGAATATAGTATTCTATTCACTTTTCCTGGCTTTGTACGGGGACAGATGATTTCTTCTCAGTCCCTCCACTTGTCATGCTGTCCAGAAGGGATTTGACTGGAGTCTCCACTCCCTAACCCTCCTCCTCACCCCCACCCCAGGTTTCATTAGACCCAGCCTAGAAACTAGGGAAGTGTGGTCTCTGTCCTTGATATATTTCTAGGTATTAATCCTATAGTTGAGATATGGCATTGGTAAGGTGTAAAATGAAGTGGCAACTGTGGTTCTTGTTTCCATCTCTTCTTTGGAGGCTGTAGCCTCTTCATTGATAGTTTCCTAATATCTAAATCCTTCTTCCTCCCTCCTCCCCCTGTTAGGGACTATTCCATTTAGGTGTGGCTGACCCCAGAGTAGGCCTGGGACTACCCTGGGAGTCCCTAGGAACAGCTTTCTATCTTTAGGGTCCTTTCTGGAGGGGGATGTCCCTAAAATAAGGGTCAAGAGAGGTGTGGTCTTGATCTTCAGACTGGGAACAAGGAAGTCCTGAATCTTTCAACAGAACTAGCTGTTCACTCAAAGGCCTGGTTAGGCCCTTCACATCCCTAAGCTCCTGTTTTCTGATTTTCTAGGAAAAGAAGCTTGAGCAGTTGGCATGAGTGGGAGTAAAGGTAGAGGGGAAATAAAGCTGACATAAAACTAGCATTTTTCCTTTTTTACTTAGGACATTTTGTTTGGGAGAATAAGCCAAATCATCCTATCTCTTTCCTGCTTACTTTCTGGGGTCCTCCTAGGTCTCCTCTTTACTCTCTCTTGACTAAATCCTGCTAGATAATATTTTTATATTAATCTGGGAGATCTTTCTTTTGGGAAAGTATTGAACTGGGAAGGGGTCTTCATTGATCATAGGCAAAGAAGAGCACTGGTGTGAGAAATCCAGTCTTTAGTTTAAAATCAGAGAGGTTTTAGAAACTTGAGAGCTGTAGCTACTGTCCATGAATATATTCCTGAAACTGAACAAGAGAGTAAAGATGTGTAGGGAAGATGTTGGTGCTAGAATAGGCCAGGCACTTCTGTCTAATCTCTGCAGAGTAGAGACAGGAAGTAGGACTGAAAGTTTTGAGGCTGTTTAGGGGACTCAGGGTCTTGAGAATATAGCTCGGGAATTGCTGATGTCACTTACCCTATCTCAGTGGGTGAGTGGTCATTTCTTTCCTAATAGGGCCAGCCTATTTAGTTTGAGGTGGCTGTACTTGGGAGAAGACAGAGGAGTCTGTCTCTCTGGCCTTGTATAAGATGGTTTTCTTCCCACCCCACTATATTATCACTGTTTTCCCCCTCCCTTGCTGTTGTGATTTTTTTTTTTTTTTTTTTTTGACCTCGAGAATCAGTGGGATAGGGAGTCCCTGGTTGAAGGACAGGAAGTAGCAGAATGTTGTTGTCTCTGTTTAGAAAATATTGAGGGTCTCAAACTTCATAGATATGATTAGGGCTCTAATCCTACTAGAACAGTCTCAGTTTCTACAACTCCTTTTCCCAAAGGTATCCTTTGGGTGTTTTCTGTGAAGCTGACAAGTAGATAGGAGGATTAAGTGGCTGTTCTGTCCTATCCTTTTCTGTCACAGCTGTAGTTGAATTGAGATGTAGGAGGAGAGATGTTCTCTGGTTGAAAATAGTGGGTATCAGTTAGGTGTCCTCTCCTAAAAATTGCTTTCTGAATAGGATGTGGAATGTGGAGTGATGCATCTTGGAGAATAGAGATTGAAAGGATTTTTTTTTTTTTCTTGAGAAGTATCCTAAGAATGAGGCTCCAATCTAAGGATTTTTGGAGGTGAGGGTTTAGGGAAGGTAGTAAGGTTTTTGGATTATTCTCTGGTCCTGAGAACTATAAGAGGAGTCCTATGATTTCTTTTGTCCTGGCATCATTTAAAAAGATCCAGATGCATTATCTGCCTTTAATTTGTGGGGGGGAGGGGGGAGTTAGAAGAGGAAGAACTGTCCTGAGGCCAATGTAAGTTCTTTTTTTTTTTGTTGTTCAGAGGTATGAAAAGAGTGAGACATAGCTTAGTAAGTTTGTTTGTATCTATTATAAAAATGAAAAATTCATCCTTTTGGAGCAGTTTTCAAGTTTTTGAATAGACTACTCCCTCACACAATTCCCAAATCTTAGTATTATGAACTACAAACATTTGCTTTTTCCCATATTTCTCCCTTTCCATAAACTCCTTTTCCCCTTCTCTTACATATAGAATAGACTTAATTTGTGTGTCAGGAGCAAACTTCATAGTATGTTAATTACCTACACCCTTATTCAGTGCTTTCTAGTGGGCAAAGTGCTTAATGTATGGAAGAGTAGAACAGACCCCTCTCTTGATTTTTTTCTCCCATTTGGAGGGTCAGTGTCTTTCTGTTTTGAGATAGTGCAGGCCCTGAAACAGTCAAACCTTCATTGAAGTATGTGCTACCTTTATTCATCTTTCTCCACCCCCTGCCTCTCCCCACTAAGTATGTGGAAACCCCACTTAGCTGAAGGGAAGGAAACTACTTAGTCCTCAACTTTTAGAACTCCTGTTGGGGCAGTGTGTTTCCAAGGACCACAACTCCCAGCATGCCTGGCGGTAGGCCTGGTTACACATGCTCAGTAGTTCTCAGGGCCCTTTTCTGTTGCTTCTGGGGGCATCTCAGAAGGAAAGGCTGTTGTCGTTGCTAGGGGCAACAGTCTGGGGACTCCAGGCTAGGTGAGACCCCTGGTGGGGCAAGGGGGAGGGGACTCTGCTGGTTCACTAGGATGGGAGGGGAGGTGGGAACAGGAATTAGGACCAGCTTCTCTGGCAGGGAGCCAATGGGGGGGTGGGGGTGGGGGTGGGAGGAGTGGGGAACTCCCCTCAGAATGAAGTCCCAGTTTAAACCTGGGGATCTGTTGTGGAGCCAGTGCCTGTATGGGCTTTGGCACTGATGAATCCCTCCTATCTCCTCTTCCTTGTCAGGGAAGGCCCCAGACTCTGCCTTGGTAAAGCCCAGTTTAAGCTATGTGTCCCCAGAGAAGAGATGGATGGGTGCTTGCTCCCTTCCAATTGAGCTTTCTCCTCTAAGAGGCTGTGTGGCTATGTATTTGGTGGGGGGGAGAGAGAAGGGTTGGAGGGTGGAGATAGTGTGGGTCAGGGAAGAAAGTGTTTAGAGCCTGGCACTGCTGAGCTTTCAGATAGTGGCTGAAATGAAACTCCTGTATAGCTTCAAACTGGTTCTGTTTAAATGTATTGAGCAGGGTACAAATAGTTTTGCTAAAAGATAAGGGGAGGAGAGAGGAAGCACTTTTGCTGTGTGACGTGCTTCTGATTGAAATCCTCCTCTCTCAAATACCTTTTTGTGGGCAAGTCTCAAGGGATGAAGGGAATGGAGGCCTGTTATTGCAGGAGGGATCAGAATTACTAGGCATGGTTAAGTACTTGCAGTGTCTAGGTACACAGCTGTCCCTTCTTCCTAATACTGTGAAAAGAGTACTAGTATGTCAAAGTGTGGCATCTTGGGCATTTATATTTGTGTTGTTTAGGTCTCCCCGGGAGGGCATTGCCCAGTCGGAGAGAGGAATGGACGACCCGAAGCCCTCTGGTGAAGATAAAGATTCAGAGCCGGCAGGTGAGCATAGAAAGTTTAAAGTAGGTGGGTGGGTGATATCTTGAAAACTTATTCCTGGCACAGGAACCCAGAATCATATCTGGGTGATATGGGAGCAGCAGCTATATGACAGATCTAAAGCTTATGTATGTCCTTTAGTATAATAGTAGATCTTTGGGTTACCTCATGTTACCTCTTGTTTGTAGAGCTCTGATCACTAGTCCTATGCCTTTTTCCTCCCAGGACAAATGACTTTCTTGATGTAAGAATAGCCTGGAAGTTATATCAATTATTTTAGGGATTGGGGCGCAACTTGGTTTGAGCATAATGTTGGATAGTGCTTGATATCCATCCTCTGTCCTTCTAGCTGATGGGCCTGAAGCCTCCGAAAAATCAGGCCCCACTGAGCCAGACCCCCCCAACCCACCTTTGGGGGATGCCTCTGTCCACAGCCCAGGGAGTTCCAAGTCCCAGGACCCTCCTCAGGATTGCAGGTAATTGTCCTACGGGAGATAAAAGATAGAAACTTGGAGGTAGTGAGGGGTTTTGATTTAGGGGTGGTTTTTTTGGAAGTCTGCGATAGGGATTTGGCATCCATAGGTTTCAGGAGAATTTGGTAAAAGGACTAGAAGACTGGAATGTTTTAGGAGGTTTGGAAGTGTTGCCACTCAAGAATGACCGGAGTGCTTAGTGGGAATGTTAACGATTTTGCATGCTTTCAGCAAGGGCCCACTTCGGCGCTGTGCCTTCTGTAACTGTGGGGAATGGAGTCTTCATGGGCAGCGGGAGCTTCGGTGCTTTGAACTTCCACCAGACTGGCCCCAGGGTTCAGCAAGGCCACCTGAGGGGCCTGGACTTGGAGAGGCAGTGCCACTCGATGATTTGTCCCAGATTGGCTTCCCTGAGGGAATGACACCTGCCCATTTGGGAAAGCCTGGTGGTAAGATTGGGAGAAAGTGAGGGGGACAGTGATGGAAAAGGAGAAAAAGGGGAGTGGGGAGATAATCTGGAAAGAGATGAATTCTTCTCTTCTACTGTCTTGTATAGAACTCTGCTGGGCTCATCACTGGTGTGCAGCATGGTCAGTGGGAGGACAGGGCCAAGATGGGCTGGAGTTGCACGGAGTGGACAAGGCCATCTTCTCAGGGATCTCTCAGGTAGGGCAAAAGGGAGAAGACAGTAGAGGGTGGGAGTGATGGACATGGTGTGCTCAGCTCCCTATTTCTGATCTGTACACACTGAGCTGGCAAACTTGGTGAGGAGGTAGGTAAATGTGGGGGCTGGGGACCAGCTCTGAGGGGAGTGCTAGGTGAATTTGGCCCATCCAACTCTGAGTCTCTACCTTGGCAGCGCTGCTCTCATTGCACCAGGCTGGGAGCCTCCATTCCCTGCCGATCGCCTGGATGCCCACGGCTCTACCACTTCCCCTGTGCTGCCGCCAGTGGTTCCTTCCAGTCTATGAAGACCTTGCAGCTGTTGTGTTTGGAGCATGGCGAGGAGGCTGAGCATCTAGGTGAGCAATTGGGAAGGGGGAGGATTTGGAACTTGGGAGCCTGTAATTACTTGAATGCTTTCATTTTTTAACTTTTGACTTTGTTGATTTACTTTTCTTCCACACTAGAGGATGCCCATTGTGTAGTATGTGATGGGCTGGGTGAACTTCGAGACCTTCTCTTCTGTACCAGCTGTGGGCAGCACTATCACGGGGCCTGTCTGGACACTGCTCTAACTGCACGAAAACGTGCCGGTTGGCAATGCCCGGATTGCAAAGTGTGCCAAACCTGCAGGTGGGTCTGGGTTAGGAAGAGGTTGGAGGATGGGGAGGAAGGCAGAGAAAGCTGAGAAGGGGACTGGGGAAGGATCTTGTACTGTGCCCTTTATCCTACAGGCAGCCTGGGGAGGATTCTATGATGCTAGTCTGTGAGGCGTGTGATAAGGGCTACCACACCTTCTGCCTGAAGCCAGCTATTCAGAGTCTACCCCCTGATTCATGGAAGTGCAAGGTGGGTATCCCTGAGGCTCTTCTTGGCCTCTGACCCAGAAGGGATTCTTTAGCTTGGGCACACTCTCTCATGTCTCCTCTCTGACCTGATGCCCAAGATACTCTCTGTCTACCTACAGACGTGCCGGGTGTGCCGAGCCTGTGGGGCATGCCCAGCAGAGCTGGATCCCAACTGCCAGTGGTATGAGAATTACTCGTTGTGTGAGCGGTGCCAGCGGCAGCAGAACACCCAGGGTGGAAGGATGGGAAGCTCTGATACTGAACAGAGTCTCCCTGTCTGCAACAAGTAAGCGGAGGAGAGGGTCTTTTGGTGATTGGGGGAAGGGGAGTGCCGGTATTAGCAGGAACTCCCCAGATAAAATGGGATTTGGGAAGCTTATTTACAGTGCACTCTGGAGTAGAGCGGGCCATTCATAGCCATGGACTATGTTCACAAGAAACTTTGATGCCCATATGGAGTTGGCAGTTAGGCAAGAAAAGCTGGGGCCTACAGAACATGATAGTGCCTACTTCTCTCTTCTTTGTGCAGATATCCTCAATCAGAGCTTGGCATCACCTCTCTTGGTACCCCTGATGATTTTGATAGTGCATGCCAGGAACAGTTGGAGGGGGAGAAGGAAGCCTGCAGGAAGTCTGAGGAACCAGGGCCATTGCATTGTGAAGCCAAACCACTAGGTGAGTGGGCTCCTCCACATAAACAGAGTTTGATCCTTAAAGCTTTACTAGTGTTAATAGCTGCCAGCTCCACCAAGACTTTGGGGCACTGGTTTGACTTGACTCCCTTTGACTCGGAGTAGGTCTTGATTGCCCCTGCCTTGTGCTTTCTGTAGTGTATAGCTGAAGCTGTAGCCAGATAGGAATTTGGCCTCTTATGTCTACAGGGCAAGCAGGGACCCAAGATGAGTCGCTACCTGAGGTCCTCTCCCCACCTGAGGTTGCCCCCCTTGATGAAGAGATGCCACTGGAGCCCCTGTTACTACCTGAGGAGCCACTCCTGTCACCTCAGCTACCACCAACAGGTAAGGAACTGGGAAAGCATCCTTCTTCCGGGATACAATATGTCCCCCAGGGAGACTGTGAAATGAGTAGAGGATGGAAAATCAGGAAGCCTGGGTTTAAATTCTGCCACTTGATAGTCCCTGGTTTTGTGACCTTAGGTGAGCAAGCCTTTGGATTTCTCTTTGCCTAAGTCTCATTGTCTGTTAATATGAGGCCTATAATAGTTTGTTAGCTACCATACAGGCTTGTACAAACCTCAAAGCAGTGTGAATTTTGTCCCTAGGTACAGAATACTGTACCTCTAAAATCTTGCTTTTTTCCCCCCCTTTCCAGATCCTCCTCCTCCTCCACTCTCTCCTGCCACTGCTGTAGCCCCACCATCCTTGTCTCCCTTGGGGGAGCAAGAGGAGCTCCCTGATGCCAAAGGGGACAGTGAGCCAGGAACCCCACCAGAGGTCCCTATCCTAGACACACCCATCAGCCCCCCTCCAGAAGCCAGCTGCTTTGAACCAGAACCCATAGCTCCTATAGACTTGACCCCTTCTCCAGCCTCCCCCGAAGAACTGGGAGAACTGAATTCTCCCATCCCTCTAGAGCCCCCTCCTCCACAGTGTTCCCCTCTACCATTAGCCCCTTCTCCCTTGGGCTTCATGGAGAAGGCACCAAAAGTCCTAGATGAGACTGAGTCTCAGGAGATGGAGACAGAGCCAGAGTGCCCAGCTTTGGAGCCTAGTGGGATCAGCCCCCCAGCCTGTCCCACAGGAGACCTCTCCTGTCCTGCCCCTAGCCCTGCCCCAAGCCCTGCCCCGGCCTTGGATGTCTTTTCTAATCTGGTTGAGGACACAATCTGTCTTGATGAGACAGAGGCTACTGGTCCAGTGCCAGAGGCTGGACAGACCTCTGGCAGTTCAGGCAGTGATCCTAAAGGCTCCCCCTTGCTCCTTGATCCTGAGGAGCTGGCCCCTGTGACCCCTATGGAGGTCTATGGTTCTGATGGTAAGCAGGCTGGGCAGAGCTCACCTTGTGAAGATCCTGAGGAGCCAGTTGCCCCACCAGTGCATACCCCTCCTACTCTCATCAAGTCTGACATTGTCAATGAGATCTCCAACCTGAGCCAAGGTGATGCCAGTGCCAGCTTCCCAGGCTCCGAGCCTCTGCTGGGCTCCCCAGACCCTGAGGGGGGTGGATCACTCTCCATGGAGCTAGGTGTGTCCACTGACGTCAGCCCTGCACGGGATGAGGGCTCCTTTCGGCTCTGTACTGATTCACTGCCTGAGACTGATGACTCCTTACTTTGTGATTCTGGAGCAACTGGAGCTGGTGGCAAGGCTGAGGGTGATAAGGGGAGACGGCGAAGCTCCCCCGCCCGTTCCCGTATCAAACAGGTGAGAGAAGTAGGGTCAGAGCAGCCACTTTCCTTCCTGGGGCTGCCCGCCTACAATTTAGTGCCACTCTTGGGTGGAATTAGCCTCTCAGGAGATGCCAAACCTGGGAGAGTTTAGAAGGAAGTTGGTCACTACCTTTTTCTTCCCAGAGTGGGCTTTTTGGAATTGATTCTACTCTTTCTCCTGGTTGGGCTACCAGGAACTTAGCTGGTCCTCTCTCCTCCCACTTAAAGCAATGCTCTAATGACCTTTCCCTGCCAAACTCTTGGGTTCAGGGTACAAGCCCCTGACCTCTCCTGAACTACCCGTGTTGCCCATTCCTTTTCTTGCCCAGGGCCGTAGCAGTAGCTTCCCAGGAAGACGTCGACCTCGGGGGGGTGCCCATGGAGGAAGGGGGAGAGGACGTGCCCGGCTGAAGTCGACCACTTCCTCTGTGGAGACTCTGGTAGTAAGGAGCGGTCTCTTTCTGGCCGTCCCCTGACTATATCCTTCTTAGATTCCATACCTTCCATGTAGCCATTTCTTTTTTCCAGACTTAGACTACTTGCCTCCTATCATTTCATCCTTCCTTTCCCCTTAGAATACTTGGTTTTTAAGAGCGCCAACCCTACTGGCCTCTGAACAGAGTCCTCTGTTGCTCAGGGTGGAGAGGCAGAGCCCTCTCCGTCCTAGCTTCTGTCCCTTCTGCAGTGGCCCAAACTTCACTTCCTATCACCCTAGGGAGGAGGAAGATTGGTTGGGGTGGGGTTAGTTGTGGCTCACCCTCCTTACCTCCCTTGGCCTCTTAGGTCGCGGACATTGATAGTTCTCCCAGCAAGGAGGAAGAAGAGGAAGATGATGATACCATGCAGAATACTGTGGTTCTCTTTTCCAACACTGACAAATTTGTCTTGATGCAGGTACTGTCTTTTGTCTGGTCCCATTGTCAGCAGTGGTACATGGTATCAGAGAAGCATTTGGAGGTTGGTGGGAAGAGTATTAAGGGAAGATCCAAGGCCTATCCCAGGGAGGCATTCTAGGCTAGGTGGAAACAGAAGATGGGCCACTTGAGTCACAGCCTCAAGTGTTAGTTTGAGCCTGAATTGTGATTTTTAAAAATTACATTTAAGAGCACATTCTAGTTTTCCAAGTCTTCTATATGAGATCCCTTGCTGTTTGATAGCAGTTCTGAATATTCTCACCAGTTAAGCCAAATGGAGACGGTGGGATCCCCTGGAGAAGTAAGAAGGAGAACCAGGGATTAGCCGGGAAGAAGATTGAATTGATGATAGAGGTTACTAGTAAATGAGAACAGATTCCCGCAAATCTGTATAAAGGATAGACTGTTAAAAGTGGGGAAAAGGCCCCAAGGGTAGGTAAGGTTAGTTATAGATGAGGAAATTGATTTTGAACCCTTGCTTTGCTTCTGTACTTTCTTTTTCTAGACTTTAGTTTCTTCTAAATTAAGGGAGTTAACACAAAGGATGAGGTCATTATCTTTTTCAGAATCATACTTTTTAAATGTGTAGAACCAGATAGCATAGGATTGCAAAGGAAACAGGTTATGTGGAATTACAACTATGTCAGTGTTAAAAAATCAAGTTCATGAATCCTAGATTAAGAATCCTTTATTCTAGATGATCTCGAAGTTCTTTAGGTCCTGGTAAGGTACAGAGGTCAAGTAATTTGCTCAAGATCATGGTATCCCAGTTATAGATACTTACACCATTATTTCTCAGCATGGCATTTCAGGAGGAACACCTAGTTCTTCTGTGGGAGTATGGAATGGGATGGGATGAAAGGAACTGGTAAGTGGCTACAGGTTCCACTCATCTGTCTGGGTTTTCTTCCAGGATATGTGTGTAGTGTGTGGTAGCTTTGGTCGAGGGGCAGAGGGACACCTCTTGGCCTGCTCTCAGTGTTCACAGTGCTACCATCCTTACTGTGTCAACAGCAAGGTGAGTCCAGGGCCCAGAGCAGAGGGAACAGGGGGTAGGAATTGGGAGATGGAGGCTCACCTAACTTGTCTCATTTTAGGGGTATTGTTGAGTTTGAAGATCATTAATCCTCAAGGTTTAACAGGGCAGGGACTTCTGAAAAATTGGAAGAAAGAGGGAAGTAAATATGGGAAGAGCAGGACTCAGGGGAGGGGAGAAACATTAGGTAGTTTTAAGTTTATAGTTTTTAACCAACAGGAGACTTTGGTTCTAATTAAAGTTTTCAAAATCATTCAAGTCATACAAGCATTTCTTAATTTCCTACTTGTCCTAGATAAGATCAGGACTTATTTTAAGGGTCTTTAAATCAGCTGTACCCTTCCATGGAGATTCACCTTCCAGGGTGATTCTCCCCCTAAAGATCATCAACCAGTACATGAAGAGACATTCATTCACCGGTCTAGAAGGGTGGCCTCATGGACTAGGCTTTGTTGTGGTTGGGCCCAAGCTCAGCCAAGTACCTTGCTGAGAAGGCCGTTTCCAATCCTCTAGATTACTAAAGTGATGCTACTGAAGGGCTGGAGATGTGTGGAATGCATCGTGTGTGAGGTGTGTGGCCAGGCCTCTGACCCATCTCGCCTTTTGCTCTGTGATGACTGTGACATCAGCTACCACACCTACTGTCTGGATCCCCCTCTGCTCACAGTGCCCAAGGGTGGCTGGAAGTGCAAATGGTACTGGGGAGAGGCGTCTGTGTTTTGGGAGCAGTGGGAAGGGGTAGGGGTGGGAATCAGGGCCTGGGGATTAGTATGACTCAGAGAGGTCACCCCTTGGGTAGTTTCAGGGTGGTGAGGGTCAGTGTGCCTGAATGAAGACCAAGTTTAGTGCCCAGGGTTTGGCAGAGGGATGCCCAGATTGGACAAGCTGGTGCTAAGAATCCATTTCCTCTGCCAGGTGTGTGAGTTGCATGCAGTGTGGGGCTGTTTCACCGGGCTTCCACTGTGAGTGGCAGAACAGTTACACCCACTGTGGGCCCTGTGCCAGCCTGGTGACCTGCCCAGCATGTCGTGCTCCTTATGTAGAAGAAGATTTGTTAATCCAGTGCCGTCATTGTGAGCGGTGAGAGGACTTCTTCCTCCTTCTCCCCTGGATGACTCCCCTGCCCATTCCTTGAGTTTGCTCCTCCCCTCAGCTCCACCCTCAGTCTTGGTTCATGTGTCTGTCTGTCTCTCCTCCCCTAATGCCAGGTGGATGCATGCTGGTTGTGAGAGCTTATTCACTGAGGAAGAGGTAGAACAAGCAGCAGATGAAGGCTTTGATTGTGCCTCTTGTCAGCCCTATGTGGTGAAGCCTGTGGGTGAGTTAGCAGGAACTGTGGGGCAAGGGGCTTGGGGCCTACTTGGAGAACAGACCCCTCATTGTGTCTTTGTTCTTCCCCATCCAGTGCCCATTGCGCCACCAGAGCTCGTGCCTGTGAAGGTGAAGGAGCCAGGTAAAGTGTGAATCATAGAATGTTAGATATAAGGGACCTTAGAGGTCATCTGGGCCAACTCCCTCATCTTACAGGAGGCCAAGGCCTACAGAGGTGAAGGTAGTTGTCCCAGATTGCTTAGTTAGTGGCGGGGGTGGGACCATAGCCCTGATCCCCTGATTGCTAGTTTAATGCTTTTTGCCATTTTACTATCCCTATTGATAATCTCACTAGAGAACACAATTCAGGTAGGTGACTTAGAACACCTATCCTAAGCACCCTATTGGGTACTGTTGTTTGTCATCCTGGGGGATTCATTGGTGGCATTCAGTGAGTAGGGGATTTTAAGCCCCTGGGTCATGGAGAACAAGGTAAATTCGCCCAGGGTAAATTATTTAATCAAATCCAAAGTTTGCTCCAGTGCCAGAGAAATTCTTTTTTGAATTTCCCCTTGAGAGCCAAGTCTCTGTTGGGTGCTTGGGAAAAGATGGAACTATTCTTTCCTTGAGAATGTGCCAGTCCTGGGGACTTCAGCTTTGTCTGCTTCTCTCTCCATCCCTTCTTTCATCTGTTTGTGGCTCTGCCCTCCTGAGCTGGGCTAGTTGCTGTTGGCTTATTTGAGAAACATAATTCTTAATTTAGTCCCTTTATCCAGGTATCACCATCTCCTTCCCCTCCTTTACAGAGCCCCAGTACTTCCGCTTTGAGGGAGTGTGGCTGACAGAGACTGGCATGGCTGTACTTCGAAATCTGTCCATGTCCCCCCTCCACAAGCGGCGTCAGAGGCGTGGGCGGCTTGGCCTCCTAGGTGAGGGTGGGCTAGAAGGGCCGGAGCCCTCAGACCCCGGTGGCCCCGACGACAAGAAAGATGGGGACCTGGAAGCTGAGGAGTTGCTCAAGAGTGAAGGTTTGGCTGAGGATCTGAATTTGGGCTAGAAGTGAAATAGTTGAATGTGGATCTGTCTCAGGATCACACTGGAGCCACTTGCCTTGTCTGGATGTCTCAGGGGAGACTCCTGGCTCTGTTCTAGGACTGAGGGTTTGAGAGAAATGAGTTTTTTGGGGATGCTGTGCCACCCACATACCTGACCTCATCTTCTAACTTGCTGACAGGAGTTGGTGTGGAGCACATGGAGTGTGAAATCAAGCTGGAGGCCCCTGCCAGTCCTGATGGGGAGCCTGGCAAGGAAGAAACTGATGAGGGCAAAAAGCGCAAGCGAAAACCTTACAGGCCTGGTAGGTCCTTGTGGAATGGGGATGGATGTGGAGGTGAGGGAAGAGGGGAATGGGAGAGTAGCTGCCAGCCCTCCCAGCAGCTCCTCATCCTGCTCATGATCTCTTTTCAGGCATTGGGGGCTTCATGGTTCGACAGCGCAAATCTCATGCCCGTCTGAAGAAAGGACCCGCTGTGTTGGTGGAAGTGTTGAGTGGGGAGGGCCAGCCTGATGAGGGTGAGATGGATTGGGACACTAGGATCAGTAGAAACAATAGGGTAGGCGGAGGGGGGGGGGGGGCAGTATAAGCAGGCAGGAGATTCGTGAGGCAGAGAGCAGATTGTGAATTGGGTGGGATAGAAGGGAAAGAGAAGGGGACAGCTTCCTGGTGGGGAAAGGTTTTAGCTGTGGCTCTTCTCTTCCAGTTGTGACAGTTGACCCACCTACAGAGGGTGCAGTGGAGCAGAGTACAGCAGAAGGTGATGAGAAGAAGAAGCGTCGGGGTCGGAAAAAGAGCAAACTGGAGGACATGTTTCCTGCTTATCTGCAGGTGGGGACTAGAACAGGAAGGTTGTGAAGGGAACATTGGATGAGGGGCTAGCAGAGAACAATAACTTTTTGTTCTTTGCTTCCTTTCCTTTCTCCTACCACTTAGGAAGCCTTCTTTGGGAAGGCACTGTTGGACCTTAGCCGAAAGGCATTGCTGGTGGCTGGGGATGGACGACCAGGCTTTGTGCCAGGCACTCTCAGGGGTAAGGGGGACCCAGGCCCTGATAGAAAAGAGTCTTCTGCCTCACAGAAAGGTCAGTGGATCTGGAAAGGAGAATGTTGGTCTTTATAGCAGTTGGGCAAACACTGTAGGATGGAGTGCAGTGGGCTTGGGCATTTTAACTATGGCATTGGCTACCCAGAAGAGACACTAGAAGGGTATCTCTAATGAGAATGCTGACTGCTTCTCATAGGGGATGATGGACCAGACATTGCAGATGAAGAGTCCAGAGGCCCTGAGGGCAGTTCAGAGACTCCAGGTGAGAAACATTGGGGTGAGCAATCAATTTTTTTTCTTTTTTAATATCACTGTCAATACCCACTATCCTGTTCCACTTAGTAAAACAAATCAACATATGAACCATCTTAATCCACATAATTTCTGTTTCATCATCAGGCCTCTGAATTCACCATTAGTCATTGCATTGACAAGAGTTCTAAAACTTTTATTGTCTTCCTTTATGTTACTGTGTCATTGTGTAAATTAAATTATTCTCTACTTCAAACTCACCTCCATATCCATCCCTGCCCCACAGGGATCTACCAGTCCTGTAAGGTTTTCGCCTGTGCTTTTTGCCCTTATCAGTCCATTTATGCCTCCATGGAGCCCTCTTATCCTACTGATGCTCACCATAGAATCCCAAAATGGAGTCTGAAAAAAACTAAGCCAAGCATATGCCCGAAGAGGTTAAAGGCAGAGAAAGGGCCCAAATGGAAGAAAAATATTTATAACAGCACTTTTTATAGGGGAAAGGAAGTAGATATCCATTGATTTAAAAATGTTCTTACAAGAAGTTTCCAGCTTAGTCTATTACATTCTTGTATCACTGCTTGTTTAGTCATGAATGGCTTTATCAGTATGGAAGGGAGTTAGGGACTACAAAGTTGTCCCAAAATCCTGTAACCCTAACCCAGTAATTTTTGCTCCCACAGGCCCTGAAGAGGGAGGCATCAAGACATCTCCTGTACCCAGTGACTCAGAGAAACCAGGAACCCCAGGCGAGGGAATGCTCAGCTCTGACTTGGACAAGATCCCCACAGAAGGTTGGTTCTCTAGTAAAGTCTTCCTTCAGGGTTTGGGGTTCCTCACTGAGATGTTTAAAAAGGAAGGAGAATTCTTTATCTATGTAAAGTGTAGCACATAGGGGAAGGATATGAGAGTGCATTTGTCCTTATTGAGCATCTAGTTGGTGAAGAATGCTTCAAAGGAAAAGGTGCTAAGGCAAGTTGGGATTGACATCTGGATGAAATAAAGATCAGTTCTTCAAAAATTTGGCTTTGCTTTTCTTGTTTGGCCGTCTCAGGCTAGGTTATCAGGCTAGTATGTAAGAGTCCTTTAAATGGACGGCCACAGTGCAACAGGACATTTGAGTGGCCCGGAAGTAATTTTCTGTGGCTAGGGGACTACCCCTTAGGTGGGTACCCCTCGCCATATCAAGATAGCTTCATAACGGGAGACAGCTCTCTCACTGGTTGGCTGTGTGTGCATGACCTCACAGACTCTTTTTAAGCCCGCTGCGGGCAGCAAGTCACTCTCTTTATCCTGGGGTAGCCAAACCAAGTGGATGGCTAGCCAAGAGAGGTAAGGAACTTGATAGTGAACATGTGGGTCTTCAGACTAGGTGTTTACTAGGGATTTAACAAGTCAGGGCATTATGTGAGCAGGTACAATAAAGGCTTTCAGTTTGCACGTGGCTGGCTGTTTTTGAGTGCGCTGTCGGTTATTAAAACTACAATTCAAGAAATCGTGGCCAGAGGCCTCTGAAGGCTTCAGAGGAGGCGAGTTGGTAGAATTAGTTGAAACTGCAAAGCTCAGTGGCCAGAGGTACCCTGAAGCCCTAGGAAATAGGAGAGACTGATAATAGTTCCATTTTCCTGGGTTCTCTTCCTCTGCCAAGCTTCATGTTGGGTCTTGCTGCTTTCTTGCTGGTCCCATTCGTTAGCCATGTTCACTAGCCCTCTCCTCTTCCCCATACAGAGCTGCCCAAGATGGAATCAAAGGACCTTCAACAGCTATTCAAGGATGTCCTAGGCTCAGAGCGGGAGCAGCAGATTGGCTGTGGGACTCCTAACTTGGATGGGAGTCACACCCCAATGCAGCAGAGGCCCTTCCTACAAGGTGGGATAGTCGGGACCCAGTTGAGAATTGGAGGTGGAGCCACAGATTGGGAAGCCCATTGGATGCTGCTTTGTGCTGGCAGTGCCTGTGACCCCTATCTATCTCCTGCAGGTGGGCTTCCTTTGGGCAATCTCCCTACCAGCAGCCCAATGGACTCCTACCCAGGCCTTTGCCAGTCTCCTTTCCTTGATAATAGGTAGGTATCTATACTTTTCACTGTTGTTCTCCCTGGAGTCCCTTTTCTCTCCCTTTCTCCCCATTACTTATACAGACATAGGTTTGATTTTTTTAGTTGATAGCCTGGCCACTACGTTCCCTTCTATTAACTCCTAAATCCCTGCTCATTTCGTCTCCCTCCACGGTTGATAACTTGTCATGGGGGTGGGAGAAAGGGCCTGGGCTTGGAATCATTGGCCCGCTGTGACCTTCTGCCCCTGCGCCCCAGGGAGCGCGGGGGCTTCTTCAGCCCAGAGCCTGGTGAGCCTGACAGCCCCTGGACGGGCTCAGGGGGCACCACACCCTCCACACCCACCACCCCAACCACGGAGGGTGAAGGCGATGGGCTCTCCTACAACCAGCGGAGCCTCCAGCGCTGGGAAAAGGATGAGGAGCTGGGCCAGCTGTCTACAATCTCGCCTGTGCTCTACGCCAATATTAATTTTCCCAACCTCAAGCAGGATTATCCAGGTACATGCTGGGGTAAAAAGGGAAGCTGAGGTCTGGTATGGGACAGTGACACTTCTGGCCCATCTCCTTTGACTTCTGATCCTTTGGCCTGCAGACTGGGCCAGTCGCTGCAAACAGATCATGAAGCTGTGGAGAAAAGTCCCAGCCACTGACAAAGCCCCCTACCTGGTGAGGATGAGGAAAGGGAGGGAGGCTGGGGCCCCAGGGGAAAGAAGGGAGTTCACTTGGAGCTGGGGTTTTCTCCATCCTACCTCCACTCCATTCACCCAGGGAATAGGCTTCGGGTCAGGGTGGGCTTAAGGATCAGAGCACATGATTAAGCTCTGGCCCTGATTATCCCTCAGCAAAAGGCCAAAGATAACCGGGCGGCTCACCGCATCAACAAGGTGCAGAAGGTGAGTGGGAGCCTGGAACATGGGGAATTGTGGGAGAAGCCTGGGGCTTGCTGGGAGCCTTAGGATTTGGATTGGGGGAGGGGGATATTTTCCATGGCAGAACATATTTTTGACAGAGTAGTGGGATCCCTAGAGCAAATGGATACTCCCGAGGCCTTGCAGTCTATGACTCCCAGATCCATCCCATCACCTCCATCCCCCAATTTCATCTATGCTCTCTCCTTATACCACTACAGCAGGCGGAAAGTCAGATCAGTAAGCAGACCAAGGTGGGCGACATAGCCCGCAAAACCGATCGGCCCACCCTGCATCTACGCATTCCCCCTCAGCCAGGGATGCTGGGCAGTCCCCCTCCAGCTTCTGCTCCGACTGTCTTCATTGGCAGTCCCCCTACCCCAGCTGGCTTGTCTACCTCCTCGGATGGGTTCCTGAAGCCACCAGCGGGCACAGTGCCTGGCCCTGACTCACCTGGTGATCTCTTCCTCAAGCTCCCACCCCAGGTGCCCGCCCAAGTGCCTTTGCAGGACCCTTTTGGACTGGCCCCCAACTATACTCTGGAGTCTCGCTTCCCCACAGCACCACCAGCCTACCCCCCCTATCCTGGGTCAGCAGTGCCCCCTGCAAAGCCTCAGATGCTGGGTGCTCCTCCTCGGCCTGGGGCTGGCCAGCCTGGAGAGTTCCAATCCACCCCACCTGGCACCCCAAGGCACCAGCCTTCCACACCTGATCCTTTTCTCAAACCCCGCTGCCCTTCACTAGACAACTTGGCAATTCAAGAGAGTCCAGGGGTGGGTGGAGCCAAGGCATCTGAGCAACTGATGTCCCCTCCACCCTTTGGAGAGCCTCGGAAGACTCTAGAAGTAAAGAAGGAGGAGCTAGGAGCAGCCTCTCCTGGTTATGGCCCCCCCAGCCTTGGTTTTGGAGACTCACCTTCCTCTGGGCCCCACTTAGGCAGCCTGGAGCTAAAGGCACCAGATGTCTTCAAAGCCCCCCTGACCCCTCGGGCATCTCAGGTAGAGCCTCAGAGCCCAGGCATAGGTTTGAGACCCCAGGATCCTCTCTCTGGCCATGCTGTGGCCCCCTCACCCCCTAGCCATGCAGACCTATATCGTCCGACTCCTCCTGGTTCTTATCCTGAGACCTATTCGCAGCCCCCACTGACACCCCGGCCTCAGCCTCCACCTCCTGAGAGTTGCTGTCCCCTGCCGCCTCGCTCCTTGCCTTCTGATCCCTTCACTCGAGTACCTGCGAGCCCCCAGTCTCAGTCTAGCTCTCAGTCGCCCCTAACACCCCGTCCGTTGTCCACCGAAGCCTTCTGCCAGTCGCCAGTCACCCCTTGCTTCCAGTCACCTGACCCCTACTCTCGCCCACCCTCACGGCCCCAGTCCCGGGACCCTTTTGCCCCACTACATAAGCCTCCTCGGTCCCAGCCCCCTGAAGTTGCCTTCAAGGCTGGGCCCCTGGCCCATACTCCACTAGGAGTAGGGGGCTTTCCGGTAGCTCTGCCCTCTGGGCAACCTAATGAGCATCACACTAAGAGTTCTGGTGGGCAGCCTCCATCTTTCGTTCGCTCTCCTGGGGCAAATGTGTTTGTGGGCAATCCTTCTGCCATGCGCTTCACTTTCCCCCAGGCAGTGGGTGAGCCACCCTTGAAGCCCCCTGCCTCTCAGCCCAGTCACCCTCCACCCCATGGGATCAACAGCCATTATGGGCCAGGACCCACTGTGGGCAAGCCCCAAAGCACAAACTACACAACAGCCACAGGCAGTTTCCACCCAGGAGGCAGCCCCCTGGGGCCAGGCACTGGGCCACCAGGTGAGGGCTATGGTCTGTCTCCGATGCGCCCACCATCGGTTTTACCACAACCAGCACCAGATGGTCCTCTCGCTTACCTGCCCCATGGTGCTTCACAGCGGGGGAGCATCACTTCCCCAATTGATAAGCGAGAAGATCCAGTGTCTGGGATAGCCACCTCCCTGGTGGGTCCTGAGCTACAAGGTCCCCAGGACCCCAGCATGGCCAATCTGAGCCAGACAGAGTTGGAGAAGCAGCGGCAGGTGAGAGTCTGCAGGGATGGGTCTGCCTTTGTGTCGGAAGGGCCAACTTTTTGCATCTTGCCAGCCCTCGTTTTGAAAAAAAGTACCTGACTTTTCTTTCCCTGTCTTCTCTTTATCCCTACTTAGCGTCAGCGTTTGAGAGAGCTATTGATCCGACAGCAGATTCAACGTAATACCCTTCGGCAAGAGAAGGAAACAGCAGCAGCCACGAGTGCTGTAGGGCCAGGAACCTGGGGCGCTGAGTCCAGCAACCCTGCTTTTGAGCAACTGAATCGAGGCCCCACCTCCTACCCTGGGACACAGGTAGGTGGGGGACAGGAGACCAAGCTTCAGACTGGAGAGGTGGGGGTGACATGGCGGGAGTGGAGCATTAGCCTTCTCATTCTGCTTACACACCTTTTTTCCTTCCAGGACAAAAGTGGCCTTACAGGATTGCCCCCTAACAAACTGAGTGGCTCAGTGCTGGGACCTAGCCCCTTCCCTGCAGAGGACAGACTCTCTCGGCCCCCACCACCTCCTACCCCTTCTTCTATTGACATGAATGGCCGGTGAGTTATCGGGGGCAAGGAATACAGTGAATACAAGCTGGGAGTTTTGAGTTTTAACTTCTGATCCCCACCTACTAGAAAGAGCACCAGAGTTAAAATCAGGAGAGTCCTGGGTTCAGATACTATGTTAAGAAGATACATATTACTTGTCTTATGCCTGACAAGTTTTTTAATCTGAATCTCAGCTCCTAATTTAAAGGAGGGATAAAAATACCTATATAGCCTGTCTTACAAAGCTATGAAAATAGGTTCAAGATGTGTAGAACGTTTTGTAAACCTCTGTGTATTCAGAGTTTCTGGTTATTGTGGATACCCAGGCTAGCTTGCTTTGTTCCCCTGCTTCCTCCTCTCATCCTCTGTTCAGGTTCTCTCCTGGCTTTTTCCTGCCTTACCCTTTCTCTATGATTCTGTTGTGTACAATTGCAGGCAACTGGTTGGGGGCACCCAAGCCTTCTTTCCACGTGGGCCTTTCCCTGGACCTCTGCCTCAACAGCAGCAGCAACTGTGGCAGCAGCAACAGCAGCAGGCCACTGTGGCTTCCATGCGGCTTTCCATGCCTACAAGGTTCCCTCAACCACCTGGACCTGAACTTGGCCGGACAATCTTAGGCCCTCCTTTGAGTGGGCTTTCCAACCGGCTACCCGGACCAGGGGAGCCACTTCCTGGTCCAGCAGGTCCTGCTCAATTCATTGAGCTTCGTCACAACGTGCAGAAGGGTCCAGGGCCTGGCAGTGCCCCTTACCATCTTCAGGGCCCTCCTCAGAGACCCCGATTCTTCCCAGTGGCTGAGGACTCCCACCGTCTGGCTCCAGAGAGCCTTCGGCCCCTGGCGGTACCCGCCCTGCCCCCACAGAAGCCCTCAGTTCCTCCACCACCTGAGCTGAGTAACAGTCTCCACTCCCTTCCCCATGCCAAGGGTCCCAACCTTCCTACTGGCTTGGAGCTGGTTGGTCGATCTCCTTCTAGCACAGAGACAGCACGTCCACCCCTGGTCCTAGAATCTGCAAAACTGCCCTGTGAGGACCCTGAGCTGGACGATGACTTTGATGCCCATAAAGCACTTGAAGATGATGAGGAGCTGGCCCACCTGGGGATCGGGGTGGATGTGGCCAAGGGTGATGATGAGCTTGGCACCCTGGGAAACTTGGAGACCAATGACCCCCATCTGGATGACTTGCTAAATGGGGATGAATTTGATCTCTTGGCCTACACAGACCCTGAGTTGGACACTGGTGACAAGAAGGACATATTTAATGAACACTTGCGACTAGTAGAATCTGCTAATGAGAAGGCTGAACGCGAGGCACTTCTGCGGGGCACAGAACCTGGCTTATCTGGCCTTGAGGAGCGCCCAGCCCCTACCGCTGATGGCCCTGATTCCCATCTCATGCCTGGGGCCAGTGAAGTCAAGCCTAAATTAGAGGAGGGTGGACATCAGGCCTCTCCTTGCCAGTTTACTGTGGCCACCCCCAAGGTGGACCCAGGGCCTCCTGGCACCCTGGGACTGGGGCTAAAGCCTGGACAGAACTTTTTGGGGCCACGGGATAACAGGCTGAGCATGGGTCCCTTCCCTAACAATGTGCATACAGCTGAGAAGAGTCCCTTTGGAAGCACAGCAGGTCCCCCAGCCCAGCTACTGACCCCAAACCCATTGGGTGGCCCAGGAGGGGCATCCTTGCTGGAGAAATTTGACCTAGAGAGTGGGGCCCTGACCCTGCCTGGTGGGCCTCCACCATCTGGAGATGAGCTAGACAAGATGGAGAGTTCCTTGGTAGCCAGTGAACTGCCTTTGCTCATTGAGGACCTTCTGGAACATGAGAAGAAAGAACTCCAAAAAAAACAACAGCTCTCTGCTCAGCTCCAGCAGCCACCTCCGCCGCCGCCCCCACCGCCACCACCCCCACCGCCCCCGCCACCGCCCCCGCCACCACCACCGCCACCACCACAGCAGCAGCAGCAGCAGCAGCAGCAGCACCCCTTGCTGGCCACCTCTGCCACTGCCCAGTCCATGCCTCTGCCCCAAGAAGGTCCATCCCCTGGCCTGGCTGTTACCCCACAACAGCTTGCACTAGGGCTTGGGGCCCGGCAGCCCAGCTTAGTGTCCACCCAGGCAATGATGAGCACTCAGCAACCATCTCATGCCCTGCAACAGCGCCTGGTCCCTCCCATGGCCATGGTGCCCAACCAAGGGCATATGCTCAGTGGAGGGCAGGCGAGCTTGGTGCCTCAGCAGAATCCACAGCCAGTGCTGGCTCAGAAACCTATGGGGGCAGTACCACCATCGATGTGCATGAAGCCTCAGCAGCTGGCAATGCAGCAGCAGCTGGCCAACAGCTTCTTCCCTGACACAGGTACCTGTTCTTGTGGGAAGGGGGTGGGGGAGCAGGGATCTAGAATTCTCATTGTTGTCATCTTAAATCAACTGAAAAGTGACATTCTGAGTGCTTGTCTCTGCCTTTGAGAATTTTCAGCCCTATAGTTGGAGAGCCAGGTTAGTTACCTTAAGAGATGACTCAAAGTACGAGGGAACAAATGTAAAATACTACTTGTGTGACTCAGCCAATGGGACCAGTGTTCAGAAGGGAGGGAGGGAGGGAGGAGACCTGGAAGACAGAAGCACTTATGAAAGGCTTCACAAGTGTTGGGACTTGAGCTGGGCTTGAGGTATCAGGAATGATGTCAAAGAAGAAAGATAAGTTTTCAGGGAGCAATTAGTAGATCAGTTTGACCAGATTGGAAAGTTTGGGCAGAGGAATAGCAGAGAAATGATAGTAGAAAAAGTAGAGTTGAATCCAGTTAGCGGAGAAATTTGAATACCAACTTAAATCATCTGAATTCTTTTTCTATAGACAGCAGGCAAATTCTGGAGGTTTTTGTTGACATAAGCAAAAACATATTAGCCATGTTGCTTTTGGCCTCTGATTTCTTTGCTATACAGAGAAAAATGAAGAGAGCACTGGGCCTGGGTGTGGGTGGGATCTACCAGGTATCTAGAGTAGATCATGGCATTTGGAACAAATCATTGTTTCTAGGCAATAATTTCTTAGCTATTTGGGGACAAGGAAGTCAAGAGACTAGACAGACACTGGGTGGCAGGCATGAGATGGGGAAGGGGTAACTAATCCTAACATTCTGGTATTCTTTTCAAAGACTTGGACAAGTTTGCTGCGGAAGATATCATTGATCCCATTGCCAAGGCTAAGATGGTGGCCCTAAAGGGTATCAAGAAAGTGATGGCACAAGGCAGCATTGGGGTGGCACCAGGCATGAACAGGTGAGTAGTCTGTTGAAATCTGGAAGAGGCCATGTCATTTGTCCTTCCCTCTCCTGACTACCTTTCCTCTGTGCCACCCATTCTACTTCTCTTCCACCTTTTACTATCTTTTCTCTGGCTGGTTCTAGGCAACAGGTGTCCCTCTTGGCCCAGCGGCTCTCAGGAACTCCTGGCAACACTGACCTACAGAATCATGTGGCAGCTGGGAGCGGGCAGGTGAGTGAGCAGATGCAGTTGTGGATAGGGGCATGTATAAACAGAATTAATGTGCAGAGAGAATGTGTCTTGGTACCCATATTATTTCTCCTATTATATTAGCCTCATGTAAAAGCTAGGTAAAGAGGGTTTGCTCAAAAGAACTTGGAGGGGAAGAGAGAGCAGTGACACATAGCATCTTTTCCACTTATAGGAACGGAGCAACAGTGACCCTTCCCAGCCTCGGCCTAATCCACCCACTTTTGCCCATGGTGTGATCAGTGAGTATGACATAATCTGAAGAAAATAGGGTAGATGGGGCTGGGGGGGGGGGGGAGGGGGCAGCACTGTGCCCCATTGGGACCTGTGACCAACAAACCCCTTGACCACTTCTCTTCTCCCTGCTGGCCCAGATGAAGCTGACCAGCGGCAGTATGAGGAATGGCTATTTCACACCCAGCAACTGCTACAGATGCAGCTCAAAGTGCTAGAGGAGCAGATTGGAGTACACCGGAAGTCCCGAAAGGCCCTGTGCGCCAAACAGCGCACCGCTAAAAAGGCTGGCCGAGAATTCCCAGAGGCTGATGCGGAGAAGCTCAAGTTGGTCACTGAGCAGCAGAGCAAAATCCAGAAGCAGCTAGACCAGGTAGTGACCCCGGCAAAGAAAGGTTATGAAGGTGGAGGTACGGTCTGAGGTTGAGGCCTCCACCCACTCATGACATCTTCACTCCTCTTGTCTCCCCACCCTTCCCATGATGATACTTAGGTTCGGAAACAGCAGAAGGAGCACACAAACCTCATGGCAGAGTATCGGAATAAGCAGCAGCAGCAGCAGCAGCAGCAGCAGCAACAGCAACAGCAGCAGCAGCAGCATTCTGCAGTGCTGGCCTTGAGCCCCTCTCAGAGCCCTAGGCTACTGGCTAAGCTCCCTGGCCAGCTGCTCCCAGGCCATGGGTTGCAGCCTCCACAGGGGCCCCTGGGTGGCCAGGCAGGCAGCCTTCGCCTGCCCCCTGGAGGGGTTACACTTACCGGCCAGCCCAGTAGCCCCTTCCTCAATCCAGCCCTGGGCCAGCAGCAGCAACAGCAGCAGCAACACCAAGCTGGGGCAGGGACTCTAGCAGGCCCCTCAGCTGGCTTCTTCCCTGGGAATCTTGCTCTCCGAGGCCTAGGTGCTGATGCAAGGCTCTTACAGGAGCGGCAACTCCAGCTGCAACAGCAGAGAATGCAGCTGTCTCAGAAGTTACAACAGCAGCAACAGCAACAGCACCTTTTGGGACAGGTAGCTCTACAGCAGCAGCAGCAGCAGCAGCAGCAGCAGCAGCAGCAGCAAGGCCTGGGACCAAAACCCCAGGGACTCCTGCCTCCTGGCAGTCATCAGGGCCTTTTGGTCCAGCAGCTGTCCCCCCAGCCAACCCCAGGGCCCCAAGGCATGCTGGGCCCTGCCCAGGTAGCAGTACTG
Organism: Antechinus flavipes; assembly: GCF_016432865.1. Classification (NCBI taxonomy): domain Eukaryota; kingdom Metazoa; phylum Chordata; class Mammalia; order Dasyuromorphia; family Dasyuridae; genus Antechinus; species Antechinus flavipes. The sequence continues at coordinate 229,479,609 of NC_067402.1, forward strand.
CAACAACAGCAGCAGCAGGTACACCCTGGGGGGCTGGGTCCCCAAGGTCCCCATAGACAAGTACTCCTTGCCCAACCCCGAATGCTGGGGTCTCCTCAACTGGCCCAGCAAGCACAAGGCCTAATGGCCCACCGACTTGTTATGGCCCAGCAACAACAACAGCAGCAGCAGCAGCAGCAGCAGCAACAACAGCAGCAGCAGCAGCAACAGCAGCAGCAGCAGCAGCAGCAGCAGCAGCAGCAACAAACCCTGGCTGGTCTCTCCCATCTCCAACAAGGATTGATGCCTCCTAGTGGGCAACCCAAGTTAGGCACCCAGTCTATGGGAACACAGCAGCAGCAGCAGCAGCTGGGGCTCCTGAACCAGAGTCGAACTTTATTGCCTCCCCAGCAGCAACAACAGCAACAATTGCTGCCATCTCCATCCAGCTCTCTTACCCAGCAGCAGCAGCAGCAGCAGCAGCAGCAGCAGCAGCAGCAGGTGGCCCTGGGTCCTGGCTTGCCTGCCAAACCCCTCCAGCACTTTCCCAGCCATGGAGCCTTAGGCCCAACCCTTTTGCTGAGCAAGGGGTTGCCCTCAGGCCTACCAGGCAAGGAGCAAGCTGGGGCAGAGACAGTGCTAGTACCTGAGGGCACTGAAGCCCCCTCAGTGCACCTAGGAGGACCGTTGGCATTGGGTGCCCCAACAGAAACCCTGCCCCCAGAGCCAGTGGAGGTGAAGCCCTCTATCCCTGGGGACTCTCACCTCCTCCTCTCCCAACCCCAGCCTCATACTCAGCTTCAGCCCCAGCCTCAGCTCCAGCCCCAGCCCCAGCCCCAGCCCCAGCCCCAGCCCCAGCCCCAGCTCCAGCCCCAACCCCAGCCTCAGCTCCAGCCCCAGCCCCAGCCTCAGCCCCAGCCCCAGCCCCCTCAGATGAACTCCCTGCAGTTACAGGCACCTCTGAGACTCCCAGGGCAGCAACAGCAGCAGCAACAGCAAGTCAGCTTACTCCATCCAGCAGGCATTACAAGTCATGGGCAAATGACTGGTGGGCAACCCCCAGAAGTTACTTCCATGTCCCACCTGCTGAGTCAGCCCCTTAGTTCTGTAGGGGAGCGGGCGTCTGGGCTGGATCGACCCTTGAAAGGGAGCCCAAGGCCACAGCCTCCCAAGCCAAGCCCTCTACCCCACCCTGGGCAGGGCCTATCTGGGCATTCAGGAATGCCCACAGTGGGGCAGCTTCGGGCCCAGCTTCAGGGTGTCCTGGCTAAGAACCCACAGCTTCGGCACCTGAGCCCTCAACAGCAACAGCAGCTGCAGGCCCTTCTCATGCAGAGGCAACTGCAGCAAGGCCAGGTGCTAAGACAAACAGTGCCCTATCTGGAACCTGGGACCCAGTCTTCTTCCTTGCAAGGCCTCCTAGGTCGGCAGCCCCAACCTGGGGGCTTCCTAGGAGCTCAATCAGGGTCTCTCCAGGAGCTAGGGGCAGTGCCCCGACCTCAGGGCCCTTCCCGACTCTCCACCTCACAAGGAGCCATATCTTCAGGATCAACCCTTGGCTTTGCACAGCCCCCTCCTTTGCCATCCAGCCCTCAAGAGCCAAAGAGACCTTCCCCCCAATTGCTGCCCCCTAGCCCTCAGCTTTCTGCTGAGGTTCAGCTCACTCCTACCCAGATCGAGAACCCAAAGCCCCAAGAATCCTCCTTGGAGTTATCTTCAGGGGACATTCCACCCCCCTCATCCGCTGCCTCTCAGCTTCCAGATACTTTCTTTGCCAAGGGACCGGGACCTTGGGAAACCCCGGACAACCTGGCTGAGGCCCATAAGACTGAGCAGAACAACATGGGACATGGAGAGGTGCAGCAGGTGAATGGGCAGGAAATGCCAGAGCCACCCTGCCTCATGATTAAGCAGGAGCCTCGAGAGGAGCCTTGTGCCATGGGGGCCCAGTTGATAAAACGGGAGACTAATGGGGAATCTATGGGCACACCAGGCACCAGCAACCACCTCTTACTGGCAAGCAGCCGCTCAGAGGCTGGGCACCTGCTCTTGCAGAAGCTGCTTCGGGCAAAGAATGTACAGCTTGGCACAGGGCATGGACCCGAGGGGCTCCGAGCAGAGATCAATGGGCACATTGACAGCAAGCTGGCTGGTTTGGAGCAAAAGCTTCAGGGCACTCCAGTTAGCAAGGAGGTGAGTATCTTGACTATAGAATGGCCTTTGCTTGGTCTGGAAATCATGTGTCTTCTAAGTGATGTGTCTAACCTCTGCCTACTCTGCCTCCATTACATTCCTTTAAACCCATTTACTGTATGCATGTATACTGTAAACCCTTTACTAAAAGAAAAACTGAAAATGAGATGTCCCAAAAGGTTGGAGAGGAGGTGGGTGGGCATCCCTTACAGTAGACATGTCTGTCACAGGATGCTGCAGCCAAGAAACCACTGACCCCCAAACCTAAGAGGGTACAGAAGGCAGGTGACAGGATAGCAAGCTCCCGAAAGAAGCTCCGGAAGGAAGATGGGGTGAAAGCCAATGAGGCCCTGTTGAAACAACTAAAGCAGGTGACCTTCCCCCCCCCCCCCCGGGGAATCTCAGCTCTGTGGCCCAAAGGGCAGATGGGAAGAGCTGGGGGGAAGCCCCTTGGGATCTCCTCTGCAGTTGGAAAGTCTTGGATTCTGTAGTGTACTCATGGCTTTTTTTCTGTCCTTCCACTCAGGAACTGTCCTTGCTGCCACTTTCAGAACCCAACATCACCAACAACTTCAGCCTTTTTGCCCCCTTTGGCAGTGGCTGCCTCATCAATGGACGGAACCAGCTGAGGGGGGCATTTGGGAGTGGGGCACTACCCACTGGCCCTGACTACTATTCCCAGCTTCTTACAAAGGTCTGGAAGAGGTGGCACCATGCTGAGATGGGAGGATTCAAAGAAATTCTTAGCCCAGCACAGGGTAGGGTCATCAAGACAACTTGTTCACCATCATACTTGCTGTTCTTTTTTTTTTTTTTTTTTTTTTTTTTTTTGCCTTCCTAGAATAACCTGAGTAACCCACCTACGCCACCTTCCTCACTGCCACCTACCCCACCCCCATCAGTACAGCAGAAATTGGTGAATGGGGTCACTCCTTCTGAAGACCTAGGGGAGCAACAAAAAGATGCAGCCCCTGCCCGAGAATCTGATGGGGGAGCAAGGGGTAAGCAGGGGATGGGGAGATGAGGAAAAGGGGAGGAGCCCCTCACCAACCTCCTTCCTGCTCTCTTCTATGGCAGTAGTCTTTACTTTTGAAAAGGACCAGCTTGGTGGTCTGGAGGGTGTAAAAGCCGCTAGCACCTAAGAGTATAGGAGACTTTGTCTTTAAGTTAAAAAAAAAATCATCTCTTCTCCATCTTCTATACAGAGAGTCATTACTTATAATAAAAGCATGAGGTTTTTTTCTGTTTCCTTTACCATCTCTTGTTTGTGGGAAAGGGGGCCTGAATTGGAGAAAGAGGTTCTGAAAATTTAGGTTTTTGAAGTATGTGGAGGTGGGGACAGAGTTAAGCTTCATCGCTTCAGGCCCCAGGCAGATCCCGTGGCATGGAGAAACTTAGAGCAGCAGAATCATGATTCCAAGAAAGCAGAGGCCTGAGATGCTGGGGTGGGGGTGGGGGGGGCCCTCTTCCAGGCAGCATTGTTGTCATGTCCCTTCTCTCTCTCTCTCTTTCTCTCTCCCTCCCTCTCTCCCTCTCTCCTCCCAGAAGCCCCTGAAGTGAAGAGTTTGGACCTGCTGGCAGCACTTCCCACACCTCCTCACAACCAGACTGAGGATGTCAGGTTGGAAATGAAATAAGGAGCAGGGTGGGATATTTGGCCACCTTGCTATTGGGAATTCAGTGGGGCTGTGCTATCCCCAGGCTTAAAGAGGCTGGGGAAGAGGGAGCACAAAATGGTACAAACATGTCTTGTATTCCTGATCTCTAGGATGGAGAGTGATGAGGAGAGTGACTCCCCTGACAGCATCGTTCCAGCTTCTTCACCTGAGAGTATTCTAGGGGAGGAGGCACCTAGATTTCCCCAACTGGTATCAGGCCAGCAGGAACAAGAGGATAGGGCCCTCTCCCCAGTCATTCCCATCATCCCCCGGGCCAGCATCCCAGGTACATGCCTGTCTGTGTTATGAGCTAGACAAAGTGGACCTCGTGGTAAAGCAGGAAAAGAGCTCCCTTATCTACTCAACCTCCTTTTTTAAACCTCCCGTTCTTATCTGCAAAATTGGGATGATAGTACTTAGTTATTTTGGGATTAAATGAAACAAAATGTTTTTTAAAGTCCCAAGTGAATATTAGCTGCTGCTCTGTTCTTATCATTAGGGATAAGGGATATCGTTGAGGGCGAGGCTCAGAGACCAACTGAGCCTTCAGGGTCTCACCCCTGCTGTGTTTAGTCTTCCCAGATGCCAAGCCCTATGGGACTCTGGAAGTAGAACCAACAGGAAAGCTTTCTGCCACCACCTGGGAAAAGGGCAAAGGGAGTGAGGTGTCCGTCATGCTGACTGTCTCTGCTGCAGCGGCCAAGGTGTGCCAAGGCAGGGGTGGGGACCTGGAGGCAGGGGACAGGGGAGAAGCCTTGGCCTCGGTGGTGGGACCCCACCTAAGGAGCTCAGGTGACATATTTCTCCCTCTTCCCTTTTCACCCCCACTCCTCAACATCAGAATCTGAATGGGGTCATGGTGGCTGTGGCAGAGCTGTTGAGCATGAAGATCCCCAGTTCCTACGAGGTGCTGTTCCCAGAGAGCCCTGCCCGCTCAGCGGGTGCTGAGCCCAAGAAGGGGGAAGTGGAAGGGCCTGGTGAGTATGGCAGAGATCTGGGTGGGGAGGCCAGGGAGAAGGGCTGCCTCTTGCAGGGGCAGTGGGTTCTACTTCACTTCTTCTTACAGGTGGTAAAGAAAAAAGCCTTGGGGGAAAGCCCACAGAGGGTGGCAGTGACTGGCTGAAACAGTTTGATGCAGTGCTGCCAGGCTACACCCTCAAGAGCCAGCTGGACATCTTGAGCCTTCTCAAGCAGGTGGGGCCACGGAATGGGCGAGGCAGTGCTGACAGGGCAGAGGACCTCAGCGGGGTGGATTCAGGGGTTTGGGAAGGAACAATGATACACACCAGTCTGATGTTCTGAGCATGGGCTGGTTCTGATGGTATGGGATTATCTCTGTAGGAAAGTCCTGTCCCAGAGCTGCCCACCCAGCACTGCTACATCCACAACGTCTCCAACCTGGATGTCCGTCAGCTCTCTGCCCCACCCCCTGAAGAGCCTTCCCCTCCCCCTTCACCCTCAGCTCCTTCCCCCACCAGCCCCCCAGCTGAACCCTCAGCCCCATCACCTCCACCCCTGGTTCCCTCACCCCCGATGCCTGAGGCGGCTCGCCCCAAGCCGAGAGCACGGCCCCCTGAAGAAGGTGAGGATTCTCGACCTCCCCGGCTAAAGAAATGGAAAGGGCTTCGCTGGAAACGGTTACGCCTACTGCTGACGATCCAGAAGGGCAGTGGGCGACGAGAGGGTGAACGGGAGGTAGCTGAATTCATGGAACAATTGGGCACAGCCCTCCGACCTGATAAAGTGCCCCGTGACCTTCGGCGCTGCTGCTTCTGCCATGAAGAGGGTGACGGTGCTACCGATGGGCCTGCCCGGCTCCTCAACCTGGATCTAGACCTGTGGGTTCATCTCAACTGTGCCCTGTGGTCCACAGAGGTCTATGAAACTCAGGGGGGAGCACTGATGAATGTCGAGGGGGCCCTGCACCGGGGGCTTCTGACCAAGTGTTCGCTGTGCCAGCGTACAGGAGCCACCAACAGCTGTAACAGACTGCGCTGTCCCAGTGTCTACCATTTTGCCTGTGCCATCCGGGCCAAGTGCATGTTCTTCAAGGATAAGACAATGCTATGCCCCCTGCACAAGCTGAAGGGGCCCTGTGAGCAGGAGCTGAGCTCTTTTGCTGTCTTTCGCCGTGTCTACATTGAGCGGGATGAGGTAAAGCAGATTGCCAGCATCATCCAACGCGGTGAGCGGCTCCACATGTTCCGGGTAGGGGGTCTGGTGTTCCATGCCATCGGGCAGCTTCTGCCCCACCAGATGGCCGACTTCCATAGTGCTACAGCCCTCTACCCTGTTGGCTATGAGGCCACTCGCATCTACTGGAGCTTACGCACCAACAACCGCCGATGCTGTTATCGCTGCTCCATCATTGAGAACAATGGGCGGCCTGAGTTCATCATCAAGGTCATGGAACAGGGCTTGGAGGACCTGGTCTTCACTGACGCATCCCCTCAGGGTGAGGCTCTTGGGGACTAAAGGATCATGTACTGGGTGGGTGCCTCATCTTGCCTATCCTCTCTTTGGTTGGAAGAATTACCTTCTAGCTCTAAACCACAGAGGTCTGTGATTTTTTTGTCTTCCTTTTCCATTGTCAAGCATTCAGATGGGGCAAGTTTTTTGTGGTTCAACCTTAATCTTCCCTGCTGCTTTTCCCTTCCTCATTTGAGGTGAAGAGAACTATTCCATGTCTCCATAGATTGAGTATAGATAGATAGCTTGTCTCAGCCTGATCCTAACACCCTTACTTAGAACTAGTATTAAATGAAGCCCTGACCAATGTTGACTATATTTGTGGGTAGCAGTAGGGATAATTTTTTTATATTCCTCATTGTCTATAGAACAGAGGAATTGGCTCACAAAGGAACATTCCTGTTAGGGAAGAAGTCAGGGCATAGGTCATAGGAGTCACAAATTTAAAAATAGATCTTATATCTTGGGACAGTCCAGATTTTTTTTTTTTTTTGGGGGGGGGGGTAGGGAGGGAGGGGAGAGAAACAGGCTCTTTGGTCATTCAATTTCCTTCTCAGCTGTGTGGAACCGTATCATTGAGCCAGTGGCTGCCATGCGCAAGGAAGCCGACATGCTTCGGTTATTCCCGGAGTATCTTAAGGGAGAGGAGCTCTTTGGGTTGACAGTACATGCTGTCCTACGGATTGCAGAATCGGTAAGGAGGGAGGAGGGCAGGCTGGGCTCATTGGTGGAGTGCTGCTGCTCCCGAGGGCCTGAGCTATGGTAGATTGCTCACTCTGTCCACAGCTGCCTGGGGTGGAAAGCTGTCACAACTACTTGTTTCGATATGGACGGCACCCACTGATGGAATTGCCACTTATGATCAACCCTACTGGCTGTGCCCGCTCTGAGCCCAAAATTCTCACTCACTACAAACGGTGAGCCTGTTTGTGGTTTGAGGTTGGGATAGAACCAGCTTTGGGAGGGAGGGAGGATTGGAGACCTTGGGGGTAACAGAGGGGAGGAAATGGATTGAAAATTGAGACTTCTTTTCCTTTGGAAAGGTTGGGAAATCATTCAGACATGTTAAATAGAGGAGGCTGGAGCCAGGGGACCCCTGAAAGCTGCCTTGTCCTTCCTACCTAATCAGCTAAGAGTGTGGGGGAAGAAAGGGGAGGGTGGGAAAGTGTGCTGGAGAGATATGCAGTAGGCAAGTATTTAATGGTGTGACTGATGGATGAGGGAGCCAGCAGTTCTTTGCTTTTCCCTTCTCTACTGGGCTGTGAGCTTAAAAGGGAGCCTTCAGAAGCACCCTGGAGTGCTGGTATTCACCTCCCCTAGGCAGAGGTGTCCCCAGGAATAATAATTGAAAGATTATTAAAACTTCACATTTGTATAGCATCTTATACTTTTTTCCCCAAAGCGCTTTCACATCCATTATCTCATTTGATCCTCACAATACCCTTATGAGGTAGGTGGGGCAGGTGATGTTGCCCCCTTTTTTCAGATGAGAAAAACTGAGGCCCAGACGAGTTAATTGACTTGCCCAGGGGCACACAGCAAATCAAAAATACAAGCCATAGCTAGAACCCTGGTCTCTTGGCTCATTCACTGCTTTTCCTATTATGCCGATTGTGGACTCTTAGCTCTCCAGCTGGGATATAGGATATCAGAAATGATTTTAAAGGATTTCTGTCACTATATGTGACCAAATCCCCAAGCAAAGAGGCTTGGACTTGATCTGTGATGGTGCTGAGATAGCAGGCATGAACACAGCTTAGGTGGTTGCAAAAGGAAAAGATGGAGTGGAGAGTTAGAAGCAGGGAATGAGGAAAGGGGGAGGGAACTGGAGCCAAACAGATCACTCCATCACTTCCCTGCATTAGTCTGTGCAGAGACACGAGGACATAGTATCCTCATATTAGGGAGAGTTTGTTGTCTTTATGTTTGTGGGCTGGGGAAAAGGCAGGCGAAAGTATCAACAGCTTTAATTCTCTCTCTCCACTCAGAATATGAATGAATGAATGAAGACAGGGTCTGGTCCAGTGATAGTTGAGGGAAGAGCATGTATGTCAGGCTAGCCATGAGAGAGTGTCAATGTGTCCACATACCAGGGAATGGGAGAAGTTTAGCTTATTTGATACGTGGACCCATCACTGTACCCAGTGGCATGGAGGGACAAATGGCTCTTAATTGCTGCCCCCATCACAGTGGAGACTCCTAGAGTAAATTAGGCCTCTGTCTCCATTTATCCAGGGCTGTAGTTCCCATGTGCCCATACCTCATTTGCCACACCCCCCACCATGCCTGGGTGCAGATGATTGGTGTGGCCACTTATTCCAGGGGAGGTCTGACTTGCTGTTTCTCCTGCTGCCCCCAGGCCTCACACCCTCAACAGCACCAGCATGTCCAAGGCTTACCAGAGCACCTTCACAGGTGAGACCAACACCCCGTACAGCAAACAGTTTGTGCACTCCAAGTCATCCCAGTATCGGCGGCTGCGCACTGAGTGGAAGAACAACGTCTACCTGGCTCGATCTCGAATTCAGGGCCTGGGGCTGTATGCTGCCAAGGACCTGGAGAAGCACACAATGGTCATCGAGTACATTGGCACCATCATCCGCAATGAGGTGGCCAATCGTCGTGAGAAGATCTATGAGGAGCAGGTGAGGACAAGGGTGGGCAGTGTGATCTGGGGCCACACTTGGCAAATTGGAGTCTTTGAGGGAAAAGAAGAGAACTTTGGGGAGATCCAGGAGCTCTGTTTTGATCCGTTTCTTCTCTTCTCTTCCTCTTTACAGAATCGAGGTATCTATATGTTTCGGATAAACAATGAGCATGTGATTGATGCCACACTGACTGGAGGGCCTGCCAGGTAAGACACAGACAGACAAACAAGGAGGGACATGCCAGGGGTAGAGCTGGCCCTGATCCAAATGGCCTTCAAGCCAGGCTCCCCTGACACTGACCCCTCCCTGGTCTTTTCTGGTTCAGGTACATAAACCATTCCTGTGCCCCCAACTGTGTGGCAGAGGTTGTAACCTTTGATAAAGAGGATAAGATTATTATCATCTCTAGCCGGCGCATCCCCAAAGGAGAGGAGGTAAGATGAAATCTTAGGCGGGATGTGATTGGTATTGTGCTTTCCTTTGAATTGTTTTTGTCCTAAAACCCGGCTGGACTTGATTATCTCTCCCTTCCCTCCCTAGCTGACCTATGACTATCAGTTTGACTTTGAGGATGATCAGCACAAAATCCCCTGCCATTGTGGAGCCTGGAACTGCCGGAAGTGGATGAACTAAGCTCAGAAGCAACTGGGCGGGGGAAGCCCTCCAAAGCCCTTCCCAAAAGGGTTGAAGGGGAAGAGAGCCAGGACCCAGGGTTGGAGTTGCTGGCTGACCAGAGCCCCAGGAGCAGGCTGGGGCTCAAGGCCCCGGGGCAGTGCCCATTTTGGGCACCAGGGATAACTTCCCTCCCCCACCACAGGCCCCAGGCTGGCATATCTGCCCCCAGCTCCAGGAGCCGACAGACAGAAACAGCCATTGGGCATCTCAGGTTCGGGGGGTGGGGGTGGGAGGGGGTGGGAGGGGGTGGGTAGACATGGGCTGGGAACTACCCAGTAGAGAGAGGCAGCAGAGACAGTGAGGAGGGTGGCAGCTTGGGTTTCCCAGCCCCAGTGCTCCCACTGATGTCCCCAGCCCAATTCAAGGCTGCAAAGAGACTTGATTAAGCTTGACAATCCCAAAGGCTGGGTCCCCACACCTGGCCCCTGCCCGCTGGGTCCTGTCCCCACTTCCTAATCCCCTCCTTCCCTTTCTCTCTGTCTCCCTCTTCTCTGTGTTTCTCTGTCCCTCTTTCCATCTCTCTCTCTTTCTGGGTTGTGTTTCCTTGTTTCCTCTCTGACAAATGCAACATGAACGGGAAAGAGGCACCCAGTTGCCCGGGTGGGGCGGGCAAGGCAGGCAAGCCGGGCAAGGAGATCCTGCACCCACACCTACCTCATTTAAGTGTTGGATTTTTTGCTGTTTTGAAATGTGAGATCCTTTTCCCCAGCCCTCTAATTCCCTCAACTCCCCACCCCCCACCCCATCTGAATTGGGGGTAGAAGGAAGGGGAGGGAAAAAAAAAGGAAAATCTTTAGAAAAAAACTGTTGTTTTTAACTGTGGGCATGGGGTAGTGACTAGGGCTGATGGGAAGCAACTGAGAGAGGGTGACCCCTTGATCCCTTCAGAGGCTGGGCATCTCTCCTTCTCTAAACAAGTTGGGAGGGGTGAGTGTTGGGGTTGTGTTTCAGAACCAGGGTGTCCTCCTCTTGTACTCCCAACCCCATCATGAGCCCAGTGCCTCCCTCAGCCTCTCCCTGGAATTGGAGGGGAAAAGAGGTTGTCTTGAGTTGTGTACCCATTCCCCAGGGGGCAGGTTGGGGCCCAGAGCTCACTTATTTCCCCAGCCACCAAACTGCTGCTGGTCTGGTGGGAAGGGAGGTGTTGGGGGTAGGGGAGCTTAGTGTCATCGTGGGGAGGGTGGGGGGGGTATTTATCTATTTATAAGCCGGATTGTATATAGTCATGTGGGGCATGGGGGGGCCAGCAGGAGGTGAGAACCCTCCCCTCTTCCCCCCACCCCCGGGGAGAGCAAATGTAAAACTACTAATTTTTGTGCTTTATATATTCTATATAAATATATCTATTTTCTTTTTACAAAACCAGTTTATAAATGGTAGGGGACGAGGGGAGGGACACCCGGAGCTCCCCTTGTGGGGGGGCTGCCCTCCATTATCCCAGACTTGCTGCCCTGCTCCTCACCCTTCCCCCCCCCCCCACTCCCCTGGCTGTGACTGCTGTAAAGGGGAGGGGAGGGGACAAGGGCTGGGCTCAGTTTCCCCACTCCCAGATGTACAGTTGGATTTTTATAACGCACAAAAGTGAGCTGGCCCCTAGGGGAGCCAGAGGGTGACGGGTCCCCCTCCCTCCTTTCCTATTTCCCTCCCTAAACTTGTGCTGCAGTTGATTGAACTTCCTGGAGTGGGGGTGGGGGGTAGGGGTGGGGTGGAGTAACCCCTAAGCCCCTCTCTGGTAGGGAGCCATAGGTTTGAAGATGAAGTTTTTATTCAGTTCTCTCTTCTAGGGGCTGTGGGCAAAGGGCATTTTGTAATTATTTTTAAAGAATCAAACATTTGGAGCATGAGGATGAAGGTGATACCAGCAGAGAAGGCTGGAGCAGGGAGCCTAATCGCTGTTGTGTTTTAGGTTTTTTTGTTTTTTTCATTTTTTTTTGTTTTGAGACAGAATTTTGAGTGGCAGTGGGGGGAGGAGGTGGAAGAAATTTTTTTTTAGGAAAAAAAAAGCTGTTTCCTCAACTGTTTAAAGATGCAAAAGTTTAAAAGAACTTTGTCCTCCCCTTCCCCTTACCTCCACAAGGAGCAAAGAGAAGGTGCTGTAAATAAACTGGCAGCGCCAGACACTGGGCTTCTCTACCACTATCACCCAGCCTCTTCCCCTGTTCTTCATCACCCCCAACCACTGGACCTCTTCCTTTCCAAAAAGCAAAAGGCCTAGATTTCTGGGAGTGGTGAGCACTTGGGCCATACCCATTGGTAACTGGCCCCAGAAGGTCTGGTTCCAGACTGGGCTGGAGCCCAGTTTACGGTTTGGGATTGGGGAGTGATAGGGGCATGGGGGAGGAGGGGGGGCAGACTTTGTAAGCATATGCTAGGTATGTGATAGTCCTGTAGACCTTAGTGAAGAAACCTTATACAGTTTTTAATTTTTATATAAACTATAACTCAGACCCAAGCTACAAGGTTGGAATTTTGGTTTTTTGTTTTGTTTTTAAGTTCCCTGCTTGTATAATTGCATCGGAAGCTCCCCTCCCCCCCCCCCCCCCCATGTTTGTATTTTGGGTTGCTTTTACACTTGCACATATTCGAGTTTCAGTTTTCCAATTTAAGGTCACCCCTTCACCTCCAGGACCCTCCTTCCCCTTTTTCCCTCCCTCAGCCTCCCTTGGAAAAAAAAATCGCTAACAAGTGTGAATCCCGTGAAGACTTTATTTTGTGTTGTGTATGCTGTACAGCAAGGTTTGTCCTTCGTAACAACAGATGAAATGAGTCTCCCCTCCCCTCCTTTATAAGGCCTCGCTTCTCCCGACCCCAAAGCCCCTGTCCGTGGCATGTTTTGTATCGGCGATCATTATGAACTGTACATAATTTATGTTGTGAGAGGCAAAGGGCAAGTTTTGGATTTTGCTTCTTCCAAGTTTGTTTTTAAAGGACAAATAAAAAAAAAAAAAGCATTTTAAATATAAGTCGCCTGGAGTCGCTCGGTAGCGCCACCGTCAGCGGCCAGAGGCTGCATGCAACAGGGAGGGGAGGGCGACGCCCCTTCGGCTGCTTGCAGGCGACTGGTTTCTACCGGAAGGGCGGAGGCTGTGCGTCCTCTCGTGGCGCGGGCGGAAATAGGGTTTTGGCGACGGAAGTGACGAAAGGGGCGGATCTAGGAAGCGATCCGGCGGGCACGTAAGGAACTGGCGTGGAGCGGGATGGAGACGGTGAGAGGGAACGAGCTCTGACCCGGATTCCAGTCGGAATCCTAATGCTGTGCTGAGGGAGGAGGGCGAGAGCAAAGGACAGGTCCTTTGCTTGGGCTGGCCCTTACCAGTGATCCCTGTCCCTTTGCGAGCCCGAGGCTGCCCTTAGCTGAGGTGTCCCTAGGCCCCAAGGCTTCAGGGAGCTGGGTTTTAACCTGGACCTACGAGTCTCCCGTTTCTAGGCCCTGGAGCAGCTCCAGGCTCCTGATTTAGCGGCGCTAGGGAGCACAGAGCACAGGCCCCTAGTGCCAGCCTATGCTTGGGAAGCGTTCCCCTTATGGGGAGTCCTTCCTCCATGAATCGTCCCGCTTTTTTCATATTCCTGTTTCTCCCTAAACTGCTCTTTAAAAACAAACGTTGGTTTTCTTCCTTTGCAAAGGTGAAAATTGATATTTCCAAAAAAAAATTATACAGGAAAGACGTCAGTTTCGTAAATTTGAGAAAATGTTCGTGACTTGGTTGGGAATCGGGAGAACTGGGTTCAAATAACAATTCTGCCATCAATGAACTGATTTTGGGCAAGTTTTTTCACTTCTCTAGGCTTGGTTGGACCCAATGATTTCCAAAATCCCTTACAATTTTAAGATTGTGTGACGTGGGGCTTGGAAATTAAGGATTGTGATGAAAACAGCCAGGGACTCACAGAGAACTAAATTGTTCTCAGTCTAATTGCCGAGGAAAATTCAGGATAAGTTATATCCTAACAGGGTCCTACCCAGCATTTTAAGGAAGTGACTAAAGAAGTATTTGGCCAGCCCAAGGGAAATGTCCTGGGGAGAACCGGGGCTATTTGTTAATCTTCTATTTGCCTCTTTCCCACCCTGGGAAGTTCTTAATAAGTTAATTTACAGGGCTTGGCACATGGTAGGCACTCGGTAACTATTTGATGTTTCTTGCTTGAAGTTCTAGACAAGTTCTCCTAAGTGACTCTTTGTTATCTCATGAATGACTTTATTGTATCAAACAGGATAATAATATGTAAAGATTTTTGTAAACTTTAAAGTGGTATATAAACCTAGCTGTCATTGTCTTTCTAAGTGTCTTTGTCCAGATTTGCCTCTGATAAAAATCTATATACATTGATATAGATTTGTATTTGTTCAAATCCAGTTTTCCAGTCCTTATATGCAAATGCCCAATCATCTGTGTCTATTTCACTCCCTTAAGTTTACATAGCAACTTTTTTCAGCTTGCCTTTGCCTTTTTAATCACTAGCCAGACAAAAGATCCCAGTCAAGACCTTTAGCCTCAGATTTTTGCAAAAAGCCTGCAGGGCAGAAGTGTAGTTTTGGAACCATTCTCTTGAGTATGTTGATTTGGAGCTACTAGTACAGATGGAAATCAACATAACTCCTTTTGGGTATCATTGACATTACCAGATGGTCCCATATTTTGGAAAATATAATAGAGTTATCCAAGGTTTGGTTACTGCTGAGCTAGGGGAAGAGGCAGAAACTGTCCCTCTATTTTTTCTATGCCCTTAAGAAAGCAGAGACAGCTGGTGTTTCTCTCTTGACTGTGAGAGGCTCTGGCTCATCAAGTAGTACTGAAGTGCAGATCTGACCATGTCATTCTTTCCATTCAATAAACATTTTTAGTTCCATATTTTCTCTGAAATCAGATATAAAATCTTCTGTTTGGCTTTCATACTTGGCCCAATCCTGCCTTTGAAGTTTTTTTATATCTTTCTGTTCATTACATACTTTGAGATCTAGTGATATTGACCTTGCTGTTCTTCAAACAAGACACTCCATCTCCCAACTCTGAGCATTTTCATGCTGTCCTTCATGCCTGAAATGCTCTCCTTCCTTATCTTTACCTCTTGGCTTCTCTGAGATTCTTCAAATCTCAATTAAAATCCCCACCTTCTGCAAAAAGTCCTCCTTAGTGTCGTCCTTCGGATGACCTCATATTGATCCTGTATATATGTTATATATATGTTATTTATATATAATGTTGGCATGTTGTGAGACTTAAATGAGAAAATATCTGTAAAATACTCAGCACAGTATCTGGCACATGGTAAAAAGTGTTTAATAAATGTTTTGTTCCCTTGTTTTTTTGTTTCCCTATTAGACTGAACTCCTGTTTGTTTTTTTACCTTTCTTTGTATCCCCAAGTACTTAGAAAAGTGCCTGTGGCATTTAAATGCTTGTTGACTAATCTGCTGAAATGACTAAAGGGATTGGGAAGAAGTTTCTTAGCTTCAGTTATTCAACTAGTAATAACTGGCTACTAGTAGGGATAAAGTGGCCTGGTCCTTACATTTAAGTTAGTAATCAGGAAGGAAGTGGTATCCCACTGTCCTGTTTTGGATTTCCTTTGCAAATACTTTGGGACTCAAGCATAGGCCCAAACTTTAGGCCACCTCAGAAGCTTTTGGAGCCTAGCCTAGGCCAGAATCAATAGTGTCAGTTTTGAAGTCTTCGTTCTTTTATCCTGCCATACCTTACTGCTGGAGGAGGGGTACATTCAGGTGCCATAAGGAGCACAACCAGGTTAGTAGACCCTCAGTTAGTCTTAGTTTCTTTGTTTGTCCTTCTAGGTCAGTATTCCAGAGAGTGGTATGGAAAAATGCACCCCAGCTCTGGAAGGTAATGTATTTCATCATGGTGTAAAAGAAAGATGAGTGCTTCTTTGAGAAGCCATGGCCAGATTGTAGTTTGTCTTCATTTTTAGTAGGTTTTGTTTTTCTCCCATTACACATGCTGGAGATGTCAGGGCTGAGTCAACACCCAGAGATACAAGGCCACTTCATAAGAATTAGAATCAGTACTCTGTCAGGAAAGTAGTTCTCCATATCAGGACTTCTTAAACTTTTTCCATTCACAATCCCTTTTTACTCAAGAAATATCTACATGGCCCTGGACATATAAATTTATAAAATAGGTATGCAAACCCAACATTTACTGATTATACTGATTATAAACCATAATTTTGGGATCCTCACATTCAGTTATGAGACCCTATATGGAGTTGCAAAACGCTTTATATACAGAACTGTAGGAATAAGTTTGGGGTTATAGTAGTACTTATTAAAAGATTATCATAAGTGATTTAGATAGAGAGTAGCTAGAGTTTTAGGGTAGGGTATCTATACTGTTGTCAGTAGGAGAACTATAGGCTGGAAGACTACACTTAAAAATCCCTGTTACTCATTAAAGACCCCAGAGTCAGGAACCACCAGGCTTTTGCCACTCAGTCATCCTGAGTGTGTGCCCTCAGTTCTGGAATGGCTTTGAAAACTTCTCCAATTCCTCAGCCTCTCAAGTCAGGAATGAATGTACTAGAGATATAGTACTAAAATCCAAGACAGGGTTTAGCGTTCCTGTGGTGTTCCCAAACTATCCATTTTGAACCATTATGAGAGAAGCCTGAGTTGCCTTTACACCTGCATCTCTCTGCTATGGCAAAGGCTTTAGAACATCCCAAGAAATCATGAAATGTTCTTCCTTTTTTTATTTTTAAAAATATTTGATTAATCACCTGCTATATTCAGGCTACTGCCCTGGGTGTTTAGGATCCAGATATGACACAACTGCTTGATAATAGAAAAAGGTATCAGGACTAGACCTGTTGTTTCTCTTTCAACTGAGAAGATCCAATCAGTATCTTCTCTACAACTTTTAGTGTTAGAGAATTGCCTAGAGTACGAACAGGTTAAGGGACTTAACTGGAGTCACATAGCTGGCATGTGTCAAGTTGACTTGATACCAGGGCTTCCTGGCAATCCTCTATCCATCATGCCACACTGTGATGAGTAGAAGGAAATCATGTACACACATAACTATGATAATGAAAGTGCTCCAGGAAAAATCGCTTGTGAAATTTGAGCAATTTGGTTTGGGATAAGAGAAAAGAATTCATGAAAGAATTGGTATCTAAGTTGAGTTTTAAAGGAAAGGGGAGATTTTCAGCATTAGGAGAAAAAAGTAGAGAATTTTAAACTAAACAGGAGAAAAAGTAAAGACTTGGAGAGGAGCAAGAGATCATTGAGAAGAAGAGATAAAAGTTGGTCTAGTCTGGCTTGAAAGTAAAATATAAGAAAATGAATAGTATGAAATAGGATCAGAAAGGTAGGTAGGATGTTGAAAGGTTATGGAGAGCAGATTCATTAAGTGGTGGGCAATCTTTGGAAACTTTTGAAAAGATTACTGTTATTAGGAAGGTTACTGGGGCAGCAGTATGAAGGAAGAATTAAGAGTGGAAAGCCAGTTAGAAAGTTCTAAATATGCTCTCCTCCTCCCCTTCCTCTCTTTGTCCCCCCTTCCCCCTATCCTCCATTCCTAAGATGGACCTTTATGTTAGCCTCAGGGACTCCAGAGGATCCGTGTTTGAAATAATAGCTGAGGATAAAAGAGGCAGGTCTCTTCCTTATATTAAAATAACAATAAAAACATATTGGGTACAAGATGTTATGAGGTAGGGCAGTGCAGGTCATGGATATTTCCTTATCTTGACAAAGGATAAAAAGACTTAGCTGGAGATGGTCTCGGTGTTCAGTGGATCCTGAACTTGCCCTCTCTCCCAAGACCTGAGTACTGGTACAGATAAGGATTTTTTTACCCTCCAAGTAGACTTCCAGGATCCTATACCCAGCATAATCTGACCCTATTCCTATACTCAAAGCCTTAGAGGGTCGGAGGGGAATATAGGAAGCAAGAAGTCTCCTCCCACATGGTATTGAAATAGAAGGACTTGGTTAAGGCAGTCAGTCATATTCCCATCAAAAGCTCTTTGAAGAATTACAAGACTCTTTTGCCATTATTCTCCTATTAAAGAAGAACAAGAAAGAATAAATAGAAGTTATGAAAAAATTTAACTCAAACTTAGCTTCCAAAACATTCTTCCGTGGAGAACTCTGAGTAGATCATTCTCTACCTGACAGGAATTGGCATAGTCCTGCTAAAAGATGATGGAATAGTCTCTAGCCTAGGGAGACTGAGAATAAGTTTGATGGGAGCAAGAAGAACAAAGCAGATGGAATAGGGAGGGCTTCAAGGAAAGCAAACTTTAGGGATTTGGGAAACTACAGCCCTCGGGTATGTGTTCTTCCTCTTTGATAGAAAGGTGGGGGTATGGGACAGCAGAACGAAGGGAGAACACTAACCCCCTCATGCTATGCAGAGACCCCAGAATCCAACAGTGCTGTCTATACCTGCTTCATGAAATCCCATCGATGCTACGACTTGATCCCCACAAGCTCCAAACTGGTTGTGTTTGATACTTCCTTGCAGGTGAGTGAGGCTTTTATTCTCTGCCTTTTCTCTGAGACCTCTAGCTTTATAAATTTCATTCCAAAGTCATTGTTTTGTAAAGCTGCTCTTACCCTTCTTTTTGCTTATGTCTTTTAACCTCTTCCAGTTTTTGTCCTAGTGACCCTTCCTTCTCTATTACCCACACCCTGCCTACAGGTAAAAAAAGCTTTCTTTGCCCTTGTCACAAATGGAGTTCGGGCGGCCCCATTATGGGACAGCAAGAAACAGAGCTTTGTGGGTAAGCAAGAGTACATGGGATGAATGATGTCATCATCCTAGGCATGGAGGGTAGTTAAGGGTAGCACTTGGGAAGGCTATACAATTGCTAAGCATCCATTTGGCTTCCAGGCATGCTGACCATCACTGACTTCATAAATATTTTACATCGTTACTACAAATCAGCCTTGGTAAGGAACCCACAGCCCTTTGATTCTGATGCTAAAGTCAGGGACCACTGATTCCCCTTTAGTTCCTATTTCCAATCCTTGCTCACTGATTTTCTACAGTGTCTTTGTGACCTCAATCTGCCATCCATAAGGTACAGTTTTTGTCCCCTGCTCTACCTCCCAAGGAACAGAGTATCAGGGGGCTGATGGAACAGAGTGATAAAAGCCTGAACACTGTTGCCTCAATTCCAGGTACAAATCTACGAGCTTGAAGAACATAAGATTGAAACCTGGAGAGGTAGGTAGGGGATCACTGGGAGACAATGAGTTGGAACATTTTCTTGGGGAGCAGTTTCCTTTAGTGGTTCTTTGTGTACAAACCATCTCTTCTCCTCTTAGAGGTATATCTTCAGGACTCCTTTAAACCCCTTGTCTGCATCTCTCCTAATGCCAGGTGAGCTGCCATTCACTTTTTCAAAATGGAAAAATGTCATCATCGTCATCAAAAGGAACCCAGAAAGAGTGGTGGTGGTGGTGGTGATAGTGAGAGTGACCCCCAATCATGCATGCCTTGGGGGTAGTTTGACCTTGCTCACTGCCTCCAAATCCTTTATAATTTACAACTAGAGCTGAGTGTTACCCCTTCCTTACACAGCCTTTTTGATGCTGTTTCCTCACTGATCCGAAATAAGATCCATAGATTGCCAGTCATTGACCCTGATTCTGGCAACACTCTGTATATCCTCACCCACAAACGTATCCTCAAGTTCCTCAAGCTCTTTGTAAGTGCTATTTCTCTTCCTCTCTGACTTCTCCCATTACAACATATACTGCACTCAAGCCCAGCTGGGCTGAGTTGGGGACTTGGTGTGTGAGGGCCGTTTGGAGGACCTGGCAGCCTAGTTGATTGGTCTCCCTACCAGATTGCAGAGTTTCCCAAACCGGACTTCATGTCTAAGTCTCTGGAGGAGCTCCAGATAGGCACTTATGCCAACATTGCTCTTGTGCGTACCACCACACCTGTCTATGTTGCATTGGGCATCTTTGTTCAGCACCGGGTTTCTGCCTTGCCTGTGGTAGATGAGAAAGGTAAGGAATTGGGGAGAGAGAAATGAAGGGATGGAAGGGATGTCTTGTGGGCAGTGACGGGCTTTCCATTGCTGGATTCCAAGCCCTGGTTATTTTCACAGGGCGTGTGGTGGATATCTACTCCAAATTTGATGTCATTGTGAGTGACTTCCGAGGGACCAGGTGGTAGGGAAAAGGAAAGAGGGATTGGGGAATGTGGGAAAGAAAAGGAGAAAATTCTTCTTTGTGGGTTCAGGAGCTTTTGGAGACATTGGCCTCCACATCCTGATGTGAAAAAAGAACTGAATCCCTTATTGACTAAGTGTGGCTTGGGAGATGACCCAGTTGTGAACTCTCCATTTCTAGGGGAATGGAATGGGATGGAATGGGTTTTGAGGAAATGGAAACCATGCTTTTTGGGCTCTTTGCCCTCATTTTCCCAGAACCTGGCAGCTGAAAAGACCTATAACAACTTGGATATATCTGTGACAAAAGCACTGCAGCATCGATCCCACTATTTTGAGGGTGTACTCAAGTGCTACCAGCATGAAACTCTGGAAACCATCATTAACAGGCTGGTGGAAGCTGAGGTGGGGAAGGAGAATCAAAAGAGTTGGGAAAGAAGGGAAAACTATGACTATTTGGAATGAAGAGGGAGGCTTGGAAATAGGGAAGTTTCATCATTGAGGTTAGACTGAAAGAACCTTTCTTTTCTCTCTTGTCATCCTGTATCAGGTTCACCGGCTGGTGGTTGTGGAAGAAAACAATGTGGTAAAGGGCATTGTGTCACTCTCTGACATACTACAGGCCTTGGTGCTCAGAGGTGGAGAGAAGCCATGAGCTGAGTTGGAGGAATGCATAGAATGAATGCACTGTACCTCTGATTAGTTGGCTGAGATATTAGAGGCTTGGAACCCTTTTATGAAGCTTACCCACTCACCCTATCTTACAGAGCGGGTATAAAGGTGTTGGAAAACACAGAAACCTGCACACTTTGAAGGAATAACCCCATCTACACTGATCCTCTGCCTGAAGTACTGGGTACCCCTCATCCTAATTAATTCTGATCTCTAAGAGATCCCCAATCCTCTCAGCAAATACTCTAATTCTATATCCTGAAATAATGTACCATGAAACTCAGTAAAATATGTTTTTATTCTTCCTCCTACAAAAGGAGTTGGGGGAGGGGGAGAGTAGTGCCATTTCCTCCTATAATGATGTTTGTGAAGAGGAAGTACAGCCTTTGAATTCTTGCTCTCTTTTTCAAACCCTGCTTTGCTTCCCACGTCTTGGGGAGTTGGAAAGGAAAGTTCAAGAAGGCTAGTTCAGATTTATTTTTCATAGTGATGCTAATTAAAATGACAAGGACATCGATATCCTATGGTGGTGTATTTTCTTTGGAGCTTTCAGCACCAATGGCCTTGATCTATGCACCTGTGGTCCCACACACATCCCTCTCCTAGAATAGATTTATTACACTCCACATCTGTCCTATACCCAAACTTTGTCTTTCTATGCTCCCAGTCTTCTTTCCCTCTGTTATGACTGGACCTGAGCTTAATCCCTTGTTAGGTCCCGTTTCATCTTCAGACAAGGAGTTAGTGCCCAAGTGCCCAGCCTCCTCCCAGCACCATCTCTCAGTACATTTCCCTGCCATGAATGTTCTAGGGACTTCTCCCTCCAAGTGGTGCTGGAAAGGCAGAACTAGGCTTTGATTCTGCTGAACTGGCACAGTGTGTGAGTTTACAAATCCCTTTTATTGTCTCTGCTGCCTTTGGCAGGGTAGGGAGAGAAACAGCTCCAGAGGTAACACATTTAATCCTCACTTTCCCGAGTACTGACATGCAGACAGAAGCCATCAAATGGCACCTGGAACAGTGAGTTAGGGAGGCCTGGGATAGGAGGTGGTGGAAGAGGTGGGGGTTGGGAGTTGACAGTGGGAGTCAAATGCTAGAGTTCTGCTCAATCTTGCCTTTCTTGAATTTTTCTGTTTGATAGTTTCAGAACAACTCATTTTGTATTCTTGACTTAATCTTCTTTATGCTACTTTTCTCAAATTTCAGGTTAGGAAAGTTGTGGAACAAAAGGTATGCCTTTGTGGGGAAGGGGTACAGGTCCTGGGATACTCCCTAATTAAAGACGCCCTACTGTGATGGGCTACCATCACGCCATTCTACACAGACCCGAACAGCACATTCCTGAAACTGAGGGAGGTTTCTGAGTTGATTAGATGAGTTAGGAAGTATGCACATTCCATGAGGTCAGAGTAGTGGGGGAGAGTTTGGAGAGGAAGCTTTAAAGACCCAGGATTCTGGTAGGATAAGACCTTCAACACTCGGGGTGATGAGGTAAGTGCCTTACTTACCTATCACAAATTGCTGGAGCCAGGTAAGTACAGGGGTTCAGGGCAGGAATGGGGTGGTTGAGTGGGAAGAATAAGCAGATAAGTAATATATTGAGATCCTTTCTCTAATGAGGAAATGGAAGATTTGGAATTGGGATGCTTGAATTTTTTGTATCTTTCTCTGTGGGAGTGGACATTTCAGGGGAGGTTTAAAAAAGGGTAGACAATGCCTTCAGCTGATCCATTCTCTTCCTACAGTGGTAACAACCATTGCTGACCCTCCCCCTCCCCTGGACACATACCCCTTTTCTTATATCTGTTTTAATTAAGGGAAAGGTTGTTTTTTTGTTTTTTAAACATTTCAGGATGGAGCATATAGATAGCACAATGAATAAAGTACCAGCCCTGGAGTCAGGAGGACCTGAGTTCAAATCCATCGTCAAATACTTAACACCTCCCAGTTGTGTGATCCTGGGCAAGTCACTTAACTGCAATTGCCTCACAAAAAAGGAAAAAAAAGATTTAAACAAATCAGGATTTTTTGCTATCATTCTTTCTCTGAACTTCAAGTAATCTTAGGTTGGGAAGTTAATTTTGGAAGTCTCCTCCATATTCCTCTACTGTTACCTATTTTTTCTTTGTGGGGGTCATTGTTAAGGGAGGAATGTTATCTGTGCTGAACTACACCCTTCCCTACCTCCATTTAAAATGTTAGCATGGTTGCTATGCATGGTTGCTAAGTCTCTGCTGGATGAGTTTGGTGTGGGCTGTGTTGTTACTAACATTGCCATGGTAAAATTGGGAATCACTTGTAATATTGGGGGAAGGGACCATGAGGGCATTAGAACAATCTTTCCTATTCTCATTATCTTAGCCAAAAGAACCAGCGACAGGTGGACATCCTAGGCAATGGCAGGGGAAGTGTGGGGTGAGGTCCTGCAGATGGAAACAGCCATTTTTTTGTTTGGCCTTTATTTTTGCTTAGTTGCACGAGGGTTGGTGCAGAACTGGGAGTAATTTCCATTCTACCCGTTTTTCCTAAAAGTGCAGAAACTCGCCTTATTCTTCAGGGCTTGCCAGAGCTGTGTGTGGGCATGTTACAGAGTTTCTCTCTGCCTTCTGGCTTAGAGGGGGAAGAGACAGCCATTATGATCCCTCCCTCCACGGGGAACACCTAGAACTAAGGTGAAAGACTGTTTGCCACAGCAGAACCCTAGAGTCCTCGGTGGCGAGGGGAAGTTAAGGAGCCGTGGTGGGGCAGGACTTTAGAGCTTGGGAATAGCAGCTCCCAGCTCTTGAGCTGAGCACGAAGCAACCGCCTCCTCCCTCTGCCGCTGAGAAGCGGGTTACTCATCTGCACCCGCATCACGGCTAAAAATAGCCCCCCAGAGCCTTAGGGCCGCCCCCTCCCTTTCCCCTGCCCCCAAACCTATGGGTGGAGATCGAAGACCTTGAATTCCGAGGGACATTTTCTTATCCTAGATGGAGAAACGGGCTAGATTCAAGGAAAAGCCCAGGGATGAAACTCTTAAATATCTGGCCATCCAACTAACTAGAATAATGGGTCAATAAGGCAGCAACGTTGGGTAGGGGGAGAAATGCTGAAGGCTGAGGAGGAGGAGATGACCTTTGATAGCGAGTTGAAAATCCTCCACTTTCCAACTGGTCCTGATTGGGTTTGGGGGCAAAGGATGAAAGTAGGGAGTGTTCGGGTCTGCAACTGAGAACTGCCGCGTGCTGTGTGGGAGCAGTAGCAACACAGAACAACTGCCTGTGTCACATGCACGCTCGCACACATACATACACACACAGAGACATACACGTGGGTTCGGGTATATATAATCCCCAGTCCTTGTGTATGCTGCTCTGCAGCCGGTACAGGCTTCCTAAGCTAGGAGGGGGCTCTTGGGGTGGGGGGGGTGGGGGGTTGGGGTTGGGGTGGAACAGGATGGTGGATGGGCCGCTGCTCTCCAAGGGGCCAGGCAGCCCTAGAAAACCCCATGATGGAGAGTCTGCCAGCTGCTTGTGGGTACAGAAGTCCAAGCTGTTAGTGATTGAAGTGAAGACCATCTCCTGTCATTACAGTCGCTGGGCCCCTGCTCACCAGCCCATGGACCCATCCGGGGATCCTTGGGTCCAGGAACCTTCAAGCCACAGGTGAGTCTGAGATGGAGAACAGGTTGGGAGATGGATACAACGGCAGTTTTAGGTCCTGACCTCTCCACTATTTACCACTGATTGTATGATACTGCTTAAGCCTCACTGCACTCCACTCTCTTAAACCAGGTGGTCCTCAGGTTACCTCCGGGGGAGAGGGAGAATGAAAGGTGACATGGATTAATGAATCCCGACAAAGAGGGGGGAATTGTGTGAAGCTTACAAGATTAAAATATGACAAAGAAGCCGTGTTTGAAGCTACCCAGAATCACTGCAATCAGATATTTCATATTTATCCCCACGCACCCCCTCCCAAAACCTAGTTCTATCAAACCCTTCCGCACCCCACCTCATTAGTCTTCAGGGCTAGCCTTTACTTCCCCAGTGGTTATCTCTGCTTGTCCCTCAACCTCATTGGTCGCTCACCTGGGTTCTTGCTTATTATCCCAGGTATGGGCTGGACAAGAAACCCCCAGAGCGGCTGCTTCGCCGGGCATGGGTGCCCCGAGTGTTGCAAGAAGCAACCAACTGGGGGACACGGCATCCACCCGAGGTCCGACCAAGGGAGCAAGAGAAAAGGAAGGCGGCCTCTCAGGAGCGGGAGGCAAAAGAAACAGAGCGAAAGCGGCGTAAGGGAGGTGGGGTTCGAAGTTGGAGCCCTCCAGGTCTTTATCGTTCAGAACCCCGGAGTCCATTGGGCCGAGCACGGGGCGGAGGGGGGTCCCGCCACGAACCTGGCGATGTCCCTAAGACCGCCCAGCCTAAGGTTCGTCAGTTTCCTTGGTTGCCTGGGCACCTTGGGCCAGCCGGCCGCCCGCCCCGTCCAGCAGCACAGTCGCTGAGAGAGCCTGGGACCGCAGCTCGAGTGGGGCTCGGGATAGGGCGGCCGTCCGGGCCTCCCAGTTATGAAGCCCACCTGCTCTTGAGAGGCGCCGCGGGGCCGATCCCTAGGAAGCGCTGGGACCGGCCTCCACCCTACGTGGCTCCGCCTTCTTATGATGCCCCTCATCGGACCTTGGGGGCCAAACAGCTTCCGCGGCTGCCCACCCCGCTAGCTCCGGCTTCTACTCTAGAAGGCAAAGATAGAGGGGAGCGCCCCAAGAAGAGGCTGGATCCGCGAATCTACCGCGACGTTCTAGGGGCTTGGGGGATTCGGCAGGGTCGGGGCACCCTGGGTGGGTTTCCAGCTTGTGGAGGGCTGGGGCTTGGAGGGAAGACTAAAGACAAGGTCTCTGGGGTCTTTCTCGGGGGTCTCAATAGTAACTGCAGCGAGAGCTATTCACAGCCTAGGGCTAACCAGATCGCTAGAGCAGCAACATTAACCTCTGGCATCTCCCAAACGACAACCAGAACCCAGGTCCATCTCAGAGAGGTCTCTGAAGGAGAACGGGCAGGAGAACAGAGCTGGTCCCGCGAGACCTGGGGTCCTTCCCCCGGAGACCAGGTAGCGCAGCATAGTCAAACCCTTCCTAGACCCTGGGCCCCTGGGAGTCCGAGAGAGAAAGAGTCCCCGGGAGAGAGGGATGGATACCAGAGGTCTTCCAAGTTACCAACCGACTGGAAGGAGACCCATCGGGATCATACCGTACCCCGCAGCCCCAACAGTTCTGTTGGGGAAAACGGAGTGTTTGTCATTGACGCCACGTGCGTTGTCATTCGGGCTCAGTTCATCCCGACCCCTCAAATCCAACACGTGCAGCTTTTGTCTTCCCCAGGGCCACGGGATGGGGGGAACTCCCTGGCTTTTCAGAAGCCCGGAAAAGAGGAGGGAGAGGAGGAGCAAGCCTTCACTTCCCCATGTCAAAAACTGCTGCAGAATAGCCGGCTCTTTGATCAGCTCGGCAAGGGCTTCTCAGATGCATGGGGTGAGGGTGTTGAAGCCCGCATACCGGAGGACCCCTCACTGAAAGAGCGCGCCTCCCGTATCCTGGGGCTGCCAATCAGGGAGTTAGACCTGGGGGTGTCCCCCAATAAATGTAACTCGGACCCCGGTGGGCCCAACGAAATGGCTGCGAGGTGCGCGGATGTCGCTCGGGACTCGGAGCCAGGGCCTAGGGTCCTACGGCCAGCCGGCCGGGGCTGGCCGCGGGACCCAGGGCCTTACGCCGGGGCCCTGCGGGAGGCTGTATCCCGCATCCGCCGCCATACAGCCCCGGACTCAGACTCGGATGAAGCCCCGGAGTGCGGCGCCCAGAGCTGTTCCTCCGAAGGGAGCGACACAGAAGCCTCGGGTATCTCCAGGCAGCCTGAGCAAAGCCTGCCCGGGACCCCAGGAGAACAGGGAGAAGCCGGGCGCAGGGCCGGAGAGCTGAGAGACTGTATCCGGGAAATCCTGGATGTAATCTGCCAGACTGAGGAGGCATTATTCCGGGCCGAGGGCCCAGCTCGGGGAAAACAGGGAGGGGGGCACCCCCAGCTATAGGGTCCCGGACCATGGACCTGATCCCGCCCTCCATAGTCCAGCTCACATTCGCTGGCCTCTTCTCACTTTATTCTATAACTTTACCCTTACATGTACCCCGAACTGGAGGTCCTTACAGTGGAATCAGAGGAACAAATAGCCATTTGAGTTTTTATGCTTTTATTTTAGAATGGGAAGTCGGGGAAGTGAAATCATCTTATGTCTGGATCAATTCCGTAACAATCTCAATTAAAGGGCTTCATAAACAAAGCCCAGTAGTTGTTTTGTTGTTTTTAAACTGAATCCTGTCAAAATTATTGCTTGTCCCAAGGAATTCACACGTCACTACAGTATTCTTTTCTGACATACATGAACTACACAGACCTCTTTTTATATTAGACTATCTCTTAAAATTTCAGTTGAAAAGGTCTTGAAAAGCCACCTGCTTTACTCTTGAATTAGAATTCCAATAGCATCCCCTAACTGTAGTCACTAAGCCTTTCCTTGAATGCCTCTAGCGAGAGATAAACACATTCTTCTGAAGACTGTCCGTGACACTTTGGGATAATTCTAATTGTTGGAAAGGTTTTCCTTGCCTCAAGTCTTAATTGGCTTCCTTTTAACGTCAGCCTTTTTGCTTTTAATGTTTTCTTTGGGATCACACAGAATAAATCTAAACCCTTTTTAACATAAGTCTTTCAAATATTTTGGAGACCATTATCATTTTCGATCTAGATTTTCAATTTAAATCTATCCAGTTCTTTCATCAATAGTTATAGTGGAAGAATTAAAGATGGTTTCTTTTCTCCCCCTTCCCCCATAATCTAGTGTATTTTGAAAAGAATGATACCATAGGAAACAAAAGGGTCATAATTGGATAGGGAAGCACAGCAGAGATCAGATGGGCAGTTGACAGAGGGATAAAAACAGCAGGGGTGATGTCCATTAGAGAGGGTATTAGGATAGAGAGCTAATTAAAGGGGAGGAGAAGAAATGAGAAAGTGACTAAAAAGGCTATGGAGGTAGGGTCTTGAAGCATTCCATAGTGGATTGGTTTGTTAGTAGTTTTTTTTTTAAGAGGTTACTGAAAGGAAGGAGAAGATTCAAATCAGTAAACCCAGGACTCCCACACTTAACTATTCGTTTTAATCCAGAAAAGAGAATGAGCAAAGAGACTTCTCACTCTTCACAAAGAAACTCCTTTTCACACATCCATCCCATCTTTCTCAGTTTGGAGAATCTCAAGACCTGAAGAACTTCAGGAATCAATCAGCAAATTAAATGCTAAATGTATTAATAAATAATAACATTAAATACATCAACAAATTAAATGCTAAATGTATTAATAAATAATATTATTAAATAAATATCTATATACTGTGTTAGGTGCTAAGGATGCAAGCACAAAAATTAATGAGTCTCTAACTCTCACAGAGCTTATAGTATGTTATGGAAGTGGCATGGGGATAATTCATATATACAAATTAATAGGTAACATATATAATGAGTATATATAGTATACTCCAAGGTACTCTGGAAAAGAGAGGCTAATGACTTTGTGTAACTCTGTTTAAATTAAATTCATGAAAGAGTTGAAACATCACCTCATGTTAAAATATTTGTTTTATTTATTTATTTTTTATTTTTTTGCTGAGGCAGTTGGGGTTAAGTGACTTGCCAGGGTCACACAACTTGGAAGTGTTAAATATCTGAGGCCAGATTTGAACTCAGGTTCTCCTGACTTCAGGGCTGGTGCTCTATCCACTGCGCCACCAAGCTGCCCCCATCACCTCATGTTAAACAACAAAAGGGAATATAGAATTTAATCAAACAATCCAAGATATTCCTAAAATATGTTAGTTACCCCATACAACAGAAGCTTCAGTGGCTCTTTTTTTTGTCATTTCAAATCCTTTACTACCAAGTTCCAGACTACCTTCTCAGACCCACTGTACTTTTACACACACCCTGAGATCCATCCAAATTGACCCACTAATAACTCTCCCATGATACTCCATATTCCATTTCTGTGCCTTTACAAGTCTGTTTCCACTCATTCCAGTGGCTCTGGAGTCATGGGACCTGGCTTCTAACCCTAACTCTGTTGCTACCAACCTGGGGGTCTCCCTAAGCCTCAGTTTCCTCATCAGCAAAACAAAAAATGTTGAACTGACTGGCTTTAGGTCTATAGATTGTTATTCTGTGCCAAACATGCGCTTCCTCTTTTCTTCCATTCATTAAATAATTCTACCTCCTGCTTCTGACCTTTCTGAATCCTTTCAGCTGCTCCACGTCCAAACTCAAGGTACTTTATATTTCCTTTATAAACACTGTTTATCTGTGTTATATGTACGTATTTTCCTTAAAAGCAGCACCTAGGTGGTACAGTAAGGATGGGGATGAGAGGAGAGTGCTAAAACTAGAATCCAAAGGATCCAAGTTCTAATCTGGCCTCAGATACTTTCCTAGCTGTGTGATTCTGGATGAAACACTAAACCTCCAGTTCCACAGTTTCCTCAATGGTAAAATAGGGGTAATAATCACACCTACCTTATAGGATTGATGTGAAGATCAAGTGAAATAATCTTTGTAAAGGACTTCACATAGAGTCTGGAACATAAGTAGTGCTTAATAAATGTTTATTTTCTTCTCAACAGGATATCCCTTCAAGGCATTTTTGTCTTTGTATCTCCAACTAGTGCTCAGTAGATATTTAATAAATGTTTGTTAGTTGATTAATAGGGAGCTACTGGTGATTTAAAGCAGAGGGGATAATATAAGATTAAAATTATAATAATATAAAATAATAAGATTAATGCTTTAGGAATATCACTGTTGCAGTTCCGTGGGGCTGAAAAATTGAGATTCTGGAACAAGTAGGCATTAAAAGGCTGAAAGGTGGTGAGCTGAATAATGAGGAGCTGGTTTTGTGACAAGAGAGTTCAGGGATGGATGAGAGAACTGTGGAGGTAAAATACCCATAACATTGCAACTGAGTGGATATGTGAGTGAGGCTTCCAAGCTTGCAAACTTGGACAATTGGAAGTATGGTTTTACCATCTAAAGAAATATGGAACGAGGAAGTGGAGGTTTCTAACTCTAATCAGCCAAAATAGTCTATGGCGTAGGAGGTTGCGCAATGACTATTGTACAGAATAAAGCAGGAGTGGTTGAATTGGAACTGTCAATAATCCTTATCTTAGCTGCTAAGAGCTAGAAAGGAAATGGGCAAAGTATGGAGTGATGGGCTAATAAGGCAGAATTGGGTTGGATGGGGAATCCCAACTTGTGCTGGAATGAAATTGGATCCCACAGGGATCTTTAATTTGTAAATTCCCCATGTTCTCCTTCTCTTTGCTGATTTCTACTTCATCTGTGATTGTATCTTTAATCTGTAAATTCCCCATGTTCTCCTTCTCTTTGCTGATTTCTATTTCATCTGTGATTGTTACATTTTTCCCATGATGGAGTTGCAAGCCAGAAGGAAATTTGGGAGTGAAATACCTCATATTAATCTTAGGGGAGCTAGAAAGGGGGGTAATTGGTTAGTTTGGAGTCAGCAGTCAATTTAGTTGTATTATTGAATGTGGTCACAGGGGGGCATACTTGTATTGAAGAATCTCCTTCCATTACAATCCAAATTGGATAAAGGGACATCAAAGACTTCAATCAATCAACAAAAATAGATCGAGGTGGCCCAGCTCTGGGAAGACTCTTACATTCCCTCTTCAACCCCAAAGCCACTAACCATTTCAATGAAGGAAGTCCAAGCTGGAACCCAGATGGGTTTCATTTCCGTACTGACTCTTCAAATGGGTAGAATTTTGGAAAGGGTCACAAAGCTGATTAAATTCCTGTTGTCTTTATGGTTAGTTCACACTGCCTGCTTCTATAAGTACTTTTTTTTTTTTTTTTTTTTGCATTTGCTGTGTAATTACAGACTCCTTTATTTCTAAAATCACACAGCTATTAAATGATACCATTTTAGAAATGTATAATCAAAAAAGAGAATAGACTTCTTAAATTGTGATGACCAATAAGCATTTTTAAAGTACCTACTATGTGTCAGCCACTAGTAAAGTGACTTTTACTTAGTAAAAGTACTTGAGTAAATATTTGATCTTCACAGCAAGCGTTCTGTTTGATTGTCCCCATCTGGGAGGCAATCAAAGATCAGAGTCACACAGATAAGCATCTGAGGTTGAATTTGAATGCAACTTTTCCTGATTCCAGACTCAGCTCTCTAATCACTGGGCTTCTGGCTTCTGAGAATAGCCCATATGTTTCACCTATCCTCATGATATCAACAGAAAGAAAGGAAGACTCGCAGTTCACCAATTGGACTCTCTGGCCAATTTATGGAAAGACATGGACAAAAGGGGCACAGAATGGGCAGTTATAAGTGGAATTTTAATTTTGTATTTTTTCAGGGAAAATTCTCATTAAGTCTATTTGACTGACCTTAAAGAAGCCACTCAGTCTTTCAAGGCCTAAATTTGTTCCTCTCTAAAGGGAGAGGACTGGAGTTAAGGATCTCTGAGGTCAGTGGTTAGTGCAATCTAAGGTCTTATAGCTGAAGGACCTGGGCTCAAGTCCTATGTGACCAAAACAAATTATGTCATTTCTGGACATTTGAATCAGATATATTTAAAGATGCCTTCCAATCTCAGGGAGCTCTTCTAATTCTGAGATAATGTGATTCTGCCTCTTACTGATTCTGTAGTCCGTGGATGAATCACTCTATCATTTTAAGGCTGTTTCCTTAGAAACAAAATGGGAATATTATTAGCAGTTACCTATCCAACAGGTCATTTTAAAGAAAGTGTTCTGTAAACTACCCTTTAACTATGATCTATCATTCTTCTGTTGTTCAATCATGTTTGACTTTTTATGACTTCATTTGGGGTTTTCTTGGCAAAGATACTAAAGTGGTTTGCCATTTTCTTCTCCATCTGTTTTTGCAGATGGGGAAACTGAGGCAAACTAAGTTAAATGATTTTGCCCAGGATCACACAGCTAGTACATATCTGACATCAGATTTGAGGGCTTAGGTGCCCCCTCTTAATCCTGCCAGGCCAGCTTCCTCAAATTTTTTCAGAGAATTTTCCCCATATTATCCTTGTTTAGAGAGGAAATTTTTCAGAATAGAATACTCCTAGAGACTCCTATACACTCACCTATCTCTATGACTCCTCTAGATTTTGAGTTTTCCCCAGTCTCTGATCTGTGGTCCCTCTTCTAGCAAAGTCACTCTTTCCATAACCCTTATTTATAATAAATAGACATTTATTATTAAGCACCCACTAGGTGCTTAATATAGATAACAGACACTGAGCACTAACTATTAGACTGAGTCCAGAATAATAGTATCCCAAGGAAAACTTGCAGCTCTGTTCTGATGTCAGCATAGTCTGTCTTAGCACTTTCAACTCTCATCCCCTATCTTCTAACTTGTCCCCTTATACCTGGGCTCTGCCCATTGATCCTAGCATCTGGGCTGAGTCAGCTTGGGTAAATTTAGCATCTGGCCTGGGCAATTGCAGGAGTTTTACCTAAACTCTCTTTCCAGCCGGAGGACTCACTTCAGTTCCCTTCCTTTTTTCCAGGTCTTCTGTCCCCCTCTCAAACTATTTATGATTTTAGTCTTAAATCATTTTATAAGTTATACTTCAACTTCCCCAGACCCCAACCACTAAGGAGGAGAAGACTGGAGTTAAGTGGTCAGGAATAGAGTAGAGTGGTCTGTCTCAAGGGACAAAGAATCAACTCTACAATTACCTTGGTTCTTATTGTCCCCCTTTTACAGAGAAGAAGCAGCAGGTCTCTGTTGAGGCAAAATGCCTCAATTCTTCTTTAGGCTCCTAAAGGGAGAAGACGTTTTATCTACTGACAAAAGTCAATTAAAAAAAAAAAGATTTTGTTCCCTAAGAGATCCCCCCCACCCCTATTCTAACCTTAGATTCAGGCATTTTATTCAGCTTTGCTGGTGCTGGAAAAAGAAAGGTTGCTATCCCTTGATAGAGATTAAAATATTTTTTCTGCATTCAGAGAGAGAATCTGGAGACTGAGTGCAGACTGAAGCATGCTATTTTCACCTTTTTTCTTTCTCATGATTTCTCTTGATTTCCCTCTTTTGTTCTGATTTTTCTTTCACAACATGACTAATATAGAAATATATTTAAAATGATTGTATGTGTATAACCTATATCAGATTGCTTTCTGTCTTGGAAAGGGGGAAGATAAGAAAGGGAGGGAAATTTTTTTAAGATGAAAATATTTCTCCAAATAATTTAAAACCGGATTTGGGGTAGGGAGGGAATTGGGTTCAGATTGCTGTGGAGAGGAGAGGGCAACACAGTGAGAGAGAGAAGTTGGTATTCTTAATCCCAGTATCTGGCTGTAGTTTGCTCAGTCTGCTCCAGAACATGTTCAGAGCTGTACTAAGATCAACTAAGCAGGATGAGCACAACTGCATGATTGCAGAAGAATTTCAAAGGAATCAGATACTCCTCTTAACTCTCTTCCTTCTGGAAACATTGTAATTACTATTTTTTTTTTTTTAGAATCTATCTTTTTAAGGATTAAATTATTTAGTCACCAATTAATTTTAATCCCTTCTTTAAAGCCTATCTATTTAAAATCATTCAATTGCATTGTGGTCAATAGAAAATGTGTTTCATTTTTTCCACTTCTCTGCATTTTGCAAGATTTTTATACCCTTAACTATAGCCAATTTTTTTTTGTAAAGGTGCCATAACTACCTGAAAAAATATGCAATTTTTTCTGTTCCTATTTAGTAGCTTTCAGAGATTTATCATATCCAATTTTTCTAAAATACTTAGGATTTTAATTTCAAGATCAGAGGCTCATACATTTAAAGTTGTATATGAACTGAAGAATCAAATTATTCAAACACAGGATATGCTTTTATTCTTAAATCAAACATATCCTGTCCTTTTTTAGCTTTAACTAGTGCCTTTTCTAATCATGCCATGGGGGTGGACAAGCTGCTGCATGGGTAGTGCTGATTGTGTCACTGCTCTTCCCCCCACCTCTTCTTTCTACCCACAAAGGAGAAATTGAGGAGGGAGGGTGATGAGTTGGGGAATGCCCTAATGTCTCCAGCTGTGAAGCACCACATTCCTTAGTTTCATCAGTGCTGCATTTAACTCCTTTCTTGTCTAATTCTTCATGCTTTTCAGCTTACTTTGTCAATACTATCCCCCTCCAGCTCTTTCTCCTTTTTCCTTATTCTAATATTTATGTAATTCCTTAAAGCCAATTGTATTATGTTGAATATATACAATGTTTCTTCAGAAATTGAATCAGGATCATTATCATTGTAATATTCAATTAGTTGCTTTCCCACTAGTTTCCACTTATCTGGCTCTAATTTTTCTTCCTTAGAGAGCCAAGGAAACATATACTTTAATGTTTCTAAAAGTCCAATGATCTACTTCCAAGTTACAATCAAACATTGTTTTTTTATTAGCTTAACTATGCACTCTATACACTTCCCTTGGGGTGGGAAAGGATCTCATTTCATTTCATTTCAGCTGAAACACTAGTTTAGGCCTTACTAAAGCTTCCTGTTTGTCTGTTTTTATACTCACCCTATTTCTGGGTCTCTCCACTGAACTTACAATCTTGTCAGTTGAGTGTAGGTCCTTAGTCCACGGTTCGGGCACCAAAATGTAATGTTCCGGGCTAGCTTTCTGGGGGACCTTCAGATGGGCCTTGATCTTAGTGTAGGAATGCAGAAGGCAAGAGAGCCACCAGGATGGTGGGAGATGGAATGTCTCTCTTCCAGTCCTTATTGGTCCTTATATACTCTATTACATTACATCATTACAGCACACTATGCATGTGTGAACTTAGAGAACCATTACATCACCATACTAAGTACTAAGTATATATGTAAGCTAGATAACCACTGTATCATCAATTCCTCTGAGTTAACACCTTGTTTCAGGTATACTTCTTTCAGTATACTTGTCCAGAGTTCTGGCTCTCTACAGAAATGGATATTATATACCTTCTGGTCCAGTTTTTTCTTCTTACAAGTGAAGAAATTGAAACTTAGAAATTGTACAAAATCCCTGGAAAGATTCTTGATTGTCCTTTTGTAACACTATCCTTATCCTGATCTCTCCCCTTATTTTTTCAATTGATTAGTAGGAAGAAAAGTGGGGAGTGGCAAGAATAGATTAGGGTTAGGAAATAGAAAAGAGAGAAGCTGGGATGGGGAAAAAAGGATGTGTAAAGTAAGACAAAATAGCAAAAGCAAAAATAAGGGAGAAAAGGATCATGTATATCTTTAGCTTTAAAAAAAAGGATATCTTTTATTTTTATATCACCTACAAAGTATGAAAAGGAAAGAGGGAAAAAAGCAGTTTAGTAAAACTAATTAATAATTACTAACAATGAGTCTGATAATGTATACAATGATCCACACCTACTCCTTCAAAGACGGGAAGAAGGTACAACCTCATATTTCATCTCTGGGCCAAACTTAGTCATTATAATAAATATGCAGTTTCATTTTTTGGTTGTTCTTTCCACTTATATTGTTATATTACTTTCCTAGTTCTTTTTTCTTCCTATTGCATTGGTTGATCTATTTCTTCCCATGCTTTTCTGTATACTCCATTTTCATTGATGTTTAGTTCTTTGATGATGGAGTGGCGGAAGGAGATAGGAAAAGCCATTTACTCAATCATATTTCTTTCTTGTGGGTGGCTAGGGTCAGTGGTTGATGCTAGAATACTAAGGAAAGGGAAAGAGGGAGTGTCAAGGGAGGAGTTATTGCTGGAGTTTGGGGGAAGTTGGGAAAGTCATGTCTCTGACTGGCCTTGTAGGGGTTTTGTGGGTGGGAGACTGTAGACTCCCTGCTGAGAAAATTACTTTTGAATCTAAATCTAAATCCAGTTCTGTCTGCTGGCTAGCCAGAGGCAGGATAAATGCTGCAGTCAACCCCCCCTACCTCCTCCCCAGCTCATGGGTTCATGGACTGTTTACATAAAACAGGAGTTGTTGGTAGAGTTGTAGAGAAGGAGAGTAGTAGGCCTGAACTTCAAAGACAGAGGAGTTTCTGACTCAGAGATAAAATAGCAAGGATTACTATGACAGGTCCAGGGCACCCTGGATTTTCCCCTACTCACTGATTCTGTGGTTCCCTCCCCTTAGCAGAAAATGTATAACTTCTCTTCCATTTCAGGTAGTCACAGGTATGTAGGTAAGAGCGTACATAGGTTACCCAAACAAGACCTTGAACACAGTACAAAGAGGTTGATCATTATAGGATGGGAGAGTAGATATGTGTTCCTAGGAGAGATAGATTCAAGAAACTCTTACTAAGGAAAAGCTAGTTTAGAGAATCTGTTTTACATTACAGGGATTAGGGACACAAGACTCCCACAATTTGGAAAATCTGCTAAAAATAATTTGGCTCTTTCTTTGTGCCAGAGAAGAAGTCTGAATTTTTATGGTAATAAAAGATACAATCAGTTAATATTATACAGTATTATACAGATTTTTATACATTTCTGACTTTCTAAACTTTTTCTTTGTCACTAGCTAACCTTCATGTGTTGGCTTCCACAAAATTCCCCCCAAAATTCCCATTAATTTCTTACATCATCCCTGTGATATATTGAAACTAAGATGGGAAAAGTCATGATGAGAAAGGGATAACCGTATGTGTCTAGAGATAAAGAAAAAAGTTGGTAGGAATTATATTTGTATACTTGTGCCTCTCCCTGCCATTTCCACCTCACCAGGAGATTATAGATCTTGACTTATAGCTAGAAAGAACATAAGAGATCTAAGTCTTCACTTTGTAGATGAGGCTCATCTCAGAGAAGCTAAAATAGGCTTCTCCCTGATTATCAGGTGTAGTTTCTGAGACTGGCCATTTTTCTCTCTTGAAAGTATGAGAGACTATTCTTTCAAGGTTACACAGCTAATCAGTACAATGTTTTTTTAGTCCCTAGATTACTAGAAATAAAGCTTTGACCTAGATAATAGGCCAAGCTCCTTTGGCTCTTAGAGTTTGCAATTTCTTATAAATGCTAAATATATACATTTTGTTTTCCATTCATTTTCAATCATGTCTCTCTTAGGGTCAACTTATAGAATCAAAGTTGGTCAAATTAATCCAGACCTTCAAGAGGCTATAAATTACAGAAATATGAACACATTGTTAAATAAAATCAGTAGAAGAGAGATTATTCTGAACAGGAATGCTCAAGAAGGGTTTTATGGAGAAGTTAATATTTGAGCGAGATGTAGAAGCATGGCTCAGCTGTCCATAAGTTATAAATGAACAGGAGAACATTCCAGGAAATAGTATGGAAAAGTACAACGAGTTCAAGTGAATTTTCTGGTATAATCTTTGTCTACATTATTCCTTCTTGTCTTATCATTATTTTATACCTGGTCCCAAGATATTGATGATAATTCAAAGAGAATAAGTAGTGATACAGTTTCTCAGGCTTCTCCCTGATTATCAGGTGTAGTTTCTGAGACTGGCCATTTTTCTCTCTTGAAAGTATGAGAGACTGTTCTTTCAAAATGGAAGAAAAACCTCATGAGAACACAGTCGAATTGAGCTGGGTCTCTTCCTGTGGCCTTTAAATGATATTACCTGGATTCTATGTTGTGAACTTTGCAACTCTGAGATTGGGGATTGCCAAGAGATTCCATTGTCAGTTATCTAAAATCTCAGGCAAGTTAGAAATGAGGAAACTAATTTCCTTCTATTTGATTTCTTTATTTATACTATATGGCTTAGAATGTGGATCCTGGATACATAACCCTCCTTTTTATTATCTTTCCAAGACGTTCTGGGGAGCATAATTTGGGAAATCCCCAGATATATCTTAAGAACTTAAAGGGTAAGTAGGAGGAGTTTTAGGAGATGGCTTAAGGTAGAAAACTCCATGCAGTAATGCCTAATGGGTTTTCCTATGATCATTTAACTATCTGACAACCTCATATTAAGTTCTTTTTCCCCATGAATAGAGGTGTATGGATAGGAGGTTGTTTTTAGACTGAAAGAGTTGATTCTATTTTGTGCTGAAGACTAAAGTATTATAGAGGGGAAGAAGAGGATAAGCATTTATCAGGTGTTTACTATGTGCCAAGCATTATGCTAAATACTTTACAAATATCTCCTTTTGATTCTTACAACAATGCTGTGAGGTAATTGCTATTATTAATCTAATTTTATGGTTTCGTAATCTAGGTGACTGGTGGTAGATAGTGAACTTAAGGGCATATAAGTCAGTTCGGACTGCTACCGTTATTAGAGTACCTCAAGTATCTCATAATATACATATAAAATGTCACATACAATCTACAGGTCTGACTCTCGTTTGGCTTGGATAACAAAATATCTATAGATGGATAGTGGTAAATAACAAGTTCACAGATGACACAAAACCAAGAGTAGCATATCTGAGATCCAAATTCAGCAAAATTCAAGTAACCATCTCTTCTGTTCAAGGCACTGCATTGGATGTGATGAAGACTCTGGACTTACAGGTGGGGTCCCCAGTATCCTGCCACCTCTTCTCTTCCCAAAAGTCAAATTTTTTTCATGCTATAAATCATGATTCTTCATTTTTGTGCTCCCTTGACTGTTTTTCAATTGATATCAATTAGCCAGACAAACTTAATAAGCTTTTTAAAAAAATTATAGCTTTTTATTGATAGAATATATGCATGGGTAATTTTTACAATATTGTCCCTTGCACTCTCACTTCTGTTCAAACTTTTCCCTTCCCTCCACCCCCTCCCCTAGATGGCAGACAATCTTATACATGTTAAACATGTTAAAGTATATCTTAGATACAATATATGTGTGCAGAACTGAACAGTTTTCTTGTTACACAGGAGAAGTTGGATTCAGAAGGTATAAATAACCCGGGAAGAAAAACAAAAATGCAAACAGTTCACACTCATTTCCTACTGTTCCTTCTCTAGGTGTAACTGATTCTGTCCATCATTGATCAAATGGAACTGAATTAGATCTTCTCTTTGTCAACCCACTTCCGTCAGAATCCATCCTCATACAGTATCGTTGTTGAAGTGTATAATGATCTCCTGGTTCTGCTCATTTCACTTAGCATCAGTTCATGTAAGTCTCTCCAAGTCTCTCTGTATTCATCCTGCTGGTCATTTCTTACAGAACAATGATATTCTATAACATTCATATACCACAATTTACTGAGCCATTCTCCAGTTGATGGGCAGCCACTCATTTTCCAGTTTTTAGTCACCACAAACAGGGCTGCCACAAACATTTTGGCACATACAGGTCCCTTTCCCTTCTTTAGTATCTCTTTGGGATAGAAGTCCAGTAGTAACACTGCTGGATTAAAGGGCATGCACAGTTTGATAACTTTTTGGGGATAACTCCAGATTGCTCTCCAGAATGGTTGGATTCGTTCACAACTCCACCTTTTTTTTTTCCTGTCATTTTAGCCAATCTGACAGGTGTGTAGTTCTATCTCAGAGTTGTCTTTATTTGCATTTCTCTGATCAATAGTGGTTCAGAACACTTTCATATGAGTAGAAATAATTTCAATTTCATCATCTGAGAATTGTCTGTTCATATTTTTTGACTATTTATCAGTTGGAGAATGGCTTGATTTCTTATAAATTAGAGTTAATTCTCTCTATATTTTGGAAATGAGGTCTTTATCAGAGAACAGTTGGTATAATAGTTCTCTTTAAACCTTCCACAAATACACAGAAAATCTAGTCATCCATCAAGTCTAAGAATTCCCAATTGTCAGAAAACCTGGAACTAATCAGACTGAATAGGAATAGGAAGCTGAGCCAGAGAAATTGGACTTTAAAGAAGTTACATAGGGAGAAGAAACTGGGGCCAAAGGAAGTTACATCAGGAAAATACTGGTCTTATCACACTTGCTCTCAAGGAACTCATATCCTATAATGAGAGATAGAAAGATTTGGCTTCAAGTCAGACGGAAAGACAGAGCCACTAGATGGCACAGTGCCAGATCTGGAGTAAGAAAGACTCATTTCCTGAGTTCGAATCTGACCTCAGACATTTACTAGCTGCATGACTTTGGGCAAATAACTGAACTCTGTTTCCTTCAGTTCCTCAATTGTAGAATAAGCTGGTGAAGGAAATAGCAAATGACTCCAGAATTTTTACCAAGAAAATGTCATGAAGAGTTGGACATGATTGAACAACAGATGGAAAGGTGCCATGATCCTTAGGCTATAGCAATAGAGTTTTATCATGCTGTTGTGCCTCTTCTTTAATGTCTTTTCCACTGGTATAATCGTATTGATTCCTAAAACTGAAGTATTGGACACTGCTAAGGACTCTGGAGATAAGAACTTTCTCTTCTGTTTTCAATATATGTGGCTGTAGCACTTGCAGTTGCTAGACTGCATCTCCACAGGGATTAGTTCCAAGGATGATTGCTGAGGAAAGTGGGCTGGGAGCATAGCTTTTCTCAGAATTCTGAGCTGTCTTCATTGAGTTCTGAAGGAATATAATGTCCAAGGAGGTAGTAATGGTTTGAATTATGTTGAGTGGGCTGTCTCCTGTCACTTTCTCAGAGGTTCTAATCTTTTGAACTAGGCTGGCCCCTTTATCCCATGAGTGGCATTTGATTAGCAGTTAGTCAGGATGTCTGCCCTCTCCTCCACATCATCCTGGTTGATGGCTATAAGGGCTGGGGTAGAAATAGGACCAGTGAGTAGTCCAGGAGAGAAGACAAAGGGCACTGCTTATTTCAGAGGTCTGTATTCATCTATCTCTTGTGTATAATTGGAAAGCAGCTTTTGCCTATATTGATAAGGGAAATGGGTTCCCTTTTCTACAGGAAACTGGTAATTATGTTAAATGTGACTCTAAGGTTTCAACTCTGGGTCAAGTGAAAGAGTATAAATCCACAAAAATAGGCAAATTTTGATTCTACATAAGGAAAAACTTTCTAACAATGAAAGCTTCCAAAAGTTAAAGTGGAATGTATATTTCATGAAGTGAGAGGACATAAACACTTGTTCAATCCCATCCTACTCTTGATGACCCCACTTGAGGTTTTCTTGGCATAGATACTGGAGTGATTTGTCATTTTTGCTTATAGCTCATTTTGCAGATAAAGAAACTGAGGCAACTAGGGTTAAGTGACTTGCTCAGGATCACATAGATATTAAGTGTCTGAGGCCAGATTTGTATTCAGAAAAATTAATCTTTTTGATTCCACACCCAGCACTTTATCCACTGTGACATTCTTCCTGGGATAAACCCAGAGAGGGTATAATTGAGAGTTCCTAGTGTATCACCTCTTCTGGAACCCATATCTCACAATGTACACTTATCATTTGGGCTCCCCAAAGGGACAATTGCAGGGCCCAACTTAGCAACTGGGAGCTATTCTAAATTCAAAGGTACTCACTCTATGGGTCAGCACTCTTAAAACCATAACTTACGCATCTCTACCAATGGCTTTATAGTTAGTCAGGAGACACAATTAATTCAAAGCAAAGGTATTTACTAAGATGAAATAATATTGTTACAAAACTCTCCCACAAACTAGGAGTGCATGCTTCCACAAATATAGCATCAGTGGGAAAAATGGGCACAAGGAAACATATAAAGGTAGCTTACATCTTGGTACTCCACTGATCTTTCTCTCCTTATGGTGTTCTCACCTGACCCTGAGGGCGGGGCAGAGGGAGAGGGGAGAAGAAAGAGAGGAGGAGGTACAAAGTCTCTCATAGGAGTCTTTAAGCTGGTTTTTCTGGGCCTACTTCTTTCCACAGCTTAGCTTTCAACTTCCAGGGCTCTCCCTTGAATCCATGGTTTCATGGATTCATCTCTATTGCCACAGGTCATGTTTCTTGAATGTGCTTCCTATTTCATCTGTGTCTCTCTTTTTTGCTTCCTGTTGGATGCAATATTTCTTTTTGGAGTAACCTTGACACAAAATGCTAAGTCTGATGAGGAGTTGAAAAAAAGTCAATTTCCCTTTCTTCTTGCTGCGCCTTAGTATAAGTATAGATGTCACTTTCTATAAAGCTGCTTCTTGTCTGAACTTCATAAACTTTTTGTGTATGTATTTAGGTCATATGCCTTGTATGTGTTTTTAAGGATCACTTAGATACCTAGGTATAAAAGAGCTCAGAAGTCTGCACATTATTTTAACACATTAATACCTCATTACCTCTGTTATATTTCTCCAACTATCTGTGACTCCCAAACTAATCTGTAACAATATACAATCATTG
The DNA here is from genome assembly GCF_016432865.1 of Antechinus flavipes. Taxonomy (NCBI): domain Eukaryota; kingdom Metazoa; phylum Chordata; class Mammalia; order Dasyuromorphia; family Dasyuridae; genus Antechinus; species Antechinus flavipes. Next base: position 229,521,363 of record NC_067402.1, read on the forward strand.
CTGGGCCCAGGGGAGCTGGGGCCTTGTTCCTATCCCCTCACTGGGAATCCTCTGGGATCTAGATTATGCAGACTGGGTTCAGTTCTAAGAGAATTTTATCCCATAAGAGCGATGTCAGATTCCTTTCCTTGCATCTGGTTCTTTAAGCCCCTCACTCCAACCCCTTAGGAGAAAAAAAAAAATCACTTAAAAAAGGTTTATTTGCCTCATGTCTTCCACCTATTCAGCTGCTTGAACTAGGGGAAAGGCGCACCCCTTACAGGAAGTCATATAGTTACATGATACCATACATTCCCGAGTGTGAAAGGAAGAAAGGGACAGAGCATGGTCCCTCCATTTAAAGTCTACCCAATCTACTTGGTTCACTATCCAGTTCTCTCTGATAGGGCTTCAAATTCAAAGGAAAGGGAAAGAGATCAGCCAAGTATTATTGGATCATTCCAAAGTACCAAGTATTCAGCATTGGGCCTACCTTTCCTTAGAAATAGAGCACAGGCTCCATAGGATATACTCTAGTCAGAGCACATCAGTGGCACCTGCTATTTACACTCATTAAGGTCTCTCCCTGGTCCCCAAGAAGTACAGAGATCATTCAGCTTCTGGTCAAGAAAGCCATAGTGAGAACAGAAGATTACTCAATTCCCTGATTGTGGAAGCACCAAAGAGGGTGTAAAAGGGAAACAAAAGACTATCTAATGCCCTTATCAAGCAAGCCTTAGGAGGTATAGAGACTTGTTGTTCAGTTGTGTTTGACCCTTTGTGACCTTGTAGGCCATAGAACACCACTACTGTTGGTGGAGTTTTCTTGGCAGATACTCGTTTGCCATTTCCCTCTTCAGTGGATAAAGACAAAGGTTAAGTGACTTTCCCAGAGTCACACAGAAAGTAAGTGTCTGAAGTCAGATTTAATTCAGGTCTTCCTGACTTCAGGCCCAGAATTCTATCTGCTTTTAACAGAGAGAGAGAGACAGACAAACAGACACAGACACAGACAAAGAGAGACAGAAAGAGAAGAGAGAGACAGAGACAGAAACAGAGTCAAAGACAGAGACAGAGAGAGACACACACACAGAGGGAGACACAGAGATAGAGACAGAAACAGAGAGAGAGACACTGAAAAACACAAAAAGACAGAGAGAGACATAGAGATACACAGAGATAAAGACATACACTGACATAGAGAGACAGAGAGAAATGGAGACAGAGATAGCCAGATAGAAAGACTACTAGCATGTTAATCAAGAAAGCTCAAGGTGAGGACCACTCAGGTCTTTGATCAGAAACAGCCAACCACAAAGCTCTGTCCAGGTACACGAAAGCCTGCCAGTGATAAAATAAAATGCCTTGCTCTCAAGGACAAAAGTATATGGAAGAAATGAAATAAGATCTACACAATGTAATTTTAAATGAAATGAAAGTTATGCAGGAGAGAATTGGAATGAGGATTAATAACTTGGATTAGAAAGTGGCAAAATTTACTCAAGAAATTAATTCTTTGAAAATTAAAACAAAAACCAATAATTCCATGAGGTGTCAAGAAATATTGGAACAAGATCAAAAGACTTTTTTAAAATAGAAGAAAATACAGTTTCTACATTCACAAAACAACTAATCTGAGTCAGGCATATTGGCACAGATCTGTAATTCCTGCTATTGTGGAAGGATAAGATTGAGAACTCACTTGATTTGAGGAGTTCTGAATTGCAGTGGGTTAAAACCAGGAGCCATGAGACTACCTAAGTAGGAGAAACTGTTGGAAACAAGTTGGAAATGGAGCAAGTCAAAACTTCCATACTAATCAGTCATGGGATAGGCCCCATGTGTGACCATGGCATTTCCAGTCTAGGTGAGAAAGGAAAACCTAGTCTCAAAAAAAACAAAACAAAACAAAAAAACCAGCAAACAAATTAGAAAAAGAATAATCTGGGCAGCAGATAATTTAAGAAAATCTGTTTTTATATCATTGCCAAAAAAGAAATGCCAAGTGAGACTTACATGAACTGATGCTGAGTGAAATGAGCAGAACCAGGAGATCATTATATACCTCAACAATGATACTGTTTGAGGATGTATTCTGATGGAAGTGGTTCTCTTCGATAAAGAAAGCTAATTCAGTTTCAATAGATCAAAGAAGGACAGAAGCAGCTACACCCAAAGAAAGAACACTGGGAAATGAATATAAACTGCTTGCATTTTTGTTTTTCTTCCCTGGTTATTTATACCTTCTGAATTCAATTCTCCCTGTGCAACAAGAAAACTGTTCGGTTCTGCACATGTATATTGTATCCAGGATATACTGTAACCTATTCAACATGTAAAGGACTGCTTGCCATCTGGGGGAGGGGGTGGAGGGAGGGAGGGGAAAAATCGGAACAGAAGTGAATGCAAGGGATAATGCTGTAAAAATTACCCTGGTATGGGTTCTATCATTAAAAAGTTATTTAAAAAAAAAGAAAGAAAGAAATGCCAAGAAATCAAAAATGAAAACTGCTTAGATCTTTAAGATTCATAAGGAGAAGGTCAATTCACTAGTTACCTCCTGGGGGAAAAAAAAAGAAAAGAAAAGAAAAACGAAAACTCCCAGAAACATTCTAGCCCAAACCTAGAACTTACAGGTCAAAGAAAAATACTGCAATCAACCACTTAAAAAAATTAATTCAAGTACTTAGGGAATTATAGTCAAGGTCATACAAAACTTAGCAGTTATTATAATAAAAGAAAGGAGACTGTAAAGAAGATCTGTTGAAAAAGGCTTAAAATAAAGGCTTACCACCAAGAATAATTTCCTACAAAACTAAATATGATACTACATGGGAGGAAACAGAATTTTAACAGAACAGAGTATTGTCAAGCATTCCTAATGAAAAGACTAGAATGGAGTAGACTCTTTGAAATTAAAAAAAAAAAGGAGTCAAGAAAATCCCAGAAAGATATCTGGAGCAAATGAAGGAGACTGTATGATGATGACAATGAAAGACATTCTAATGGGGAAGAATCATGTGATTCTTCTAAAACTTTTATGTCTTTAAAAGTCAGACAATTAAATACAACAAGACAAGGATAGTAGTAAAAGAAGAAAGGAAATGGAAGGAGAGGGAAGGAATAATCATTTATTAAGAGCGTTCTATGTGCCAGGTACTGTGCTAAATGCTTTTACAAATATTTTACAAATATCTCAGTTGACCAAGCATGTGAGCTAGGTCCTATTGTTACCCTCATTTTACAATTGAGGAAACTGAGACAAATAGAAGTTAAGTGACTTGCTAATGTCTCTGAGGCTATAGTTGAACTCAATTTCCTGACTTCAAGTCCAGTACTCTCTCCACTATACAACCTAGCTATCTCCAGGACAAAGAAAAAGAAATAATCTGGGGCTGAAAGTAGAAAGAAGAGATGAATTTGTTATTTCTCATAACTGGATGCCCAGTAAGAGGAAACTATAAACATTAAGGAAGGAACATCATGTGAGCTAAACTTTTATCTGTATTACTCAAGGACTTACACACACACACACACACACACACACACACACACACACAGAGTTTGGTATAGAAAGTCATTAAATTCAACAGGGAAACAAGCAGGGCCAGGAAGAAAGGAGAAGAGGACTTAAGAGGAAGGATAGTAATAACAATATATAACAAAATATAAATTTCAACTTTGGAGGATGAATCATGAAGGAGGAATTAAGAAGGAAAAAAAGAAAGGGTAAAAACTAGTTTTCAGAGCCTGGACAAGGACAAGAAAAAAAGGAGTACTGGGATGAAAACCAATCACTCAAATTATATATTGTTATATATTATTATATATGTTATATGTAATTTCATATATTATCTCATATGTATACATATATAAAATCACACATCTTTTATTGCTTCTCTTTTGTAAAGATGGGGATGTGGAACAAAGACAGGAAAAAGTACAGGAGAATAATGGAATGGACAGAAAAACAAATCATTAACACAAATGTGAATAAGATAAATTTACCCATAAAGTAGAAGATTTAGAAAACATAAAACAATAATATGCTATTTACAAGAGACACTTCAATCATATTTACAAAGAGTTAAAAATAAGTATATGAAAGAGAATTTATTATGTCTCATGGAAACTTTAAGAAAGTATACCTCAGACAAAGACAACAGTCAAGTCAATATTAAAAAGCAAAATTATTAAAAGAGATAAACAGAAAAAGCAAATTAGACTTAAAACATTTTGTTGTTGAATCATTTTTAATCATGTATAGATTTTTTGTGACCCATTTGGGAGTTTTTTTGGCAGAGATACTGGAATGGTTTGCTATTTTTTCCTCCAGATCATTTTACAGAAACAATTAGGCAAAAATGGGGAAACTGAGGCTAACATATTTAATGACTTATGCAGGATAACATAGTAAATATCTGAGGCCAGATTTAACTTAATGAGTCTTCCTGACTTCAGGCCCAGAATTTTGTAACCTGCTACACATAGCTGCCCAAATAGGCACTACAGACAAGAAGTAATATCAGAGCATTGAAACTTAATAGATATAGTTGAATGGCAAGCAACTAAGAATTTAAAATAAGAACTAACTGAACTGCAGGGAGAAATGCACAGAATAATTTCTCAGGACCTCTGTGTGTATTGTTACAGGCCTTGGTAAACCTGATAAAAAATAAACAACAAAAAATTAAAGACCTGAATAGAATTTTAGGAAAATTAGAGATGAGAGATATCTTACTATTAATGAACAGGAATCTAACGGAGTATACACATTTTCAACTATGCTAGGTATCTTTGCAAAAACTTACCATATATTAGGGCATTAAAAACTTCAATAAAATGTAAGGAGTTAGAATTATTAAACATTTCCTTTATGAGTTACAGTGCAATAAAGTTTACTTTCAGTAATAGACCTTTAAGGAGAAGATTCAAACTAAATTGGAGAAAAATTAATTTAATCCTAAAGAACTGGGAGATCAAATCAAAATCATAGAAACAACAAATAGTTCCATCAAAGAAAATTTTAAAAATGATATAGCATACCAAAATTTTGGGAATGCAGTCAATTTAGTCCTTAGGGGAAAACTTGTATCTATAAACACTTTGATCAACAAGAGAGTAAAAACAGATCAATGAATTAGACATTTACTTTAAAAAGACTTAAAGAGCAGCAAGTCAAGATCCCTAATAAATAAAAAAAATAAGATTCTGAAAATTAATGACAAGATCAAACAATTGAAAGCAAAAACCTATTTAACTTTAAAAAGAAGAAAACCAAAATACTTGTATCAAAAATGAAAAAGAAGAATTCACAAGCAATAAAGGAAATTAAGAGAAACTATTTTGCCTAATTATTTACAAATAATAGTGGTAATCTAAATAAAATGGATTAATATTTACAAAAGTATAAAATATTGGGATTAACAGAATAAGAAGTAGAGAAATTAAATAGTCTAATCTTAAAAAAAAGAAATAAGACAAAAAACCCAAGTGTAAATGGATATGCAAATGAATTCTAATATTCAAAAAATAACTTTTTGACATAACATAAACTGATAAAATGTAAAAAAGATGAAATACTATTATATCCTTTCTGTGGTACAAATATTTTAATATCAAAAATAGAAAGAGATAAAGCTGAGAAAGAAAACTATACACCAATATCCTGAATGAATAGTTACAAAAATATTAAATGAAATGTTAATAGAGCTTACAGCAAAATATTAAAAATATTCATTATTACCAGTTTGGATTTAGATTAGGAATACATGGTTGATTTGATATTAGGAAAACTATAAGTTTGATGACAAGCTGTTAATATCAAAATCAATAAAACTGCATATTATAGCAATACATGGTTTTTAAGATTTTGCTTTATTTTTTGGATTTCTTTTTTTTTTCACTTTACACTATTTTATTTTTCCAATCACATGTAAAAATAGTTTTCAACATTCATTTTTGTAAGATTTTTGAGTTCCAAATTTTTTTCTCCCTTATCTCCCCTCTTCCCAAGACAGCAAGGAACCTGATATAGTTTATATAAGTACAATCATTTTTAATATATTTCTGATTCATCATGTTGGGTGTAAAGGTCCAAGAGGAATTTCACATATTATGAGAAAGTAAAGAGACTTTGATGTCTGAGGCACCCGAATGTGATCTCTGCAGCCAGTAAGAACTGCCTTGTGAGTGAAAGCTCTGGTCCCATTGAGAATGCATCATCAACAGGAGATATCTCCTTCCCTTATTGGCTGTGAGTGTGACCTATATAGACCCTATATAAGCAACAGAGACCAGGAAGTAGGTGGAGTTCAGTAGAAGTTCAGCAGGAGTTCCGGAAGAAGTAGAATAGTGCAGAATGTGAACACATGGAATAAAGTCTTGAGCTCGCAAGCCACTGTGTTCAGGTGCTCTATTGGACATGAGAACCACTGCTCAGAGAGGCAGTGGCCAGATCTCTGAAGACCTATGATTGGGTAAAATTTCTGAAGACCTGGGATTAGGCAAGACTGGCAATCAGTAATCTCTTGGTGGAAGGTTACAAGTGGCAGCCCAATGTGGGGGCAGCACTTTTAGGGCTGTTAGGCCCTGCAAGGAAGGCCCAACAGCCTTGTGGAGAGATGAGAATGCAGGGAAGTGTAATGGATCTGGGTCTAAGTGATCATGCCTGAGGATACAGCTGTGCATGCAGCTCAAATATATAAGTTAGAGAGCCAGATCAGTGATTCTCTAGCGGAGAACATCTCTGATAAGGAGCAAGGGGCTTGCACCAGGTGTTTACTCCCATGCCCATTGAATACAGCTCAACAAAGAAAAAATCAGGCATTGAAGGAAGTGATTAAGCAGCTAGAACAAAAGGTGAGAGAACTACAGGCTGAGGACAAGAAGAGAACAAAAGATTACAACAGCTAGAACAAGAAGTACAAAAGTTACACGTTGAGTTAGAGAAGAAATTAAAGATTACAGCAGTTAGAACAAAAAATACAAGAGCTCAGCCTACTGGCTGAGGCAGAGAAGGAACAAAAAGCTACTTTACAGCAGTTAATAATGGGAAAACCATGCTAATGCAATGAGTTAAGGAATCCCACAAGTTTTAAAACTAGGAAAGATTTTAACTGTACCCTCTAAGGCTACAGCATATGAAATATAGTTAAAGTAACCTTTTTTTTTTTTTAAGCATTTTACTGATTTATTTTTCCTGCTACAGCTCTAGGAGATCTGCAGGGCTTAGCCATTTGGTAGAGAAAAGAGATGAGTATTTTTATTACCATGGTGAGTTGGGCAGAAAAGGAATTAGGTGTGTTAAGTACTTAGCTGAAGGGAAGGGGTGTGGTCCTTTTCACAGGTTTCTCTTCCAATTTTGCCTACAAGCCAAGTATGCACCTTTAGAGTATTCCCCATCGCCTAACCATTCTCCCTTAACTCTGCCTTCCTGGGTGGGAAGAGGAGGAGTAGGAGGGGCAATGATGTCATCAGCACTGTCCACAAAGTAGTTTCATGCACTCTCTATATCCTCATTACAAGAAGCAGGTCTAAACTTCAGGGCTCCAGGCAAAAAAAAACACTTGTAGTGGTTTGATGGCAACTATTATGCTCAGACAGTATTTAAAACCTCAGTGCTTCAATCTGATCAGTCGGTCTTTAAGCAAAGGGAGAGGATTGGGGGAGGGGATTGCAGTTAGGGAGGGTAAAGCTGTATGCCACTGGGACTACTGAGAAAGTTGAAATCTGTCCCTGTTTGGCTTATAGATCCCTTGCCTCCACGAAGAGTCAGCTTGACTGATTCATCCCCTGAGAGTGCTTGCAAAACAGTGTCTATCCATATACTGATTTGAGAAACTGAGGAAAGTGTAGCTATTGTCCTGGTCACTAATATAGTAGACAATGTGTGATCTATGACCCAGGAGGAGGAGTAGCATCAGGTTTACTGATAGCCACTCCTGACATGCAATTTGGTGATATTTATCCAGATTTTGAGTCCCAGCAACAGAATCCAGGAATATTCCGGACTGCAGCTGTTACAGCTGACTGTCCTATGCTCACTATCTATGAGAATGGCATACCATTGGAAAGGTTGGTAGACACAGGTGCAGATAGTATAGTTATTAGAGGTGACAGTTGGCCCAATCACTGGCCAAAGATTACAGCAGATACCTCTATATCTGGCATAAGAGGATCAATAGTATCTGAAATTAGTTTGAGATGGGAATTTGAAGATAAGACAGTTTTTACTTCTTTTGTAGTTGAAAAAAATCTCCCTCAATCTATGGAAGACATCTTACAAAGTGAAAAAATTCAGACCTTATGAGATAATAGTACAGGAACAACTTGACCAAGGACATTTACAAGCTTTTCTAAGTCCTTGGAATTCACCTGTATTTGCTATAAAAAAGAAATATGGAAAATGGAGGATGTTAACTGATTTGAGAAAAGTAAATGAACAGATGGAGACAATGGGAGCTCTTCAGCTTGGGCTTCATCTCTTACTCAGTTGCCTCTTTGGATTAAGAATTGTTTCTATACTATCCCTCTGGATAAAAAGGATATGAAAAGATTTTCCTTTTCAGGGCCCAGTCTTATAAAAGATTTGAATGGACAATTTTGCCACAGGGAATGAAAAATAGCTCTACTATGCATCAAATGTATGTGACTGCTGCTCTTACTCCTGTAAGAAAAGCATTTCCAAAAGTTATGCTGTTAATAATGGTTATCATTATATGACATTTTAAGGGGAGACAGTACTTTAGACTCACCACGCAGCTTACAAAAGAAGCTCTAAGAGAGATTGAACTGGCTTTATCCAATGTGGTTGAAATAGTCACCCCAAAACTTGGAAATAACAGTCTTTGCTACAAAAGAGGCACCCACAGCAGTGCTTCATCAAGGAGACAGTGCAATGGAGTGGGTGAACCTCCCAGCACAACAAGAACAAAGCCTTATTCCTTACCCGGTGTTTGTGGCTAGACTCTTATTAAAGGCCATTAAATGAGCAGTACAATTATCTGGGATAAGACCTGACAAGATATTCGCCTTTTATACCAATGCACAAATTAATGTATGCTGTGAAACCATCCCAGGGTGGAAAAATTTATTGGCCATAGCTTCAAATTTTACACATGGATCTCCATTAAAGATAACCCGGTTATTATATAATTGGCAATGGATTTTTGAAGAAAAGGTTTCTAAGGTTCCTCTTAAAGAACCAATTATCTTTACAGATGCATCCAAACATAACATTTGTGCTGTGTACTCTCATGATTTGGCTGTAAAGAGAGTAGTCAGAATTTCCTTTCAGTCCACTCAGCAGAATGAATTGTATGCAATCATTCTAGCTCTTAATTATTATTCAGGATATGTAAATATAATATCTGATTTGACCCATTCAGTAAGTGTGGTACAAAGAACTGCCACAGTCCAAATAAAATTTGTAGCTTCTAATATATATCAGCTCTTTAAAGAACTTCAAAAGCAAGTAAGAAAGCATTGAGGTAAGTATTATATCTTGCATGTCCACTTTCATAGCGAACCTTCAGGTCCTATTTTTTTATCATCAGATTGCTCAAGCTTTACATTTGCAACTTGGGATAACAAAAGAGGATTTAGGGTTAGTTAGAGCATAGTAAAAGGCTGCACAGTTTGCCTTCCTTCCCATGCTCCTACACTCCCTCCAGGGAAAAACCCTCATGGTTTGAGACCCAATGCTTTATGGCAAATGAACATCACTCATGTTAAGAAGCAGAGCATCCATGTAACTATGGATACACATTCTCAATTCCTCATGGATTCACTCCAATCTGAGGAAGCAGTTAGGCATGTGATCAGCCACCTTTATCATTGTTTTTCCATTGTGGCAGTCCCACATGCACTTAAGATAGATAATGGACCAGTTTATACATCTTCTGCCTTGCGGTCTTTCTGCATTGAATTTGGCATTACCCATTCCACTGGCATCTCATCCCACTGGCCAATCCATTATTGGACAGGCTATTTGTACCCTCAAGATGCTCCCATCTAAACAAAAAAAAAGGGAGTATTGGGGTTCGCACAACCCTTTACCTGATGCGCAGGACCCCTTAGATGTGGCAATATATACATGTAATTGCCTGCAGTTTTCATATTCCGTGGACCTTACCCCAGCAATGCACTTCTGACACATGCAGAAAGCACAGCTAACTAATAGATTGGCCAGCAAGGACAAGAGCCCTATCTTTACAGTGATGTGGAAGGGCTTAGATTGCATCTGGAAGAGCTCGGGTTGGGTCAAGGTTTGGGGTCCTGGATATGCACTTGTCATTCCAGATGCAAACCCAACAGCAGAGGAGTGGACCCCAACCAGAAAAATCCATGACCTGGGGAACCAAGAAGAGAAGGACCAGAAGATGACAACATCATCCCTGATGACATCCCAGAAGGATTGGCCAGATGTCAGCAGTCCTTCAGATGCTGATGACAGCCCTGTCCCTCCTGACCATGACACCAAGATGGTGAACACAGAACCAGTGTAGCAGCTGAATTGGACTGCCCTGGTTGATGTGCAGCACCTAGAGGCTGTCAGAAATGGACAATGGGCTTGTGAGCTTCTCCCACAGCTACTTGCCATTCATATGATGGCCTGGGGAGAGACTTTGCCCCATTTTCCATTTATAGACAATGCCTTTAAATTAGTGGGTGAAAAATCAACACGCCCACCTGCCAAAGTTAATGAGGCAGTGCTACAGGACATGATTTTTCTCGTTATACACTCCTCCTCTGTACCTTTCTTTAGTAGATACCACAGGATGTATATGATTGAAACCACAGCACTTAACCTCTTGACATCCTACCTCCTTGAACACAACTTTCTTGAGTGGGTTGAACACTATGCTATCTTTTCTTGGTTTTGGTCCCAGTTGAGTCTGGCTTTTATTATCTTACTTTTGTTTGCCTTTGTTTTATGTTTATATATCTTTTAATCTCATTAATTAAGCGAGTTACTGTTGATGTTAAAGTTAGTTTGATGTGATGTGACGAGCATCCTTGCTAAATAAGGAAAGTAAGGTCTGAGAGGAATTTCACATAGTATAAGAGGAAGTAAAGAGGCTTTGATGTCTGAAGCACTTGGATGTGATCTCTGTAACCAGTAAGAGCTGACTTGTGAGTGAAAGCTCTGGTCGCATTGAGAATTCATCATCAATGGGAGACATCTCCTTCCCTTATTGGCTGTGTGTGTGAGAGCTCATAGACCCTATATAAGCAGTGGGGACCAGGAAGTAGGTGGGTTCAGTAGGAGTTCAGTTAGAGTGCAGGAGGAAGTAGAATAGTGAAGAATGTGAACACATGAAATAAAGTCTTGAGCTCGCAACTCACTATGTTCGGGTGCTCTGTTGGACATGAGAATCACTGCTCAGAGAGGCAGTGGCCAGAAATCTCTGAAGACCTATAATTGGGTAAGATTTCTGAAGGCCTGGGGAAGACTGGCAATCAGTAACCTCTCTGTGGGAGGTTACAATTGGGAAAGAAAAATCAGAATTAAAGGGAAAAGACACAAGAAAGAGAAAAATATATAAACAAACCAAAAAAGGTTAAAATAGTGTCCTTTGATCTGCATTCAGTCTCCTTAGTTCTTTGTTCGGATGCAGATGGCATTTCACATAAAGTCTAATGGAATTGCCTTGGCTCACTGTATTGCTGAAAGAGCTAAATCTATCATAGTTGATCATCACACAATTTTGCTGTTACTGTGTACAATATCCTCCTGGTTCTGCTCACTTCACTGAGCATCAGTTCATATAAGTCTTTCCAGACTTTTCTGAAATCAGCCTGTTCATTTGAAAGATTTTTGACAAAATACAACTTCAATTTGTTGTTTTAACAACAACACTAAAAAGCATAGGAATAACTGAATCTTTTTTTTTTTATTTTTTTTTTTTGCTTTTTGCTGGGGCAATTAGTGTTTAAGTGACTTGCCTAGGGTCACACAGCTAGGAAACGTTAAGTGTCCAAGGTCAGATTTGAACTCAGTTCCTCTTGATTTCAGAGCTGGTGCTCTATCCACTGCACCATCTAGCTGTCCTTGAATCTTTCTTTTAATATAGTAAATTGTCTATATCCAAAACTTAGAGTCAACATTATGTGCAGTAAAGATATATTAGCCACCTATCCAAAAATGATGCCTGTTATTATCACTATTATTTGATATAGCCATAGCAAAAGATAGGAAAAAGACATTAATTAAATAAGGTGGGCAAAAAAACCAAACAAACAAACTAACAAGATAAATTGTTGATTTTTGCAGATGATATAATGGCTTATTTAAAGAACTCTAGAGATTCAACAAAAATACATATTTGGGTGACTACTGACCCAAGATACATAAAGAAATTATGTGACTAAAACCACAAAACACTTGTAAAAAGAAATATTTCATACACACTCCTCAGATAATGCAATGTAATCAATCTAATGATTGTTTTAAATGTATAAACACAATTGGTCACAGCTTATGATTCTTTTAGGAGATGTGAATTTCTCTGAGTGGGTCAAGAAGGAAATAGACGATTTGGTTGGCCAAATGAACTAATATCCTCTCTTCAGACTCTAAATTGCTGAAAGAATTTTAGACCAGTGGCTAAACAGTCAAGAGATGATATCTGAACCAAGGGCACTTTAGGGAGGCAAACACTTGCACCTACACTAGACTTGGCTCACTGACTCCCTTTATCTATAGAAATAAAGACAAACATGAATAGTTGTTGAGATAGTAATTGTTCATGATTGGGTTGTGCCAATATAATAAAAATGACAACACTACCTAAATTAATTTGCCTATTCATTTTCATACTTATCAAATAATTAAAAGATCACTTTAAAGAGTTAGAAAAATAATATTCACCTGGAAGAAAGAATAAAAAAAGGCCAAGAATCTAAGGGAAAGGAGTGAAAGATTGTTGAAAGGAAAGGAGATTAGTAATACCTAATATTAAACTATACTACAAAACAGTAATCATCAAAACTATTTTGATAGGGGACTGGTCCTATTATTTAATTTGCATAAGGAATTCCTAGGTGAGATTAAATTCCTCCATTAGCACAGGTGAGCACCTTCTCTGCTATTTATAGACTTGTATAGTTGCCTTGAAGCTTTGGCTGATTTTCCATTTCTAAATAGAGGAAGGGTGGGAGAAAGAAAAGTTTTATTTACATATATGTGTATATATACATATATATAATGCATATATATATAAAACACATGCATGCACATATACATATATAAAACATAGAATCTAATGAAAATAAAAATATACAGTGTTTGATAAATCCAAAGACACCAACCACTGAGAAAACTAGAAAGCAGTCTTGTAGAAATGATATTTATACCACATCTGTAGATACCACAGCAAATGTCAAATATAAATATGCCCTAAATATAAAAGGGCATATTATAAACAAATTCAGGCAGCAAGGAAGGAGTCACTTATATAACTACTGAATCAAAGAGGAATTCATGAACAAGGATATAGTAGATAAAATGGACAGGTTTGACCACTTAAAACCTGAAAAGCTTCTACACTAACAGAATTAATGATTTACGACACTAAATAAGACTATCTCAAAAAAAAAAAAAAAGAATTAATGAAGTTAAAATGTGAAGAAAAGCCATTATCTGGTGGAGAGGGTGAAGTGGAACGAGATGGGGCAGGAAAAATCTTGGCAGCAAGTTTCTCATAAAGGTTGGATAACCTGTATATATAAGGAATGGATTCAAACAAGAACATCAAATGCTCAAAGAATATGAAAAAGCAATTCTCAAAGGAAGAAATCGCAGGTATCAACAACCATGTGAAAAATGCTAAAAGTCAATATTAGTAAGAGAAATTAAAATGAAAACAACCTTGACATTCCATGCCACACCCATCAGAATGGCAAAGATGACAAAAAATTACAATTGTTAGAGGATAAGAAAACTCTACTGTTGGTGGAGCTGTATACAGCCATTCAGGGAAAGAATTTGGCACTATACCCCAAAATGACTAAACTGTGCAAAACTGTTTAGTCACTGCAAAATGACTAAATCCTTGACCCAGCAATAACAGTACTAAGCATATATCCTCAAAGAGATCAAACAAATAGGAAATGGATCCATATATACAGCAACATTTTTTGTTGTTCTAAACAAGAAAATAAAGGAATATCCATCAAACGAGATGATAAAAGGGAAGAAATCAGAAAAAAAAAAAGCAAAAACATAAGATCATATAAAAACCAATGCAGAGTTAAGTGAGAAGAATTAAGAGAACAATTTGTACAAAAGATATAATACTGGTGTGTGTGGGGGGGTGTATATGTGTGTGTGTGTGTGTGTGTGTGTGTTTATATGCCTCTAAACCATCATTTCTGTCAGACAGTAGATAGTATGCTTCATCATTATCCCTGTGAAATAGTTGTTCATTGCATGACATTGATTAGCTTTCTAAAATCTTTAAAGTTGTTTTTCTTTGCAGCTTTTTTAGTTATTAAGGCAACTAGATCATGAAATAGATAAGAGGACTGAGCCTGGAATCTGGAAAACCTGATTTTAAATCCAGCCATAGATTCTTATCGACTGTATGACCTCAGACAAGTTACTTAGCTTCAACGTCTCAGTTTCTTCAATTATAAAATGGGAATCAATGAGATAATATTTGTAAAGCACTTAGCATGGTAACTGGCACAGTTGCTTTAAAAAAAATAAATATTAATAAAGTACTTAATAAAGCACCTCAATAAAGATGTTTTTCCCCATCTCCTTTTTTCCCCTAATTGTATAAATCACTATTTTGGTTCTACTCACTTACTCTACATTAATTCATATCTTCCTAGGATTTTTCTCCTTTTCTAAATCCATTCTTTTTTTTTCTTTCTTATCTTACATCTTACATCATATTAATCTGCCATGATTTATTTAGCTATTACTCAATTGATGTGTATCTCCAAGTTCTTTGAAACAAAAAGTGCTGCTAAGACTTTTTTTTTTTAATTTATGACTATGTTTTACTTCTTGGGAGTGAGAGTGGGATATACACTTAATATTGACATTGCTAGGTTAAAAGGTATGCACAACTTAGTCACTTTGGGGTTATAATTCCAAATTGTTTTTCAGAATAGTTGAACTAATTCACATCTTCACCAACAACCTCCATCAAGATTCAGTGTTCTCATTCTCCTCCCTCCAACACTTGTAATTTTCCTTTTTTGTCATCTTCGCCATTTAACGGATATAAGAGTGAAATGTTATTAATGTTCTTTTCATTTCAATTTTTCTTATTAGTACTGATACACACTTATCTTTTAAAAAGAGATATTTACTGAGAAGGTAGAGTGAGATGCAAAATACAACCTCTCAAATCAGGATGACATGTTCCCAAATTAATGCTCAATCTAAAGTGGTGATTGCTACCAAACATTCAATTGCAATGAAGTCCATTCCTGCTTGTGGTATACTGATGGGCATGATAACTTGGGTACTGGGTCAATTCTTTGGTAGTCAAATCAAGTCATTTATTCCTCAGGGTTTGGCTACTGGGGCTACCAGTGGATTATGTATGGAATTTAATTGGTTAATGGGACTTTTGATGGATCTTTTGAACTTTCATAGTTTACAAAGTTGAAGCCTGATTCATTCTCTCTCTCATACTCATTCACTTAAGATAAGAAAAAAAATGAAATATAGCAGACAAGAAGATCCAGAGACATGATGTATTTTTGGCCATATAACAACTATGAACACAAATGGAGAATTGAGATTAACTTTAGTGGTTGATAGAACACTACCACTTTCACTGCTGCTACCTCTCCACACACTTAGAAAACCATAGCATTTTTTCTTTCTTTTTTTAAAAATTATTAAAGCTTTTTATTTTCAAAACATATGCATGGATAATTTTTTTTTTTTTTTTTTTTTGCTGAGGCAGTTGGAGTTAAGTGACTTTCTTAGGGTCACACAGCTAGGAAGTGTTAAGTGTCTGAGATCAAATTTGAACTCAGATCCTCCTGATTTTAGGGCTGGTGCTCTACCCACTGCATCATCTAGCTGCCTTACACAGATACTTTTTCAACATTGATCCTTGCATAGCCTTGGATTCCAAATTTTCTTCTCCCTACTCCCCTCCCCAGATGGCAAGTAATGCAATATATGTTATACATGGTAAAAACATATATTAAATCCAATATATGTAAACATATTTGTACAATTAGCTTGCTGAACAAGAAAGACCAGATCAAAAAGGACAGAAAATGAATAAAAAACAAAATGCAAATGAACAACAACTAAAAGCGTGAGAATGTTATGTTATGATTCATACTCAGTTCCTGCAGTCTTCTCTCTGGGTTGTAGATCTTCATCACAAGATCATTGAAACTGTCCTCAATCATCTCATTGTTGGAAAGTCATGTCCATCAGAATTGATCATCGGATAATATTGCTGCTGCCATAAACAATGATTTCCTGCTTAGCATCAGTTCATGTAAGTCTCTCCAGTCATCTCCAAAATCATCCTGCTGGTCGTTTTTTACAGAATAATATTCCATAACATTCATATACCACAATTTATTTAGCCATTCTCCAATCAATGAGTATCCATTCAGTTTCCAGTTTCTTGCCACTACAAAAAGGGCTGCCATAACATTTTTGCACATGTGGGTCCCTTTCCCTCCTCTAAGATCTCTTTGGGATGTAGGTTCAGTAGAAACACTTCTTTCTCTTCACTTAAAAGCCACTAGAAAAGAAAATGAAACATATTTTTCCTTTTCCAGCAGTTCCCTGTTTTAGAATAGGGACCCTTAATGAAATCGGAGTAGATAGGGGGCAGACATACCCCATTAAGGAGATACAAACCTTTTGTTCTGAAGCTCATCATTGATAGACCTACAAATAGACCCACATAACTATCTTCTTGCTAGCAAATTAAATAAGCCTTGGACTAAACTCCTGTCCCACAGAAGTTGTCTTGTGGAATCTGTACCAACAAGAACCTGCCTCTTGTCTCTCATAAACTCACATATTTGTTTTATGAAGACTCTGCATGCACATAGACTTGTAGGAAATCTTTATGTTCACTGAGGGAGGGCAAGGGGATAAGCATTTATATAGCACCTATGATATGCCAGGCACTGTGCTAAGAGCTTTTACAAATATTTTCTTATTTGATCCTCACAACAAGCCTGTGCTGTAGGTGTTATTATTATCTTCTTTTTACAGTTGAACAAATTAAGACCGAGGTTAAATGACACAGCTAATACATGTCTCTAGCTGGATTTGAATTCATATCTTCCTGAGTTATCCAGTGAACCACCCAACTGCCTTTACTTAGTTGGTTTTATAAGTCCTTTTCCCAAAGCCATACTTTATAAATTTTCCCTGAGCTCTCTGCTGACCCCAATCCCTGAATATTCTGGAAGTATATATTTTTTTTATCTCTGTTCCACCTTCCTCATTCCCTGGTTCTAATTCTAATCATCCTGAAAACTGTAATAGAGGAGTTGGGAATCCACAATGTATCAAGGTGGACATTTGGAAGGGAATGGGAAAAATCCAGGATCTGCATAATCTAAGATGTTGGAAGCTATCAGATTCTGAAAAAGATCACAAGAGCCCCTAAATTTGAATGCAGCTATTCTCCCCAGAAGTTAAATGTGAAGAGATCATAGAAAACCACTGATTCTATAAGCACAACCCTGAATAGGCTAGAAGGCCTCTATTGTCAAAATCTTTGTCCCTGAGGTTCCCCAATACTAGTTTCTATTACCTTTTTCAAGAATCTGGACAGCTCCCCATAATAGTGGGTATGGGGTATTGTGGGATATTTTCCATTCTCCCAGGATGCTCTAGGATCTGAATTGGCCCTTGGTGGGTTTGGGGGAGACAGAAGATGGGGAAGGAGAAGCTGGGTGTGAGAGCCAGGCTCATCTGAGGTCGGGGGAGTGAATGCAGCATTGTTGGCCAGGGCCAGAGTCACAGATAATTACCTCAATTAGTGACAATGGGAGAGTAATAAATACAGGCTTAGTGTCTCCTACCCCACCAGGGCTCCAAAGATTAATCCAGCCTGACGGGCCAGCCCTGAAAGGCATGATGGACAATTCATTAAACTCCCCAAATGCCCCACAACCTGGGCGTGAAGGCTGAGTTAGCCCCCCGGGGCCTGTGTCTTTGTCCTGATTGTGTGTCTCCGCCACAGCAGAGTCGGGCAGTCCCCAGAGATGGGGAGGTGAGTGGGGGTCCCCCAGCCTGGCCAGGCGGCGGGAGGATTAGGCCAAAGTCCGGCCCTGGTTGCCCTGGCATGATGGGCTGACTGTGTTGGAATGTCCTTTGGGGGGGAACAGGATGAGCGGAGGGGCGGGGCAGCAAGGTGGGGTAAGGGAGGGGGCACACAAAACCAGGAGGCAGGAGGAGTTAATTAGACGCCAATGGGGAGGGTGAAGGACCACAATAAAACCCAAGGGGACTGCCTGTGTCACCCCCTCACTTCCGAGGATTAATGTGGGGGAGGGTTAGGAAGGAGAGGGCACAGGTCCTGGGAGGGAACTGGGGGCTGCCAGAATAGTGCTGCATTCCCTAGCCTTTTGCTCAGCATGGCACCTCATGGGCATGTAATTCCATGCACAAATAGCAGACTAAAGTCTCCCTAGGCCCTCCCATGGAGAGATCACAAAGATCAGTCAGTGCATGATATTTCCTCACCTGAAAGTCCCATTTCTGCTGCCCACATCAGGAACCCAGAGAGGTAGGGAGTTAGATGGAGCATTTTCCCCATTTGACTGAGCCCAGAGGAGGTCTAGGAAGAATTAGTACTGCCCCACCCCCCAAGTCTTCCACGCAGCCAGTGGTGAAACCAGGAGCTTTGCTTCACTATATAGTCATGTCCATTTTGAGCAGGCTAATGGGTTAAAATTAAGAAGTGTTCAGAAGTGCTGGACATGTTTTTGTGCTCGTAATCATATGAGAATATATGCTCAAGTGCATATTTATATATATTCTATATAATACCCATGCATATTTCTACTCATATATTTCCGATGTCTGAACGCATGCACATGCATGTGTTTATTGTATGAACTCTATGTCCAAGGATTTACATTTAAGTATGAACATTTCTGTGTATATATTGCTGAGTATACATGCATGTCTTGCAGAGTATGAACAGGAGTAAGGGGAGTGATACTTGGTCGTGTCAGTTGAGCTTTGTATGAAGATTGACCTTCCCCTGAGTCTGTATCTTTAAGAGGTTTTAGGCCTGTCCTGGCCAGTCTCTTTGACTTCCAAGGCTTCTGGAGAATGGGAAACTTAGCAGCATGCTGGGCAAAATCTCCTTATTTGCAGCAAAGTAACCAGGAGCCTAAGAGACCTTGCTTTTCCTACTCTAAATGGGAAAAAGTGGAAAAATGCAGCTCATTGTTCAGACTATTGGGAAAGGGCCCCATTGCCCTCTAGGGGAGTCCCAACCTGGTTCCTCAATGCTGGCTCCCTTCTTAGACCTGGGGGTGTAGGGTAACCCTCTCTCCCTTCCTAGGAACCACCCCCACACCTGGCCTTTCCTCAGGGAATGACAAGAGAGCTATTTGAAGGCAGTTCCCCTAGCATATTTATAACCTGCCTCTCACCGGATGCTGCTTTTAGCCCAGACATGTGTGTGCGCGTGTGCGTGCATACACACACACACACACACACACACACACATGCACACGCATGCGCCTGTATGCCTGTATGTGAGTGTGTGTGAATGTGCATGTGCGGGGGGGAGGCTCTGTCTCAAGCTGGACGCCCTGTCTGGGTATGGAAAGAGTGAGTAAGGGTGAGTGGTGGGCAGTTCTGCATGGATATTCCTGCTCACACCACAGCCAAACAGCTTATTTTCTCTTTGTTATTTTTCTCCTTCTGGGCTGGTGGTTTTAGCTGGCGCTGAGGGGGGTGGGAGGTGGGGAGTTGCACCCCAGGATATTTGCAGCCCCACTGACAGGGTTTTTCCAGGGTACAAATGCCCTAGATGTATGCTACTACTGGCAGGCTGGGGCCCCCAGATAACTTCATGCATACCAGCCCCTCCACCCAACTCTCAGGTTTTTCCTTCCTGCCTTTCCTCCCTTCTATTCTGGAGTTTTTTAGTAGCAAAACCACCCCTTCATTCCCTAATATCAGCCTATGTCTAAAGGTTCTGATTGAACCAATTGAAACCGGAGTATCCAAAGTAGTCCCCCTGGTTCCCTTCCCCAATTTGGGCAAAGCTTTCTTTTCCTTTTCCCCTGCCTCAGAGTATCACATTCTATTTA
This sequence comes from Antechinus flavipes, assembly GCF_016432865.1. Taxonomy (NCBI): domain Eukaryota; kingdom Metazoa; phylum Chordata; class Mammalia; order Dasyuromorphia; family Dasyuridae; genus Antechinus; species Antechinus flavipes. The sequence goes on from NC_067402.1 coordinate 229,541,628, forward strand.
AGTGGCAACCCTCTGATACTCTGTCTGTCCTCATTCTACTCCCCAGTTTCCAGAAAAGTCTCCATGAGCAACTTGAAAAGAAAAGATCTGACCTTAATATTTTGGGGGTACTTTATAGATGTCTTGCACTTAACTGTCTCATTTTAGCCCAATAACCCAAATGAGGTGGTTACTGTACAGATATTAATAGCTCTGTTTTACAGACAAAGAGAGAGAGAGAGAGAGAGAGAGAGAAAGAAAGAAAGAGAGAGAGAGAGAGAGAGAGAAAGATTTGCCCAATTATATAATTTCTAGTGATAGAACTAAAGTTAGAAGAACCCTATGTCTTTTGACTTCCAGGCCATTATTTTGTATTACCTCTTGTATGGCCTCTTCAGTGTCTTTAAGCTTTTTTATCCCCATTGATCTCCTTTCCCCACATGTCCTTGGATTCCTCAGTATCTCCTCCTCTCCAAAGTAAATCCATTCTTTTTTTCTTTGGAACAAGGAGTTAGCTAATATGAGAGTAGAGTTTAAGAAAAAGTCTAGATGCTTAGCTTGAAGGTTTTTGCCCTTCAAAACTAAAGAAAATTTGGTAAGTGAGAAGTAGTTAGGATTATGATTAGGACTCAGGATTCCAGGGAAGGTGCTGGTTAGGTCTAGGGTTAGGATAATAAGCACTTACAAACTTGTTGAATGTACAGTGAATATTATGATTAGTGTTAGACTCACAGTTATGGTTTCAGTCAGTATTGAGCTGGGGTCAGAGTTAAGGTGTTCAGTATTTGTGGTATGAGTTTGATTAAGATTACATTTTGTCAAAGGATATGAACAGACAACTTTCAGATGATGAAATTGAAATTATTTCTACTCCTATGAAAGTGTTCCAAATCACTATTGATCAGAGAAATGCAAATTAAGACAACTCTGAGATACCACTACACACCTCTCAGATTGGCTAAGATGACAGGAAAAGATAATGAGGAATGTTGGAGGGGATGTGGGAAAACTGGGACATTGATGCATTGTTGGTGGGGTTGTGAACGAATCCAACCATTCTGGAGAGCAATCTGGAATTATGCCCCAAAAGTTATCAAACTGTGCATACCCTTTGATCCAGCAGTGTTTCTATTGGGCTTATACCCCAAAGAGATCCTAAATAAGAGAAAGGGACCTGTATGTGCCAAAATGTTTGTGGCAGCCCTGTTTGTAGTGGCTAGAAACTGGAAAATGAATGGATGCCCAACAATTGGAGAATGGTTGGGTAAATTGTGGTATATGAATGTTATGGAATATTATTGTTCTGTAAGAAATGACCAGCAGGATGAATACAGAGACTTGTATCCTTGGAAAGACTTACATGAACTGATGCTGAGTGAAATGAGCAGAACCAGGAGATCATTATATACCTCAACAACAATACTGTATGAGGATGTATTCTGATGGAAGTGGATATCTTCGATAAAGAGAAGATCTAATTCAGTTCTAATTGATCTATGATGGACAGAATCAGCTACACCTAGAGAAGGAACATGGGGAAATGAGTGTGAATTGTTTGCATTTTTGTTTTTCTTCCTGGGTTATTTTTACCTTCTGAATCCAATTCTTCCTGTGCAACAAGAGAACTGTTCAGTTCTGCACACATATATTGTACCTAGGATATAGTGTGACATATTTAACATGTATAGGATTGCTTGCCATCTGGGGAGGGGTTGGAGGAAGGGAGGGGGAAAATCGGAACAGAAATGAGTGCAAGGAATAATGTTATAAAAAATTACCTAGGCATGGGTTCTGTCAATAAAGTTATAATTTTTTTTTAAATTACATTTTGGTGAAGATTGGTGAAGGTGTGGGTTAATTTTATGATTTGATTCCCAATTTCCTTGCCCCTCTCTTTCCTATGTCCTTTTCATTTCTATATCTTATGATCTATGATCATTATTCTTCAATTCCAGTCTTTTAGATCTAGGATACCATAATCAGTTTCCTGAAACTTCCATACTCCCTGGTGGTTGTTTTCTTTGAATTTAGAAACCTAACTAGAAGATTGCCTATCTTTTGGGGGGTATCTTTCCTATTAAAATTTTTTTGAAGTGAAGTCAGGGCAGATGGACCTCATTTCTGTCATTAACATAATCATATCTGACAGTTGTATTGCAATTTTTTTAAATTTCCAAGCACTTTTACATTGATGATCTCATAAATAACCTTATGAGATAATTAGGGCAGGTAGAATGGATTTCCATTTGGTCAATGAAGAAATTCAAGGATGAAGTAAGTGGAGAGGAAGAAATTGAAGCAGAGTGGGGAATCATGGTTTAGCAGAAAGGACATGAGTTGAGGCAAGGGACGAGTTTGAATGCAGCCTCTGATAGTTCATAACTATGGACTCTGGCATGAATCCCTTGACTTCTGAACATTAGTTTTCTCTTCTATAAAATGAAAGGGTTGTATTAAATAATATCTCAGGCTCCCTTCTGTCTCCGAATCCTATTATATCTATGATATAAACAAAATGATGTTTTAAAACAGAAATTGAGCATAGAAGATAAATGATTTTTCTGAGATCACATGGCTATTTAGTGACAGAGACTCCAATCCATATTCAGGGACTTCACTAATTGTGTTCTTTCCACAAGAGAAGAGGGTCCATCAGTGGCCTAGAGAAGGTCAACTAGAGGTCAAAAATTCTGAATCTCTGGCCTGACCTCTGTTAAGGATCCCAGTCTGTTCATATTCCTAAGATTCCATTTACTCCTGAGCTGCTGGAAATGTAAAGATCCTAACTGAGGAAAAATGGGGTTAGAACCAACAAGGTTATGTTCAAGGAAAAAACATTTATATCACTGATAAAAAATAGAAATTTTATTCTGCAAAGGAACATATACTACAAGGGACACAGGAATTGACAATGGTTATATAAAAAGAGAAATGTTGGTTTCTGTGGTCAAAGATATCTCTGAAAAGACATAAAGAAGAAAGGTGAGAAGGAACAGGGAAGGGCAAAAAGGCAAGTGGAGGAGTGAGATTGAGTCTGGAGGTAGGGTAGTTCTGTGGATCAGGCTGGGACCCAGCACAATAAATAGGTTTATTTACAAGAACCAAATCCTCGGCTTTGTATCCACAGTTCAGTGCAAATTATTTACACACTGACTAAGGAGGAGGATGGGAGAGGGTGAGAATGAGGACACAGGCCATTGCAGAGACTGAGTAGAGGGTAACCTCATTTGGGTCTCCCTAAACCCATTAGACATATCACCACAGCTGCCTTTCTCCCCTAGAATTCTTCTGTCCCTGCTGTAGGTAAGGAGAGAGGTAGGCACTGCCCATGCTTTGATGCCTGAGGCTGGATCCTAGGTCTCAGTGCCTGCTTAGCTTTCTAGTACCTGGAGCCTCCTCACAATCCAGGAAAGTAGAAGCGCCTGTAGGGGAACTGGAGGTGAAAAAGCAAAAGACTGGGGGAAGGGTGCAAGGAAAAAAGAGAAAAGGAAAAAAGGAATATTAAAGGGGGAAAGAGAATACAGAGGATCACTATCAAAGGTAGTAGGTTTCTTTCTCTAACCTCTATAGCCAAGGGGATAGAAAGAATTGAAATCATCTCTTGTTCTGTGCTGGGACTGAGTGGGCTAAAGGAGGACTTCACAGAGGGGAAGGGGCAGTGCTGAAGAGTATTTCCACTAGGATAAGCTCTAGGAGAAATAGCTATGAGAGTACACCTGTCATCATGGGATTGTGGGTTAATGGTTCATCCTAAAAGATTTTGTGTTCCCTTAATTGAACTGGGAAGGACGGAGTGGGTGGAGAGAGAGAGAGAGAGACAGAGAGAGAGAGAGACAGAGAAAGAGAGAGAGACAGAGAAAGAGAGAGAGACAGAGAGAGAGAGAGAGACAGAGAGAGAGAGAGACAGAGAGAGACAGAGAGAGAGACAGAGACACAGAGAGAGAGCAGAGACACACACACACAGAGACAGAGACAGAGAGAGAGAGAGAGACAGAGAGAGAGAGACAGAGACACAGAGAGAGAGAGACAGAGACACAGAGAGAGAGAGAGAGAGAGACAGAGACAGAGAGAGAGAGAGAGAGACAGAGAGAGACAGAGACAGAGACAGAGAGAGAGAGGAGAGAGACACAGAGAGAGACAGAGACACAGAGAGAGAGAGAGAGAGAGAGACAGAGAGAGAGACAGAGACACAGAGAGAGACAGAGACACAGAGAGAGAGAGAGAGAGAGAGAGAGAGAGAGAGAGAGAGAGAGAGAGAGTATGAAATAGGTAACTGTGGAGAAGGGAAGGTGTGGAAAGAGGGCATTAGTGGACCACGGGAAACGAGGAGAGAAGTTTCTGACCCGGGAGTTCTCCTGGCATTCCCAGGGGTGTGTGACTGCAATGCAGGGCAAGAGTCCAGAAGGTAATTTTCCTCAGAGGCTGTGGATTCGCAGGTGCCTAGGCAGGGAGATCCTCTCCCTCAAAGACATTCGTGCAGCACTCGTGTGTGGGTACAGTTGCGGCAGCTGACATGGCAGCACCAGTGGAAGGTGCAGTTGCAGCGCTCGGTGACGCGCTGCGTGCGCGTGCGGTGGCCTCGTCCGCAGCACAGAAGCTCGCAGCCGTCCAGGGCCGGAGAAGAGCTGTTGCAGGCGCGTCCCGTAGTGCCCGCCGTGCCCATGCGCCCACTGTAGGTGCAGAAGTTGGGTGACTTCTCGAAATAAACGAGGTCGTGAGGTGAGGGCGGCTTGTGGGCAGGATCTTCTGGCTCTAAGCGCAGTAGCTCGGCGCGGGATGCGCGATTACTACCCCTGTTGCCGTAGAGCACGCGCGAGGCGCCGTCAAAGCGGTCCCGCAGCACGTCACCCACCGCACGCAGCGTGGGCAATCTCATCCAGCAAGTGCGCACAGTGCAAGAGCCCGACATCCCGTGGCACTTGCATTCCTGGCGCATCTCCGAGAACACAGTCTGTGGGGAAGAGACAATCGTCAGTTCCTGTAGCCTCTCCTGATCATCTTACTTCCCCAATGGCATCCTGTCATCTCCCCTAAATACGGCCTTTCCTAGAGCAGCCAAGAACACACAGGGTTCAATCCGGAGTGGCTGAACCTTTGCACCCCACCTGCTTCCTTCCTTTCCTCCTAATTCTCTCACGAAACAGCGGGTATCAGTGGGAAAAGCGCTCTATTTGGAATCGAAAAGTCTGGTTTGAGCTAGGTCTGCCACTTAGTGGGCAAGACAAAATATGTAATTGAGGGAATTGGGCTAGATATTTTCTATGGACTCATCTAAGTCTCTGACCGTATGATTCCTGTCCCGTTCATTGACTATTTATTTATTCCCCAGAGTCGGTTTGCCTGGTCAGTTGATCCATCACTTGACTGCTATCGCCATCCCAGTTTTTCTAGGCTCCGAACATCCAATTTCACAATATGCTCTCTATCATAAACCCACACTAACTCGTTCCCTTCCCCCCCAAAAAAATAATCTTGCTAACCTGGGCAGACTAACTGCCTCCCCTCCCGTGTACACACACACATTTGCTAATCTGAGGTCTAACTTTCTGGTGTGAGCCTTCTATGGCTTTCCTGTCCCCTTTATTGTACATCCCACACAAGAACTCCCTTACTGTGCGCCCCGCCTCGTTGTTGTGAAGATTCATGAGGAAACGCAGGTCCCTCCCCTTCTCCCCAGAGTCCACAAATTCTCTGCCAAAGAGGCGACCAAAGTCGATGTTGTCACTGCAGCCGCCCCAGTGCCAGTCCGGACCTCCCGGGCCACGTCGCCGGTAGTCGCAAGTACAAGACTCTATGGAACCCTCGGAACAGGAGCGAGCAACCGAGTGTGTCACCCCAGCAGATGTGATGGCGAAAATAAAAGCAGTCTCTCGGCATCCTGTTAGGAGAAGACGAATAGGGGTCACTGGGGTGGGTGACAATGTTGGGATTAGCCAGGAAATGGGAAGTACTTGAAACTTCTTTTGGAATCTAGACGTCCGAACACACGCACAGACTCATTCCCCTATACTCCTCGCCTCACAAACCGCTAGACACACGAACACACATTCATATCCAGCGAGCACACAAGATTCCTTCTGCCTCAGTTTCTCCAGTCTTCATCCGGAAAAGAGGGAATAGTATGTAAAGAAGAAATGAGTCAGTAGTCATCCGAGGGCACTTAAATTTCCTACACTTCCCCCCATCCCTTCCCGAAGCGCAACCTCTACTAAACTGAAAGTGACTGAGAGCTAGATCCTTTCCCAAGTTTTCCTGGTAAGGAAAAAGGAATATAGGACGGGGCTTGTGGGGGAAAGGGGAGGAGGGAAGAGGGAGAGAGACAAAGACACACACACACACACACACACACACACAAAGATAGAGACACATACAGAGACACAGAGAGAGACAGAGACAGACACACAGAGTGGAAGGAGGAAGAGGAGGAAGAAGAGAAAGAGGAGGAAAAAGGAGAAGGAGGAAGAGGAGGAGGAGGAGGAGAGGAAGAGGAAGAGGAAGAAGAAGAGGAAGAAGAAGAAGAAGAAGAAGAAGAAGAAGAAGAAGAAGAAGAAGAAGAAGAAGAAGAAGGGGAAAGGGAAGGGGAAGGGGAAGAGGAAGAGGAGAGGAAGAAGAAGAAGAAGAGAAGAAGAAGAAGAAGAAGAAGAAGAAGAAGAAGAAGAAGAAGAAGAAGAGGAAAGGGAAGGGGAAGGGGAAGGGGAAGAGGAAGAGGAAGAGGAGGAAGAAGAAGAAGAAGAAGAAGAAAGAAGAAGAAGAAAAGAGAAGAAGAAGAAGAAGAAGAAAAGAAGAAGAAGAAGAGAAGAAGAAGAGGAAAGGGAAGGGGAAGGGGAAGAGGAAGAGGAAGAGGAGGAAGAAGAAGAAGAAGAAGAAGAGGAAGAAGAAGAAGAAGAAGAAGAAGAAGAAAAGAAAGAAGAAGAAGAAGAAAAGAAGAAGAAGAAGAAGAAGAAGAAGAAGAAGAAGAAGAAGAAGAAGAAGAAGAAGAAGAAGAAGAAGAAGAAGAAGAAGAATTGTCACATAGTAAGTACGCAACCACCATCTGTCGAATGATTGATTGTATATCTGTATGCCCTCTGGAGCATACACTGACCTTATTTAAATTGGAGCTGCGGCAGGAATCTACCTAGCCTTTGTCTACCCCCGATCCCACAATCTCCTCCCGCCTTCTCCCACCGCTCCCCACCTCCCAAACTCCCAATTTCACAGCGCACACCTCGGTTGACTATCTTGCCGAAAACGTGGGGTCCTGAAGCTGTGGGGCAGTTCCAGCGTCGATTCCGAAACTGCCACTTGCACTCCCTCACAGCGCTCTGCAAACCGCCGCTCACGCTGTGCAAGATCCCCGGGTTTTGACGAATTAGCCGCCGCTGCTTGCGGCTAAGCAACTGCAGACTCGGTTCCAGCACCAGTTGCAAGCTCTTTGAATCGGTCAGTAGGTTGGTGGAGGACGCCACGTTCACTATGCCCCTGGGGTTGGACACAGATATCAGGGGCTCGAGCTTAACTTGCGGTCTTAGAGCCCTGTCTCCACCACTATCACCCAGTCCCAAAAGAGTTGAGACTCTACCAATTCCATTTTCTTCCATTTAAAAAAAAAAAAAAAAAGGTATAATAAATGTCTACAAGCCGCCGTATCCCCTTCCCTGCTGCAGAAAAGCCGTGCTGCAGCAGTGCAGAAGAAAGCACCATAGACATAAATCCAGGTGCCTGGGTTCCTGAGGTTGCGTTACACCCAATGTCAGCAAATAAGCATTAAGCATTTACATTTCGGTTCCTAGTCAATTTCTGTCTCCAACACAAATTCATTCTCTCTTCCATCAACACCCTTCCCAGCGGTTCTGTAAAGATTGAGTAGCAAAGTGATTGAGACCCAAACTGAGATGCCAAACACTCTGACCCCTCTCCCCCTTCAGAATAGAGAGAAGAGACCCAGGATGAGGGAAAACCCCGAACTGCATCTAAGTTGAATCTGACGGCAGTCTGACGGCAGATTGGCTTGTACCTATTCACCACCAGGCTTGTAAAACTCGAGGGACTTTCTTTTAGGAGAGCCCAAGGCCAGGATGATTATTTAGGTTCTTTAGCAGAAAGTAACTATTCGCTTTCCTACAATTGGATTTGTCCTATGTGGAGAGAAACTCTGGAAGAGTAAGGAGAGGGGGTAACGGGAAATGGGCGGGGGAGGGGAGAGGAGGGAGGAGAAGAGACAGAGAGAGAGACAGAGACAGAGAGAGACAGAGACAGAGAAAAGTAAACACAGAAGACCGGGGAAAAGTATTGGGAGATCCTGTTCCTGGCATTGGTGATTAGGAGTCGGAGAGCCAGGAGCGCAAGGGAAGAACTGAGACTGGAATCTTATGCTTCCTAAGCCTCAAGCCTCCCGCAGCAACTTTGGACAGCTCTGGACAGCTCCGAGGCCCTTTTCCCTCTCCCAGTCTCTCTCCCTTCCACTCTTATTCTCTGGGGGTTCTTCCCCTACAAAGGAATGGAGCTTGTGTGTAAGAATGCTCAATGTCTATGAAATCTGTCCATCTGTCTCCGTGTATTTAAGACTTGAGTGGAAAACGTGGGGTTAGCAGCCCCGACTCCAGAGTCCCCTGACCTCGGATCACTCACCACCATCTGCCGCTGCTGTTGGCGGCCAGAACTCCAGGCATAGCCGCTAGCGCCAGCAGTGTGGCGGCTCCCCAGCTCAAAAGTAGAGTTTCGGTCCCCATCACCAATCTGTGGCCAGCCGGCACGGGACTTGCTGCTTCCCGCTATGGCGGGGCAGGACAGGCGGCGTTGGCCCCGGGTTCCCAGTATCCCCGAATCTGATCTAAAAATCCCGGGTCCAGATTTGCAGCCTGGCTTGCAGAGCTGCTCAGCGAGGTCCCGGACAAGGCTGACAAGCTGAAGTCTCCTAGGTCATCAACACTACTTATTATAGCTCTGGGGAGGACAAGGAGGGTTCCCTGAGGGTCGGGTCGGGCCGGGCCTCTATCGAGGGGCTAACTGGACAGGGGCTCAGACAATGGACTTCCGGGCCTTACGGGGCTCTGGCTTGTCTGCTTGCGGAGCTGGCTGGCTGGCCGTCGGGGCTCACCCCCGCCCCTTGCTTCAGGGCTCCCGCCCCCCAGTCTAGGCACCGGCTGTCGACCCCTCCCCTCAGGATTCTCTCCTACGCGCTTCAGTCTCACTCCTCCCCCCTGTCCCGGCCCGTCGGGGACAAGCCAGTCAAGTCAGTTAGGTGGCCGGTAGGGGGAGCGGTAAAAGCAGACTTTGGAAAGATCTGGCTTTGGAGCCCCCAGCCTGATTACCCCAGCCACAACCCCACCCTTCTCCATCCCTATATTGGGCTGTGCTTTCGACGTCACTTCAGATTCCACCGCCCTTACCCCCCACCCCAGAGTCCGCAGGCTGCGGTTTGAGAATGGGACGCGGGGGAGAAACCACCCCACCCAGGAACCCCAGACAGCCGGCCTGAGGGAGGAGGGAGACACTGCGGGCAGTGGTCAGGGGAGTCCCAGAAATGGGGGAGGGAAGAGAGAAGCAGGACAAGATTGCAGAGAGCGTGGGAGAAGCTTGGATGGGGGGCTGGGAGACTAAGGAGCGGTTGAAACCAAGTGTCGGGAGAAACTAAGCTGAGAATCACTGTCTGGGGGGGGTGTAGGATGATGAGTTCAAATCATTATATGTAAAGGTATAAGTTTGCTCATGTACAATGCACTTGCATTGTGAAGGGTGAGGGAGAAGTGTGTAGTGAACATGAAAATACCCGTGTGGATGTCTTTGGGAAGGTGTATTCTGTGTGTGCAGTGTTTCTCTGAGAGTATGTTTGTACCTGTACCATATCTGAGGGTGAATTATGAATGAATCCAGGATGCGTGTATCACGACCTGTTGGGGTGAAGAGTGATATACGTGGTTATTAAAGGGAAGGAAGATGTCTGCGCCTGCTTGTGGAAGTGAGTAGTTGAGTATGTGAGGTGGGAGAGAGTGGACAGGGTGTGAATGTGGCTGGGAGTGTCATCTTGTGTAGAATGTGTCATCCTGTGGCATGTGTCACTCTAAGGGTGTTGTCCTATGTCTGTTTGTGCGGGACAGGGGAGATGGTAGTACCAATCCAATTTACAAATTGACAGTAGAAAAAAAGGGAGGATCAGTGAGGGCAACAGCCAAGATTGGGAAGGTGAGAGAATAGGAAGAAAAAAGAGAAAATCCACAATAACTGAGCCACAAGGAACAGGGACAAATAGTAAAAGTGATGTGAGAAGGAACTTCATATATGTCTCTCAGTCACTTATGTCTTCCAGCTTTTCTGTCATTGTTTTTCCCCAGACGTCTGTCTTTCTCCAAGTCTCTCTGTTTCCTAAGAGACTGCCCAGATCCCTACACCATTATCTCTAACATACATCATACTTCCTATCTACTTTTTTGGGGGGGGAGGGGGCTGATCCAGGGACTTAAAGATGGAGAGGGGACTGAGATTCCTGCTATGGAACTTAGGTCATGTATCTTGGTTGGAGCTCACCATAAAAAAACAAATGCCATATGAAAGGTTAAGCACATGAAGAAACTTATTCATGGACCCAGGGATTTATGTGACTCCAAGGAAACCAAAATCAATTCAGTAAATGTTTATTAATTACTTATTATGGGGGCAGCTAGGTACTCTGAAGTCAGGAGGACCTAAGTTCAGATCTGATCTCAGATACTTAACCCGTCCTAGCTGTGTGACCTTGGGCAAGTCACTTAATCCCATTTGCCTCAGCAAAAAACAAAAATTAAAATAATAATAAAAAAACAAACAAATAAATAAATAAATTACTTATTATGTGGCCATATCCTAGTCAGGACAGTTTCCTGATCAATTGGTGAACTTAATGGGAAATAGGCCTTTTTTTTTTTTTTTTTGAGACTTTTTGAAATCGTCTATCCCCGGAAAAACTTAATTTTTCCATTGGAACTTTAAGAGCAAAAAAGACCACTCCTCATTAAATCTCAGTAAGTGAAATGCTCCAAAATAAATTGATTGTCTTGGAGGCATTAAGAGGTTACCAAACATATTGGTCAAGTTCACCAAAGGTAAAAACATGGAATGTTTTTGATTATGTAGAGTGATAGTTTAGCTCTATTGGGGAGAGCCAACAATTGGTGAGAATAAAATGGGACTCATGTTTCATCTTCCCATTGGTTAATCACACCCTACTTCAAGGAAGGGTTAATCCATGCCATGGGAGGGGATGGAGAGGGAGACATATTTCAAACCTTCCTCCACTTTGAACACTACTGGCTTAGGGAATGGGTTTCAAAGACTAGGTCTGCCCAAACTCTGGAAAGGATAGACCATCTTGGACTCTTTATTCTGACCTATTAAATTGAGTCCAAAGTACTACTAATCCTTCTAGGGATTTGTATTGGATTGTATAGGAGAAAAGAATTTCACTAGAATGTCGTTTCTTCACTGACAATGTCAAATTCAGGTCTCTTTGAAGTCCAATCCATAGCATAGTGCTATCAGAAGGATTTGGGGACCATGGTGCAAAAATGAGATGAAAGGGAGAAGACCATTTATAAGTTCTTTATAATCTTTTTGTATCTGTTTTGCCTTTGTGTGTAGCTACTATAAGTCCTTTGCCTCTTCTTTACCTTTTGTGAGGTGAAATTAAGACTATTTTGTACTCAATCTGAAGTGTTACCTTGAGTATTTATATAGAAGCTTTTTGTTTGTTTGTTTGTTTTGGTTGTTTTGTTTTTAAATTCACAAGTTTTGGATATCAGTTATACATGAGCTACAGTAAAAAAATTTCCCAGAGTAAACTCTGGGTGGGACACAATGAACTAAAAATACAATATGACCTTTTGGGGAAACCCAGGAAATAGCACTTAGTCTATGTAAATCATAAGCCAAAGCCTAGACTCACTCCATGCTAGTGTAAGTAGTAAAACTCCAAAATAAAACAATCCCACATGAACCCCAGAGATATATGATTCAGAGTCCCATCGCCAGTCATCCTAATCTGTGTCTGGTCACTGAACTCAGATGGCTCCAGAATACAAAATAAGATTGGGGACTTTATATAAGCCTTCCCTCACTTAAATCCAATTCACTTGTATGTCATGGCATCACCCACCTGATGTCATGAGCCTCTTCAAGAATAAAGGACATACAACAACCTCTGTAAGAAAGAGCTGTTCCACTGAGGACTAAGTAACACAACTTTTTTTCCTTTCTCTGTTTCCTTTTCTTTCTTTCTTCTTTCCTTCCTTCTTTCCTTCCTTCCTTCCTTCCTTCCTTCCTTTCTTTTCTCCCTCTCTCTATCTCTGTCTCTATCTGTCCATCTGTCTTTTTTTCTTTCTTCTTTCCTTTCTCTTCCTGCAGGTGTTCAATCAAAGAAATGTAAACTTTGATCAATGAAACCTCCCTATATATCTGCAGGTTCACAGGACTATTAAGGATCATGCCTTAAACCCAAATCACTGACTCTCCTTGATTGGCCAACAAAAAGTTCCTGGTCAAGCCTTACTTTTGTTTAGGGCCTGATTGCCTGAGACTGAATGTAAATAACAATTTTTTTTTTTCTATTTTGTCCAGAAACCCCTGAGGGTCTTCACCTAACAGATTGATTTTTTTAAAGTAGATTTTAAAAGGCCATCCTTTCCCTCATTTCTTTCTTACTTAGTCTTAATTACTCAATGAATATTCCCTCAAACAGAGATCTTCTTTTGAAGACCTTAACTTAAAAAGGCCAACTTCTCTCACTGCATCCAGGACCATCTCCAATCATTCTGATCTATATCTAAATGTCTCCAGAAGAGAAAGTGAGACTAGCGATTTTGCATAGCACTCCCTCAATTAAATCCACTTCACTTGCATAACAAATAAGAACAAAGGGAGTAGTACTCGAGAAAGTGGAAAGTGAAATGCAGCTCTTCAGCCTATGATTAAAAAAATCAATTTATCCCCAATAGGAAGAATCCTTGAAGCAAATAAAGAATAGAGAAGATCACAAAAGATAAAATGGATAATTTTGTTTATACAAAATTGGAAAGCTTATGCATAAACAAAATTCAATTAATATTAGAAAAGAAATAATGGGGCAGCTAGGTGGATAGTGGATAGAGCACCAGCCTTGAAGGCAGGAGGACCTGAATTCAAATCTAACCTCAGACACTTAACACTTCTTAGCTGTGTGACCTTGGGCAAGTCACTTAACCCCAATTACCTCAGGGGGGAAAAAGAAATAATGGGGAGGGGGGACCTTTGAAGCAATTTTCTTTGATAAACATCTGATATCCAAGCTAGATAGAAAATGGATTCAAATATTTAGGAACAAGAGTCATTCCTCAATAGATAAATGGCCAAATAAAATAAATAAGCAATTCCCCATTAATAGAAATCTAAGTTATTAACAACCATATGAAAAACATAAATTTGCTTTCTAAATTCTACCTCATACCCATCAGTTTGGATATAAAAATGACAAATTTTGAGGGGCTTGGGAAAACAGTTAAGCTTATAATGTTGGTGGAGTTGTGACTCAATCTAGTAATTGTGGAAAGTAACTGTGTACCCTTTGATCCAGAAAAAAACAAAAACAAAAACAAACTACTAAGTATATATTTAAAAGACATCCAAGAAGAAGGAAAGATCCATATATACAAACATATTTGAGGCAGCATTTCTTTTGTAGGAGCAAAAAAAATTAATAAGTAAAATAAAAGAGTGTACCTATCAATTTAGGAACGGCCAAACAAATTATATGGCATATTAATTATAAGGCAAGGAATAAATATGGGAAATTATGTATAAACTTATGCAAAGTGAGCTAAACCAGGAAAAGAAATCATCCAATATCGATACATTGTAAAGACAAACAACTCTGAAAGACTTAAGAACACTAATTAATGTAATGATCAATCAAGGACAAATCATGCTTCTCACCTCTTGATATGGAGGTGATCGACTGAAGGTGCAGGATGAGATGGACATTTTTGTTTCGGCTAATGTATTTATTTTTTACTTTTATTATTATTATTAGAAGGTCAAACAAGAAGAGATTTTTATATGCACTGAAGAAAAGAGAAGGAAGCCCAGAGGGAGGAAACCTGGGCAGCTTTGAAATTAACTTGTTGAATTTATTATATACTTTAAAAAGGCAGCTAGTTGGTGCAGTGGATAGAGCATCACCCTGAAGTCAGGAGGACCTGAGTCTAAATCTAGCCTCAGACATTTAACACTGGCTGTGTGACCCTGAACAAGTCACTTAACTTCAATTGCCTCAGCAAAAACAAACAAAAAACTTACAAGTCTGAAGCATGATGGATATTCTTCCTTTCTTTCTTTTCCTTCTTCCCTCCTCCTCTCCTTCCCTCTTTCTCTCCTTTTTTTTTTTCTCAATAGAACTTTATTTTTCCAAATACATGTAATGTAATGCTGGAGAAACTGAGGCAAAATAGAGATTAGAGAGTTTTTAATATTTTATTTGAAAGGGAGAGATTGTACTGGAGGCATGCTGCCCCCAGGACTGATGTTCAAAGCATCCAGCAACCAATGTGAGTTCTCAATTATATATATATATATATATGTGGCTCAGCATATATATATATATATATAATATATATATATATTATATATATATATATATATATATGTGGCTCAGCTACAGGGATAGACCGAGGCAGGGGAGGAGTCAGAGCGCTGAGAATGGGACCGAGACTATCGATCCGGTTCTGACAGGGTGGGGGGAGGCACGGGACATTCTGATAAATTGGGATCACAGAATGGGGAGAGGCACCTGATATTTTAAGATGTAAGACCTTTATCCTATCAAACATTCTGATGAGTAAGAGGGAAGGGTGGTGTTATAGCCTGAGGATTGAATAGAACAATTAGGAACTGAGGCAGAACAATTCAGGGAAACTGAGTCAGGACAGTAAAAGGGAACTGTAGCACAACAGTAAAGATAGTTTTCAGCATTCTGTTTTTTTTTTTTTTGTTTTGTTTTGTTTTTTTTTTAATATTTGTTTTACAGGGACACTGATACATGGTTGGTGGAATTGTGAACACATCTAGCCATTCTGGAGAGCGATTTGGAACTATGCTCAAAAAGTTATCAAACTGTGCATACCCTTTGATCCAGCAGTGTTTCTACTGGGCTTATACCCCAAAGAGATACTAAAGAAGGGAAAGGGACCTGTATGTGCCAAAATGTTTGTGGCAGCCCTGTTTGTAGTGGCTAGAAGCTGGAAAATTAATGGATGCTCATCAATTGGAGAACGGTTGAGTAAATTATGTTATATGAATGTTATGGAATATTCTTGTTCTGTAAGAAATGGCCAGCAGGATGAATACAGAGAGTCTTGGAGAGACTTACATGAATTGATGCTAAGTGAAATGAGCAGAACTAGGAGATCTTTATATACCTCAACAACGATACTGTTTGAGGATATATTCTGATGGAAGTGGATCTCTTCGATAAAGAGAGCTAATTCAGTTTCAATTGATCAAGGATGGACAGAAGCAGCTACATCCAAAGAAAGAACACTGGGAAATGAATATTAAACTGCTTGCATTTTTATTTTTCTTCCTGGGTTATTTATACCTTCTGAATCCAATTCTCCCTGTGCAACAAGAGAACTGTTCGGTTCTGCACACATATATTGTATCTAGGATATACTGTAACCTATTTAACATGTAAAGGACTGCTTGCCATCTAGGGGAGGGGGTGGAGGGAGAGAGGGAGAGGAAAAATCAGAACAGAAGTGAGTGCAAGGGATAATGCTGTAAAAAATTACCCTGGCATGGGTTCTGTCAATAAAAAGTTATTTAAAAAAAAATAATAAATTGTTTTATTTTTCCTGGCTATACATGTATATTAACTTTTAAAATACACATTTTTTTATGAATCATGTTAGAAGAGAAAAATCAGAACAAAAGGAAAAAACACAAGAGAAAAAAAAATGAACATAGCATTGTTGATTTACATTCAATTTCCATAATTCTCTTTTGGGATGCAGATGGCATTTTCTATCCAAAGTTTATTGGGATTGCTTTGGATCACTGAATTGCTGAGAAGAACCAAGTCTTTTATCATCACACAAACTTGCTGTTACTATGTACAGTGTATTCCTGGTTCTGCTTGTTTCACTCAGCATTAGTTCATGTAAATCTTTTCAGCCTTTCTAAAGTCAGCTTGTTCATCATTTTTTATAGAATAATAATATTCCATTATTTTCATATACTATAACTTGTTCAGCCATTCCCCAATTGATGGGCATCTATTTATTTTCCAATTCTTTGCCACCACAGAAAAAGCTGCTACAAACATTTTTTGCCGATATGGGTCCTTTTCCCTCCTTTATGATTTCCTTTGGAAACAGACCCAGCAGTGACATTGCTGGGTCAAAGGGTACACACAGTTTGATAGCCTTTTGGGCATGGTTCCAAATTGTTCTGCAAAATGTTTGGATCATTTCACAACTCTATCAATAATGCATTAATGTCCCAGTTTTCCCACATGCCCTCCAACATTTATCATTATTTTTTCCTGTCATCTTAGCCAATCTAAAAGGCAGTAGCTCTGTCTCTCTCCTTTTCTTCTTTCCTTTCCCTTCCTGCAACTGTTCTGCCCATTGGTGCTCTGGAAATTTAGAAGCTGTATTTGAAAATTTGGAAACTGTAGAAATTCAGTTTCATATACAATGTGCTTTTTCTGTTTTTATTTGCATATGGAAATGGTCATGTTTATCTATATTTGTCAAGTTCAAAATAACAAATTAAAAAAAAATATTAAAGTGGAGAAAAAGTGATTTCAAAAGAATTCCCATGGCTCAGCGTCATGTATTACGGAGGGCTGTGAAACATTCAAAAAAATCCTAAAACAAAATAATAGTTAATTACATGAGAGATAGAGTAGTAAGGGTAAAAAGAGCACAGGATTTGGGAGTCAGAGGAACTGAATTCAAATGCTAATTTTGCCAATTATTACCAGTGTGTCACTTAACCTCTGGGCTTCAATTTCCTCATTTGTAAAATGAAAGAATTGGAACAGATTGTCTCTAAAATCTAAACCTATACATTAGGTTCTACTAGCTCTAAATTTTTAATCCTCTGAATTCAATCAAAGAAATACAAACAAAATCTAAGTAAGAATTGAAGAAGAAGGGTTAAGGCATGGACATGTAGCCTAAAGAAAAAAAGACATAGAGGTGAAGAAGAAGGAAAAGTTACCAAGAGTTTTTTTTTTGTTTTTGTTTTTGTTTTTTTGCACATGAGAACATCAATTAAAATACCACCTTCTACAAGAAGCCTTTTTACAGACCTTTAACGCTGATTCCTGATCACTTGTAATGCTAGTTCCTTTCTTCTGAGACTATCTTCTATTTATTTTGTGTATCTTGGATGCACATAGTAGTTTCATTCTTTCTCAAATACATGTAAACAAAATTTTTTAACATTCAATTTTAAAACATTTTGAGTTCCAAATTCTCTTCTTTCCTCTCTGCCTCGAGAAGACAAGCAATGTGATACTGCTTATACATGTATAATCATGTAAAACTTTTCCATATTAGCCAGTATATAGTTGTTTTAATGGTATCTTTCCTATTAGACTGTAAAACCAGGGACTGTTTTTCTTCTTTTCTTTTTCTATATTCTCAGCAGTTAGCATGATGTTTATTGACTTGACTGGAAACCACCCAAATATATGGAAGTTTTCCTTGTTTTAATCCAATATTTTGAGAATACAGCTGTAATACTTTGAATGTCTACCTGTTACCCATTGCCCTTGATACATGATCAGTCCATCTTTCTTTTTTCACACATTTCCTTGATGCTATCTATTTCATTTTTAATGCATTGTAATCTACTCATACCCGCCATATACCTCTCCATTGGCCTCTGAATGATATATATTTTTTTTATTATAGCTTATTATTTACAAGTTATATGCATGGATAATTTTATAGCATTGACAATTGCCAAACCTTTTGTTCCAATTTTTCTCCTCCTTCCCCCACTCCTTCCCCTAGATGGCAGGATGACCAGTAGATTGTTAAATATATTAAAATATAAATTAGATACAAAATAAGTATACATGACCAAACCATTATTTTGCTGTACAAAAAGAATCAGACTCTGAAATATTGTACAATTAGCCTGTGAAGGAAATCAAAAATGCTGGCAGGCAAAAATATAGGGATTGGGAATTCAATGTAATGGTTCTTAGTCATTTCCCAGAGTTCTTTTGCTGGGCATAGCTCGTTCAGTTCATTACTGCTCCTTTGGAACTGATTTGGTTCATCTCATTGCTGAGGATGGCCAGCTCCATCAGAATTGATCATCATATAGTATTGTTGTTGAAGTATATAATGATCTCCTGGTCCTGCTCATTTCATTCAGCATCAGTTTGTGTAAGTCTCTCCAGGCCTTTCTGAAATCATCCTGCTGGTCATTCCTTACTGAACAATAATATTCCATAATATTCATATACCACAATTTATTCAGCCATTCTTCAACTGATAGGCATCCACTCAGTTTCCAGTTCTTGCCACTACAAACAGGGCTGCCACAAACATTCTTGCACATACAGATCCCTTTCCCGTCTTTAGTATCTCTTTGGGGTATAAGCCCAGTAGAAACAGTGCTGGATCAAAGGGTATGCACAGTTTGATAACTTTTTGAGCATAGTTCCAAATCATTCTCCAGAATGGCTGGATGTGTTCACAATTCCACCAACAATGTATTAATGTCCCTGTTTTCCCGCATCCCCTTCAACATTCTGCATTATCTTTCCCTGTCTTTCTAGCCAGTCTGACACGTGTGTAGTGGTATCTCAGGGTTGTCTTAATTTGCATTTCTCTGATTAATAATGACTTGGAGCATCTTTTCACATGGCTAGAAATAGTTTCAATTTCTTCGTCTGAGAATTGTCTGTTCATATCCTTTGACCATTTATCAATTGGAGAATGGCTTGGTTTCTTATAAATTAGAGTCAATTCTCTATATATTTTGGAGATGAGGCCTTTATGATATTTATTTTTAATTCTTTTTTCCCCTGAGGCAATTGGGGTTAAGTGACTTGCCCAGGGTCACACAGCTAGGAAGTGTTAAGTGTCTGAGATCAGATTTGAACTCAGGTTCCCCTGACTTCAGGGCTGGTGCTCTGTCCACTGGGCCACTAGCTACCCCTATTTTTAATTTTTTAGAGAGCTGTATTCTTTTTTCTCTGCCATGTGGCAATGTTGGTATTAAAAATATATGCCTTGTGTTGCTCTGAGAAATGATAATATATAGCTTTTTATGTAGTCCTTTACAAATATCATCTGATGGAGACTCACAATAATCCTAGGTGGCAGGATCATGGGGTAGATGAAATAGGCAAGACTAAGTGAACTTGCACAAGTTCCATGGAAAGTCTGGGGAGCTTTATATTGCAGCCCACTCTCCTCTTCCTGGATTCAACTCTGAGTCCAATAAGTTGTCCATAGTATTATACTATTTGTTTCAGAAATGCAAATTGACAGACAGCCAAACTCTTAAGATCTCTTCCAGGACTTTCTGCACTTTTCCAGCACTTGGGACAGGGGACAGAATCAAAAGCAAAAATGTGCCTGATACTTTCATAATCTTTCAGAGTAGACATGAATTCCCATCATGTCTCAGAGTTCTAAGGAAACCATCCACATGTTATAAGGGGGAGCATAAAACCAGCACTTTAGTCTGAAAGCATGGAGGTTGCTGAGCTTTAGGATTCCTTCAGCTAGTCAATTAGCCTTGGCACATAAAGAGGTAAGGAACTGTCATCTGGCCTGGTATTAAAGAATTTCTAGCATCAACGATTCCAATACACACAGGCTCAAGAAGCTAAATACATATTTTATTTAACCATACACACACACACACACACACACACACACACACACACACACACAGAAATTTTTTCCCCCTCTCCTCCTCAAGGACTATGGACACTTTCTTTTTTTCTTTCTGAGGCAATTGGGGTTAAGTGACTTGTCCAGGGGTCACACAGGGTCACACAGCCATGAGCTGTTAAGTGTCTGAGGTCACATTTGAACTCAGGTCTTCCTGATTTCAGGGCTGGTGCTCTATCCACTGTACCACCTAGTTATTCCCATTTTTCTTTTTGTATTCCCAGCACCTAGCACAGTGCCTAGAAAATAGTAGGCCAATAAATTTTTTTTGATTGTTTAAAGGTGTTGGTTTGTCCTACCAATCCAAATGAGATTATGAAAAAAGAAAAAAAAATATAATGGGAATTATTTTCTCTTTATTATCTTCTGGTCAAGTTTGATATTGTGTGTGTGTATGTGTGTGTGTGTGTGTGTGTGTGTGTGTGTGTGTGTGTGTGTATCATTGTTAAATAAAATTTGAAAGCCTACTTGTTTCCCTACTAATGATTTCATTGATGATATTCTAAATTTATGTTATCTTTTTATGATAATTAGAACATTTAAAACCTGGGTACAGTATAAGGGCCCCCAAAGTCTATATTTTTCAGTCTACTCTTCAGTTTTAGGAAGTTTAGACAAAAAAGTATGAATTCAACCACAAATTCTCTGAGCTCTCATGAAAATTCTTAACATTTAAGTAGAATTGGACTCTCTGTTAGATTTACATTTATTTCTATTTATAGTTAACCTCTGGCCACTCTGCAGTTCAGGTTACTAGAAATGTTTGAGTAATTAACCAGCATATTTTATTATGTGATAGTATTTGTGGATCGATAGACAGATCAAGGAAAAGTTGGAAAAAGAACAGACATTTTCTCAAAACCCCTTATTCTTTGAGTATGCAAGGACACTGGTAACATCAGTCTGAGTTTTCTGCTTTGAGATGCCTGCAGAGTCAATGTTGAGATCTCTTATTTCTGTTGCTGCTCACTTTTGAATTTTCTTTTTTTCTGATTACATTAGGCTCAGCAGTGAATGACCCCTACTACTTCCTCTCTGCTTCCATCGCTGAAATTTCTAACTCATTCTGACATAGCTATTCTCTATTATAAAAACCCTGTGGGGTATGATTGAGTTTTTCATGAAATGGCTTTGATTGATTTATGGAAGTGTACGGGTCCTGTTCACACTTAGTTCTGATTGATTGGTTCAATGAGGGAATAGTTTTACATAACAAAGAAGCCCTTCATAAACTTACCCCTTCCTACCTGTCATATCTTACACTTCACTCCCCTCACAATATTCTCTAATTAGAGGATACTGACCATCTTTTCTTCTTCCAAGAAAGTACTCCATCTTCTAATTCTGTGCATTTTCACTGCTGTTCCTTATTGCTGGAACTTTCTTCCTCCTCATCTTCATCTCATGGCTTTCTTTGCTTCCTTTGAATCTCAACTAAAATTCCATTTCCTTAAAATGGGCTTTCCAAGAACTCCTTAATCTTAGTGCAATTTATCTTTTATATATCTTGCTTGTATTGAGTTCCTTGAATATTGTTTCCCTTCATTAGATTGTGAATTTCTTAACAACAGAACTGTTTTTTTGTCATTCTTTGTATCTTTAGCATTTAGTACAGTACCTGGTGTGCAGTAGGTATTTAATAAATGTTTGCTGATTTGACAAAGGTAATTATTTTTAAGTGAATGGGATAATCATTGGAGTCTTACTCTTATGTGTGTATAGATGAAGATTTTGTATAGGTGACTTAATTTGCATTTCTCTACTCAATAGAGATTTGTAGCACATTTTTATATGACTAGAAAGTTTCAATTTCTTCATCTGAAAATTGTCTGCTCATATCCTTTGACCATTTATCAATTGGAGAATGGCTTAATTTCTTATAAATTAGAGTCAATACTCTATATATTTTGGAAATGAGAACCTTTGACTGTAAAAATGTTTTCCCAGTTTATTGCTTTCCTTCTAATCTTGTCTGCATTAGTTTTGTTTATGCAAAACCTTTTTAATTTAATATAATCAAAATGGTAAATGACATTTTGTATTTCAATAAAGATCTTTAGTTCTTCTTTGGTCAGAAATTCCTTTCTCCTCCACAGGTCTGAGAAGTAAGAATATTTTGTTTAGGTGACTGAGTAGACAAGAGGTAAGTAAACATTGTTTTCTCAGTTGTCTAATTTGGATATTGGAAAGTCTGAGGTTTGCGGGTTGTTTTTTTTTTTTTTTTTTTTTTTTTAACATCATTCCCTCCTTCAAATAACTTGCATACTGATTCCTCAACATTCAAAATTATGTTTCCTCCAGCACAAATCTCCTGTATATACACCAGGTCCAATTCCACTTTTTTTTTACCTTGTTTTTTATTCTATTTAGGGCCATTTTTACCTCTCCCATAAGAATACTGAGGACTGTGATGGTAAGGTCTAAAAAGGTGGTTTTACTGTCCTTGATGGTTTAAAAAAAAAAAAAAGAGTTTGTAATAGTAATCTTTACATTTTTTTTTTCTTCTATTGCTTGACCAGTTCCCTTGTGCCCTGTCTGGCCCAGCTAGCTGAAGCAGATCCTTGTGAAAATCTGGATCATTAATGCAATAACTTGGCTAATTCAATCAAGCAGAAAGTTGACCCATGTAACTAAAATAGTGTGCCCTAAAAATGTTTGTGGCAGGCCTTTTTGTAGTGGCTAGAAACTGGAAATTGAATGGATGTCCATCAATTAGAGAATGGCTGGGTAAATTGTGGTATAAGAATGTTATAGAATATTATTGTTCTGTAAGAAATGACCAGCAGGATGAATACAGAGAGGCTTGGAGAGACTTACATGAACTGATGATAAATGAAAAGAGCAGAACCAGAAGATCATTATAAACTTCAACAACAATATTATATGAGGATCAATTCTGATGGAAGTAGCTATCTTCAACAATAGGAAGCTCTACACCTGTGATGAAAGCATTAGCACCTTGGATACTTTAGAATAAGCCAGAGTCAGGATAAGCAAAAGTCCTTACTCTTTATTCTTGGTCTTTAGAGGTAAAATCGAATTGGATAGGAGCAGAATCTCCATGACCTTCCTTCTTCGTCTCCTGCCCAGAGTGACCCTGACTAGTCTTACTCCAACCCCTAGTCCCTCCCACAGTTCTCTATATACACCAATTATTGAGCCAAAACAGGATAGTGGGAAGGGCCATTTTCCAAGTATATGCTTATAGAGTATTGTCCAATTGGTAAATAGCCTTAAGTTTTCGGTTGTCTGGACCTCAGTGCATGAACTCAAGAGTTTCAGCTCTTTACATAAACCATTTCTAATTGATCAGTAATGAACAGAACCAGCTACACTGGTAAGAACACTGGGAAATGAGTGTGGAACACAACATAACATTTATACTCTTTCTGTTATTGTTTGGTTACATTTTTGTTTTTCTTCCCAGGTTATTTTTACCTTCTTTCTAAATCTGATTTTTCTTGTGTAGCAAGACAACTGTATAACTCCATATACATATATTGCATTTAACATATACTTTAACATATTTAACATGTATGGGACTACCTGCCATCTAGGGGAGGGAGTCGGGAGAAGGAGGGGAAAAGTTGGAGCAGAAGTTTTTGCAAGGGTCAATGTTGAAAAATTACCCATGCACATGTTTTGTCAATAAAAAGCTATAATAAAAAATAAATAAATATTTTAAAAATTAAAATAAAATAGTGTGCCCTTCAAGGAGCCATCTCAATCTAGCAATGGAGCAGCTTTGTATGGAATTTCTGGACAAAAACAAAACAAAACAAAACAAAAAATATCAAAGCTCTGATGTTTCAGCATTGAGAGTAGCCTCCTTGCATAAGCATTTCATTTCCATCATATTTTAATTTTATACCTACTCTTCCCAATGCAAATTGTGTATTTTGGGAGAAGGTACTCCTTTAGGAGAAATGCTTATAATTACTGGATTTGGGTTTTTTTTTTAATAAAACTTTTTATTTTCAAAACATATTCACAGATAATTTGACAACATTGACTCTTGCATAGCCTTGCCTTTCAGATTTTCTCCTCCTATCCCCCACTCCCTCCCCTAGATGGCTATTCAGTACATGTTAAATATGTTAAAATGTATGTTAAATCCAATATGTATAAACATATTTATCCAATTCTCTTGCTGCACAAAAGAAATCAGATCAAAAAAAAGAAAGTAAATGAGTAAGAAAACAAAATGCAAGCAAACAATTAAAAAAGTGAGATCCATATTCAGTTCCTACAATTCTCTCTCTGGATGTAGCTGGTGTGTCTTCATCACTTGATCATTGGGACTGGCATCAATCATATCATTGTTGGAAAGAGTCACATTCATCAGAATTGATTGTTGTATATTGATGTGTACAATGATCTCCTGATTTCACTCAGCATCGGTTCATATAAAGTCTCGCCAGGCCTCTCTAAAATCATCTTCCTGATCATTTCTTATACAACAAGAATATTCCATAACATTCATATACCATAACTTATTCAGACATTCTCTAACTGATGGGCATTCACTCAGTTTCCAGTTTCTCGTCACTACAAAAAGGGCTGCCACAAACATTTTTGCATATGTGGGTCCCTTTTCTTCCTTTAAGATCTCTTTGGGACATAGGCCCAACAGAAACACTGCTGGGTCAAAGGGTACGCACAGTTTGATAAATTTTTGAACATAGTTCCAAATTGTTCTACAGAATGGCTGGATCCATCTACAACTTCACCAACAATGTATTAGTGTCCTAGTTTTCCCACATCCCTCCAATATTCATCCTTGTGTTTTCCTGTCATCTTAGCCAATCTGAGAGATGTGTAGTGGTATCTCAGAGTTGTCTTAATTTGCATTTCTCACTCAATAGTGATTTGTAGCACATTTTCATATGACTAGAAATAGTTTCAATTTCTTCATCTGAAAATTGTCTGTTCATATCCTTTGACCATTTATCAATTGGAGAATGGCTTAATTTCTTATAAATTAGAGTCAATACGCTATATGTTTTGGAAATGAGACCTTTATCAGAACCTTTGACTGTAAAAATGTTTTCCCAGTTTATTGCTTTCCTTCTAATCTTGTCTGCAATAGTTTTGTTTGGGCAAAACCTTTTTAACTTAATATAATCAAAATGATAAATGACATTTATCGTGTGAATAATGATCTTTAGTTCTTCTTTGGTCAGAAATTCCTTTCTCTTCCACAGGTTTGAGAGGTAAACTATCCTATGTTCTTCTAATTTATTCATAATATCATTCTTTATGCCTTATTTAGATCCATTTAGATCTTATCTTGGTATAGGTGTGGGTTGAACCCTAATTTCCTCCATACTAGTTTCCAATTTTCCCAGCAGTTTTTGTCAAATAGTGAGTTCTTATCCCAAAAGCTGGGGTCTTTGGGTTTGTCAAACACTAGATTGCCCAGGTTAATAGAAGAGGAAATAAATTATTTAAATAGTTCCATTTTAGAAAAAAAAAATAGAACAAGATATTAATCAACTCCCTAAGAAAAAATCTCCAGGGCCAGATGGATTTACATGTGAATTTTACTAAACATTCAAAGAACAATTAATTCCAATACTATATGAACTATTTGAAAAAAATAGGAAAAGAAAGAGATCTACCAAATTCCTTTTATGACACAGATATGGTGCTGATAGCTAAACCAGGTAAAGTGAAAGCCGAGAAAGAAAATTATAGACCAATTTCCCTAATGAATATTGATGCAAAAATCTTAAATAAAATATTAGCAATGAGATTACAGAAAGTCATCCCCAAGATAATACAGTATGACAGGATTTATACCAGGAACACAGGGCTGGTTCAATATTAGGAAAACTATTAGCATAATCAACTATATCAATAACCAAACTAACAAAAAACATTATTATCTCAATAGATGCAGAAAAAGCATTTGATAAAATCCAGCACCCATTCCTATTAAAAAACACTAGAAAGTATAGGAATAAATAGACTTTTCCTTAAAATGATCAGTAGCATCTATTTAAAACCATCAGCAAGCATCATATGTAATAGAGACAAACGAACCATTCCCTATAAGATCAGGAGTGAAACAAAGCTTCCCACTATCACCATTACTATTCAATATTGTTTTAGAAATGTTGGCTTTAGCAATAAGAGAAGGAAAAGAGATTAAAAGAATTAGAGTAGATCATGAGGAAAGCAAATTATCAGTCTTTGCAGATGATATGATGGTATATTTAGAGAATCCTAGAGAATCAACTAAAAAACTACTAGAAACAATTCACAACTTTAGCAAAGTTGCAAAATACAAAATAAATCCACATAAACATCAGCATTTTTATAGATTACCAACAAAGTCCAGTAGCAAGAAATACAAAGAGAAATTCCATTTAAAATAATTATCGATAGTATAATATATTTGGGAATCTATCTGCCAAGAGAAAGTCAGGAACTATGTCAACAGAACTACAAAACACTTTCCAGACAAATAAAATCAGACCTAATCAGTTGGAAAAATATCAAGTGCTCATGGGTAGGCTGAGCGAATATAATAAAAATGACAATACTACCTAAATTAATCTACTCATGTAGTGCCATACCAATCAAACTCCCAAGAAATTATTTTACAGATCTAGAAAAATAATAACAAAGTTCATCTGGAAGAACAAAAGGTCAAGAATTTCAAGGGAATTAATAAAAATTAAAAAAAAGCTAATGAAGGTGGCCCAGCCGTGCCAGACCTGAAATTATATTATAAAACAGCGGTCATCAAAATCATTTGGTACTGGCTAAGAAATAGAGTAGTGGATCAGTGGAATAGATTAGGGTCACAGGACAAAATAGGTAATAACTATAACAATCTAGTGTTTGACAAACCCAAAGACTCCAGTTTTGGGGATAAGAACTCTCTATTTGACAAAAAGTTCTGGGAAAATTGGAAACTAGTATGGAAGAAATTAGGGCTCAACCCATACCTAACACCACCTACCAAAAGAAGATCTAAATGGGTTCATGATTTAGACAAAAAGAATGATATTATAAGCAAATTAGAGGAACATAGGATAGTTTACCTCTCATATTTGTGTAAAAAGAAAGAATTTGTGTCCAAAGAAGAACTGGATAATTTTGATTATATTAAATTAAAAAGGTTTTGTGCAAACTAAACTAATGCAGACAAGATCAGAAGGGAAGAAATAAATTGGAAAATCATTTTTACATTTAAGGGTTCTGATAAAGGCCTCATTTCTAAAATATATAGAGAATTGATTTATAAGAATTTATAATCCAATCCATTCTCCAATTGATATTGTCAAAGGATATGAACAGACAATTTTCAGAGGAAGAAATTAAAACTATTTCTAATCATATGAGAAGGTGCTCTAAATCTCTATTGATCAGAGAAATGCAAATTAAGACAACTGGGAGATACTACTATACACCTCTCAGACTGGCTAAGATGACAGAAAAAGATAATGATGAATGTTGGAAGGGATGTGGAAAAACTGGGAAACTGATACATCATTTGTGGAATTGTGAATACATCCAACCATTCTGGAGAGCAATTTGGAATTATGCTCAAAAAGTTATCAAACTGCATACCCTTTGACCCAGCAGTGTTTCTATTGAGCCTATATTTCAAAGAGATCTTAAAGGAAGGAAAGGGACCCACATATGCAAAAATGTTTGTGGTAAGCCTTTTTATAGTGGCAAGAAACTGGAAACTTGAGTGAATGCCCATCAGTTGGAGAATGTCTGAATAAGTTGTGATATGTGAATGTTATGGAATATTCTTGTTGTATAAGAAATGATCAGGAGGATGATTTTAGAGAGGCCTGGAGAGACTTTATATGAACCAATGCTGAGTGAAATGAACAGAATCAGGAGATCATTGTACACAACAACATCAATATTATACAACAATCAATTCTGATGAATGTGACTTTCCAACAATGATATGATTGATGCCAGTCCCAATGATCTTGTGATGAAGAGATACCACCTACATCCAGAGAAAAAATTGTAGGAACTGAATGTGGATCTCACTTTTTTGTTGTTTGCTTGCATTTTTGTTTTCTTACTCATTTACTTTCTTTTTTTTTTTTTTGATCTGATTTCTTTTGTGCAGCAAGAGAATTGAATAAATATTTTTATACGTGTTGGATTTAACATACATTTTAACATATTTAACATATTGAATTGCTTGCCATCTGGGGAGGGAGTGGGGGATAAATCTGAAAGGCAAGGCTGTGCAAGGTTCAATGTTGTCAAGTTATCTGAGCATATGTTTTGAAAATAAAAAGCTTTAGGGAAAAAAATTATGAACAAAAATAAATAAATAAAATAGAAAGCTCTCAAGATGATCTTAAAACAAAACAAAATGGAAATATTTTTATTATGAGACTAGCAATATTTCTGTATGCTATGATCTAGAGATCCCACTAGCAGGCACATATCCTTAGAAGATCAAAGACCAGAAAGGAAAGTTACATATTTGGGACTGTTACTCCTACTTAGATGTCAACAACCTAAAGACATTTCAGGGAAACTCATGTACTTCTCTTTTCCCTTAGGACCATATGAAGATATTCTCTGCTTATTTCCAATCATGTTTAACTTCATTAATGGGTTGAGTCATTCTAATTGGTTTCTGATGACTCTTCAAGACACACTAATATAGAAAAAGAGGTAGCTTCAGGTTGACAAGAATCTTGAATTCAATTTTTAAGAAATTGATATGTGACTCTAGTGTTGGGGAAGGAAGAAGGCAAGGTCTTTTTCTAGTCTGGCATAATAACGAAGAGAAGGTCATCTGAATTTCTGCTCCTTATATAGTGTGGAGAAATAAGTATTTATTAGATATCTGCTTAATACCACATTACTAAATATTATCTACTTAAAACTTAATACCAGGCACTTTGCTAAATGCTACAGAGATATTATCTAGTTGTTCTTAATAATAATGCTGTGAGGTAAATACTATTATGATCGCCATTTTACATTTGAGAGAACTGAAACAAACAAGGTAAAGTGACTTGCCCAGGGTCACACAGCTAGTAAGTGTCTGATGCTAAATTGAACTCAGATTTTCCTGATTCCAAGTTTATTGTGCCACTTAGCTATCTCAATGTGTCCCATATGGAACATGGATCAACTAACTAAAATTTTACTAGAAGCCCCCAGCTTTATTTCCTCACCTTTCATGTTTCCTTCCCTCTAGCAACAATCTTGTAATTATCAAAGGGTCCTGCAAGGCCTTTTAGTAACACTGGCAGCAAAGTTATCCTCTGTTGGAATGCATGTCATTTAGAAGTTTTGGCAGAATTGAGTTTGCAACATAAAAAGGATCAGCATCAAAGAATAAGGCCCAGAAAGATGGCACAATTGACATTTAATTAGATGATGCTAATTGAGAGTGAAATGCAAATTGTTCAATAGCAAATTGCTAATTATCAATCTTGAAAACCAAAACAAAACTGTTTATGTCCCAATAAGAATTTACTATTAGTTTTCCAATTCATTTACTAGTAGTGATAAATTAGTAGATTCTGTTCTATGATATTTTGTTGTTTAGCATTCTATTTTTGTGTGGGAACAAACTACCCATTCTATACGGACTTATGTTTGTACATTGGATATGTTTTTTCTCTGCTCTCACCCCATCCCACCCCCTTTGGGGAAAATACTAGATTTTGAGCCATAACCATTTCTATAATAAGCAAATATATCAGGAAGAAGATATTTTACTATGTTTTGGGAAAAAGTCTGTTAGAGACAAATTTTTTTAATTGAATTATTCTCATTCTAAGCATCTCTGTTTAAAGAGAGAGAAAATCCAAAGAGACAGAAATTCTTCCTACTTTTGAGAATCTCACAATCTATTTTAGAATTACAATTTATAGTATTTATTTAAAGTTCAATTTATAATATTATCAAACAAAGACAGGATTCCAAAATAAGATAAAATATAGTAAGAGAACTCAGGTGAAAGTTGAGTTAACATTTTGATTTATCAGGCAAAACAACAGTCACAACTTTTGGCACATCCTGGAGAATCATTTTAATTAAAACCATTCAATCCCTCTTTAACCATTCCCTCTAAAGATTCTTCTTTCCATCTGGTCAAAAGTGGACTTGAGATACTTCAATTACTTTGAAATAATGAAAGACTTCTTCCTTCCCCCAGTCTGATCATTATCCTAATCCAGTCAAAGCATGAGGAAAAGAGGGTATTGCTATTAAATCTACTCTCTTCCTTCCCCCCCCCCCCTTGTCCTGTCAACATGCTAATTTTATGATCAGTGAGAATAGAATTTCTCCCTGAACTTTTAATTAGTTTTAGAAATGAGTTAGACTACAAAGGACTTCAGACTAGAACACAGGTTTGGAATAAAGACTGACAAGTTTTTCACATTCAGATTAGACTAAGAACTGTGGATTAAAGTACTATTTTTAATACTATTTTGCAATATATAGTCTAAAGAGGAAATTTTTAAAAAGCTTCAAGATATGCACATATCTAAAGTTTAACCTATGGAGAAGTCAGGCAACCTCAGTATGTAATGCCGGAGAAACTGAGCAAGATAGAGATTAGAGAACAATTTAATAGTTTATTAAATGGAGAAATTTACTGGGACCAAATGGATCCATGGTTTGGTCCCAGGGCTGAATGAGACTATTGTCTCAAAGAATCCAGCCACGAATATTGGATACAAGATTCTTTTATAGGGCAACAAGAACAATGACATAATGGGGGAGGTACCTGGATAGGACTGACCTAATGGGGGGAGGAACCTAGGATGAGGTTGACATAATGGAGGCAGGCACCTAGGATGACATAATGGAGGAAGGTACCAGAGAGACTCTTGATATTTTAATGATGTCTAAAATGGATAAAGACCTTTATCCCATCAGACATTCAGAGGGAATGGTTATAACCTGAGGCAGAGTAATTGAATAGGACAATTAGGGAAACTGGGTCAGGACATTAAAAGAGAACTGTGGCACAACAACTATATATAGAATGAATCCAGGATAAATTTCAGTAGTTGAGGAAGGGTAAGGGTTGGCACAAGTGTCCTGTTCCAATGACCTCAGCTAGTCATTGTGCTAGACCAAAATATTCACAGCCTCACTTTTAGTGGTAACAAAGAATTGGAAATAAACCAGATGCCTAACTATTGGGGAAAAGCTAAACAAATTGTGGTATATGAATGACATTGGCCAGTGCCAAAAGAAAAATGACTATGCAGAATGCAGAAAAACACAGGAAAACTTCAAGTGAGCCGAGTCAAATGAGCTGATATACTAAGAAACCAATATACTCAATGACACAATGTCATTGAGAAAGTACAGCAACAAAAAGCAAATCCAAAACAAAAGCACACAGAAAACCCACACAATTGTTTGGGATTTTTCAACCTGAGTAATGAAGATAAAGCTCATTGATCCATTTTACAATCTAGCTATATTTGAGAGAAAAATGATAATCAAAAAAGAGCTCACTTTTTGGAGGGGATGTGGGAAAACTAGGACACTGATACATTATTGGTGGAATTGTGAACAGATCCAGCCATTCTGGAGAGCAATTTGGAACTATGTTCAAAAACTTATCAAACTGTGGATGCTCTTTGACCCAGCAGTGTTTCTATTGGGCTTATATCCCAAAGAAATCTTAAAGAAGGGAAAGGGACCTGTATGTGCACGAATGTTTGTGGCAGTCCTCTTTGTAGTGGTCAGAAACTGGAAACTGAGTGGATGCCCATCAATTGGAGAATGGCTGAATAAATTGTGGTATGTGACTATTATGGAATATTATTGTTCAGTAAGAAATAACCAGCAGGAGGATTTCAGAAAGGCCTGGAGAGACTTACATGAAGTGATGCTGAATGAAACGAGGAGGGCCAGGAGATCATTATATACTTCAACAACAATACTATATGATGATCAATTCTGATGGAGCTGGCCATCCTCAGCAATGAGATGAACCAAATCAGTTCCAAGGGAGCAGTAATGAACTGAACGAGCTATGCCCAGCGAAAGAACTCTGGGAAATGACTAAGAACCATTACATTGAATTCCCAATCCCTATATTTTTGCCTGCCAGCATTTTTGATTTCCTTCACAGGCTAATTGTACAATATTTCAGAGTCTGATTCTTTTTGTACAGCAAAATAACATTTTGATCATGAATATTTATTGTGTATCTAATTTATACTTTAATATATTTAACATCTACTGGTCATCCTGCCATCTAGAGGAGGGGGAGGGGGGAAGGAGGGGAAAAATTGGAACAAAAGGTTTGGCAATTATCAATTCTGTAAAATTACCCATACATATGACTTGTAAATAAAAGGCTATTAAAAAAAAAAAAAAAAGAAAGAAAGAAACACTGCTGGATCAAAGAGCATGAACAGTTTGATAACTTTCTGAGCATAGTGAACAGACAGTTTTCAGATGAAGGAATTAAAACCATTTATAGTCACATGAAAAAATGCTCTAAATTATTATTGATCAGAGAAATGCAAAATAAGAAAACTCTGAGGTACCACTACACACTTCTCGGATTGGTTACAATAACAGGAAAAGTTAATGACAAATATTAGAGGGGATGTAGGAAAACTGGGACACTAATACATTGTTGGTGGGTTGTGAATTAATCCAACCATTCTGGAAGACAATTTGGAAGTATGCCCAAAGAGTTATCAAACTGTGCATACCCTTTGATCCAGCAGTTCCACTACTAGGCCTGTATTTCAAAGAGATCATAAAAAAGGGAAAAGGACACATATGTACAAAAATATTTGTAACAACCCTTTTGTGATGGCAAGGAAGCTGAGTAAATGCCTATCAGTTGGAGAATGGCTGCATAGGTATATGAATGTTATGGAATATTATTGTTCTATAAGAAACAGTGAGCAGAATGATTTCAGCAAGAAGAATATATGATAATCAATTCTGATGGACATGGTTCTTTTCAACTGTGAGGTGATTCAGGATTATTCCAATAGCCTTGTGCCAAAGAGAGCCATCTGTACAGAGAGAGGACTGTGGGGACTGAGTGTGGATCACAATATAGTATTTTCACCTTTTTTTTATTATTGTTTGTTTGCATTTTGTTTTCTTTCTCATTTTTTCATTTTTGATTGATTTTTCTTGTGCAGCATGATATTTGTGGAAATATATATAGAAGAATTGTACATGTTTAACATATATTGGATTACTTGCCATCTAGGGGAAAGGGTGGGGAGAAGGAAGGGAAAAATTTTTGTAACACAAGGTTTAGCAAGGGTGAATGTTGAAAACTTTTTTTGCATATATTTTGAAAAAGCTATTGTCAAAAAATAATTTTTTTTTCTGATTAAAAAAACAAAAAAGAAAAATTCACCATAACTCTTGAACTGAAAGAGAGCACAGAATGAGAGTGAGCCTAGCTCAAGCTGTCTAGCAGACATCTTGTTCCCTAAAATGAGTCCAACAACTGAGTAGTGTGTATGTGTGTCTGAATACAGTTCAGTAACCAATTGACCTGATTATTCCAGTCTGGCATCAGCAGACCAGAGGCATAACAACTTGCTTAGACTATCCCAGAAATAGCGGTAGAGTGGCCAGCTAAGTCTAACAACAGTTGCCCAATGGCCTCTCTAGTCAAGCATAGTAGCCGTCCTGCCCCCTGAAGAACCAGCTCAATAGTCAAATGATTTGCTATGAGAATGTGAGCTCCTTGAGGTCAAGGTGTAATTTTGTCTTTCTTTGTATCCCAAGCATTTAGCATAGAGCCTGGAACGGAGCTAGTGCTTGATTAGAGCTTGACTAAGTGATTGACTGCTTGGCCTAGTCCAGAAATGGACTGATTTAAGCATACCATGTTATTCAAGAGTTTGACTCTTCAGGTCAAGAAAGCTTCTATTCTTAAATCAGATATATCCTGTCCTTCTTTTTTAGCTTTAATTAGTGTCTTTTGTAATCTTGTCATAGGGGGTAGACAAAGCTGCTTCATGGGTGGTGCTGATGGTGTCACTGCCCCTTCCATGCCCTAATGGCTCCTGCTGTGAAGCACCACATTCCTTAATTTCATCAGCATTGTACTGAACTCTACACTTTCTTCTTTTTCCTTATTCTAAAAATTGTATAATTCCCTAAAGCCAATTATATTAAGTTATATATGTATAAAATGTTTCTTTAGGAATTGAATCAGGACCATTATCATTGTAGTATTTAATTAGTTGCTCTCCTACTTGTTTCCACTTGTTTGGCTCTAATTCTTCTTCCTTAGAGAACCAAGGAGATGTGTATTTTATTGTTTTGAAGAGTTCAATGATCTGCTTCCAATTTACAATCAAACTTGTTGTAAGCTGTTTTTTTATTAGCTTAACTATGCTTTCTACACACTTCCCTTGGGGTGGGGAAGGTTTGTTTCTAAGCATTTGTCCCATTTCAGCTGAAACACTAATTTAGCCCTTACCAAAGTTTCCTACTTGTCTGTTTTTGTACTCATCCTATTTTCGGGTCACGTATGTAGGTCCTTAGTCCTTAGTCCACATTCGGGAGCCAAAATATAATGTTCTTGGTTTAACTTTCTGGAGGTCTTGGGATTACCTCCATTTTAGCAGATCATGAGAATAGTCAGGGATAAAGTCCAAAAGTCTTTATTGTCTTTATGTGTGCCTTCACAGTCTTTCTCTTTCACCTGGCCTTGCTAGCTTTCTGGAGGCCCTCAGGAATAGGTCTTGGTTTCAGTGGAGGAAGCAGGAGAGCCACTACAAGGCTGATGAAGATGGAATGTCTCTCTCCCAGTCCTTGTTGGCTCTTATATGCTCTATTATAAGTACATCATCATAGGTGTGTCAATCTTGTAGAATAGGTATCAATCTTGTAGAACTATGTTCTGACCTAGAGAACTATTAATCACCATGCTAAACTAGAAAACCATTGTCTTACCAATTCCACTGAGTTAACACCTTGTTTCAAGTGAAATGGAGTTAATTCATTAATTGTACAGTATCAATTTGGAAGGAGGCCTTCAGTACAATACTCCCAGGATCTATGCTTGGAAGGAAGAGAATAAGTATTTTTGTAGCACCTATTAGACAGTGGGCACTGTTCCAAGCACTTTTCACAAATCTTATCTCATATGACCCTAATCTTGAGAGATAGGCACTAATATTACCCCCATCTTACAGTTGAAAAAACTGAGGTCTCACTGCTTTATGAATGTATGAGGCTGAACTTGAACTCAGGTTTTTTTGGCATTAGGTCCAGTGCTCTATCTACTAAGCCACCAACTGCTTGGTCCTGTGTCTTTTGTCATTTTGATAAATGATTTAGGTAAAATCATAGGTGACATAACACCATATGAGAGAATCAGGACATAAAAATATCTTGACAGGTTAGAACACTGGGCTTAGTTTATTAAGATGGAATAAGATGAAGTAGGAAAAAATATAGTTTTCTACTTGGGTCAAAACAATTGCCATTATGGGTATAAGATGGCATTTTTCTGGAAAAAATCTGAGGTTTTTAGTGGAATGCAAACTCAAAATAAGTTAGCAGTATGATGTGGCAGCCAAAAAAAAATGTTAATTCAATCTTGGGCTGAATTAAGAGAATAATAACTTCCAGGAATAGGGAGATAATAGTCTCACTGTACTGTGCCCTTAACTGATGCTATCTGGACTATTGGGTTTAGTTCTGAAAAAAAGGAGTGTTATAAGCTGAATAGTTTTTAGAGAAGGATCATAAGTCCACATCATATAAGGATCTGTGAAAGTAACTAGATTTATTTAGCTTGAAGAAGAGAAGGTTCAAAGTAAACAGAATTGCTTTACTTAAAGGCTGTGAAGGTATATCATATGGTAGAGCAATTGGACTTTTTCTTTTTATTCTTAGGGGAATTAGAAACAGAGTAGAAACTGTATAGCAATCTTAAAAGGAATATTGTAGTTATTATGGGTATTTGGCACTCCTATTTATCTTTAACCATACTGCTGACTGGTTGTTCTCACTATTTTTCCCAATGTCAGCATTGTTTCTGGGGCAGCTAAGTAGTGAAGTGGGTAGAGTTGTGAGCCGGACATCAGGAAGAGCTGAGTTCAAATCCAGCCTCACATACTAATCAGCTATATGACCAGGGACAAATCCCTTAACCCTTTCATCATAGCTCTTCATCTTTAAAATGTGTTGCAAAAGGAATTAGCAAAGCACTCCAGTATCTTTGCCAAGAAAACCCCCAAAAGGGTCACAAAGAATTGTACATGACTGAAAATGACTAACCACCACCAACAAAAATATTTCCCTCCTTCTGGGAAATACTATCAAAATAGTATTGAAATAGTTTTTATATATGTTTGTGTTAGCTCTGAGCCCCCAGACAGAAACAGATTCCTGAGAAAAACAGTTCAGTGCTATTATTTCTATCTCTCTCTCTCTTCTCTTAGGATGTTTCTCTTGCTTCTTATCTCTAGTTATTGCTTCCCAGTTGTATTTCCAATTGGTAATTATAATTATGGATAGTTACCACTATGTCTAAAAATAAATGTTTAAAACAAAAAAAGGTTAACTCTTCCTGCCTCCTTTCAGGTTTTCATGAAGTAGCTCAAAAAAAGAAAGGAAATGTAGCATTCTTGTCTCGAATCTCATAGACTGAGGGTTTTAGCAAATCAGTTTTCGTTCTATGTATTGATCTAACTTGCCTCAATACCAGAGTCCTAGCCCTTAATTTGGAGTGATTATTTCTGCCTACTGTTCTGCTCTCTGTGTTCCATCTGGCTTCCTATAGTCTTTTCTCCACTTCCATGATTCTTTTGCTCCTTCAATTAGGAGCTAAGTTCTCTCAGTTTGTCTCCTAGGCTTAGTAAACTAACATTATTTTTTTTTACTTTGTATGTTGTGTTTATTTTTGTTGTTGTTTGTCCTTTATTTTCTTTTTTCTTTTTTTTTTAACTTTTTCTTTTCAAAACATATGAACTGATAATTTTTCAACATTGACCCTTGCATAGCCTTGTGTTTCAGATTTTCCCTTTCCCCCCCCTCCACCAGATGGCAGGCAATCCAATATTTGTTATACATGTTAAAATATATGTTAAATCCAATATGTGTAAACATTTATACAATTCTCTTGCTGCACAAGGGAAAAAAATCAGATCAAATAGGAAAATAATGAGTAAGAAAACAAAATGCAAGTGAACAGGAACAAAAAGAGTGAGAATATTAGTCCTCTCTCTGGGTGTAGATGGCTCTCTTTGTCACAAGATCATTGGAATTGGCATCAGTCATCTCACTGTTGGAAAGAGTCTCGTTTATCAGAATTGATCGGCATATAATATTGATGTTACCATGTACAATGATCTCCTGGTTCTGTTCATTTCACTTAACATCAGTTCATGTAAGTCTCTTCAGGCCTCTCATTTCTTACACAACAATAATATTCCATAAGGTTCATATATCATAACTTATTCAGCCATTCTCCAATTGATGGGCATCCACTCAGTTTCTAGTTTCTTGCCACTACAAAAAGGGCTGCCACAAACATTTTTGCACATGTGAGTCTCTTTCCCTCCTTTAAGATCTCTTTGGAATATAGGCGCAATAGAAACACTTCTGGGTCAAAGGGCATGCACAGTTTGATAACTTTTTGAGCATAGTTCCAAATTGCTCTCCAGAATGGCTGGATCTGTTCACAACTCCACCACAATGTGTTAGTGTCTCACTTTTCCCACATCCCCTCCAACATTTGTCCTTGTCTTTTCCTGTCATTTTAGTCAATCTGAGAGTTGTATAGTGGTATCTCAGAGTTGTCTTACTTTGCATTTCTGTGATCAATAGTGATTTAGAGCACCTTTTCATATGGTTAGAAATGTTTTTTTTTTCTTTATCTGAAAATTGTCTGTTCATATCCTTTGACCATTTATCCAATTATCCAGTTATCAATTGGAGAATGGCTTGAATTCTTATAAATTTGAGTCAATTCTCTCTATATTTTAGAAATGAGGCCTTTGGCAGAACCCTTAAGTATAAAACTATTTTCTCAATTTATTTTTTTCCTTTTGATCTTATCTG
This sequence comes from Antechinus flavipes, assembly GCF_016432865.1. Lineage (NCBI taxonomy): Eukaryota > Metazoa > Chordata > Mammalia > Dasyuromorphia > Dasyuridae > Antechinus > Antechinus flavipes. The sequence continues at coordinate 229,579,553 of NC_067402.1, forward strand.
CATTAGTTTTGTTTGTACAAAAACTTTTTTTTTAATTATACCTTTTTGTTTACAAAACATATGCATGGGTAGTTTTTCAACATTGACCCTTGCAAAACCTTCTGTTCCAACTTTTCCCCTTCTTCCCCCTACTCCACCCCGCCGCGTACAAAACTTTTTAACTTAATATAATCAAAATTATCTATCTGATGTTCAATTATGACTTCCAATTCTTCTTTGTACACAAATTCCTTCCTTTTCCACAGATCTGAGAGGTAAACTATTCTATGTTCTTCTAATTTGCTTATAATATCACTCTTTATGTCTAAATCACAAACCCATTTGACCTTAGTGTGGGTTGAGCCCTAATTTTTCCATACTAATTTCCAATTTTCTCAGCTGTTTTGTCAATTAGTGAGTTCTTATCCCAAAAGCTGGGGACTTTGGGTTTGTCAAACACCAAATTGTTATAGTTATTGCCTATTTTGTCTTGTGATCCTAATCTATTACACTGATCCACCACTCTGTTTCTTAGTATCAGATGGTTTTGATGACCACTGCTTTATAATATAATTTTAGGTCTGGCATAGCTAGGTCACTTTCAATGGCATTTTTTTTCATTAATTTCTTTGAAATTCTTGACCTTTTGTTCTATCAGATGAACTTTGTTATTATTTTTTCTAGGTCTATAAAATAATTTCTTGGGAGTTTGATTGGTATGGCACTAAATAAGTAGATTAATTTAAGTAGTATTGTCATTTTTATTATATTCACTTGGCCTAAGTAAACTAACTTTGAAAGTCATCCTAAAGCATGGCTTATCATTTTAAAAAATGTAATATTATTTTATTTTCACAAAGATCCACTTTTTCCACTTTTCATCACACTCTACCCCATTGAGAAAGCAAGAAAAACAAAACCCCTGTTACAAATATATATAATCAATCCTAGAAACAATATGAACACAATTATAAAACACTTCTCACACAAATGAAGTCATATCTAAGCAATTGAAAAATATCAATTGCTTGTGGGCAAGCCAAACTAATATAATGAAAATGACAATTCTCCCTAAATTTGTCTACTTATTCAGTGCCATACCAATCAAACTGCCAAAAAATTATTTCATAGAACTAGAAAAAATAATAACAAATTTCATCTGGAAGAACAAAAGGTCAAGAATATCAAAGGAATTAGTAGGAAAAAAATACAAAAAAGGTGGCTTTGCAGTGCCAGGACCAAAACTATATTATAAAGCATCAGTCCTCAAAACCATTTGGTACTGGCTAAGAAATAGTGTGGTGAATCAATGGAATAGATTAGATATACACAACACAATGATCAAGGCCCATAGTAATCTATATTTGATAACCCCCCACCCCCCAAAAAAAATCCAGCTTCTGGGATAAGAACTCACTATTTGATAAAAGTTGCTGGGAAAACTGGAAAATAATATGTTAGAAACTCTTTATCGACCTATATCTCACACCCTATGCCAAAATAAGGTGAAAATGGTTAAAAGGATGTCATAAGCAAATCAGTAGAGAAAGGGATAATTTACCTATCATATGTTTGAAGAAGGGAGGAATTTATGACCAAAGAAGAACCAGAGAACATTATGAAAAGCAAAATGAACAACTTTCATTATATTAAATTTAAAAAAATTTTTACATAAGCAAAACCAACAGAAACAAGATTCTGTTTTTATGGTACAAAGTACAAAAATTGGGGGGAAAAAATTTACAGTCAGTGCTTCTGATAAAGGTCTTATTTCTAAAATAGATAAAGAACTGTGTCAAATTTATGAGAATACAAGTTCTTCCCCAACTGATAAATGGTCAAATAAATTATATGAACAGACAATTTCCAAGAACTGCTGCTGAGCGAAATAAGCAGAAGAAGGAATATATTGTACACTAAGAGTAAGAATGTGTGATGATCAACTATGAAAGACTTGATTCCTCTCATTTGGTCCAGCAATTTAAGGCAATCTCAATAGACTTTGGATAGAAAAGGCTATCTGCTTCCAGAAAAAAGAACTATGGAGACTGAATGTAAATCAACATATCCTATATTCATTTCTCTTTCTGTTTTTTTTTCCTCTTGTGTTTTTTCCCTTTTGTTCTGATTTTTCTCTCCCAATATGACTCATAAAGCAACATGTATTTAAAGATACATTTTTAAAAACAACTAATATATATAATCAAGCAAAACAAATTTCTTTATTGACCATCAAAAATAATGTACAATCCAATCTGTAATTGAAATCATCACCTCTCAAGAGGTGGATAGAATCCTTTGATCAGAGTTTCTAAGTCTTTCAAAGCAGTATAGCTGTTGCTGAATACATTGTTCTCCCAGTTCTGCTCACTTCCCTCTTAATTAGTTCATATAAGTCTTCCAAGGTTTTTTGAAGTCATTCCATTATTATTTCTTATGACACCATGGTATTCCATCTCATTAATATATCATAACTTATTTAGCTATTTTCCAATTTATAGGCTTCCCTCAATTTCCAATTCTTTGCTATCACAAAAGAAGCACAATACAAATTTTTGTACAAACTGGTCCTTTTTGACCAAAGAGGCATATAGATAGTGGTTTCAGTGAGTTTAATTTAGTAGTTGGGGAGGAGAAAGGGATTTTTTTGAATTGCTTTTCAGAATCGCTGAGTTCATAGTTCCACTAATAATGCATAAATGTACCTATTTTCCTATAGTTCCTCCATATTTGTCTTTTTTTCCCAATCTGATGAGTCTGAAGTAGACCTCAGAATTATTTTCATTTGTACTTATACAATTATTAGTAACTTGGAGCACTTTTCATTTGGCTATTGATAATTTAGATTTTTTTTTACTATAATTGCTTGTTCATATCCTTTTGCCATTTATCATTTGGGTAATGATAGTCTATCATCTGCATCCTATGTAGTTGCTCTCCTTTTCACTGAGTCCAGGAAGTCATTCATACCCCGCCAAAAGTATCTGCTGTGTGACTGCATTTCACAGTTAATTTTTACTTCTCTGCCCCTGAACGAGATACGGTGAGATCTTTCAAGACAGTTGTGAAAATGGAGTAAGGCTTCATCTATTTCAAAGTTTGAGTAGGTCTGAAGGACTTTAAGCATTAAGTCAAGGGCATGCTTAAAGTCTCCTCCCTGCTATCCTCTTAAGAATACTTACAGCCTCCTCCCTGTTATCCCCCTAAGGGCATGCTTCAGTCCCCTTCTTGTTATCTTCCCTATTTCAGCCAAATATGGGCAACTATGTACTTATTGGTCAAGTTCAATTCCTTGGGTAGTTCCCGTGTTTAGAATGTAAGATCCTCAGCTAATAAGGATGAGGATCAGTGGTGGGAAGGGAAATTGCAAGAATTAAAAGCGTTGACCCTGCCTCCTACGGTGCTTCCTCCATTTGATTGTTCGATGTGTGGGATGCTCCATTCTCGGGAGAACTTATAATAAACTTTGCTTTGCTTTGCTTCTAGCGATCTCTCCAGTTGTTTTATTAATGGTTTCTGACCCACACAGTCTTGGGGGCTCGTTCCAGGATTACACTACTTGTGGTGAGTAGGTGAACCCCTGAGGTGCTAGCGGGTGGCACCCTGCCCTGATTTAGGCAGCCTGCCAGCGTCCAGGCCTTCTCCTTACTCCCCAAGGTAAAGTGGGCCCGAAGTGGAAAAACTCAGAGCAAAGCAAAGTGAGAGAAACTCCGTGGTAAAAGGTAAAAATCCCAACCGGTCGGTGGAGGACAGGTATCAGTCAAGCAATTTGTTGCGCAACAATCCAGAGGTAAGCCCCCTGTGAGACCCTTGAGTTATAAACTCTGGAGGGGTCTCTGGACAGGAGCCTGTGAGGCCTGGAGTCCTAAAACTCTGGGTCTCTGGACAGGATAGGCTTGGCTAGGCCTTCTAGGGTGACTGGAGTCAATTGGTGACAATTGGCTTGTTTGGGTGTTTTGGAATTTAGATTCCGTCCAAGTTCAATGGGTGTGGCCCTCGCGGAGAGAAATGAGAAAAATGATCAGAAAACACCGGTAGATAGTCCCTTGGGAGATAAATTAAGTAATTGGAACGAACTGCCAAATATATATAAGGAAAAAGAAAAAGATGATAAGGTATTGTTGTTTAGTCTGGGGTGACAAAGCTATTGGTGAAGGCACTATTGAAGACTGGGGTGCCAAAGATTGAATTTGTACCTGAAAGAGAAGGAAAGGATTTAATTCCATCAGCCCCTCCAAGGGCCCTCGGGGCTGGGAGGAGAACTTGGGTCTATTTTGAATGCTCTCTTCTCACAAGCGGAGAGGGGACTAATTAGAGGTGCAGCTATGAAGGAGTGGGATAGGAGAAACCCTCTAGCTGCAGGAGTAGTTTCAGCTGACCAGAAGTACCATTAGCAGATCCCAATTCGGATCATAATCACCCTATACATCGGGGAAGTATGTGGGATCAAGAGAGTGAAGACGGTGGCTTCTTTCCCCCCAACGTGTCCTGACCTGCAACAGGGCCACGTGGGACCAAGGGAAAGAAATTGCTATCTGGTGAAATTCATTATTTTAAATACAATGGCGAAAGTGGTTTTATATTATTGGGAATTTAAAACCGTGTTTGGGATTTTAAGTTAAAAGGTAGGTTATTAAAACATAATGCTGGTAGTTTACCTTAGGGGAGGTTGAGGTTGTATCTCCCTACTTAGATGGTGTGTTTTCTAGAGGTATTGGGTAATTTGTAACTGAGTTATGCCTTAAAATTTGTTCATCTCTGTTGGGCAATTATAAGTTTTATGAAATTTGGTTCAGTTATTTGCGAACCTTGAAGTTTAAAGTTAAAAAAAATTATTTTGACTTAAAGACAAGGGGCAAGAAAGATTGATTTGCAAAAGCAATTAATAGTTTAAATGGAGCATCTAGTATTGGTTTGGGAGTGTTTAACATATGTCTGAGAAGGTTTAAGCAAATAAGCTTTGGAAGGAGAGAGATGGGATAGGAAGAGATGGTGGGAGAGAAAAAGAGAGGAAAATAGCTTTCCAGAAATGGGGAAGAAAAAGGCACAATTCCCTAGTGAATCTGCCATTTGCCATGGGAAAAGGAGATATATCCCATGAGGTTGGGGGTCTATCTTGAGCTGGCAGATTGGATCCTGAGGAAATGGCACCCTAAAAAAAGTTAACTGTGATAAGTTAGAGTTGGGAAGCATGGTGGAGTAGGGGAAGGGTGGCCACATGGAGAGGGACCTTGTCAGGTGATCTAATCCCCCTTCCCCATTAAGTATGGTGGCTGCAACACCTTGCCGGTTTGGATGTCAATTGCTTCTATTGTTTAAAGGAACAGCCTATATTTATATGGTGTTAATAACTGAATGTTTTTTTTATTTTTCAAGTCTACTCTAAGAAGTTTGTTGGAACTGTAAGTTATCTGAAAGCGATTTATTTCTACCAAGATCCCATCTGTATAAAGCAAATTATTTAATGCTTATTTACGTGCATGGTAGTCTTCTTGTTTAAGGAAGATGATAAAAAAATCTAGAGCAGGATTTTAATCTGATCTGATAATTTGATAGGGTTATTTCCAAAAATTCTTTTTTAGAATGAAGAAAGTATTAATGTTAAATCTGAAAGATTTAAAAGTTTCTTTTATGTAGAAACGGGATGCACAACATGCAATTTAGAATTTTTTTCTTTGTATTTGAGTATTTTAAAGGCAAATGATCTGTGTAATGTTAAATTTAGAACTATCTACTTAGATAAGAAAGATAGCTATATAAGCTGTGAACCCTTTACTGTGATTCTTGAGAACTAAATTCATCTGAAGTCTTGATTAATGATAATTGCTGTAGAAGATAAAATCCTTTGGGACTGCAGCTAATATTTGCTGGGAGTTTTGAATTCAGGTGTGACTGCATAGGTCATAAGGTGGAATGGTTAAAACTGAAGTAAAAGTGCCTTAAATAGATATTTTAATTTGGTGCCAGACTTTGGTTGCTGCTATTAATCTTTTAACCTTTTTACTTCCTGGGGCTAGAGTTTCTTTCTCTAAAGGTTTACTTCTCCCTAGTACTTGGGGCCACTCCCACCTTGCCTTTAGAGAAAGCTGGGAATCCCTGATTAGGCTAAGGTTTAGGCCTAAAACCTTTTACACTGTAAGTTGATGGAAGGCTGGGCTATCTCTGGAACCTCAATCCTAGGCCCCTGACTTACTTATCAAAGATCTATATTGTCGTCAGATGCGGTTTTCATGTTTTGCATGATCATGGTGGGGGGGGTATATGGAAAGAGAACTTTTGACACCCAAACAATTCCCCATTAAATATACAGAGAAAATGAAATGAAGGGGAATTCACTCTAGGTGAAGGGAAGGATGCTTATAGGATCAGCTGCCCATGTTGCATTGCTGATCCTTTGCCCCTGACCAGTGGCTTTGCTTTCTAAAGTATTAGATCCGGTAGCCAAAGGATGGCTGGCCTGGGTACAAGCAGTAACTGCTACCACTCTCTCGGTAGAAGAGAGTAGGAAGCTCACCTTTGGAGGCAGTGTTATAGTAAGTGTCCCACACCAAGTAAGAAGTATATTAAATCAGAGGGCGGGGAAATACTCACAGATTTCAGAATGTTGATAATCTTAATCCTGCCTCCCGTCCCCTGGAATAGAACCACCCCTGCAGAGGAATATTGTTGTTTAGAGTTAATTGATTTTCAAATGAAAGTAAGAGGATTCACAAGAGTCCCCAATGCCTGGGGGAATAAATTGGTTTATAGATGGATGCTCTAGAGTGATAGATGGGAAAAGGAAAAATGAGTTTGCTATTGTGGATGGAGATAGAACTTCCACTGTTACCAGGGGCAGTCTACCTGCCCATTGGTCGGCTCAAACTTGTGAATTGTTTGCCTTAAATCAAACCTTGAAGTTAGTGAGGGACCAAGATGGGAATATATATACTGATTCGAAATATGCTTGGGGTGTGGTGCATGGATTTGGAAGGATTTGGGAGGAAAGAGGATTTGTAAATAGTAAAAGTAAGGAACTGGTCCATTATACACTAGTTAAGAGGTACTGGAAAACATTCTGGCCCCTACATATAATACATGTAATACATATAAATACATATAAAGGGACATCAGATGGGAAGCTCTTTTGAGGCAAGGGGAAATAGATTATTAGATGAGGAGGCCAAGGGAGCTGGAGACCAGGAGATTTCTCATGATGACTGTGATACCTGTACTTCCCCCGCGTCTACCCTCTCCCAGCTTTACCCCAAAGGAAAAAGAGAAGGCCTCGACTCTCGGAGCAGTTGGGAACTCGGAAGGACGATGGCTCTTACCTGATGGCAGAGAGGTACTGACCAAAGCAAGTATGAGGCAGGTCCTTCAGCAGCTGCACCAGGGCAGTCTCTGGGATGTCCAAAACCTGTGTGATGCTGTGCTGACAAGGTATGTTTCCCCTGGCCTATATACTATGGCCCGACAACTGGTGGACGGCTGTCTCGTTTGTCGAAGGACTAACCAGATCCCAAAAGGGGGATGAGCTCCGGGAATCGGACCATTCCAAAGCATGCAGGTGGACTTCACTGAGCTGTCACCATTGGGTCGCTGGTCATAGTGGACCATCTGACCTCATGGGTGGAGGCATTCCCCTCAGCCCGAGCAACTGCCTCAACAGTGAGTAAGGTCTTATTAAAACAAATTATTCCTAGATATGGAATAGTGGAAAGGATAGACTTGGATCAAGGAACACATCTTTCTGCCCAGGTGTTGCAGAATCTGATTGGGGCTTTAGAAATCACTTGGAGTCTCCACACTCCTTGGCATCCTCCCTCTTCTGGGAAAGTAGAAAGGATGAATTGGGAAATAAAATGGCAACTGACTAAATTATCTTTAGAGACCCAACTACCTTGGACTTCCTCTTGCTCTGGTCAAAATCAGAACCAAGCCACGTAGAGAAATTGGGCTCTCACCTTATGAATTATTGTACAGTCATCCTCTCCAGGCTTGTCCTATGGGAAACTGGGACCCTATTTTAGAGACAAAGGATTTATTTCTTAAGAGATGTTAAATCATTGCTAAGACATCTACAAGAACTTCAACAAAAAGGTTAATAGCTCAGACTCCTCCTCTAGGTTTCCCTGTTCATAGAATTCAGGTGGAGATTGGGTGTTGATCTGTTCCTGGAAGGATGAGAAGCTGACTCTGTGCTGGGACGGACTCTACCAGGTGATACTGACCTCTTGGACACTGCTATTCGCACCCAGGAACGAGGCTGGACACGCCACACCAGAACAAAAGGAGCTGTGGCGCCACCTTTATCCGAGTAGACAGTTGAAGATGCAGAGACCTCAAATTACATTTGAGGAGAGGACCTCCACTGAATGGGACAGAAATTCTGAATCCAGTGCATTGTAACTGTATGGCTTTTCTTACATTAATTACTTTGGGAAACCCTCATGGGGCTTTCCCTGAGCTTTGGGTTTGTCTATTTTCTCATGATAGCCATAACAGACTTTTACCTTCCAGAGATGAGAACCAGCTCCTCCTGCTCATGCAGAATATAGGGAGAACTTTTAACTTATCAAATTGTTGGATCTGTGGTGGATCCCAACAATTGAGCTAATGGCCATGGGTACCTGTCCCCTTAAGCCCAGCCTGGATCCTTAGTAACTGATCCCAAATTCATAATGGACTGGTTTCTGGAACTTAGAAGTGAAATATCAGTGGCCATTGACAGAAGATAGGACTTGTTAAACAGGACAATGATTGAAGCTGGGAAATAGTGTATGTGAGTGGACTTAACTCTGGACAAGGTAAAAGACTTTTTTTTTCCTTATCTTGTAGTGGACACTGCAGTTGTCAAGTGGACACTGCAGTCGTCGTTTGGAGCTTTTGGGAGCTTTGGCACAGTTCCTTAGGAATTGCTGCGGATTGACAAAAGACTGTCTTTGTCTGCTCTGTCTCTAAGAGATACAAGGGAGGCTGCAAGGATTTGGAAAACTTAAGTTTTTGCCTGTCTAGACATCAATGGGGTTGGTACCATGTCACTCCAGGGACACCTGGGAAACATGGGACTCTGTTTCCCACATTTTGGAGTACCTCTAACCTAATAGGTCAATGGCGAGTTGCCAATTGTAGGAGGAAGGACCAGGGTTTATGGAAATGTCAGTATGTCACCTTTGTAGGGGAAGGTCCCCTAGGGATGAGAGACCAGCAATATTACCCTTTTAAGGAATAGTTCAGACATATTTTCAAGGGAAAAACCTGTTTTAATGGGTCATTATTGGATCTGTAAAACAGCCTCTTTTGTTTGAGTAGCTTGGTCAGCCAAAAGATCTAGTGCCTCAGCCGTCTAGTGTTAATTTCTACAACTGCTTGAAGCTTAATTATCCTATTCAACATAAATTTTGGGTTCTATATCCCCAACTTCCATCTTGAGATCTCAGTGTATAAATAAGAGGGGGGACTGAACGAGATAAGGTGAGATCTTTCAAGACAGTTGTGAAAATCGCGTAAGGTGTCATCTATTTCAAAGTTTGAGAAGGCCTGAAGGACTTTAAGCATTAAGTCAAGGGCATACTTACTTAAAGTGTCTCCTTGCTATTCTCCTAAGGGCTACCTAAAGTCTCCTCCCTGCTATCCTCTTAAGGGCATACTTGTTATCTTCCCTATTTCAACCAAACATGGGCAACTGTGCACTTATTGGTCAAGTTCAATTTCTTGGGTAGTTCCTGCGTTTAGAATGTAAGCCAATAAGGATGGGGGTCAGTAGTGGGAGGGGAATTTGAGTTAGGAATTAAAAGCGTTGACCCTGGCCCCTACGGTGCTTCTTCCCTTCGATTGTCTGCTCGATGGGTGGGACTTCGGATTCTCACGAGAACGTATAATAAACTTTGCTTTGCTTCTAGAGATCTCTCCAGTCTTTTTTTATTAAATGGTTTCTGACCCACACACCCTCTTTTCTGTGATTAGGTCAATGAAAGACCAACTTCCTTAGAGCTATGATGAGACAAATTTAGACTTGCTGTCTAAGAAAAAATTCTTAACATTTAGAACAATCCCCAAAAGATTACCTTTAGAAATAGTGAGTTCCTTTCACTGTAAGTCTTTCAAGTAGAGGCTGCGAATTTTTGTTATGTAAAATTTCATATACTCCAGCAAACTTAAGCATTCTTACATAGATTGAAAACAGAAAAAGAAGAGATGAACTTATGGAGGAAATGGACAAAAATCAGATAAGGATGGTCAAGCACTGATGCATTTTAGTCAATATCTCTAGAAGGAATCTTCAAATTGAGATCATAATTGTATTTAAGTTATCTTTTAAGAGAAAGAAGACAGTCTATGGAATCTATTGAAGTTTAGGATCTGGTAACTTATAGTGGATCAGGGAAGTAAAGGCAAAATCAATCCTGATCTCTTAGCTACCTCTCTCTTTTAGTTTAAAATATGATAAAAACATTAAAGACTTCCTTATTCTGCACTCATAGAAATGCCAATAAAACTATTATGACCCAGAACTGAGCAAGAGATCTTTTGCTAAATGAATAATTATGCTGGCTCTGCAGCAAGAAATACAATTTTTCTAGAAGTGGGAGCAAAATTGAGTAAGTGCCTAGGGAATTTCAAGCCTGAAGTTCCATTAACTTTTCAGCCATGAATGTCTTGTATCTCTTCTATAAGGCCTACAGGTAGGTACCACTGATACCACTGATATAAAGAATTTACTTTATGGAGTCTCTGCCCTAGTGACCTTGAGATAGGACAAACGTCAAAGCTTTTTGCAGCATGCATTCTTTATTGCCCTCTGGTGGCAGCCTGAATCAGAGCTCTGAGAGTTGAAGAGCAAAAGGAAGGAGAGAGCTGAGTTCACAGATAGCCTATAATTTGGGTTTCCCGGCCCTGGCTGTCCCTATCAGCAACTCAATAGCAGATGAGTCATCCAGAACCCAGCCAAGACAAATACAAGCTGGGGGAAAGCAGGAGGGGAGGGGGGCGCATCCCTGGGGAACGGTCTGGTCTTTAGCTACATGCTTCCCCAACCTTTAGTGCACTTCTGTTTTCTTTCGCTCCTCCCTCACAGGAATCTTATTCCTCTCCCACTTTGCATTTGCTATCTTTTCATTCCTTCTGCTGGGAAGGGTAGCACCTTGGACCTCCTGGAAAGGGAGGTTTGGAGACATCTTTAGCCACTTCTTTACTCCGCCCTTTACTCTTACATAGCCTGAGGTCAGGGTCTCCTGGGTTCCCGCCCTCCACTCCCACTTTGAGTGGGATTACATGTTTGGGGGATTAGAAAATGGGTATAGGTCCTCAGTCCTACTCCAACTCCACCCTGCAGGCTCTGGCCAAAGGTAATGGTGAGGGCAGTGTGGATCATCCTCGGGCTACCCAGTCTGTGCCACTATCTACTGCCTGGAGTTCAGTCTCAAGCACTAGAACTCTGACACCATTAGCAGCAGGAAATGCTGGAATTGATAAGGGGATAGAGAGAACAAGGAGGGGAGGAAGGATAGAAGACAATGTTTGTCCCCAGGTGCATTTTGGGAGGCAAGTCCTATCTCTGATACTTACTTGATATGTGACTTTTGACAAATCATTGCATTTATGTATTTGTAAAATGGAGAGAGTACTATTCTCACAGCTTATTCAAGGAGTTATGATAAGAATCAAATAAGATAATATAAGTGAAAGCAGATCACTACCAAAATACAGAGATTTGCTTATATATAAGCATATGCATATACTCTTTTAAAATTGTAAAGACAATGTAACCTGAAGCTAAGAGATGAGTTCAAGGCCTGCCTCTTGGATGCACATTTAACTTGCTAGTGAATTCACTAATGCTAAGATTCATTCACACTTGCAGGAAAAGTGATGATCTGCACTGGTAGAAGTTTCTACATCTGGGAGTTCCCTATATTAATGAATATAAAGGACCAGTCCTTATCCAATTTATTTTTAATTTTAAGATACAGTGACACTAAAATAGCTAAACTGAGAAACTTATAATGATTAGGAGAGAATAAAAAATAAACACTGCTATTTTCTGATTCTTCAATCTGTTGTTCATCCAGGTCATACTAACTCCGAGTATACTGTCAAGGTTCTGTTTCTTGTGTTTTTTTTTTTTCTCTGCACTCTCATCAGCTTTCATGGGCTTTCTGAAATCACAACTAGAATATTTAAGGGGGAAAGAGTGACCTCCTTAGAGCTGGACTTGAGAGTTGGGGAGACTTGAAACAATTGCACTAGACTAGAGGTGATAAGAATAGCTTCTCATATTAATGGAGAGAAAGAGATTCATTAGAGATAACAATGACAACATTTAACAATTGATTGGATTTGTGGGATGAGTGAGAGTGAGGACAGAAAGGAATGGGAGGATTTGACGTTGGTATTGCCTTTAACTGTAATAGGAAAGTTTAGAAGAGTAGCCAGTTGACAGGAAGTCATGAGCTTTACTTTGGAAGTGTTGAGTTGAAAACGGACAGCCACTTTGAAATGTCAAAATAGGCAGTTGGTAATGTATGTCAGGAGCTCAGGAGAAAGACCAAGGTGGTAGATAGTTGATGTAGTGCATAGAGTACCACCCCTGAAATCAAGAGGACCTGAGTTCAAGTCTGGTCTCAGACACCTTCTTAAACATTCTACAAAACATTATCATTTTGGAGAGACTTACATGAACTGATGCTAAGTGAAATGAGCAGAACCAGGAGATCACTGAAAACAGCAACAAGATTATACAAAGATCAGTAGCTCTTTTCAACAATGAGATGATGGAAGCCAATTCCAATAATTTTAGGGTGAAGAGAACCATCTACATTCAGAGTACTGTGGAGACTGAGTGTGGATCCCAACATAGCATTTTCACTCTTTGTTGTTGTCTCCATGCGTTTTGTTTTCTTTTTCATTTTTTTCTTTTGATCTGATTTTTCTTGTGTAGCACCATAATTGTAGAAATATGTATAGAAAAATTGCACATGTTTAACATATATTGGATTACTTGCCATCTAGGGGAGGGGGTGGGGAAAGGGGGAGAATTTGAAACATAAGGTTTTGCAAGGGTCAAGTTGAAAAATTATCCATGCATGTGTTTTGAAAATAAAAAGCTTTAATAAAATTTAAAAGTAAATCTAGTTGTTCTTTATTACTTCTAGGATCAAATATTCACTCACTTGTTTGGCCTTTAAAACTCTTCACAACCTCTTACCTTTCTAGTTTTACTCCCTTCCACAAACTACCATCCAGCTATTTGCTGTTCATTACACATGATGTTCCATTCCCCTCCTTTTTCCTTTTGCACTGACTTTGCCTTCGTGTCTAGAATGTCCTCCCTTTTCTTCTCTACCTCTTGTATTCCTACAAAACTAAACTCAATCATCATCTTCCAAAATCCTTTACTTATCCTCCAGCAGTTAGTGCCTTCTCTTCCCCTCATGTCCCCCTTATTTTCCCTCATTTATCTATTGTTTCTGCCTGTAAGCTCCTTGAAGACAAGTACTATTTTCATTATTCTTTTGGTATCACTAGAGCTAAGTAAAGTGGCTGGCACATAATACATGTTTGTTAAATGTGTGAAACTGAGTAAGTCACTTAACCACTATTTGCCTCAATTAGCTCAGCTGTAAAATGGAAATAATAATTGCAGCTCTCTACGAGGATTGTTCTAGGGAGCAAATGAGATACTTGTAAAGTGCTTAAAACAACACCAGAGTAGATGCTTGTTTTCTTCCTTCCATGATTCCAGAGCATCAAAGATGATTGATAATTTCCCCCAAAATTTTCACCTTCAACTTATTTAAATATGATGTTTTCCTCTAAAGACAAGAACTCTGTCCCAGCAAGGACTAAGATGAAGGGAAACCCTAAGATAGAGAAAAATAGTTGTTGGTCACCTGGAATGTCTGAAAGCCTTCCCAACATACTCACAAATCCCTCTAAGGGAGCCATGGAAAAGTGTTTTTTATCTAAAAGCATCGGAAAAGACCCTTTGGTGGCAGAGAGGACTAGGGGATAGAAATCAATGTCCTGGAATTGAGGAAAAAGATTTTTGAAATGTGCAAGTTCCAGGTTCTCGCGCCTAACATCTCTACTTTCGGACCTCACAAAAGTACCTTCCCATCTCCTCATTCCTCCATATATTAGGACAGTTCGAAAAAAACAAAAACAAAAACAAACCACAGTTGAGATCTCCGGAGAAAAGGGGGTGGGGTGAGAGGGGGGGAGGGAGGTAGGAGGAGGGGTAGACGGCAGTGAAAAGAGTAGGCAGGTGGCCACGGAAGGGTTGATGGTGGTGGCGGGTATCAGCCTCAAGACCCAGCACCCCTCGCTGCCTGGCAGCTGAGTCAACTAGAAGCTGCAGCTCGGGGCCCGTTGGGGCCCTGGGTTGCGGTCTGGCAGGGGCCGGGGGAGGCTGGGAAGCCGGGGCCCCTCTTCTGAAGCAAAAATAGCCGGCGGTGGTTAAAGCTTGGAGGGTGAGTCAGGCCTGGAGCCTAACCCCTTCGCTGCAACGTTGGTTCTCAGACTAGGCGGCCCCAAGGCAGTCGTCTTTGACTCCGATTCCGCCTCCGCCACCCAGGCCACTTCAACTTAGATCCGGCCCCTGGGGTCTGGGTAGCAACCTAAATGAAATCTTAAACTCAGAGATTCCTCCAGAACCATCCAGATCGTAGGTGATGTCTACACAGATGGGAAGGTTTAAGAGGACTGGGGAGACGGTTGGAAGTCCTGGGCTAGCGGGCCATGAAGGGTCACAAGAAGAAATAACTGAACAGAAAGGAATTGGATATGAAGAAAGCTGGGTTCCTAGGTTTTGGACAATCCCAGCGGGGCTGTTCTCCCCTGTTCTGAGGCAACCTGTCCCTTCTATATGATGCCTGTTCTCACATGGGCTGGCCCGAAGCCGCAAGACATCCCATAGTGTGCCATGGTCCTCGATACCCCATCTCATTGAGGAGCTTCTTGTAGCAGCGTCCCTATTCACCCTATTCCTAGGGGAGGGAAACTGGAACAAAGTGGCAAAAGTCCTGATTACTAACAGCCACCCTATCGCCCTTCCAGCAATAAGGCGTCAAGTATGGAACTAGTAAGTTGAGGGACATAACTCCTTTCAGTTCTGAGTCTAGTCAAATTCAGTCAAGAGTAGGGCATTTGAAGGAGTGGTTGTGTGTGCCCGCGTCCATGTGTCTGTGTTTAGGGGAAGGGGGGAAATGAAGTGGGGAAGGGGGATTTCTGGGAGATGAACTGGGCTGAGTAGGGAAGTACCTAGAAGCTGCAACGTCTCACCGGGTCAGGTGGAGTGGGGGTTGGGGATGGGGTGGATAACCGAGGGGTGGAGATGCTCGAGGCTCTGGGAGGAGCCGGAGTTCACTCAGCCTAGGCAAAGCAGCCTCGGACTGCCATAAGAACAGAGCCAGAACCCCTGGCTCCCTCCCACCCTCCTGGCTGCGGCTCTGGAGAAGCGAGGAAGAGGAGTGGCCGGCTCTGGAAGAATGCGGTACCGCGAAGGGGGCAGAGCCTGACCCAGCCTCCCCACGGCTTGAACAACTCGAGTGGCGGGGAGGGGGACAGAATCACAGCAGTCGAGACCTCGGAACGCAAGCCACTGCAGGTAACAGGGAACTCTTCGGCACTGAAATAGGACAGACACACAGTCAGATAGAAGTAGAAAGATAGAAATTAAGAGAGCTGGAGACACAACGAGAGAAAGAAACCTCTGAGTTTCTTAGTGGGTTAGGAAGGCATTCTACAAGAGGAGAGAAATGGGTCCAAGCCTGGAATTCCTAGGATGCAGGCTGAAGATTGTGCCTCTAGAGGGTTGGAGGCGTGAGCGTGGCAGAATGGCTAAATTCAAACTCCCTCTAATTGAAGCTTCTACAGGGAAGAGAGCTCACCCCTCCAATTAATAGCATCTATACTCTTCCCTCCATCCCGTCCCCATTCCTCCCTAGTGGGTCAGGGTGGAGTGTAGGGGTGGGGCCTGGGGATTCCCTAAATCTACAGAGAGGAGTGGCTTCTGGACTCTTTGCCCTTAAACTTCTCTCTCTAAAGAGTAAGCAGAGGTAGGAGCCATAGAGTTCTTAAGGTTGCCCTAAGGACTGCGGCGGTGGAGACCACAACTGTATCTCCTTGGTCCAGTGGAACCCATTGAGGGCTCCGCCCACTGCCACAGCCTGAATAAGGGGAAGGGAGATCGCTGAACTCTGTGACGCGTTAAGATGTGAGGCACGGAACCGCACTGTGCTAGAAGAGGGAGCGACCATCAGAAGTCACTGTGGGTATGGGGTGTGTGTGTGTGTGTGTGTGTGAGAGAGAGAGAGAGAGAGAGAGAATAGTCTAATTTTGTGTTCAAGTGTGTTCAAGCCTTTTGGTCTCTGGGCATGTCTTTGACAGACATGCATACTTCTCTGAGATTTGATATCTCTGGGAAGTTCTGTGAGTTTTCTGTAGATTCCTGAAGTATCGGGGTCAGCATCTCTTCCATTCCTATTGAGAAAGAGGCTGTTACTACTCTGGGCTTCTAGGAAACCTTGAGTTTCAAAGTATTTGGCTCTCTGGGGCTTCATCAGAAGCACAGAGTTTGAGTCACTATAGAGAAGGAGAAACCCACTGGAGAGAGCACCCAGAGAGAGAGGACTGTGGGAACTGAGGGTGGATCACAACATAATATTTTCATTCAGTTTGCTTTCTCATTTTTTTCCCTTTCTGATCTGATTTTTCTTGTGCAGCAGGATAATTGTGGAAATATGTACAGAAGAATTGCATATGTTTAATATATCTTGAATTACTTGCTGTTTAGGGGAGGGGGGAAAGGAAGAAGAAAGAATTGGAACACAAGGTTTTGCAAGGGTGAATGTTGAAAATTTTATGCCTATGTTTTGAAAATAAAAATCTTTATTAAAAAGAGAGAAAAGGAGACCTAGAGAACAGACCTCCCCACTCTTCAGGGATCCTCAAGCTTTTAAAATGGGGGGTCAGTTCACTGTCCCTCAGACTGTTGGAGGGCTAGACTATAGTAAAAACAAAAACTTTGTTTTGTGGGCCTTTAAATAAAGAAACTTCATAGCCCTGGGTGAGGGGGATAAACGTCCTCAGCTGCCCATCTGGCCCGCAGGCCGTAGTTTGAGGACTCTTGTGACTGTCAAGTAGCTGGCTAAGATGCAGTATTACTACTTATTCACACAGATTCTGAAGAAGTTGCCGCTGGAGCCACCAGGCCCTGGCTAGGACATGACGGAGGAGCCACGGTTATGGCCTCTGCCCTCAGGCCTCGCCGGGCTCCTATTCCTCTTCTTTTGCAGTAGGTAAGCCATTGACGGAATCCTTCCTTGAACATGTCTAGCACCACCTTGAATCCCCGCTGAGAAAAGGGGAGGAATATGGATGGATGCTTGTAAAACCTAGGGCATCTAGATCATGGAGAGTGGGACCACCAGCTTGACCTTGGTCTCCAGTCTCCAGTGAAACTTTTGTATGTCCCCAGAGCATTAAGCAATGAAATCCTGGGGCTGAAACTTCCGGGGGAGCCTCAGCTCACTCCCAACGCTGTGTGCCTAACGCTGCCTGGTCTCAGTAAGCGTCAGTTTGGCCTGTGCCTGCGCAGCCCCGATGTGACAGCATCTGCGCTACAGGGCCTGCACATCGCAGTCCACGAGTGCCAGCACCAGCTTCGGGATCAGCGCTGGAATTGCTCCTCCCTGGAGGCCAGCGGCCGGCTGCCACACCACAGCGCCATCCTGAAGCGGGGTGAGTCAAGGGCCTCCTCTGCTGAGAGGAAGCCTGGAGAAAAAGTTAAAAGCTAAGGGAGGGGCCTCACCTGGGAATCCCCTTCTCCTTCTCCTTCCCCTCCCAAGTCTTCTTGCCCCGTCTGGGCCTCCAGTCCTGCACCGCTTCATGATTCGCTGTGCTCCCGACATGCTCCCAACTTTCCACCTGCTATGCTGCAGGCGAAGCAGCTGCTTTCCAGATCCCCGCTCCACCTCACCCCACCTTCCCTAGGCTCTGCACAACCTGACCCGGGCTGCACCTGTGAGTTGGGAGATTCCCCCAGCTCTGAGAGCTTCAAACGTCGCCCCCACCCCACCCCACCCCCCACACTACCTCCCCCATTACTCTCTCCACCTCCCACTCTGACAAGCCTGGGCCTTGCCCTTTGCAGCCGCAGTGGAGGCGGGGAGACGCCGCCAGCCGTTTAAGGGTTAAATCTGCTCCCCTAATTGCTGGGGTTCCCAGGAGCTGTCGCTGGAACAAAGACCCCGATGGCTTTGAAGCCAAGGAGTATCCCCCTCCTCTCCGTGGGGAGCTGTGAGAGCCCCAGGTGACACTAACTGAGCAGATGAGGAACAAGGGGAAGGGTGAGAACAGATCGCTGTGTCCAGGTCTAAGTGGCATCATCTTCTCTGACCCTAATTTAAATCACTGAATGAGTGAAAATCGGGCTTAATTTAGGGGATAGAGGCTATGCTTTGGGGAAGAAAGTGTTAATAGACAACTGTCTCTTCTTCTGCGGGGAATTCCCAAGACAAGTGTGAACAACTTCACTGTTTGTGAGGTGGGGGGTTTGAGAGCTGGGACTAGCAGCCCGTCTTCCCATGCAGTGGGGAAGAGATGATGGTGGAGTCAGATGCTGAACTAGGATTTTGTAAGGAGTTACTGGCATCCCTTCCTCTAAATTAAATATAGGACCAATAGTTCTCCACTGAAAGAGACCCAGAGCTTTGGAATCAGTTTTGAAAGTCGGTTTTCCTAAACATGTCAAAAGGTTATAGCTCTTGCTATAACCCAGCCTTGCAGATATTCCCTGTCTTTGGAGGATATAGATCCCAACACCATCTCTAGCAATATGGGGTCCAGGATAGATCATTCTGTGATCATTCTCTGTAAGATCTTTGACAATTGAGTTGAATTCAAGACTTGTGCTTATCTATTGAAGTTAAAATGCATTTTACATAAATAAAATACATATACAGATATAATTAAGTAAAAAATTCAAGGGCAGTCTTTGTCTTGTTGATGACTTATAGTCACATGGGTGTATGAGTTTTTTGTTTGGTTTTGGTTTGGTTTGGTTTGGTTTACAAAGTTCCAGTGGGCTCTCCTTCTATCCTTCTAGTTCACCAGGTAATATGTAAATGGCAGGAAGAGGGAGGGCTGATACTGGTATCATTTAAGGGTTAAACATCCTTTGCTCAGTGCTTTTCCAAAATGCTGTCAGTTGAGTCTTGCACACATTTTCAAAGTTCATTTGCTCCTCCATGTCTTCTCTCCATTCTTCAAAGTTTGGCTTCTGTCAGGGTACTGAGCAAGGTTCTAACTTAAGCAGGTGGGTAGTTCTAGAATTCCTTCTACTCTTCCTACTTGTCTACTCATACTCATTCGTATTGCACTTGTTGTTTTTTCCTAGGTTTCCGAGAGACTGCCTTCTCTTTCTCCATGCTAGCTGCTGGGGTCATGCACTCAGTGGCCATGGCTTGCAGCCTTGGTAAACTGGTGAGTTGTGGTTGTGGCTGGAAAGGCAATAGAGAACAGGACCGGCTGAGAGCCAAACTGTTACAACTACAGACACTCTCCCGTGGCAAAAGTGCCCCTAACTCCCCAGTTGGCCTTGGACCCAATTCAGGCACCATCCCTGGTCCCCAGGATACATGGGAATGGAGTGGCTGCAACCAAGACCTGGACTTTGGGGAAAAATTCTCTAGGGATTTTCTGGATTTGAGAGAGGCTCCACGAGATATCCAGGCACGAATGAGGATCCATAACAACCGGGTGGGGAGACAGGTACCTGTCTGTTTGATAGTGTTGTGTGTTTGTGCTAATGTGGGAGAGGCGGGGGGGAGGGAGAAGAGGGGATGTTATTTGTCATACCTCCATGGAAGATTGCCCCTATATTTCACTCCCATGATGGGAAAGTCACAGAAATAACAGCCTTCATTATCTGAAAAGTTTGTTTTATAAAGAGTATATGGTGTTTGAGGGAATGGGTGGAAGATGAATTACACTGTGGGGAGAGTGGGGGAGACTTCATCAATACTCTTATCTGAACTCCTCTACTTAATTAAATAGTGACTATTAAAGGTATTGTTTTAAATACCTTTTAACACAGGGCAGCTAAGTGGTGCAGTGGATAGAGCACCAGCTCCTCAAGTCAGGAGGACCAGAGTTCAAATCTGGTCTCAGACACTTGACACTTCTCAGCTGTGTGATTCTGGGCAAGAGACTTAACCCCTATTGCCTTGGGGGGGAGGGAGGGGGGAAGGGGAAGAGGGAAGGGAGAGAAAGATGTTGAGAGTAAATTCTATTCCTGTCTTCATCTGACAAACTATGTTATTATGTACTTTAATCAAGTCATTTTACTTGTTTGCCTCAGTTTACCCATCTGTAAATGAGGGGGTTGGACTAGATATTTTTAAATTAACTTACAATTTGCTAATTCCATGATACTTCTCCTTTCCTTCTCATTCATCACCCTTTCCTGATGGCACCTGAAAACGTCCCCCCATACCATCCATCTCTCACCCCCATGCTCTAGGTGGTGACTGAGAATCTGAAACAGAAATGTAAGTGCCATGGCACATCAGGCAGCTGCCAATTCAAGACCTGTTGGAGAGCAGCACCAGAGTTCCGGGTGGTTGGGGCAGCACTTAGGGAACGATTAAACCGGGCAGTCTTCATCAATGCCCACAACCGAAACTCGGGTGCCTTCCAGCCCCGGCTTCGCCCTCGCCGGCTCTCCGGTGAGCTTGTCTACTTTGAGAAATCGCCTGACTTTTGTGATTGGGAGCCAGCCCTGGGATCACCAGGCACACAGGGACGTGTCTGCAACAAGACCAGTCGCCTCCTGGATGGTTGTGGGAGTTTGTGCTGTGGAAGAGGGCATAACGTTCTCCGTCAGACCCGTGTTGAGAGATGCCACTGCCGTTTCCATTGGTGCTGTTATGTTCTCTGTGATGAGTGCCAGGTCACTGAGTGGGTAAATGTCTGCAAGTGAGAGGGACACATCCCCATCTCCCACCCTAATTCACACTATGGAAACTAGGAAAAGGGAAGGACTCTCTTTAGCCCTTTGAAGCTTAGTTCATTCATCAGTATCTCCCCAGAAACAGTTTCAGGGAGTGAAAGCTTGATGGGTCAGTAATATGTCCTTTCTTGTTTTCCCTCTATAATTAGAGGATTGGGAAAAAAGATCTGAAACTCCTACCCTTTTCATGCCTTATTCTATGCCTTTCACATACTGGGATAGGCAAGAATGAAATTCACTGTGGTGTCACCCAACTACTTGATTGTACATCTTCTTGCTCCCTATGGAAAAACCCATGATTCCTGACCCTTGGATGCGTGAGGATTATACAATGTATATACAATGTAATGTATCCAGGAGTTGGGCAGAACCATTAATGCCTATTCTAAGAAGAACCATCCACATGTGTCTAATCTTCTCACAATTCTAGCAAGTAGTGTTGGGTCTCCTGTTATGAAGTAATAGAAAAAAGCAAAGTAGAAGGGGATATATTTCTGGAAAGTGCCTAAATAACTGGGAATCGTTCCTTAGAACTCCTTAGAAAGTGCCTGTTCCGACCCCT
The DNA here is from genome assembly GCF_016432865.1 of Antechinus flavipes. NCBI lineage: Eukaryota > Metazoa > Chordata > Mammalia > Dasyuromorphia > Dasyuridae > Antechinus > Antechinus flavipes. The sequence continues at coordinate 229,601,089 of NC_067402.1, forward strand.
TAGTTTCCTAAGTCTTCCTCCTTTTTTACTGGATCTTAGGATCTTAGGAGATCTAGGGACTAGGACTTTCTGATCTTTTCTGTCTTCCCCAGAAGAAGGGGAGGGAACAGATAATTTATTTTGCTGAGACTTGTTCTTGGATACTCTTTATAACTAAAATAAATTAAAATCAAATTGCTGAGCTAGTGGCTGCAGATGTGAAATATTTGTATATCCAGGATTCCTATTCCCAACATGATTCAACTTCCAATCTCAGTGGCCTAATTCCTAGCTTATGGGGACCCATTATATTAACTAGAAAAAGGAAAAGATTGCTGGCTGTGCTAGGTTAGAGTGTCATGCCTTATTTTGCCATTGGTTTGTTTTACACTATATAAAGCACAGAGCCCTAAATATTTTGGACTGTTGTCTTGGAGTTTTTCCTTGGCCATAACCAGAGGTTATGATATGGATCTTCTAATCAGCTCCAGACTGATAACCAAGTTTCAATCTAGTTTAGACTTAAAAGATAGGAAACTTTTCTATTTTTCTAGATTGGAAAATTAAGAAGGCAGTTAGAACAGGAAACAGGGAACAGAAAAGAGGAGTATAATAAATCAATTTTTTTTCACAATATGGTAAAAATAATTCATCTCTAAGAAAACTGGTCAGATGTGAATAGAAAGAGGAATCTTTTTATTCTAAACTTTTTCTATCCCTGTCCTAATTTCACTGAAAATAATCAGAACAAATGTCAGTGAAGAAGAGAGTAAGTATGCAGATATATGTAAATGAATTGCATATTCATAAGGATGGAAGTCCTGCACTTTTAAAATTATTTCCTCAGATTTTGAAAGTAGAATCTCTTCTCTATACTATGGCTATAAAAACTATTCAGAAAGCTTCTGAAGTGCTGAGAGTTCTTAGGAAATTAGGAGACTTCCTAGTGGATAGTGAGGTGAATATTTCTCTGGGACTCTCCAGTGAAATTTGATTTGAAAAGTCAGGTTACGAGGAAAGTCTTACATTTAAATCAATTCCATCATTTTCTACAAGAAGAAAGTGTGACCTACAAAAGTTAAGAGGAAATTCTCTTAAGGTCATACAGTCAAAGTAGTGATCCATTCTAGGTCTCGTTCCATTTTTAGTTCAATCATTAACTTCGAAGTTGAAGATGTGTGCTAGGAAGGGATCTGTGGATTTGAATGGAGTTCATTCTCTGGGTATTTCTGATATCCAGTAGGATTATCCATAGTAGGTAGACTTGCTTTATTTTATCCCATGGCCAATCACAGGAAACACATCACAGGCCCTTATCTTCCTTTCCCAGATTCCTCTCCCTTTCTTTCTAGCTCTCTGCTTTTCTCAGACACACTCACTGGCAGACTGAAATCCCAAACCACAACCTTGAGAAATTCCAAATAGATTTTGTCAGCAAGGCCAACACTCCCCACCCTCATCCCAGCTCCTCTGGCACATGCACTGGGCTCAGGCCCAGGCCTGGGGTCAGTGACAGTGACTGAGAGGATGCAGCCCACAGGGCGGGTGCTGCAATTTCAGGCTTTGCTCAACTCCAGTGGCACAGAATGGGAGGGAAGAAGGGAAGAACTGAAGTAATGCCTCCCTTCTGCACACCCACCTTCTGGTTAATGGGAGGGAATTATGGGGAAGGAAAAAGGGTAAGTTGAATGATTGTCAGATGGAGCTTCAAAAAGAGGAAGCTGCCCTTCGGCAGAAATGTTCTCAACTCCACTTCTATTTACCCTGAGTGGGGAATCCCCACAGATCTTAGAGTAGACATTTCTTTTTGCCAAAGACCTTAAAAGCACAAAGACAAAAGGGCTGAGAGCTTCCCTTGGAAAGTATCCTGTTCCTGACCACATTAGGGTCCTTATCTCTAGCCTCCTCTTGGCAGCTGGATTTTTGCTTCAAAAGTATCCCTGGCTTAGAGTAGAAGTATTGGATAAAAGTCAGCCCACTACTGTGAAGAGCTCCACTTCCTTACCAGACCTCCACAAAAGCCAAGTTGATTCGGTGGGAGAGTTAGAGAAGAGTGTTGGACAATTCCTTGATAAAAATAGGAGTTGAGGTGAAAATGGGGGGGCCACACCAGCTATATCTCTATAAAGATTCAATGAAAGGGATAAAAAAGATGAAGCAATTGTGTGTTAAGTAAACACTCATGGAATTCGGGAAAGACATGTGGGGAATGTTTATCATTGAGGGCAAATGCTGGTGGGATAAGTCAAATATCTCTTGCACCCCTATGCCAAATAACAGTGAAGTTCCTGCAAGTTGAAATTAGAACTCTGAGCTGATTTTTAGATAATTATTGTTCAGTCATTCAGCCTTTTCTGACTCTTAGTGACTCCTTGGATTATAGAATGGGAAGTCTTTCTTTTCTCCACTATCTGTAAAAGATTATCTACGTTTATTTTTGTTGTTATCATAACATTATCCATCTCATTCTCTGCCATTCCTTTTTCCTTTCACAACTCTTAATATTTCCCAACAGTAAGGTCTTCTGCAATGAGTCCTGTCTTCTCATTATGTGGCTAAAGTATTTAAGCTTCAGATTTAGTGTTTGACATTCCAGTGAATAGTCTGAATTAATTTCTAGAAATATTGACTAATTTGACCTCCTTGTTTGTGCAAGGGACTCTCAAAAGTGTTTCCGAGCACCAAAATTTGAAAGCATTAATTTTGTAGTGCTCAGCTTTCCTTATGGTCTAATTCTCACAGTCATACATTGCTAGTGGAAAAACCATAGTTTTGACTCTAGAGACTTTTTTTGGCAAGATGATGTCTCTGCTTTTTAGTATGTTTTTCAGATTTGTCATAACTTTCCTTTCAAAGAGGAAGCATCTTTTAACATTATGATTGCAGTCACCATCTGTAGTGATCTTTGCACACAAAAATATAAAATCTAATGCGGCTTCCAGTTTTTCTATTTGCCAGGAAGTGGTAGGACTTGTTGTCAAGATCTTTTTTTAATGTTAAACTTCAAGCTAGCTTCTATACTTTTTTCTTTCCCTCTTATCAAGAGGCTTCTTAATTTCTCCTCACTTTCTGCCATCAGAGTTGTATCATCAACATATCTGATATTGTTGATATTTCTCCTAGGAATCTTAATTCCAGCTTTTGAATCATCCAGCCCTGCATTCCAAATGATGTATTCTGCATATAAGTGAAATAAATAAGATAATAATATACAGCTTTGTTGTTCTCTTTTCCCAATCTGAAATCAATTGATAGTTTCATGTTTGTTTCTAACTATTGCTTCCTGACCCACATACAGATTCCTCAGGAGAATAGTAAGATGATCTAGTACTCCCATCTCTTTGGGGATTTGTCACATTTTGTGATTCACACAGTTAAAAATTTGGTCAATGAAGCAATAGATTTTTTTTTTAACTTCTGTTTCTCCATAATTCAGTGAATATTGGCAATTTGGTCTCTAGTTTCTCTGCCTCTTCAAAAAATAATCTACTATTCAGGTAATTCTTGGTTCATTCTTTGGTCTCTAGTTTCTCTGCCTCTTCAAAAAATAACCTACTATTCAGGTGAATTCTTGGTTCACATGTTGCTGAAGCCTAACTTTCAGAACTATGAAATAAGTACAATTATTCAGTAATTTGAACATTCTTTTGCATTGCCCTTCTTTAATACTGGGACATAAATTGATCTTTTCCAGTGACCACTGTTGTGTTTTCCAAATTTGCTGGCAGATTAAGTGCAGCACTTTAATATCATCTTTTAGAGTTTTAAATAGCTCAGTGGGCATTCCACATCTGCCTTAGCATTATTGTTAGCAATAAGGCCCATTTGATTTTGTTTAGGATGTTTGATTTTAGAACGGTAACCACGTCATCATAGCTATCAATGTTAAGATCTTTCTTGTATAGTTCTTTTGTGTAGTATTCTTGCCTGTTTTTAAATAATCTCTGTTAAATCCCTACTGTTTTTGTCTTCTGCACATTTTTACATGAACCTTTCCCTCAATATTCTTCTTGAAGAAATCTTGTCTTTCCCAATATATTATTTTCTTCTATTTCATTGCATTACCCATTTAAGAAAATCTTATCTCTTTGCTATTCTCTGTAATTCTGCATTCAATTAATATCTTTCCATTTTCTTTTCCTTCCTTCCTCAACTATTTGCAAAGTCTTATCAGACAGCCATTTTGCTAGCAGACATCACATTCTAATGGTGGAAATGAATGGGGAAAAGGGACTGAAGAACAGGAGGAAAGATGATAATAGATTTATCTAGAAATGAAAATAGAAAGAAATCCCAATATAGTGCGACCACCTCTTAATCTTGTATTCCCTTGAAAAAGTCTTTTTTAATAAAGCTTTAGACAATTACTGCCCTAAGAATAAAAGGCCAGAGGATACCAGTGTTGCTGCAGCTCTGGCTTTAGGTCTAGGCAATAATAGCTGAATGGTCCTTCATATTGGAAAAAATATAATTAAGTGGTTTGGCATAGTTTGGCTAGAGGGCAATCCTTGAAGTCAGAAAAACCTGGATTCAAGTTCTTTCTCCAACACATGCTAGCTGTTATTTCACTTAACTTCTGAGTAACTCAGGTTACTCTAAAGATCTAATAAATTACAGAGGAGTTATTGATGTGCATCCGTGGAAGTTCTTTACCAACAATGAAACTATAAGTTCTAACAGAGAGGGAGAGAAAAGAAGAGGGAAGAGAGGGAGAGAGAAAGAACCCCTAGAAAGGTACCCCTTCCTCTCTTTAGCACTTCCTACAACCAAAACCAAGCTGTGTCAAAGTTATTCTAAGGACCTAGATAAGAATGTAGAGTTAGATGGTTTGGGTATATAGTAAAGGTACAGATTAAGCAAGCATGTTTGTTAAATTTCTATAGTGTGTAAAGGAGCACTATGTTAAGCTCTGAGTTATTAGATAATACATAGTTCATTGCAATCTAGTAAAATTTAAGATACAAGTATATAATAAGCATAGGCGTTGGGCTCATTCTACCAACTCTCACATTGGCATTATATTTTCCTCTGTGTTCTAAAAGTAATAGAATATTATTTCTTTTTTTCTTTTTTTGCTGCGGCAATTGGGATTGAGTGACTTACCCAGGGTCACACAGCTAGGAAGTCTTAAGTATCTGAAACCAGGTTTGAACTTAGATCCTCCTGACTTCAGGGCTGGTGTTCTATCCAAGGTGCCACCTAGCTGCCCCGGGAGTATTGTTTCTAATTTATGAGCCCCCACTAGTATGCTTCCTGTCAGAAGGAAGTCTGATTGCTGGTTTATATCAATTAGCAAGTTAGATTTAATTAGCTTTTAGTTAGGATTATTTACTAAGATTGGTGTGAACATCACTCCAAAAGTCTTTGGCACATTATTGCTTTAATAGACACAGAGACCAAGGGGAAAGTAGGTACATTATCATAGCACATGTGGCAAAGGGGATAACACTGTTCCTGGCTTTTTTTTTTTTTTTTCTTTTTTTTCCTTTTTGCATTAGCCCTCAAGAAATTCTCTTTAGGGATAGTGTAGTTTTCTGCACAATTCTTTGTAGAATCTTGAAGCTATGATTCCTCAATATGACTAATTTGTCTTTTGCCCCTAAGGCAGACGATGCTAAAATTTCTGGGGTTACTGCTAGGATTCCAGTGAGAATTCTAAATATTACTACCATAAAAATTTACAAAATCCTCCTGGGATCAAAAAGCTTGGAAGGAATCAAAGGCTTTCTCCTTCCCTCCCCCTTCCAAGCCATTACTTCAAGTAATTTCCTCTAAGGACTTGACCAGATTATTCTCATCATTGTTGCCAGATACTAGAATTTGGTGCATATTTTGCTTATTATTTTATGGAAGATCTATGGAGTATGATAAGAGTCCCCTCAGCCAATATCTGTACAATTTCTGTGGAGCATCACTTTGTCATCCACTGGTTTTCAAGGACTTCTCACACCAAATATAAGGTCTTTGATTAATCTATTCAGTGACTATGCCATGACTTTGTTCACCCCAAGTTCATACTTCTGATTGATTTGTATGATCCATACTCTTATGTGTAAGTATAATTATTTATATACACACAAATACATTAATAATTACAAAACAAATCCCTGAATGAGCTATGGTGGTCTGGATACATTGGAGTTCTCCACATTTTTCAACAAAGAGAACAGAGGTGTCTTCTGAAGGAAGTGACTTTAGTTGAGCTTTAAAGGACAGATAGAAACTCAAGCCAAAAATTGAGGAGGGAGAGCATTTCAGGAATAAGAACCAGCACAAGCAAAGTTAGTGGGGTGAATGATACATCTAAGAGTTTGAAAGTGGATCAGTTTGGCTATACCAAAAATAGATAGTAACATTAGTTTCAATAAATATCCCTTTCCATAAGCCATTTTTAAAAACCTTCCTTTGTAAGGTTGTTAAGGTATTGGTAATTTAACTGTAATTATGGAGAGAATGTTAATTGATGTTTTGAGTAAACTAAGCAAATACAGGATGAAGAGAATTTCTTTCCTGTTAGAATTGTTATAATCTTTATATTGTAAAGAGGAAGAAGTGGATTCTTTTTTTTTTTTTTAACTGACAAAACATATGCATGAGTAATTTTTCAACATTGACTCTTGCAAAACTTTCTATTCCAAATTTTCCCCTCCTTTCTCCCACTCCACCCCCAGATGGCAGATAGTCCAATACATGTTAAATATGTTAAAATATATGTTAAATCCAATATATATATACATATTTATACAGTTATCTAGCTGCACAAGAAAAACCGGATCTAGAAAGAAAAAAACCTGAGAAGGAAAACAAAATGCAAACATCAACAGAAAGCATGAAAATGCTATGCTGTGGTTCATACTCAGTTCCCACAAGCCTCTCTCTGGGTGTATATGGCTTTCTTCATCGCTGAACAATTGGAACTGGTTTGTATCATCTCATTGTTGAACAAAGCCAATTATGCCAATTATGTCAATTATTGTTGAACAGAGTCAATTGTGCTAATAGTTTTCCTAATATTGATACAGTCCTGCATTCCTGGTATAAATCCTACTTGGTCATGGTATATTATCCTGGTGATGAATTTCTGTAATCTCTTTGTTAATATTTAAGATTTTTCCATCAATATTCATTAGGGAAATTGTTCTATAATTTTCTTTCTCTGTTTTCATCCTTTTAGGTTTAGGTATCAGTATCATGTCTGTGTCATAAAAGGAATTTGGTAGGAGTCTTTCATTCTCTATTTTTTCAAATAGTTTATATAGTATTGGAGTTAATTGTTCTTTGTCCTGGGGATTTTTTCTTAGGGAGTTGATTAATAGCTTATTCTATTTCTTTTTCTAAAATGGGACTACTTAAATATATTTCCTCTTCTGTTAATCTAGGCAATCTACATTTTTGTAGGTATTCCTCCATTTCACTTTATCAAATTTATTGACATAAAGTTGGGCAAAGTAACCCCTAATTATTGTTCTAATTTCCTCTTCATTGGTGGAAAGTTCTCCCTATTCATTTTTGAGACTAACAATTTGATTTTCCTCTTTCCTTTTTCTAATCAAATTAACTAAAGGTTTATCTATTTTGTTGGTTTTTTTCATAACACCAACTTTTAGTTTTACTTATTAATTCAACAGTTTTTTTTTTACTTTCAGTTTTATTAATCTCTCCATTTATTTTTAGAATTTCAAGTTTGGTATTTGATTAGGGGTTTTTAATGTGTTCTTTTTCTAGTTTTTTTTAGTTATAAGCCCAATTCATTGATTTTCTCTTTTGGTACTTTATGCAAGTAAGCATCTAGAGCTATTAAAATTTCCCCTTATTACCAATTTGGCTGCATCCCACAAATTTTGGTATGTTGTCTCATTATTGTCATTCTCTTGGATGAAATTATTAATTGTGTCTATGATTTAATGTTTCACTCATTCATTCTTTAAGATGAGATCATTTAGTTTTTTTGATCTATTTTCTCCTGACCTTATATTGCATGTGATTTTTATTGCATCATGAGCTGAAAAAAATGCATTTACTATTTCTGCCTTTCTGCATTTGATTTTGAGGTTTTTATGCCCTAACATATAGTCAATTTTTGTATAAGTTTCATGAACCACTGAGAAAAAAGTAAATTCATTTCTGTCTCTATTTAATTTTCTCCAAAGATCTATCATACCTAACTTTTCTAACATTTTGTTTACCTCCTTAACTTCTTGTTTATTTTGTGGTTTGATTGACCTAGTTCTGAGAGCGTAAGGTTGAGATCCCCCACTATTATAGTTTGCTGTCTATTTCTTCTTGCATCTCTCAACTTCTCCTCTAGGAATTTACATGCTATATCACTTTGTGTATACATGTTTGGGTTGATAGTGCTCAATTATCTATTGTACCCTTTATTAAGATATAGTTTCCTTCCTTATCCCTTTTAATTAGATCTATCTTTGCTTTTACTTGATCTGAGATCAGGATTACTACCCCTGCTTTTTTTTTTCCTCACTTGAAAGCATAATATATTCTTCTCCAGCCCTTTACCTTCACTCTGTATGTATCACTATGCTTTAAATGTGTTTCTTGTAAACAGCATATTGTAGGATTCTGATTTTTAATCCTGTCTGCTATCTGCTTCCATTTTACAGGGGAGTTCATCCCATTCACATTCACAGTTAAAATAACTAATTCTGCATTTCCTGCCATCTTATTTATCCTACATTATGTTTTTCTCTTTCCTATCTCCCTTCCCTCCTCCCCAGTATTTTGCTTTTGATGACTATCTCCCTCAAACAGTCCTCCCCCTTTAGAGCTCCTCCCCCTTTTTTACACCTTTCCCCTAATTCTTCTGTTTTCCCTTCTATTAATCTTTCCCTTTCTTTTCCCCCTTTCCCTCCTACTTCCCTATAAGGTGAGACAAATTTCTTTATGATAGCAAATATGTCTGATATTCTCCCTTAAAGTCAAATCTGATGAGGGTAAGATTCATACCATACTCATCCCCCTCCCTTCTTTCTCTCAATTATAATATGTTTTCTTTGCTTCTTTGTGGGATGTAATTTTCCTTATTTTCCCTCCTTTTTCCTTTTTTTCCAGTATGATCCCCTTTCCACCTCTAGTTTCTTTTTCATATTATCATAATAAAATCAAATTATACCTGCATTCTCTAAGTAACCTATAACAGAAATATAGTTCTCAAGGGTTCTTTCCATTTTACTTTGTATGCTTCTTTTGTGTTCTGTTTTTAGAGATCAATTTTTTTGTTCAGTTCTGGTCTTTTCATTAGAAATAAGTGAAATTCACCTATGTCATTGAATGTCCATTTTCTTCTCTGAAAGATAATGCTCATTTTAGCTGAATAGCTTATCCTTGGCTATAATCCCAGTTCCTTTGTTTTCAGAATATCAGATTCCAGGCCCTTCAATCCTTTAAGGTGGAAGCTGCTAGGTCCTGGGTAATCCTAATTGTGGCTCCTCAGTATTTAAATTGTTTCTTTCTGGCTGCTTGTAATATCTTTTCCTTGGTATAATAGTTTTGTTTTAGGGGTTTGTTTGTTTGTTTGTTTTTGGAGGCAATTAGGATTGTGACTTGCCCAGGATCACACAGCTAGAAAGTATTATATCTGAGATCAGATTTGAACTCAGGTTCTCTTAATTCAGGACTGGTGCTCTATCCACTGCACCACCTAGCTGCCCCTGGTACAATAGTTCTGAAATTTAGCCACAATATTCCTTGAGGATTTAATTTTGGGGTCTTAGGAGATGATTGGTGGATTCTTTCAATGGCTATTTTATCTTCTGATTTTAAAATATCAGGGCAATTTTCTTTTATGATAATGTAAGGTAATGTATAGGTTCTTTTTTTTTTTTTTCATCATGGCTTTCAGGAAGCCCAGTAATCCTTAGATTGTCTCTCCTAGATCTATTTTCTAGGCCAGTTATTTTTCCTAGGATATATTTTATATTTTCTTCTATTTTTTTCATTTTGTTGTTTTTGTTTGACTGATTCTTGAAGTCTTATTGAGTCTTCCATTCACTTCCATTTGTTCAATTCTAATGTTTGGTGTATTATTTTTTTCAGTTACCTTTTTTAGCTCCTTTCTCAATTGGCCAATTAATTTTTGTTGTTGTTGTTCATTGCATTCTTTTTCCATTCTTTTTCCATTTTTTCTGTTCCTTCTTGCAGTGATCTCATTTCATTTCTCCATTTTTCTCCTAACTCTCTTTCAAGATCCTTTATGCAGTCTTCCAAGAAAGCCTTGTGAAATGGGGACCAGCTCATGTCTCTTTGGAGCTTCTTCTGGAATTGCTTTGTCTTTAGGAATCTCAGGATTTGAAGTCTGTTCTTCTCTTTCTCCATAAAAGCTATCTATGGGGAGAGTTCTTTTTTTTTTTTTTTTTTTTTTTTAAGGCTTGAGGTGTGTTCAATGCAAAGGATAGATCCAGTGTTCTTCTGGGGCTCCGTGGTTTACAATTTGCCTTTTACAAAAGGCAAATCTGCCAAACCATCTGATTGCAACCAGGACTGAGTGACCTAAGAGGCTCACAGAAGATTCCCAGGTGTGTGGAAGCTACAACACTCTGACTCTCCATTTCAGCTTTTTGCACCCTCTCCTTATGCTGTTGTCTGGGTTCGGCAGACTGTCCCCCCTTCCTGATTGAAACAGACCTGTTTTAAAGTTCTTCAAAGGTATTTTTCTCTAGAAATGTGTTGTACTCCAAATATTATTGAATCTTTGACTTCAAAACCAGTTTAGAGGCTTAATCTGCTGTTGTTTTGAAACAAGGTTAGAGGAGGTTACAGAGTGTCGTCTTCTCTCTGCCATATTGACTCTGCCTATGAAGAGAAGTGGATTCTTGAGAAAAGATTTAATTGGTATATTGAATGTTAACAGCATGTGTGGCTCAGTTTTCCCTCCAAGTTAACAACACACTGTTCACCTTAGAGTACAGCTGTAATCTGTTAACTTTAAGTCTTCTGGTAGTTATCTTGCCTTGGGGCCACTGCTTTCATTGAATTAATAGCACAGTAATGTCCCATATATTTATGTACCACAATTTCTTTAGTCATACCCCATCTTACAGGATTCTATTTTGCTTCCAATTCTTTACTACTTCAATAAGTGTTGCTATAAGCATTTTTATGCTTATTCTCTTTCTATCATTGGCTTCCTTATAATATATGCCTAAGCCATGGAATCTCTGGATCAAAGAATAAAAACAATTTAGACATATTCTTGGTATAATTGAAATTTTCAGATAGAAAAAAAAAAGATTTTCAGATAGGGCTAGGGATTTAATTGTTATTTTATTGAAAAAAAGAATTCTCAAGTTAGGAAACATACTTTACCAATTCAGGTAGACACCTTTCTTAAAATTATAGTCTTAGAGAATTGTCTAAAACAGTGACATGTCCAAAGTATCAGAGGCAGGACTTGCACTTGCATTTATATCTCTCTGATTCCACAGACAGCTACAATATATTAAATAACTATTTAATTCTTTAAATTATCATCAATTACAAAGTTAATTGGTTACATATACATATGTGTGTATGTATATGTATATATATATATATATAGATGTATGGAGCCTTATAGATAATTGATCAATTAATAAGTTACAATTTTAGTAATTAAAGAAATAGCTGACATATTAACATATTTCTTCATTCCTGCAGTATGGGCTTTGAAATAATTAAGAAATGCTCTTATTAATTCCTTAGCCTCTGATGGCACTAGTGGAGTACTCCATCAATTTTAAAAGGATCAACCATCAGTTCACTTACTTTTCATCTCTGGAATGTATGGCAAATAGTGAAGAAAGGACCCCGAAACTCTAAAACTCCTTGAAGGAGAAAATCTCCTTCAACTTTGCCTCAATGAGGGACCCCATCCGAGGGAAACAAGATAAACAGCTTCATTCTGTTATCTAGGTGGGGTTGGTTCAGTCCTGAGCTAAAAAAATTCTAACCCTATTCAATTAAAAATCTTCTATTCAATTCAACTCCACCCACTAGCTCAGCCTCCACAGACTATGCCTAGCTTGTAGGCAAAGCTCCTATTATGAAAGAGCCAATTTTAAACTCATTTCCTTGCTGAGGTTCTAAACATGCCATGCCATGCTATGCCAACCTATGCCAAGGAAGCCACTGCCCACTGGAATAATATTCTCTTTCAGTGTTAATCTCTCTTTATCCTCACCTATTTCCCTAAGGAGACTTTATACCTCTCTGTCAGGATTTCTCTCTGCTTCTTTGCCAGAACTCCTCCACTGAGGAATTCAGCCATTCTATTCTTGCATAGTAAAGGCTGACTTCCCAATGCCTATAATAAATCTCTTTTTATCAGTCTAGCCTTTTCCAGTTTGTAAATTCCTTTACAGAGAATCTCTGCGCTGCCAGAAGGGGGTTCCCTAAAACTCCCTACCCTTGCACCGAATCCCAAAGGGATGTACGGGAGCCAAACCTCTCCATTTGGTTCCCTGAACCCCAAACCTGCCACTAGACCTTATCATTTAACTCCCTGACCACCAGAAACCCTAATCTCATTTTCGTTCTCTAAAAAAAAACCTAAACCTCACCAATAGTTCTCATACTTGGCGGTTATCTATCGGTATGTAGTAGCTAAGAAAAAGGTTTGGCTAGATGAGCTGAGCCTGGAAGTTCTTATTCTATGTTGTGTTTCTCTTGAATATCAATTAGTCTGAACCTAATATTTCTAAATAAGCATGACCAGCCTTGAAATGTGTAGGTTTGAAAAAAAATAGAGAACCTGGATTCCTTGGTTGTGTTGACTGGTCATTAGGGGAGTGTCTGCATGGGAGAGGATAATAACTATCAAGGTAGAAGGGCAAGCCCTGGCCTGATTTGCTGAAAGACACAGACCTGGAAAGAGCCAAAAATGAAATGTAAAATACTTTAGTCTCAGAAAATGTTTCATATTCTAATGTTTAAATCTCAATCTCCCAGGAGAACACGAGAAGTTATAAGTTATTGCATCTTGTTTTGAGTATTTGCATTCATCTGTATCTTTGTGATTTTTCAAAGTTCTTTTGAGTAGCTACTCTGTACTTATTTCATATTGAACCCTGAATACCATTAATAGAATGGTAGAATAGAATAGAAGAGAAATAGTCTCTTCTTGGAGAGTTCCTATACATGGCTTGAATCTCTGGTTCAAGTAATTTTTTCCATGCCCTAGCAGAATTGTAAAGAACCAAAGAGAACAAGTGATCAGGTTTTCCTGGACTAAATCTGGTTACCCCAGTGCTTCCAGAGAACCAGGAGATACTTCATACAAAGGGAGAGGACATAAGAAGCTCAGCACCTTGGATCTATTGTCAGTTCCTCAGTAAACATTTATCAAATGCCTCCTCAAAGAACTCACAATCAAATTGGGGAGAGAACAAGCAAACAAATTTTTACAATTTACATACAATATAAATAGGAAATAAAAGAGGAAAGGTATTAGAATTAAGTGATTTATAATGGATGTGAATTTAGTTAGGATTTGAAGGAAGCCAGAGAAGCCAAAAGGTGAAGATGACATAGGAGTATATTCCAAGAGCAGGAGATAGCCAGAGAAAATGTCCAGAGCTGAGAGATGGAATATCTTAGTTGTGAAACAGCAGAGGCCAGCGGCACCAGATTCAAGAGTACATGATGAAGAGAAAGAGGTAAGAAGATTGGAAAAGGTGAGAATGTAGTGTTATAACTGATGGGTCATGAAGGATTTTGAATTCCAAATAGAAGATTTTGTATTTGACCCAGGGAGCCACCAGAGTTTATTAAGGGGATGGAGCGATGAAATAGAACTACACTTTGGGGAAATCACTTTGGCAATAGAAAAGAGGATCCATAGAAAAGGGAGAAACTTGTAAGGTAAACCCATGAGTAGGCTATTGTAATAGTTCAAGCTATATGTATGCCTGTGTATACACACATACACATGTGTATACATAAATTTAAATATATACACACATACAAACACATATGTATGTATGTATAGCTAAATGGCACAATGGAGAAGGTGCTAGGCTTGAAACCAGGAATACCTGACTCAAACACTAGCCAGTGTGACCTTGGGCAAGACTAATACTTTACTAGTGTGACCCTGCGCTAGTAATTGCCTCAATTTCTCCATTTGTAAAATGGGGATAGTACCATGGATCTCTAAGGGGTGTCTCTCGGATCAAATGAAATAATTGTAAATAGCTTAACACAGTGCCTGCTACATCGTAATAGCTAAATCAATTTTTAGCTTGTAGTAATAATAGTAGTATGGTATATATGGTATCTAGCTATCCATATACTTGATCTGAGCTTGTATCCATATGCATACGTACACAATATGTATATCTATTGACTGTGTCTACACATATATACATATCACGCATGTGTGCATATGGATGTAGATATGAAAATACACGAGAGAATATTCCCAGCCTCTAAACTCCGTTTCAAACGCTACCCACTCGGCTCCTTCTCAACCTCCGCCCCCGCCTCCGCCCCCGCCCTCGCCTATGCTCTCGCCTCCTAGGTGCTGCAGCTGCTGCTATGGTAATGGATGTCGCGAGAACTGCTCCGCGCTGCCTCGCAGTTCTCGCAGGATCTGAGGGGTGGGGGGGGGAGGACGGAGGGACGTAGGGTTGGGGAGGGAGTACCAGGAAGGTGGGGGCCGTCGCTCAACTCTCGCTACCACCGCTGCTGCTTCCGGCGTGAGGTGCAGGCAGGCAGGCGGGCGATCGGGCTGTCGGGTAGAGGGGACGGGGAAGCAACCTCTGTGGAGTCAGTCGGGGGAGCAAGGCCGAGTGGAGGCGGCAGCGGCGGAGCTGGCCCCCGGAGCAGGTGACAGGACTGGGGCTAGAGTTCCTCTCAGAGACGGCTGTGGGGGGGAAGGGAAAGGAAAAATGGGGGGCAGCTTCTCCCTCACTCCCCGGAGAGACACGAGGCGGGTGCCTACCTCCGGAGAAAAAAGAACGGGGGCTTGGAATGGGGGCGTTAGGTCCCGACCCTCTCGTTGGAAGGACGGGGAGCTGGTAGTGGGGACAGAAAGACTGACGGACTAGGCTCGCTCCCCTCCTGTCATTCCTCTGGGGGATGGGATCCGGCAGAGCTCGCTCCCTCCCCTCCCCCGCTCCCCTGGTGGGTTTGGGGCGGGGAGAGGAGTCCCCAAAGAAAGAGCTGTAGTGGTCAGGGGGCTTCAGGGGCGGCGGAGGGAGCGCCACCGCCCTCCCCTCTTCGCTCGGGTGACTACCTCCCTCGGCAGGGGCAGGGGAGAGCTGAGGTGCAGCCGCGGGGGCTCTGGGCTGTGTGTGGTTTTTCTTGGGTTCCTAGGGAGCACTTATGGGGGAGAGGGCAGCCGGAGGTGTGTGATGAGGGAGGAGGATGGGGAAGAGGAGGAGGCAAAGAAGAAGAAAGGAGGAGGTGCTCATTCTGCTCGCTGGAGGGAGGGAGATACTCCCTCCCCCAAGCTGCGCGGGGGTGGCCTTCGCTGGAACGGAAAGGAGCTTCTTAGTGCTGGCCCCAGGTTTACATTTTCCAATCCCATTCCTTTGCTTTGCTTGGACCAGGATTCCTGAAACAGAAAATGGTGCCTTTGCTTAATAAGCCAACCGTTTGAAGAGGGGGAGGGAGAGAGGGAGGAAGTTCGCTTTTAAAATGGGCCATTTGATTAGCAAAGTAAGCAGCTGGGGGTGGGAATGAGCCTCACACCCCTAGTTTCCAGGGCCAGGTTGCTCTCAGTGCCTGCCTCCCTCCTCACTGTTCAGGTAGAGGTAGAGGATTCAAGATGAAGGGGTGGCATATGGTTAAATGAAAAAAAAAAAAAACCGTGAAGTAATTCCAGGGAAGGTGAAGTGTAACCAAAAACCTGTCCCCAGCTTCTGTTGGCTTTGACACCCCTCCACCCACTTCCCCCCACCCCCCGGCCTAAGTGGAATGAAATTTTTATTGGGAAGTAATCTGCTACTGGGGTCTGATTGCTTAAGGTCAGTGCAATAAGATAGGACCCTGGCCACCTCGTAAAGCTCCCCTCTCATCCTCGACAAGGGATTTGTGATTGGTGCTTTGTATTCATTCTTGTTTTTTATCTATTTCGTGGATTAGTCTGGTCATTAAGAATGAAAACAGGTGGACCATTTAAATAATTAGTAGTGCTAGGTCGAATCCCGTGACATCTGGGTCGGAGCCTCTGCTGGAAAGGATCACTTAACACATTCTCTCCACCCACACCTACACCCCCCTCCACTGAAGCATACTCCTTGCCTGCTATTGTTTACCTATTCTTATGTGTATTCCTCTTGTCACAATGAGTTTATAAGATCAGTCTTTGCCCTTAGAGTTCAGCGTGATTTTATCTCTTTTTTCTCTCTCACCCCCATCCTACAGTGACCCGGACATTTTTATTTGCATACAGTAGGAATTTAGGTTATAACAATTGAAAGAATGAATGACCACAATAAATGAGTAATCAGCTTTGGCATCTTGTCAAAGATATCCTGATGCCTGAGAGAACTAAAGAAGAGAAGTTATTTGTCTAATTTATCTAATTCTTCTGAATTCTTAGGTCAACCTGTGGTACTAGAACCTTAGGCCAAGATCTTTGAACTTTGCTTTTTTGTGTAATTTTTTTTTAATGGAAATTTTTAA
Source organism: Antechinus flavipes (assembly GCF_016432865.1). Taxonomy (NCBI): domain Eukaryota; kingdom Metazoa; phylum Chordata; class Mammalia; order Dasyuromorphia; family Dasyuridae; genus Antechinus; species Antechinus flavipes. The sequence continues at coordinate 229,617,691 of NC_067402.1, forward strand.
AGTCTTTTATGGAGTGTGTACCTCAGGTATTCTTTTCTTTAGTGGAGGGATCACAAGAAGAAATGGTTTTAAGATAGGGATTTAAGTTAGGAGAGGGATTTAAATTGAGAGGCAAAATTCCTAAAGATCAAAAAGCTATAGAGGTGCTTTTCTTGATGACTTTTAGAAACAGGAGAGGCAAAAATTAGTTAGTTCAAGTTGGTTAAAGATATCTGATGATTTAATCTGGGGGGATCACCATTTTTCCTCATCCCTAATGTTTTTATTCATATAAAATCTTATTAAAATGAAAATAAATGGTAGTCTTGAAAGAAAAGTGTTTAAAAGAAGAATATGCAGCCCTAAATATATGTGAGTAAAGTGAAAAAAGGTGTTTTTGTCGGCCTTATATTTAATAAATTTAATGTTTTAGCACTAGCTTTTTATGTTGTTCTATGGTGTAGATAGAGTTGTTCTAGATAAGAGCAATGATGATCATAACTTGAATTTATGTAGTGGGCTATGTGCCAGGCACTGTGTTAAGGCTTAGCAATTTCATTTGATCGCATAGCAACCCTGAGAAGTAGTTGCTATTATATGCCCTATTTTACAGTTACAGAAACTGAGACAGATCCAATGGTTTATTACTAAGGCTGTAAATTGCAGGGAAGATGCAAACCTATATTGTTAGTCTTTTCTTACCAAGGAATTCCCTATACCCATAAATTTACAGATCCAGTTCCTATCCTTTCATGTGGTAGCTGCACTAGAAAGGGAAGGAGCAAATTGTGGAACCCATGGCAATTGACTTAGTATTCTGAAATAATGGAATGGCTCATTCAGAGAAAGTGCTAGTTTTAGTTTAGAGGGCTAGATAATAATAAAGTAGATTCAAAGCAAATTGAAAGATCAGACATACAAAAATGATCCTTGTCATTATAGGTACAGATATATGGTGACTTGCTCCAAGAATCTTTTTTTGGTCCTCTTTTGATCAGTATTTTTATTAGTGAATTGGATGGAGGGGATAGATGGTATGTTTATTAAATTTGGAGTTTGTACAAAATTGAAAGGGACATTTAACAATCAGTTTGAAAAAAATCTCAGTAAGCTAGAATAGTGGACTAAATCTAATAGATGAAATGTAATAGAGATAAAAGTAACGTCCCATGTTGGATTTTTTTTTTTTTAATTAACTGTAAATGAGACAGTGGATAGAGCACCAGCTCTGAAGTCAGGAGGACCTGAGTTCAAATGTGATCTCAAACACAACACTTCCTAGCTGTGTGACCCTGGGGAAGTCACTTAACCCAATTGTCTCAGTAAAAAAAAAAAAAAAAAAAAAGATTAACTGTAAACTTCCTGGTGGAGGAGGTGTGATTAGATAACAGTGTAGGTTAAAAAGATATGGGAGGTTTTGTGGCCTTCAAGCCCAGTATGGATTCGCATTATAGTGTGGCAGCCAAGAAAAAAAGATTTGATTGCAAGGTACTGTGCCTATAAGATACAAAAACAGAAATGAAAACCCTTTCCCTTGAAGAGCTTATATTCTATGAGAAATAAACATTGTGCAAAGAGCACTTAATGACTTTGGGAATTAAGAAAGACCCAATGTCAGATTGAATCTGACCTGTCCTTTGAAGGAAGCTAGGGATTCTAAGAGGTAGAGGTTTGGAGTGGGAGCGCGATAAGGAAGAGAAACAATGGTCTTAAGTTTTTTTGATAGAAGCATGTTCTGGAATTGAGATTTCAGCCCCATTTCTACTCTAACCAGAACACCTCTATAGATTTCTCTCTAGTTCTGTATACCACCTTTGAGCAAGAAGATTGACAAGCTAGACTATGTCTCAAACCATGGATATGGTTGCCATGATAATAAAAAAGTTGGAAATCTTCTATGGGCCAGTTAAAGCCAATCAGGATTTTTAGTCTGGAGAGCATATTAGCTAGGGAACATATTGTCTGTCTTCAGTTATTTGAAGGACTTTAATATGGAAGAGGGAGATTAAATTTAGAGTAAATTGACCCCAAAGATTAGAACTAGGTGAATGGATAGAAGTTGTAGAAAGGCAGATTTCAGCATCATGTAATGTGAAATTTTTCAACAAGAGCTCTCTAAAAGTAGAAGGGACTGCTTTTGAAGATAATATCTCAACGTGAAGGTCCTGGATCACAGAATTTAAAACTGAAAGAGAACTTAAACATCATTTAACCTAACATTTTTTTGAGATAGGAAAGCGAAAAGCAAAAAGATTAGATGTTTTGTCATGAACATACCAAGAGTAGCTCCAGGCCTCTAACCAGTTCTTCTGATTTTAGAACCATTGCACTTTCTAGTACCCCAGATCACCTTTCCACTACAGAGAGGATTCCTGTTGAGGCATAAATTAGACTAAGTTAGACCTCTGAAAAGTTGTGATGAACTAATGTAATACTGAGCTTACACTATCAATTTACCTTTCTATATTATTATCTCTTAGTTCCTTATTCTTTTTTTCATTTGTTTGTTTTTTGTTTTAGATTTTGGTAAATACAGATCCATTTTTAAAAATTCACTTGTCCTATAAATGTGTATATTTAGGTAACCTCTTTAGATGCAAATTATATGGGGCTATAAATTATTCTTTATGTAATTCTCTTTATGTGATATCCAACACAGTATGAATTTCAAATGCATACCTAAAGGCTTTTTGATAATTATAAGAAATTTGAAGAAAGTCCTCAAAATAATGGAAAAACATAAAAGACTAGGTATGTAGCCTGGGAAAGAAATGGCTACGGAGTCAGAGAAGAACTTCTATTAAAGGTGGTGATATGAAACACTCTAAACAAGCCTATTCTCCCTCCCCTGAAAAACACCTCAGAAATGATGAAGTATACTGGATAAAACAAAAGATTCCATAAAGCCAAAAAAAAAAAAAAGTCCACTAGTGAGTTTTCCCACTCTCCTGGATGCTGATAAGCATTCTGAAATCAGTGCAATCTCTAGTTTTCATTTTTAAAAATTTGCCCCAAATTATTAGAAGTAGAGAGCAAAATGAAAATAAAAAGAATTAACATATTTTTCACCACTGAAAGAATCCCCAAATTCAATATGCACAAAAATATCATCCAAATCCAATGCTTTCATTTGGATGATATTTCAACAGAAAATTAGTACAACTAGCTAAAAAGAAAAACATTAAATAATAAAGAATTATAGTCATTATTACACAGGATTATGAAGCAATTATTTAAAGGAACAGAAAGCTTGGAATCCAGTATGCCAAAAGGCAGAAGTAAAAGGCATATAACCAAAGATAGTTTATCTCCAAAAACTAAGTATAATTTTTCAGAGTGAATAAATATAAAAATAAGAAATCAAAGAAGAAATAATGGAATTAACTGATACAACTAGGAGCTTGCTTTTAAAACAAATAATTCAGTTTTTTTAATAGAGGAAAAATATTCCCAAAGTTAAAAATAAAAATTCATAAATGAGAAGGAAATAGAGGAAATAGTTAGAAACTAGCTTACCTAGTTATGTTCCAACAAAACAGATTAAATTACTGCATATAAAAATGTAAAATACCTGAATTAACAGAACAAAAATTACAGAATTAAACAAATCACAAATATCAAAGAAAAATGTAGTTAAATTGAGTTGAAAGTAAATTCTATCAAATATTGAAAGAACAATTAATTTCAACATTATATAAATGGTTTGCAAAAAAGACCCAGTTTTGAGAGACATTTTGTTTATCTGTGGAGACTTTACTTCAGCATACAGAAATGCTCAGAAAATCCCTTAGATTTTCAGAAATGCCAATATCAGAATCAAATTTTTAAAAAAAGGTCACAACTGATTATGGAAACTTGCAATGTTTTAGACTCCATTAATAGCAAGAGTCTAAGCCCAGATGTTTGCATATTAGCCATCACAATTATTACTAGCTTTATGCTTCTAGAATTTTAGTGTAATTTTAGATTACAACTCAATGTGGCAGAATTAATTTTTACTCCATACTAGGTATTGGAAAATGGTAAAAGATATCAAGCTTTCTCAAGTGTGATCTCAGCATTGTGATTTTTTCAGTAGAAGAGAGGGAGGGAGGGAACAGCTGTTTTATTAACTTTGACTATCCAGAGTTTAGTAGAATAGTAAGGGGAACTAATAATTGATCATGTCAAAGAGTCTCTGAATCACTTAGGGTACATTCAGTCATGGCCCGGTCTAGAAGGTACTATCAAAAGATAATCTGGGAAACTTTCTGCTATAGCTAATAACATTTGGAAGCTTTTGAAGCATTAATCTAGGAGCTGAGATTTACACTTACTCACAAACACACACAGATATCAAATAAGATATTTGAAGATTGTGGATTGGATTGCCTTGTAGAACAGATGTGCCTATCATTTGAAGAAACCTGGCGTATTAGCTAGTAACAAGGCAACTAAATATAGGCAATCTTCACATTATCTTGAATATTACTAATTTACTGATCTCTTAGTGCTTAAAGAAGCGCCTATGTAGTGATTCCAACATTAACAAATTCTTTGGAAATTAAGAGGAAGTTCTAATTGCTTCAGTGCTCATTAAGCATAATAAAGTAGTGGTTTTATTTCAGTCACTTGGTTACAGAACTATCACTTGTACCACAGTCAAATAATCACTGGAGAGGGAACCATCCAGAGTGATCAAAAAAAAAGTGCCTCTCAGGAGGAATGGATAAATTACATACCATTAAACTACATTGAAGATGACATTTACATCTAGTGTAACATATTCACATTTCTTCTATTATGATTTCTACCTTTAGTATAGAAGAGTTTGAAAACAAATTGTAATAGTTGGATACATTCTCTTCATTAATAGACATATTACATTTACTTTTTGTTTTATTCAGACATTTGTCAGTTTCAGTTAGACACCATATAAACTGCATTTCAACTCTACAACTTAAATGTGGAAAAGAGTAACTACAGGCAATTCAGTGTATAGGACTAGATTAGCAATGGAGATCACAGTGCCATCATAGTAGGTAGTTTACTTAGTTTCTGGGCACAAAAAAGTTTCCATTCATAACCTGATGGCCATTTTTTGGCTGGATTAACTAGGCTACATATTGCAAAATAGTCCTGAGCCTATATACAAAGCTTTTTCAGTCTGACTGGATCTGGTTTGCTACCACACCTTAAAAAAAAAATCCCATAATAAATTTTGTAGTAAGATAAAACCATTGTCATTTCCGTACTACAATGAAGTATAGAAAGGATAAAATATGTGAAGCAGGTAACAATGCAATTAATGATGTCAAATAGGATGTTTGTTGTTTGGTCATTTCAGACTCAAGATGACCCCTTTTGGGATTTTTTGAGCAGAGATGCTGGAGTGGTTTGTCATTTCCTTCTCCCAGCTCATTTTATAGATGAGAAACTTAAGGCAGATAAAGTTGAATGACTTGCCCAGGATCATGCAACTAGTAAGTGTCTGAAGCTAGACTTGAACTAAGGAGTTGTCTTCCTTATTTCAGACCTAGCACCATCTACTGCACTACCTAACTGCCCAGTATATTTTATAAATAAATGCAAAGTGGCATAAGCTATAACAGTAGCAGATTTACCAGTTTGTCATTTTGCAGTGAGAAAGTGTTTTTGTTTTAAAGCTTTAGGCCATCATAAATTATTTCAGGAGACAGTCCTAAACCAAGTTTTCATGTGCTGTTGTGGAAAGCATGTTAATCACATTATTATTTCTAGTCATTGCTGCTCCATAACAATTCTAGTCAACTCCAGCATCATAAAACATGGATGACAAGATAAATTAATATAGGTTCTGTCATCTTGACAGATCTTTATAAATTTTGACCAAGGGTCATTGCAAAATATCTATCCAGAATAAAGAAAGGATATATGTTTAGAAGAAGAGATATGGCACATATCACTATATCTTTGTCTGCATTAAGCACAGCAATTGAAAATAGACTTGAAATTTATTTAAAAGGGCATGAAATTAGATAGCAATGTCTTTTTTTTTTTTTTAATTTTTTATTTAATAATTACATTATATTGACACTCATTTCTGTTCCGATTTTTTTCCCCTCCCTCCCTCCACCCCCTCCCCTAGATGGCAAGCAGTCCTTTATATGTTGGATATGTTGCAGTATATCCTAGATACAATATATGTTTAGATAGCAATGTCTTACTGTTTAGTTAAGGACAGCATGAATAAAGTGTCCTTTTTTTTTTTTTTAAACATTTTATAAACTTTCTTAGTTTTCAACATTTACTTTTATAAGATTTTTAGTTCCATATTTTTTTTCTTCCCTCCTATCTCCCCTCCTAAGATAGCAAGCAATCTAATATAGATTATACATGTACAATCATATTAAACATTTTTACATTAATCATGTTGTGAAAGAAGAATCAGAACAAAAGGGGAAAACCGAGAAAGAAAAAACAAAAGTGAAAATAGTATGCTTCAATCTACATTCAGATTCCATAATTCTCTAGATAGAGGTAGCATTTTTCATCATGAATCTTCTGGAATTGTCTTAGATCAAAGTTAATCATTCATACAATGTTAGTATTACTGTGCATATGTTTTCCTGGTTCTACTTACTTTACTCAACATTTCATGTCTTTCCAGGTTTTTCTAAAATCCTCTTGCTCATTATTTCTTTTAAAACAAAAGCATTTATTCTATTATATGCCTATAACATAATTTATTCAGCCATTCCCCAATTGATGGGCATGCTTCAATTTCCATTTCTTTGCCACCACAAAGAGAGCTACATGTACATTTTTGAACATGTGGGTCCTTTTCTCTTTTTTATGATCTCTTTGGGATACAGATCTAGTAGTAGTATTGCTGAATCAAAGGATATGCAAAGTTTTATGGCTCTTTGGGCGTGGTTCCAAATTGCTCTCCCAAATGGCTAGATCAGTTCAAAGCTTCAACAATGCATTAGTGTTCCATTCGTTGTCTCCTTTTCTGGACAATTTTAAGATAATGATACTTTTTTCCGGATCTGCATCTTGGAGAGAGAGGGAAAGACAGCAGGATGTTAAAAGAGCCACAATCATACACAGGGTACAGAATCATAGTATTTAGAACTGGAAAATTGCCAAAGGATCATCTGGTTATTTTATAAATGAAGAAACAAAGACCCCGCATGCTTAAGTTAAGTATTTAAGGTCACAAAGATAGTAGGACCAGGATTCAAGTCCAGGCCTTTGACAGAAAATCCAAGGTCCTTTCTGCTGCAGAAAGCTGAAAATCTGAATAGTCAGTAAACAAGCATTTGTTAACTGCTTACTGTATGCCAAACATTGCTAAGTGCTGAGATACAAAGAAAGGCAACGACAATCTTTGATTATCATCAAGGAGCTCATTCTAATGGAGAATGCAAACATGAAAATAACTAGGTCCATACAACATCTCAGAAGGGAAGACAGTTGAGTGACTAGAAGGCCAAGAAAGGCCTGGAGAAGGTGCAAATTGAATTGAATCTTGAGGAAATTCAATGAAAATAAAGGGAAAATGAAAAGGAAGCATATTCCAGGTAGGTAACATCATCAGATATGTGCTTTAAAAAAAATAAATGGGGCAGCTATTAGGAAGGTGGATTGGAGTGGGGAAAGAAATGAAGTAGAGAGACTAGTTAAAAGGCTGTTACAGTAGAAAAATGTTGATAGCAGGAACTAAGGTGGCTCTGTGAGGAGAGAGAAAGGGATGTTGTTAAGAGATGTTAAGATAGAAGCAACATGATTTGACAGGAGCTGTGAAATGTGGAATGAATAATAATTAGGAATTGAGGATGACATATAGTTTTTTAAAATTTTTAAATAACTTTTTATTGATAGAACGCATGCCAGGGTAATTTTTTACAGCATTATCCCTTGCACTCACTTCTGTTCTGATTTTTCCCCTTCCTCCCTCCACCCCTTCCCCCAGATGGCAAGAGTCCTTTACATGTTGAATGGGTTGCAGTATATCCTAGATACAATATATGTGTGCAGAACCAAACAGTTTTCTTGTTGCACAGGGAGAATTGAATTCAGAAGGTATAAATAACGCGGGAAGAAAAACAAAAATGCAAGCAGTTTATATTCATTTCCCAGTGTTCTTTCTCTGGGTGTAGCTGCTTCTGTCCATTTTTGATCAATTAAGGCTCTCTTTATCGAAGAGGTCCACTTCCATCAGAATACATCCTCAAACAGTATCGTTGTTGAGGTATATAATGATCTCCTGGTCCTGCTCATTTCACTCAGCATCAGTCCATGTAAGTCTCGCCAGTCCTCTCTGTATTCCTCCTGCTGGTCATTCCTTACAGAACAATAATATTCCATAACATTCATATACCACAATTTACTCAACCATTCTCCAATTGATGGACATCCTTTCATTTTCCAGCTTCTAGCCACTACAAACAGGGCTGCCACAAACATTTTGGCACATACAGGTCCCTTTCCTTTCTTTAGTATCTCTTTGGGGTATAAGCCCAGTAGAAACACTGCTGGATCAAAGGGTATGCACAGTTTGATAACTTTTTAAGCATAGTTCCAAATTGCTCTCCAGAATGGCTGGATGTGTTCACAATTCCACCAACAATGTATCAGTGTCCCTTTTTTCCCACATCCCCTCCAACATTCCCCATTATCTTTCCCTGACATTCTAGCCAATCTGACAGGTGTTTAGTGGTATCTCAGAGTTGTCTTAATTTGCATTTCTCTGATTAATAATGATTTGGAGCATATTTTCATATGTCTATAAATAGTTTCAATTTCTTCGTCTGAGAATTGTCTGTTCATATCCTTTGACCATTTATCAATTGGAGAATGGTTTGATTTCTTATAGATTAGAGTCAATTCTCTATATATTTTGGAAATGAGGCCTTTATCAGAATCTTTGATTGTAAAAATGTTTTCCCAGTTTATTGTTTCCCTTCTAATCTTGTTTGCATTTGTTTTGTTTGTACAAAAACTTTTCAATTTGATGACATTATAGGTTTTGAACTGGGATGACTGAGAGAATGGTGTTTTCCTCAGTAATAGGAAGATTGAAAGGATGGGAAAATTTGAGGGGGAAGATAAATCCATTTCACATTTTTAAAGAGGCATTTTTTGATTTTTGACTATAATTCAGGAGATAGGCTAAAACTAAGTATGTAGTTCTAGGAATTATTTGCAGAGGAGTTAATTAAACCCATAAGAACTGATATCACCAAATGACATAGTATAGAGGGAAAATTAAGGAAGTCCAGGATGGAACATAATGGGCATGATGTGAATGAAGATCTAGCAATGTTGAAAAACACCCATGTGTATGTTTTGTTTAAAAAAAAAAAAAAAGACAAGAGGAAATGGCATTAGGCATGCATATAGTGTGAGTGAGCTTGGGAAGAAATGTCACCTCTTCGACTGAGACCTAAGTGAAAAAGTAAATAGGTTGGGGAAATCTCTGATGTGAAATAAGAGGAAGGAGTATGGTAGATTTTTGATAGTAAGCCAGTACTGGTTAAATCTTTGGGAGAAGCAAGGAATACTCTTAGAAGCTTCAGAGAATCTAAAGATATTTTCCCTCCTTTTTCCTAATCTCTGACCTCTCTATTCCTTCTCCTACATATCACAAGAATATAGCCTACTAAAAACAGAAGAGGTATGGCCTTGAATATTCTGAGTTTATGATTCTCACTGATTAGGACCCATAGGTTTCAAGTCTGTTGACTGGATAGGGCTGGGTGGCTCATGGACAAGTTAGCTGTAGTCCTACAGTGGAGCCAAATCTGGGTGTGGGCCCTCTGGGTCAGGGGCTGGGCTGAAGAGGAACCTGCCAAGAATACCAGGCCTGGCTCATTAGTGGATGTCTGGGGATCTCTTTGAAGATGAAACACTCTATAAATGTTCATTGTTTCTGTTCTTTTGGGTAGATTTGAATTTAAGTCGCTGAAGTCTGTCCATCTATCTTATTTACCTCTCTCAGGGATTTTGATAAAAGCTGAAAAGAATAAGAAAATATAAAACTCACTGGTCCTGAAGTCAGAAGGACCCAAGTTCAAATCCGGCCTCAAACACTTAATACTTCCTAGCTGTGTGGCCCTGGACGAATCATTTAACCACAATTGCCTCAGCAAAAAAAAAACAAAAAAACAAAAAAACAAACCCATACACACACACACACACACACACACACACACACACACACACACATATAAAACAAGATGTTTTTGAGGAGAAAAAACATCTCCAAATTCATCAAACCTCTGTTTAAGTTGTAAGGGATTTTTCCCTTCCCACTTTTCAAATTTTTGTGTTTGGATACACTTTGTCTTGACCTGTTCTTTTGCCTGCTGGGTTTGGGGTGTGTGTCTCTCATTCCCAGACTCCAAAAGAATGCCAGCATCTGGCATATGTTAATTGCTGAATAAGATGCTGGATGATACATGTCTCCCCTAGGCACAGAGGACTGGCTGGCTCAGGTAACTCTGAACCCTTTTTTCATTATTCCGCTAAAGAGGAACTCCTGGGGCCACCCCATGACAAAGTAAAGAGTGGGAGAAAGGAATCTTTCTGTAACTTTCCCTCGTGGTTTTCACTGCTCTGGTTTCTAAGGACTATTCCTCCTAGACAATGCTTTCACTTTTAAATGAACTGATAGTGGGATCAGCAGTCTGTCTTTGAAAAGAACACAATCTCATTTCAAGTGACACAAACAGCTTCCACAAGATTAGAAGCAGTAAGAGATCCAGGTTTTGACAATATTTTGTTATTGAATTGTACTTCTGTATAATATACTGATCTGAAGTTGGCAAGTATTGATTTGCATTTTTTTTTGGCCTAGGAATTGAGGCCCTTTCATAACAGCAGGGCTCAAGTCATCCAGGTTGCTACCTTCCTTCACTTAGCTCCCTCCACCTGTTGAGAAACATCTCTGAACATGGGTAACATCTTTGGAAACCTGCTGAAAAGCCTGATTGGGAAAAAGGAAATGCGCATCTTGATGGTGGGGTTGGATGCTGCTGGAAAGACTACCATCCTATACAAGCTGAAGTTGGGGGAGATTGTTACCACCATTCCTACTATAGGTATGAGTCCTGAACCAGGCTGGAAGGGTGTCCCTTTTTCCATACACATGCCCAACAGAGCTATAAAGCATAATAGTGCAAGAGTTTTCCCCATCAAGTGTTAGCGCTCCCTTTCTGTACATTACCTACTTTTCATACTCCCCCATGTAAAAATTTCCTCTGGTTGGCACAGGGTAACCACCTGCAGGCATTGAGGTTGGTTTGCTCTCTGTCTTGTTTGGAAACCAAATGAAGAACTTTGATGTTCCTGCCAGGGGCTTGGCATAGCTTAGAAGAAGAATCTCTGTGGCCCCAGCCCTAGCCATAAAGCTGGCAATGGGAGGGAAACTATTTGTCAAACTGGATGGGGTAGAGGAGGTACAACTGCTTTGGAATCTGAGATTCCTAAATTTTATTCTATATTCAAGACTTGCCTCTTCACTTGTTGCCAAGGTACCTTACTTTGTAGAGTCTGATGCTAGTTTATCTTTTCTTATGATAAGAATAGATAAAGGTCTTAAGGAGATAGGGGCTGAACAGTTAGCTTGAATCATCATCATTCAAATAATTAGGAGTAGAAGTAACTGATTACCCTCATATCTCCTCACTCTCAGGACCCTTGCTTGGCTTTTTTTTTTTTTTTTTTTTTTTCCCTCTCCTCTCCTAGGACTCCCTGGGTATTAGAAACCTAGGAAACACCAGTTCTCACTGGGGTCATGATCAAAACACGGGAAGAGTGAGTCCATTGAAACGCCATTCCTAGTTACACACTTGCCTGGTTCTCCATAGGTTTCAATGTGGAGACTGTTGAATACAAGAACATCAGCTTCACAGTTTGGGACGTGGGTGGCCAGGACAAGATTCGGCCCCTCTGGAGACATTACTTCCAGAATACCCAAGGTATGGGGGACTGGATGGAGAATGAAAGCTAAATGAGTTTGGGGTTCATACAAGTACAAAAACTACCTATCTGTGGACAGATGTCTCAGAGTAATAGCATCTAGCTTCATGTCTTACTGCTACTTTCTAGGGTGGAGTTAGGGGAAGGTGTAAAATTTTTCATAAGTAAGAAGATGGGATTGAAAAGAAAGATGCCCATTTTTCCTCCATATACAGCAGATGCTCTGCCTCCCTAGGTTTGATATTTGTGGTTGACAGCAATGATCGAGAAAGAGTGAATGAGGCAAGAGAGGAACTGATGAGGATGCTAGCTGAAGATGAGCTCCGGGATGCTGTGCTACTTGTCTTTGCAAACAAACAGGTGGGAATATATGCTATCATTAGCCTCCCTTCAAAATGGAAAAGCATAGGTGGGATTTAGCAACCTTGTTAAAATGTTTCCAATTGTAGACATATGGAAGATGGCAGCAACCAAGCTCTTTGTCCTCCCTGTTCCCCATCTCAATGTTGTGTTTAATAGATTTTTAGGCATCAAGCCTCTGAGTGTGTAGGGATTTTCATGGTATAGATGAATTATTTCTAACTTTTTCATTGTTTACTTTAGCAGATGCCCTCCTTCTAGTGTCAGGAAGATCCTCATTACCTCAGTCTTCTCTTCCTTCTTCACCCATTCCTATAGGATTAGTAGGATCTTCCAAATACCACTACCTAGCCTGGATGCCTATTTTGACCAGTAGCTTTTCTTATTACTAATGATGTATCAATAATGTGCCTGATGTGAGCCTGAATTCCCTTGAACTTCAAGGTTCCCTTGAAGCCTCTAGGTTGTTTTTGTCCAAGACAGTTTTTTGATATATTCTGGTTTATGGACATCTCCAGAATATTAAAGGAAAAAATGCCCCTAAAATTCCTGAACTTTTTTTTTTCTACTTTCCTCTGTCCACCAGGATCTGCCTAATGCCATGAATGCAGCTGAGATAACAGACAAACTGGGCCTACACTCTCTTCGTCACCGCAATTGGTACATTCAGGCCACCTGTGCCACCAGTGGGGATGGGCTATATGAAGGCCTGGACTGGTTGGCCAACCAGCTCAAGAACAAGAAGTGAGCGCCAGCCAATGCCCATTCCCCACTTCCCTCCCAATGTGCACCCACTCTCCACCCCATTGTAAGTGTGGTGAGGACCCCAAGTACCATGTCCACATGTCTAGCAAGAGCCTTGCCCACTCCCCCGACAGCTGACATGATCAGTCTTGTTTCCCAGTTGCTATCCTGATGATGATTTGCTCCAGTTTATTGGATCTAAAACAAAATATAATAAGAGTGTTATGGTTTCATGGAGTGGCCCCCATATTTTCACCACTTCCCCAGAGTTCTTATGGGGGGGGAGGCTTCTCTGCCTTTGCTTGATTTGGCTCTTGATTGTTGTGTTCTTGGCAACCAAGTCCCTTCCCCGCCTCCACAAGCCACTTCCTTACTCCTTTGTCTCTCCTCTTCTGCTTCTACATGGAAATTGCACGGGTGTGTGTGTGTTGTGTGTGTGTGTGTTGTGTGTGTGTGTGTGTGTACATGTATAGAAAAATATATAAGAGGGCTAGAGAGATGGACAGAGTTGGGACAGTCAGTTTCCTCACTTGTCCTCACCCTCACCTTCCCCTCACCTGTCCTTTCCTCCTTAGGGAGGATAAAGGGGGAAAGTTTTGATTTGGATTGGGCTAGGCTCCCCAGGGAAATCTCTTATCAGTCAGTTCTGGACCTCTTTCTTCTGGTCTTCTGTCTGGTGATTTTCTCATTGGTTTTCCAGAATGTGTGGCTTTCTTCTTCTGTTGTTAGCTTGGAGAGGTTGTCTCACCCTTCAATTCTAGTCTCTCCTATTAAGGATAAGGACTGAGTTGCAGTATGAGGAAGGTAGAAAAAGGCTTGCTTTACATTTTTATCTTCTTTGACTGTTGGCAGGTGAAAATGCATATACATAAATTCCTTCTTATAAATATATATCCTCCCCATCCTCAGCAGTCCTGCTGCTGGTGTCTCCAAGTCTAGCTGATTTGCTTAGTGGAGAGTTGGAAATGGGTTGTCTCTACCTCCATCCTCTTCTCCATCTCTTCCCTCTTCTTCATGGCTTTTCCACCCAGATTCCGTTGAAAGATGGAAATATTATTCTTATTTCTGGGTACTCAGACAACCCTCTCCACCTTTTATCCATCCCTTCAGTTACATGTCTCCTGAACTCCACACCCTGCATGCATACATCAATCTGGATGTTGGAGTGTAGTTTGTTAACTAAGGTTATTGAAATGTAAATGGGAACCTAGTGGAAGTCAATCTGCTACCCCTACCACCTTACCTTATTATATTGGAGGGGGGTGTGTGTGTCTATGTGTGTGTGTGTGTGTGTGTGTGTGTGTGTGTGTGTGTGTGTGTGTGTGTTTTTAAACCCTGCTGCTACATTCCCTTTCCAAGACTATAGGAAGTATCAAACAACTAAATTGTGAACTAGGAGGCCCTGGTCCTGTCTCCCCAAGGTTTCTGTGAAGCCTAAGGCTGCTTTTTGAGCTCCTGTGTGTGCTGGCTGCGCTCTGAGCTCCAAAACAGCCCCTTCAATACACCCTTCCTCTAGAAAGTTGGGACCCCTGTGGGAATCTTTCTATAGCTTTCCCAGTATAGGGCCCCTCTCTAGGTAGGGTGGGTTTGAGGGTTTTTTGGGGTTTTTTTGTTGTTGTTTTTTTTGCCATACCTGAAAAGGATATCCTTCCCTATATCTGTCTGCCAGGAATGCCCTTCTACTCCCACCTTAATCCTTGCAGCAGATAAGTCAGCATGCCCTCTATCCCCTCATCTTCCCCAAATTGAACTGTGAAGAGAGTTTCCTTGGGGATAGCTCCCTCTTTTGCCAGCTACTTAGTGACATAATTTATTTGGGATGTGTTGGGTGTTTGCAAGTTGTCCTGCTCTCTAGGCCTTTGTGTGTTTGTTGGGGTTTCTGGTTTTTCTGTTTTAACAATTGTGCCCTGTCCCTGGGAAAGTATCAAGATTTCTGTCTTTTGCTTTACTTATTTGTCATTGTCTCTTCTCTGTCTTTTTTCTCCTTTCATTCCTTCCTATCTCTTTGCTCTCTGTACTTCCTATTTCTTTGGTTTCTTTGCACTTGATGGTGACTTTTGTCTTTTTAAAATTTCCCCTACCATTATCTTCTCCTTGAGCTGTCCTAGCTTTAGGTCAAGCCGAATAGACCAAATTGAGAATCTCATCCCATTCCCCTTACTACTTTGAAGAAATGTGCCTGGGAGAATAGGAACGTAGCTTTTTTGGCTGAATCTCAAAGCCTCTACCTGAAAGGGATTCTTTATAAATAATGGCAGTGATGGGAAGAAGAAACCTTTGGAGGCCTTCCTATAGAAAGTCCCAAGGATATTACTTCATGCCCTACACTTTTTGTTCTGAAGACCCTCTCCTCTCAACTACTTTGGAGGACTGTGAAAAGACACTGCTGATTGCCTTGGCTGCTTTTGCCTCCCGGGAGCCTTCTTCCCTATCCCCAGGGTGGGGTTTCATCTTGGCATTCCTGTTATCCTGGATCTCTCTTCAAGATAGGGCATTTCATTCAGATAGAGTGCTTCTTCCCTACCCCCACCCCCATGGTGGATTTAATTTTCTGTATTCTCTGGCTTCAGACTCCCCCTTTCCTGGAAACATTCTCCCTGCCCCCAAGTCTGTGTGTGGTGTTACAGTGTTTACTGCAGTTCTGAACTGGTTTTTCTCTTTCTCCTCCTCTGGAATATAGATTGTACATGTTTAACAAACTCACAATCTCTCTTATTGCTCAAAATGTGGGATACGCAATGACTGTGACCCTGGTTGGATATTAAACATGTTTTATGTAGCTTTGGACTGGATATCCTCTCTTTCATACAGCGGCAAATGAGACACGACTTTGGAGTGAGGAAGGTTCAACCCTTAACCCACCTCTGTTTCTTTAGTCTTCCATGAACTGAGTCATGGAAGGCAGCCTTACCAGGGTGGAGTTTGGGGATGGGGAGAAGAAGGGGGGGAAAGTATAAAGAAATGATTTAGAGAACTGCTTCTGTCTCACTCTACCATAAACTATAAAAAGGTGTCAGGGAGTAAAATTTGGATGGATTTTGGCATCTTTGTTCCTGGGAGGATTTAACTATCTTAACTCAGAGGTAGTATACTACTAGAACTGGCCTCAAGTCACCTCACTTCAAATTGCTCTAGGCAACTCTCAAATATTCTTTGTAGAAGGGGCCACTGCATTGGTAGAGGGAATTCCCTCAATCCAGAATTGGCTATATCAATGATACTGCCCTGTTTTTAATTTAACCATTAGCTTCACTGCCATCCATTTAACAGTTTTAAAGTGACTCCTGCTGGAGGAAGAATGCATTTTGATCTTTCCTGATGGATCAACAATCTCCTAACCTCCCCAATGCAAACATGCACACAGGCAGATTATCCTAAATGGAATGGGAATCCACTTTTTATGTCAAACCACCTAGGCCTGACAAGACCTAATTTACTGGGCTCTGTACAGTTACTGAGTGTACAAAGTAATTGTTTTGAGATATGCTTAATGTGCTTTGATCCATTTTATCTGGATGATGGATTACCTCTTCTCCAAACCTAATTCCTTGTTACCTCATCACCAAAAAGTATGTATTCTTCAGAAATTCCTCCTCTGGCTCCTGGGAAAGAGCCTTCCCCTTTGTTCTTGTAGGGCTAGTCTTAGGGACATATACTATCCTCTAGCTCTGAGCAAACAAGAGTAAAAACTGGCTGAATTAAAACTTTTCTCATATAAAGTCCTTTGGTACAAATGTCCTTTAGTAACCTTGACTTCTAAGGTCTTAATGATCTGTGCCTGCCTAGTCAAGTTTCACCTTCCTCTATTGGGAAAGGAATGGATGAATGGATTTGGGAGAAGCATTTGATCTAACTCTAAGCACAATTGTGAAATTAAGACTATTTTTCTTCAGTTCAACTCCATCACCCTTCTCCCATCCCTTATACTTAAAGGTCCCTTCTCATTCAGGCTTTCAAGTGCTTCTCTCTTATTCAACCAACTAACTGGCTCCCACTTACCTCCCCTGGGCAATTCTCTGTGTCTTAAAATCCAATCTGCCCTACCCTACTCGATAGCAAGCCAAATTTTGAGTACTACCTCTTCCTCTTCTTTCCCCTACAAACAAAATTTACCTATATTCTTCCTCCATTTTTTCTTAAGATTTTACTCTGCTGATGCCATCATGTGTAATAAAAGGTGTTGATAATTTAATGTGTAATCTTACCTAAATAGCATACATATTGTGGAGCAAGGCTATTGAGGAAATGATGCCTTATGATAAAGCACTAATTTGCCTTTTCATATAAAATAGTAGGAATGGGATTATGATGGAACTACCAGAAAGGTAACAAAGCGATCCCCTCCCCAGTCAGCTAGGTGAACCCTCCAGCCCTCTGTTATTTCATTTTTCATTTAAACACTTATTAGGCACTTGAATAGAGATAGAAGGTTAGATAATCATAGATACCACATTCATGGAACCTAGAGTCTAGTGGGTTTATCTGGATAATCCTTACTTGGGATCAGGTGCAAATCAAAACACTATGTGAAGTTTACAGGAGGTCATTACTAATTTGAGGGATCAGGGAGGGTTTCCTGGAGGGATGTGGCATTTTAATTGGGTTTTAAAGGATAGGTATACTGTTAATAGTCAAAAGATGGGAGGGTGTTTCAGGTATAAAGGCTAACATGTTTAAAGCTCCAGAAGAGAGAAAATATGAGCTATGTTAATGAGGCAGAAAATGGTCTAGTTTGAAGTATAGAAAGCATACTAGAGAGTAATATAAGATATGGCAGAGATTGTGATCTTTAAATTCTGAGTAAGAAAATTTGAACATTACTTGATGGGCAATAGGGAACCATTGAAGATTTCTGAGCAGAGAAATAACCAAATCTATAAGGAAAATTAGTCTGACAGATAATGAAAGATTAATTGGAGTGGGGAGAGACTGGAGGCTAAAAAACTTTTAGGAAATCATTGTCATAGTCCAGATCGTAATGAAAGTTGACCCCTTGGTATAAACTAGGAGTAAAGGATTACCCTAGGGCTCCCTGCCTTCCTCCAGTAGAGCCTTTCCCAAAAAGAAGCCCCATCTCTTTTTCCTGGGGAATGAGGACAGAGAGGTGTATGCCAAGTGTATGTCAAACTCAGGGCTGGAATAATGAGTGAAAACTTCCAAGTTGTTCTCCTCCCTTTCTCCCCAAAACCACTAAGTTATGCTCCAAAAACCGGGCAGAACAATTGAGTATATAACCTATGCCTAGGCACTGTGCCAAATATTTAAGACACCTCAGAGAAGGATCTGAGAACCAATTATTTGTGTGTTCTCTAGATTTTCATATACTCAGAGTGACCTGAATGGGTTTGTGAATACCAGTAGGAAGGAATTATTTAAGAGCATGTTTCTTTCCAGGCCCCTCACTTTTAACTTTGAATGAACTAAGTGTCACATAGAATAACAACAATAACATAATAGCTAGCACTTATATGGTGCCTACTATGTGTCAGGCATTGTGCTAAGTGCTTTTCAAATATCTCCTATCCTCACAATTTTGGGAGGTAGGTGCTATTATTAATTTAAGAGATAACAAGTACTCATTTGTGAAGGTGATAGGAGAAAGTGGAAGCAGAGTTCATTCTCACACTGCTACCAAGGGGGATGGAATAAGGTTCTGTGGAATAATAGAACCCACGTGTTCCACTGGTCTCTAGTGAATCATGTTGGAGAGGTAACCTGCAAAGTTTTTGAATGACTATGGTTCTTTCCTTATCCTAGGAAAGATACTCTGAGATGGAAAGAGAGGGAAGGACCAGGATTAGAGAAATAAAAAAGGCAAATGTGTTGAGATAAGAAAAGTAGAAATTGATTTAACGATTGAACCATTGGCTGGTTCAGGTATGAAATGGAATTGGGAGATCTCTGATGCTACTCTAGAACAAACCCTTGAAGAATGTTTATGTGTAAGCATGAGGGAGGAGAAGGAGGTATTTGGATGGAGAGGGGTACTTTCAAATGTGCTTAGAAGAAAGGAAACCAGATAAAAATCTTGGACTGATCCAGCCTAATTGGGATCCCTACCTCAAGTTTTCCAAACCTATTCTAGTCTATCCTATATATTGCTATCCATATTCTTTTAAGTAGAGATCTGACCATATGACTCTCCCAATCAACCAACTCCATTGGCTTTCTATTACCTCTGGGATAAAATATAAAATCTGTTTGGCTTGTAAAGCTCACATAACAGATCCCCTCCCTCATTTTTCCAGCCATCTTGGATATTACTCCCTCTATCTGATCTAGCCAAATTGGCCTTCTCTCTTTTATCTCATATAGGACATTTGATTCTTCCCTTTTCCTGTGCACTGGCCATCCCACATACCTGGAATGCACTCTCTCCTTTCCACAAATCATACAGTCTCTTTTTTCCTTTAATGTTCCTAATCTGCATAAAAACTTTCTAGATGCCCCATTTAGTTAGTGCCCTCACTTCCAAATTATCTTGTATTTACCTACTTTGTATATATTTCATTTATTAACTTTATATTCATTTTTATATGTACTTGTGTCCTCCATTAGAATGTAAGCTCCTTTTGAGTAGGAATTGTTTCATTCTTTGTATTTGTATTCCCAATACCTAGCTCAATGCTTGGTACATAGTAAGAACTGAATAAATACATGTTGATTGATTGGTTAGTTGATTGAAGTGGAAGAAGAGAGAGAAAAGATGGAGGAAGACTTGAGATATACAAGGGTAGAGAGAGACCAATATGACCTGTTTCCACTCCCACCCCCCAAATTTACCCCAATAAGACAACTACTTTTTAAGACAAGGAGATTCTTGGTGAAACAAGGTCTAATAAGATAATTACCCACTCTGAGTTTAGCGCTGAGGTCCAACTCCTATCATCCTAAATTTCAATCCCCAAAACCTGAGTTTTTGATGGAGAGGACAGGAATAATTATAGGACAGGAATCTGTCTCAACCTGCAATAGCTCAGGCTTAGGAGAACCAGAATTCTACAGATGAAAGAGATCTCTGAGATCATCTGGTCCATCCTTACTAGAACTAAATATGTGATCTTTGACAAATTAACCCTTCTGGGCCAAGATTTCTCATCAGTAAAATGAGGGGCTTGGAGATGATCTCCAAAGTACCTTCCAAACTGTAGAAAATTACTTTGGCCAAGCTGAGAAAATATTACACAATCTCATGAAAAGAGAGCAGGAAGTTATAGAATGGGAAAGGGAGAAGGAATCCTGTAGCTAAGGATACTAAGAGTGGATGATATTTGGAGGGAAGGGAAGGAGAATATCTTAAGAATTGAATCCCTACCAGAATACATCCATTTCCAACTTTTCAGTGATGCAGTGAAGACTTTACTGCTGATAACTCAAACTCAACCTAAAGCCAATCGTTTGGTATTCCTATATGGGTTGAATCCATTTTGGTTTCATCTGTGGGTTCCTGCTGCCCCCTGCTGGTGGATGTTGAAATCCTTGTACAGGAATTAGGGTAATCAACTGTTAAACCACCTCAAAAAGGAATAAGTAAAGATTTTAACCTTCAAGGAGTTTAACTCTAGGAATCCCTCCATGGAATTCAGATTTATCTTTCTATATTTCACCTACATAGACTGGTCATACTCACCTAAACTTCTCTTTGAAAGATGGAAAGGATTTTAATAACTGCACATGCTCTTTTCTGATATGGGGTACATCCATCATGAGCAAAAGTAAAACTAGGAAAGAACAAAATGAAAGTTCAAGAGACAGCAAGTAGTGCAGTTTGATGGTGATATAAAATAAGTTAAAGGGAAGTAAGACTAGAAAATTGATTGGGGCCAGATTTTGGAGTGCTATGAATGAATGATTCAATGCATATATGCACTTATAAAATCTATAGTATGTCAATCACTGTGCTAAATGCTTGGGATACAAAAAGAAAAACAGAATTCTCAAGGACTTCACCTTCTAATAGAGGGGGAAGGGGCAGAGAGACAATATATTTAAAAAGTCACCATATTGTATACCTTTTCCTATCCCCATGTCTACCTATCACAATTACCTAGCATGATGCCGTGTATTTATAGCAGACAGAAAATGTTGCTTGTTGATTTTCAGAAAAGAAAGACTTAATTTAAATCCTTGGGACAATTCTAGAATATATCATTTTTAGAAAGTTGAAAGATTTCATTTCAAAATTCTTTCCTCAAAAAATAAAGCCTCAAAATATATACTTCCCCCAAATTCACAAAACAGAATTTTCAAGCAATTTCTTGAACTTGGAAAAATTTACTGAACAATTTATGTCAACACACTGAAAAAGGAGAAGAACCCAGCAATGAATAAAAACTAAATGAAAAACCGACTGACAGAATTTGATTCAGGCCAGAATGATGGAAGTTGAAGTTTATAGCTAACTTTAATATCTAAGCTACTACATCTGTCTATGACTGTTCTTCAAAGTCTAGCTCAAGCACTTGGTCTCATTTAGTGTGTCTGTAAAATTGAAGGGATTGCTTTCTAAGATGCCTTCTTAGGTCCCTTTCAGTTTTAAATTTACAATTTCCTATTTCCTTCATGAAGCTTTCATCCCAGCTGGGGGAAAAAAATCCTTCTATCTCAATTCAATTTAGTTCAACAAGCCATTTTTAAATAATAGAAGTGAGACAGACCCTATTCTCAAGAAGATAACAGTCTATTTACATTCTGCTTATTACAAAATACCTAATTGCACTGAAGAATGGAATTTTCTAGATATTAATATCTTCCCAATCACTTATTAGTTTGTCTTCTGTATTCCCACATGGTATGTTAGACATGGTAAAATATATAGATCGATAGATAGATATACACATGTAAATGTATGTTTAAATTGAATCAAATATACAAAAGAAAATGAAAAGAAAAAAATACCAGTATTATGATAACTTTCAAAAAGCAAAGTTGAGAATGATGAACAAGGGGAAACCTCAACAGGGATCATCTAGAGTTGTTTCATGATATTTGAATGTCTGTGTACCAAGTTGGAGGATGAGTTTGCTGGGCTAATCGCTTTTGCCTCCTTCATTATCTTAACTAGTCTTGTCTATTATTTGTCTATCTGTCTGTCTCTTTGCCCCATCTGTCTTTTTTCTTCTTTCTTGCTCTTTATTTTCATGTTGCCAGGGATGGAAGGAAGCACAGTTGGAGAGGGCTGGATGGGAGCACTCCACTTTGGACAACATTGGATTGAATCAAGTAAGATTAATTTCATAGGGAAAAACATGAAGTCTTACATTTGGATTAAAAGAAAGTCAACTTCACAACTACAGGATGGAACTGAAATATTATTCTCATTGGGAATGGATTAAAGAGGGAAAAACAGCATATGTATCTAGAGTATAAAAATCTCCTAATTTCAGAAAGAAATAAGAGAGCAAGGGAATAGGCTAGTGGGAGAGGATAAGGGAGAGACTCTCAAGAACGATGGGTAGGTTAAAGAGTAGGAGGGCAAAGTAACAG